>NC_141689.1:33956217-34556217 GCF_964263255.1 Lissotriton vulgaris
ACACTCCACCCTTGGAACACCGCACTCCACCCTTGGAACGCCACACTCCACCCTTGGAACGCCCACACTCCACCTTTTGAACACCGCACTCCACCCTTGGAACGCCCACACTCCACCCTTGGAACGCCACACTCCACCCTTGGAACGCCCACACTCCACCCTTGGAACACCCACACTCCACCCTTGGAACACCCACACTCCACCCTTGGAACGCCACTCTCCGCCCTTGGAACGCCCACACTCCACCCTTGGAACACCCACACTCCACCCTTGGAACGCCACACTCCGCCCTTGGAACGCCCACACTCCACCCTTGGAACACCCACACTCCACCCTTGGAACGCCACACTCCACCCTTGGAACGCCCCACACTCCACCCTTGGAACACCGCACTCCACCCTTGGAACCCCGCATTCCACCCTTGGAACACCCACACTCCACCCTTGGAATGCCCACACTCCACCCTTAGAACGCCAGACTCCGCCCTTGGAACACCCACACTCCACCCTTGGAACGCCACACTCCACCCTTTGGAACGCCACACTCCGCCCTTGGAACGCCCACACTCCACCCTTGGAACACCCACACTCCGCCCTTGGAACACCCACACTGCACCCTTGAAACACCCGCACTCTGCCCTTGGAACGCCCACACTCCACCCTTAGAACACCCACACTACACCCTTAGAACACCCACACTCTGCCCTTGGAACACCCGCACTCCACCCTTGGAACCCCGCACTCTGCCCTTGGAACACCCACACTCCACCCTTGGAACACCGCACTCCACCCTTGGAACGCCACACTCCACCCTTGGAACGCCCACACTCCACCTTTTGAACACCGCACTCCACCCTTGGAACCCCACACTCCACCCTTGGAACGCCACACTCCACCCTTGGAACACCCACACTCCACCCTTGGAAACACCCACACTCCACCCTTGGAACGCCACACTCCACCCTTGGAAACACCCACACTCCACCCTTGGAACACCGCACTCCACCCTTGGAACCCCGCACTCCGCCCTTGGAACGCCACACTCCGCCCTTGGAACGCCCACACTCCACCCTTGGAACACCCACACTCCACCCTTGGAACGCCCACACTCCACCCTTGGAACACCGCACTCCACCCTTGGAACCCCGCACTCCACCCTTGGAACACCCACACTCCACCCTTGGAACGCCCACACTCCACCCTTAGAACGCCACACTCCGCCCTTGGAACACCCACACTCCACCCTTGGAACGCCACACTCCACCCTTGGAACGCCACACTCCGCCCTTGGAACGCCCACACTCCACCCTTGGAACACCCATACTCCACCCTTGGAACGCCACACTCCACCCTTGGAACGCCACACTGCACCCTTGGAACACCGCACTCCACCCTTGGAACCCCGCACTCCACCCTTGGAACACCCACACTCCACCCTTGGAACGCCACACTCCACACTTGGAACACCCACACTCCACCCTTGGAACACCCACACTCCACCCTTGAAACACCATACTCCACCCACCCTTGGAACACCCACACTAAACCCTTGGAACACCTCACTCCACCCTTGGAACCCCGCACTCCGCCCTTGGAACACCCACACTCCACCCTTGGAACACCCACACTCCACCCTTGGAACGCCATACTCCACCCTTGGAACACCCACACTCCACCCTTGGAACACCGCACTCCACCCTTGGAACCCCGCACTCCGCCCTTGGAACACCCACACTCCGCCCTTTGAACACCCACACTGCACCCTTGGAACACCCGCACTCTGCCCTTGGAACGCCCACACTCCACCCTTAGAACACCCACACTCCACCCTTAGAACACCCACACTCTGCCCTTGGAACACCCGCACTCCACCCTTGGAACCCCGCACTCCGCCCTTGGAAACCCCACACTCCACCCTTGGAACACCGCACTCCACCCTTGGAACGCCACACTCCACCCTTGGAACGCCCACACTCCACCCTTGGAACACCGCACTCCACCCTTGGAACCCCGCACTCCACCCTTGGAACACCCACACTCCACCCTTGGAACGCCACACTCCACCCTTGGAACACCCACACTCCACCCTTGGAACACCCACACTCCACCCTTGGAACGCCACACTCCACCCTTGGAACACCCACACTCCACCCTTGGAACACCGCACTCCACCCTTGGAACCCCGCACTCCGCCCTTGGAACACCCACACTCCACCCTTGGAACACCCACACTCCACCCTTGGAACACCCACACTCCACCCTTGGAACCCCACACTCCACCCTTGGAACAGCCACACTCCATCCTTGGAACACCGCACTCCACCCTTGGAACCCCGCACTCCGCCCTTGGAACACCCACACTCCGCCCTTGGAACACCCACACTGCACCCTTGGAACACCCGCACTCTGCCCTTGGAACGCCCACACTCCACCCTTAGAACACCCACACTCCACCCTTAGAACACCCACACTCTGCCCTTTGAACACCCGCACTCCACCCTTGGAACCCCGCACTCCGCCCTTGGAACACCCACACTCCACCCTTGGAACACCACACTCCACCCTTGGAACCCCGCACTCCGCCCTTAGAACAGCCACACTCCACCCTTGGAACACCCACACTCCACCCTTGGAATGCCACACTCCGCCCTTGGAACACCCACACTCCACCCTTGGAACGCCACACTCCACCCTTGGAACGCCACACTCCGCCCTTGGAACACCCACACTCCACCCTTGGAACACCGCACTCCACCCTTGGAATCCCGCCCGCACTCCGCCCTCAGAACAGCCACACTCCACCCTTGGAACACCCACACTCCACCCTTGGAACGCCCACACTCCACCCTTGGAACGCCCACACTCCACCCTTGGAACGCCCACACTCCACCCTTGGAACGCCCACACTCCACCCTTGGAACGCCACACTCCACCCTTGGAACGCCCACACTCCACCCTTGGAACCTCGCACTCCACCCTTGGAACACCCACACTCCACCCTTGGAACGCCACACTCCACCCTTGGAACGCCCACACTCCACCTTTGGAACGCCACACTCCACCCTTGGAACGCCCACACTCCACCCTTGGAACGCCTCCCTGGAGCAGAGCAATTCAACGCAGGGATTTGTGCTGCGTTACTTTGGCTTCATGCAGCTACTCGGGGCCACGGAAGGTAAGTCGCATTGAAGGGATGTGTCGTGCGTGCACCCTGCTGTTTGGTGCAAAAGTGACGCAACCCTTTCATGAATATGGCCGAGTGTCCTTAGGACAGGAGGCGCGCCCAGGGCTGCATGCACTGTCCGGAGAGGGCTGGGATGCTTCCCTAGCCCACTGCAGAGTCCCCCCCACACACATGCGTGAGGCTGAAGGCTGAGCCCCGCCTCCTGCCGGTGCAGAGGAGCACATGGCATGTTGTGACGTGCACACTGCAGAGTCACCCCCCCACACACATGCGTGAGGCTGGAGGCTGAAGGCTGAGCCCCGCCTCCTGCCGGTGCAGGGGAGCACATGACATGTTGTGACGTGCACACTGCAGAGTCCCCCCCCTACACACATGCGTGAGGCTGAAGGCTGAGCCCCGCCTCCTGCCGGTCCAGGGCAGCACATGACATGTTGTGACGTGCACACGGCAGAGTCCCCCCCACACATGCGTGGAGCTGAAGGCTGAGCCCCGCCTCCTGCCGGTGCAGGGGAGCACATGACATGTTGTTACGTGCACACTGCAGAGTCCCCCCACACATGCTTGAGGCTGAAGGCTGAGCCCCACCTCCTGCAGGTCCAGGGCAGCACATGACATGTTGTGACGTGCACACTGCAGAGTCCCCCCACACACATGCGTGAGGCTGAAGGCTGAGCCCTGCCTCCTGCCGGTGCAGGGGAGCACATGACATGTTGTGACGTGCACACTGCAGAGTCCCCCCACACATGCTAGAGGCTGAAGGCTGAGCCCCGCCTTCTGCCGGTCCAGGGCAGCACATGACATGTTGTGACGTGCAGACTGCAGAGTCCCCCCACACATGCTTGAGGCTGAAGGCTGAGCCCCGCCTCCTGCCGGTCCAGGGCAGCACATGACATGTTGTTACGTGCACACTGCAGAGTCCCCCCCCCCACACATGCTTGAGGCTGAAGGCTGAGCCCCGCCTCCTGCCGGTCCAGGGCAGCACATGACATGTTGTGACGTGCACACTGCAGAGTCCCCCCACACATGCTTGAGGCTGAAGGCTGAGCCCCACCTCCTGCAGGTCCAGGGCAGCACATGACATGTTGTGACGTGCAGACTGCAGAGTCCCCCCACACATGCTTGAGGCTGAAGGCTGAGCCCCGCCTCCTGCCGGTGCAGGGCAGCACATGACATGTTGTGACGTGCACACTGCAGAGTCCCCCCACACATGCTTGAGGCTGAAGGCTGAGCCCCGCCTCCTGCCGGTGCAGGGGAGCACATGACATGTTGTGACGTGCACACTGCAGAGTCCCCCCCCACACACATGCGTGAGGCTGAAGGCTGAGCCCCGCCTCCTGCCGGTGCAGGGGAGCACATGACATGTTGTGACGTGCACACTGCAGAGTCCCCCCACACATGCGTGAGGCTGAAGGCTGAGCCCCGCCTCCTGCTGGTGCAGGGCAGCACATGACATGTTGTGACGTGCACACTGCAGAGTCCCCCCCCCCACACATGCGTGAGGCTGAAGGCTGAGCCCCGCCTCCTGCCGGTCCAGGGCAGCACATTACATGTTGTGACGTGCAGACTGCAGAGTCCCCCCCCCCCACACATGCTTGAGGCTGAAGGCTGAGCCCCGCCTCCTGCCGGTCCAGGGCAGCACATGACATGTTGTGACGTGCACACTGCAGAGTCCCCCCCCCCACACATGCGTGAGGCTGAAGGCTGAGCCCCGCCTCCTGCCGGTCCAGGGCAGCACATTACATGTTGTGACATGCACACTGCAGAGTCCCCCCCCACACACATGCGTGAGGCTGAAGGCTGAGCCCCGCCTTCTGCCGGTCCAGGGCAGCACATGACATGTTGTGACGTGCAGACTGCAGAGTCCCCCACACATGCTTGAGGCTGAAGGCTGAGCCCCGCCTCCTGCCGGTCCAGGGCAGCACATGACATGTTGTTACGTGCACACTGCAGAGTCCCCCCCCCACACATGCTTGAGGCTGAAGGCTGAGCCCTACCTCCTGCAGGTCCAGGGCAGCACATGACATGTTGTAACGTGCACACTGCAGAGTCCCCCCACACATGCTTGAGGCTGAAGGCTGAGCCCCGCCTCCTGCCGGTGCAGGGGAGCACATGACATGTTGTAACGTGCACACTGCAGAGTCCCCCCACACATGCTTGAGGCTGAAGGCTGAGCCCCGCCTCCTGCCGGTCCAGGGGAGCACATGACATGTTGTGATGTGCACACTGCAGAGTCCCCCCCCCCCACACACATGCGTGAGGCTGAAGGCTGAGCCCCGCCTCCTGCCGGTGCAGGGGAGCACATGACATGTTGTGACGTGCACACTGCAGAGTCCCCCCACACATGCGTGAGGCTGAAGGCTGAGCCCCGCCTCCTGCCGGTGCAGGGCAGCACATGACATGTTGTGACGTGCAGACTGCAGAGTCCCCCCACACATGCTTGAGGCTGAAGGCTGAGCCCCGCCTCCTGCCGGTCCAGGGCAGCACATGACATGTTGTGACGTGCAAACTGCAGAGTCCCCCCCCACACATGCTTGAGGCTGAAGGCTGAGCCCCACCTCCTGCCGGTCCAGGGCAGCACATGACATGTTGTGACGTGCACACTGCAGAGTCCCCCCCCACACACACATGCGTGAGGCTGAGCCCCGCCTCCTGCCAGTCCAGGGCAGCACATGACATGTTGTGACGTGCACACTGCAGAGTCCCCCCACACATGCTTGAGGCTGAAGGCTGAGCCCCGCCTCCTGCCGGTCCAGGGCAGCACATGACATGTTGTGACGTGCACACTGCAGAGTCCCCCCACACATGCTTGAGGCTGAAGGCTGAGCCCCGCCTCCTGTCGGTCCAGGGCAGCACATGACATGTTGTGACGTGCACACTGCAGAGTCACCCCCCCACACACATGCGTGAGGCTGGAGGCTGAAGGCTGAGCCCCACCTCCTGCAGGTCCAGGGCAGCACATGACATGTTGTGATGTGCACACTGCAGAGTCCCCCCCACACATGCGTGAGGCTGAAGGCTGAGCCCCGCCTCCTGCCGGTGCAGGGCAGCACATGACATGTTGTGATGTGCACACTGCAGAGTCCCCCCCCACACACATGCGTGAGGCTGAAGGCTGAGCCCCGCCTCCTGCAGGTCCAGGGCAGCACATGACATGTTGTGACGTGCACACTGCAGAGTCCCCCCCCACACACATGCGTGAGGCTGAAGGCTGAGCCCCGCCTCCTGCCGGTGCAGGGGAGCACATGACATGTTGTGACGTGCACACTGCAGAGTCCCCCCACACATGCTTGAGGCTGAAGGCTGAGCCCCGCCTCCTGCCGGTCCAGGGCAGCACATGACATGTTGTTACGTGCACACTGCAGAGTCCCCCCCCCCCACACATGCTTGAGGCTGAAGGCTGAGCCCCGCCTCCTGCTGGTGCAGGGGAGCACATGACATGTTGTGACGTGCAGACTGCAGAGTCCCCCCCCCCACACATGCTTGAGGCTGAAGGCTGAGCCCCGCCTCCTGCAGGTCCAGGGCAGCACATGACATGTTGTGACGTGCAGACTGCAGAGTCCCCCCCCCACACACATGCGTGAGGCTGAAGGCTGAGCCCCGCCTCCTGCCGGTGCAGGGGAGCACATGACATGTTGTGACGTGCACACTGCAGAGTCCCCCCACACATGCTTGAGGCTGAAGGCTGAGCCCCGCCTCCTGCCGGTCCAGGGCAGCACATGACATGTTGTGACGTGCACACTGCAGAGTCCCCCCCCCACACACATGCGTGAGGCTGAAGGCTGAGCCCCGCCTCCTGCTGGTGCAGGGGAGCACATGACATGTTGTGACGTGCAGACTGCAGAGTCCCCCCACACATGCGTGGGGCTGAAGGCTGAGCCCCGCCTCCTGCCGGTGCAGGGGAGCACCATGACATGTTGTGACGTGCACACTGCAGAGCCTCCCCCCCCCCCGCCCCCGCATGCTTGAGGCTAAAGGCTGAGCCCCGCCTCCTGCCGGTCCAGGGCAGCACATGACATGTTGTGACGTGCACACTGCAGAGTCCCCCCCCCACACACATGCTTGAGGCTGAAGGCTGAGCCCCGCCTCCTGCCGGTGCAGGGGAGCACATGACATGTTGTGACGTGCACACTGCAGAGTCCCCCCACACATGCTTGAGGCTGAAGGCTGAGCCCCGCCTCCTGCCGGTCCAGGGCAGCACATGACATGTTGTGACGTGCACACAGAGGGCCTCCCCCCCCCCCGCCCCCGCATGCTTGAGGCTAAAGGCTGAGCCCCGCCCTCCTGCCGGTCCAGGGCAGCACATGACATGTTGTGACGTGCACACTGCAGAGTCCCCCACACATGCTTGAGGCTGAAGGCTGAGCCCCGCCTCCTGCCGGTCCAGGGCAGCACATGACATGTTGTGACGTGCACACTGCAGAGCCTCCCCCCCCGCCCCCGCATGCTTGAGGCTAAAGGCTGAGCCCCGCCTCCTGCCGGTCCAGGGCAGCACATGACATGTTGTGACGTGCACACTGCAGAGTCCCCCACACATGTGTGGGGCTGAGGCTGAGCCCCGCCTCCTGCCGGTGCAGGGGAGCACCATGACATGTTGTGACGTGCACACTGCAGAGCCTCCCCCCCCCCCGCCCCCGCATGCTTGAGGCTAAAGGCTGAGCCCCGCCTCCTGCCGGTCCAGGGCAGCACATGACATGTTGTGACGTTGCCACACTGCAGAGTCCCCCACACACTGCGTGGGGCTGAAGGCTGAGCCCCGCCTCCTGCCGGTGCAGGGGAGCACCATGACATGTTGTGACGTGCACACTGCAGAGCCTCCCCCCCCCCCGCCCCCGCATGCTTGAGGCTAAAGGCTGAGCCCCGCCTCCTGCCGGTCCAGGGCAGCACATGACATGTTGTGACGTGCACACTGCAGAGCCCCCCCCCCCGCCCCCGCATGCTTGAGGCTAAAGGCTGAGCCCCGCCTCCTGCCGGTCCAGGGCAGCACATGACATGTTGTGACGTGCACACTGCAGAGTCCCCCCACACATGCTTGAGGCTGAAGGCTGAGCCCCGCCTCCTGCCGGTCCAGGGGAGCACCATGACATGTTGTGACGTGCACACTGCAGAGCCTCCCCCCCCCCGCCCCCGCATGCTTGAGGCTAAAGGCTGAGCCCCGCCTCCTGCCGGTCCAGGGCAGCACATGACATGTTGTGACGTGCACACTGCAGAGTCCCCCCACACATGCGTGAGGCTGAAGGCTGAGCCCCGCCTCCTGCCGGTGCAGGGGAGCACATGACATGTTGTGACGTGCACACTGCAGAGTCCCCCCCCCCACACATGCTTGAGGCTGAAGGCTGAGCCCCGCCTCCTGCCGGTCCAGGGCAGCACATGACATGTTGTGACGTGCACACTGCAGAGTCCCCCCACACATGCTTGAGGCTGAAGGCTGAGCCCCGCCTCCTGCCGGTCCAGGGCAGCACATGACATGTTGGGACGTGCACACTGCAGAGTCCCCCTCCACACACATGCGTGAGGCTGAAGGCTGAGCCCCGCCTCCTGCCGGTGCAGGGGAGCACATGACATGTTGTGACGTGCACACTGCAGAGCCTCCCCCCCCCCGCCCCCGCATGCTTGAGGCTAAAGGCTGAGCCCCGCCTCCTGCCGGTCCAGGGCAGCACATGACATGTTGTGACGTGCACACTGCAGAGTCCCCCCACACATGCTTGAGGCTGAAGGCTGAGCCCCGCCTCCTGCCGGTGCAGGGGAGCACCATGACATGTTGTGACGTGCACACTGCAGAGTCCCCCCCCCCACACATGCTTGAGGCTGAAGGCTGAGCCCCGCCTCCTGCCGGTCCAGGGCAGCACATTACATGTTGTGACGTGCACACTGCAGAGTCCCCCCCCCCACACATGCTTGAGGCTGAAGGCTGAGCCCCGCCTCCTGCCGGTCCAGGGCAGCACATGACATGTTGTGACGTGCACACTGCAGAGTCCCCCCCACACATGCGTGGAGCTGAAGGCTGAGCCCCGCCTCCTGCCGGTGCAGGGGAGCACATGACATGTTGTTACGTGCACACTGCAGAGTCCCCCCACACATGCTTGAGGCTGAAGGCTGAGCCCCACCTCCTGCAGGTCCAGGGCAGCACATGACATGTTGTGACGTGCACACTGCAGAGTCCCCCCACACATGCTTGAGGCTGAAGGCTGAGCCCCACCTCCTGCAGGTCCAGGGCAGCACATGACATGTTGTGACGTGCACACTGCTGAGTCCCCCCACACATGCTTGAGGCTGAAGGCTGAGCCCCACCTCCTGCAGGTCCAGGGCAGCACATGACATGTTGTGACGTGCACACTGCAGAGTCCCCCCCCTACACACATGCGTGAGGCTGAAGGCTGAGCCCCGCCTCCTGCCGGTCCAGGGCAGCACATGACATGTTGTGACGTGCACACGGCAGAGTCCCCCCCAGACATGCGTGGAGCTGAAGGCTGAGCCCCGCCTCCTGCCGGTGCAGGGGAGCACATGACATGTTGTTACGTGCACACTGCAGAGTCCCCCCACACATGCTTGAGGCTGAAGGCTGAGCCCCACCTCCTGCAGGTCCAGGGCAGCACATGACATGTTGTGACGTGCACACTGCAGAGTCCCCCCCACACACACATGCGTGAGGCTGAAGGCTGAGCCCCGCCTCCTGCCGGTGCAGGGGAGCACATGACATGTTGTGACGTGCACACTGCAGAGTCCCCCCCCCCACACATGCTTGAGGCTGAAGGCTGAGCCCCGCCTCCTGCCGGTCCAGGGCAGCACATGACATGTTGTGACGTGCACACTGCAGAGTCCCCCCACACATGCTTGAGGCTGAAGGCTGAGCCCCGCCTCCTGCCGGTCCAGGGCAGCACATGACATGTTGGGACGTGCACACTGCAGAGTCCCCCTCCACACACATGCGTGAGGCTGAAGGCTGAGCCCCGCCTCCTGCCGGTGCAGGGGAGCACATGACATGTTGTGACGTGCACACTGCAGAGCCTCCCCCCCCCCGCCCCCGCATGCTTGAGGCTAAAGGCTGAGCCCCGCCTCCTGCCGGTCCAGGGCAGCACATGACATGTTGTGACGTGCACACTGCAGAGTCCCCCCACACATGCTTGAGGCTAAAGGCTGAGCCCCGCCTCCTGCCGGTCCAGGGCAGCACATGACATGTTGTGACGTGCACACTGCAGAGTCCCCCCACACATGCTTGAGGCTGAAGGCTGAGCCCCGCCTCCTGCCGGTCCAGGGCAGCACATGACATGTTGGGACGTGCACACTGCAGAGTCCCCCTCCACACACATGCGTGAGGCTGAAGGCTGAGCCCCGCCTCCTGCCGGTGCAGGGGAGCACATGACATGTTGTGACGTGCACACTGCAGAGCCTCCCCCCCCCGCCCCCGCATGCTTGAGGCTGAAGGCTGAGCCCCGCCTCCTGCCGGTCCAGGGCAGCACATGACATGTTGTTACGTGCACACTGCAGAGTCCCCCCACACATGCTTGAGGCTGAAGGCTGAGCCCCACCTCCTGCAGGTCCAGGGCAGCACATGACATGTTGTGACGTGCACACTGCAGAGTCCCCCCCACACACACATGCGTGAGGCTGAAGGCTGAGCCCCGCCTCCTGCCGGTGCAGGGGAGCACATGACATGTTGTGACGTGCACACTGCAGAGTCCCCCCCCCCACACATGCTTGAGGCTGAAGGCTGAGCCCCGCCTCCTGCCGGTCCAGGGCAGCACATGACATGTTGTGACGTGCACACTGCAGAGTCCCCCCACACATGCTTGAGGCTGAAGGCTGAGCCCCACCTCCTGCAGGTCCAGGGCAGCACATGACATGTTGTGACGTGCAGACTGCAGAGTCCCCCCACACATGCTTGAGGCTGAAGGCTGAGCCCCGCCTCCTGCCGGTCCAGGGCAGCACATGACATGTTGTGACGTGCACACTGCAGAGTCCCCCCCCCCACACATGCTTGAGGCTGAAGGCTGAGCCCCACCTCCTGCAGGTCCAGGGCAGCACATGACATGTTGTGACGTGCACACTGCAGAGTCCCCCCCACACACACATGCGTGAGGCTGAAGGCTGAGCCCCGCCTCCTGCCGGTGCAGGGGAGCACATGACATGTTGTGACGTGCACACTGCAGAGTCCCCCCCCCCACACATGCTTGAGGCTGAAGGCTGAGCCCCGCCTCCTGCCGGTCCAGGGCAGCACATGACATGTTGTGACGTGCACACTGCAGAGTCCCCCCACACATGCTTGAGGCTGAAGGCTGAGCCCCGCCTCCTGCCGGTCCAGGGCAGCACATGACATGTTGTGACGTGCACACTGCAGAGTCCCCCCCACACACACATGCGTGAGGCTGAAGGCTGAGCCCCGCCTCCTGCCGGTGCAGGGGAGCACATGACATGTTGTGACGTGCACACTGCAGAGTCCCCCCCCCCCACACATGCTTGAGGCTGAAGGCTGAGCCCCGCCTCCTGCCGGTCCAGGGCAGCACATGACATGTTGTGACGTGCACACTGCAGAGTCCCCCCACACATGCTTGAGGCTGAAGGCTGAGCCCCGCCTCCTGCCGGTCCAGGGCAGCACATGACATGTTGGGACGTGCACACTGCAGAGTCCCCCTCCACACACATGCGTGAGGCTGAAGGCTGAGCCCCGCCTCCTGCCGGTGCAGGGGAGCACATGACATGTTGTGACGTGCACACTGCAGAGCCTCCCCCCCCCCGCCCCCGCATGCTTGAGGCTAAAGGCTGAGCCCCGCCTCCTGCCGGTCCAGGGCAGCACATGACATGTTGTGACGTGCACACTGCAGAGTCCCCCCACACATGCTTGAGGCTAAAGGCTGAGCCCCGCCTCCTGCCGGTCCAGGGCAGCACATGACATGTTGTGACGTGCACACTGCAGAGTCCCCCCACACATGCTTGAGGCTGAAGGCTGAGCCCCGCCTCCTGCCGGTCCAGGGCAGCACATGACATGTTGGGACGTGCACACTGCAGAGTCCCCCTCCACACACATGCTTGAGGCTGAAGGCTGAGCCCCGCCTCCTGCCGGTGCAGGGGAGCACATGACATGTTGTGACGTGCACACTGCAGAGCCTCCCCCCCCCGCCCCCGCATGCTTGAGGCTAAAGGCTGAGCCCCGCCTCCTGCCGGTCCAGGGCAGCACATGACATGTTGTGACGTGCACACTGCAGAGTCCCCCCACACATGCGTGGGGCTGAAGGCTGAGCCCCGCCTCCTGCCGGTCCAGGGCAGCACATGACATGTTGTGACGTGCACACTGCAGAGTCCCCCCACACATGCGTGGGGCTGAAGGCTGAGCCCCGCCTCCTGCCGGTGCAGGGCAGCACATGACATGTTGGGACGTGCACACTGCAGAGTCCCCCCACACATGCGTGGGGCTGAAGGCTGAGCCCCGCCTCCTGCCGGTCCAGGGCAGCACATGACATGTTGTGACGTGCACACTGCAGAGCCTCCCCCCCCCCGCCCCCGCATGCTTGAGGCTAAAGGCTGAGCCCCGCCTCCTGCCGGTCCAGGGCAGCACATGACATGTTGTAACGTGCACACTGCAGAGTCCCCCCCACACATGCGTGAGGCTGAGCCCCGTCTCCTGCCGGTGCAGGGCAGCACATGACATGTTGTGACGTGCACACTGCAGACGAGAAGCAACAGAAAACAAAACACGCTTCTGGGTCATTTAATTAGCTCCAGCACGGAGTGTTCAAAGATTATGAGCCGGCACTGTGGGTTAATAATTAATCCCAGAGTCGTCCTCCCAGAGCTGCCCCCTGCAGAGCCATGCGTGGACTTCCTGTGGGAACCCTGTCAGGAGCTCGGGGTAGTCAGGGGATACTGGACCCCACTTGTAACAATGGGAGCCTTTTACCTCTGGGGGCGGGCGGGGGGTTACCTTACTACTGACCCCAAAGTGAGCACCAGAAACTCCCTTTCGCACTTGACCTTCAGGGCAGCAAGGGCAAACACTCCAAGGCTTGATCAGGGAGGGGGAGGGGGTCGAAAGAAAAATCAATGAAACATCGCATCCCAATCCATCGATCATTGCCAATCAGTGCTCCTAATCAAGAAGAAAAACACTTCAACCAGGAAAGACAACTAAACACTACACAGGGAGTAAAGCCAGCAAAAAGAATGCACCTGCTGAGCCCTGAAATGTTAATGCTGGTCTAAAACTATTCCCAGCCCCTCCCCCACCCAACACAATCAAGGAGCAAAGACACCTGCAGGAGCCCACAGGGGTCAGAAGGGATATCTTCCTCCCACTCCCCCCGGCCAGTGGCTGTGTGCTCAGCAGTGATGCCACCCAGGGCACTTCTAGTATAGTTTGTCTCTACTCCTGTGTTGGCACAAGTTCTCTTTTCCTCCACAGTTCTAGGTTCCCTTTGGTATCTCTGCGAGGTCGATGAGCGGCACTCCCTGCGGTGCGTTGTAGGCTCACCTGGACTCAGGTGTGGACTGTGGGTGCACGAGAGAAGGTTCTGTGATGGAGAGGCAGTGCTCGTCCCTGCCCTGGCCTGGTGGTCGCCTCAAGCGCCCTTTAGCAATGCAGTGTCACACTACTGTGATCCTCCAGGACCGCTGAGGGTGGCAGAGCTGGCACAGATAGCCGTGGACACCCTACTCATGCCTCCTGGAGAAAGGCAGGTCTCCTTGGGTCTTCCCTGGACCTTAGGCTTCAATCCTCCAGCCTGAGGCACAGCCGAGATGTTGACGTGATGAACCTCTGATTGCGACTGAGACTCATTGCAACGCCATGTCATGGCAGGCGCTGGTTCATGTGGTCGAACATGAACCACTAATCGCGGTTGTACCAAGTCATCACTGCGCTTCTCTACAATTCTGATTTTACCCATCTCCAGTCACTTTCTCCAAGGCTCTGTGGACAACTAGGGGGGAGTACAAGGGCCACAAATTCAAGCACTGATTCAGTGGGTTGGCGAGGGTCACACGGCTTCGCTGCACGGCTTGGAGGTGCAGATCTTGCCCCGGGCTAGAGAAGGCCCACCTTGGGTTTTGCTGCCCAGCTCTTCATATCCTTCCTTTTTTGGGTAGTTCATCCTTCATGCAGAGGTACCTCAAGCACCCATCCTCAGCAGCCAGTTGGTTCCTTCCTTCAATGCAGCTCAGGATGCAGAACTTCCAGGTTCCTTTTCCTAAACCTGGTAAAGAGGAGCTGCGGTCACCGAAGCACCGAAGTCTTTCTTGGGCCCTCATGAATGCTCTACGGCAAGTCTTGGCACATAGAAAGGGGTCTCTGCCCCACACCTATACCAAGTGTACAGTTTGTGTATTCCACAGCAGTTCAGGGATTGGGTTCAGGCGGTTCGTGTCTTGTGAATATTTCTACCAGACTAGTCAATACACAATCTCTGTCGTCTGGTTTCAGCATGAAGGAGCAGTGGTGCTGAGGGCTCCCTTTAGGGTCACCCAGAGAAAGGTGCAGAAGAGGGAGAGGCCTCTGAGCTCATTGGCCTCTCAACATGTTGAGGGAAACACATCATGGGAAGAATGGAGCAAGAGCGGGGCATGGGATGTCCATAATACATAAAAAGGGCCGGGGCCTCGGACCACCTCTCTGCAACGCAGTCCTGGGGCACAAACTGGAGGTACCTGGCGGGCTTGTTGGCCCCCAGGGACCCTCAGGATAGAAGGGGAATTTATCCCCCAACTTAAAATGTGCCACACGGTGAGTTTGCACAGTGGTGCAGGGAGGGGAGCGGGGCCTGATGTGACAAGTGTGCAAACCCATTCCGTGGCGTGTTGTAAGTTGGGGGATTAAGTCCCCTCGAATCCTGAGGGTCCCTGGGGGCCAACTTGCCCAACAGGTACCTCCAGTGAGCGCCACAGAGCTGCGTTGCCGAGAGGTGTAAAAAGGGGTGTGGCCTTGGACCACCTCTCTGCCACGCAGGCCTGTGGTGCTTACTGGAGGTACCTGGTGGGCTAGCGGCCCCCAGGGACACTGAGGATTTGAGGGGACTTAATCCCCCAACTTACAACATGCTGAGGGGCCCGTTTGTACAGAGGTGCAGGGAGGGGGTGGGGCCTGATATAAGTAGTTAGCAATCCTGCTGTGTGGGACTTACTGGTGGTAATAAAAGGGTAAGTTGGCCCCCAAGGTTGACGTTGGGGGCTAACTACTCCTCCTCTTACCTTCAGTAAATCCCACACAGTGGGATTGCTAAGAGGTGTTTCGGAGGCCACGCTCACCTTTCTCCACCACTCTGGAAAGGCGACTGGTATGTTATAGTTAGAAATTAGCACTGCCACATTTTCCATTTGGGATCACTTGGAACTGATGCCCCTTCCCACCCACAACCACTTCTCAACCCCTAAATCCATTGTAGGGCGCTCCTTCTCACCCCTGGCGGCCAAAGCTTGGAACGACCTTCCTCTGCACCTGAGGACCTCCTCATCGCTCCGGGAATTGGGGAAAGAACTCAAGACGCGGCTGTTCAAATAAACTGATCACCTCAAAGCAGCTCGCGACTCCAGCGCCTTGAGACCCTCACGGGTGGTTTGCTGCACTTTATAAATCCTGATTGATTGATTGATTGATTGATTAGTTGGCTTTAGACACATTTTCCGATTGCTGCGGTCTGGTGGAAGTTGCTGGCATCTCTGGAGTCAAAAGAATGTTATGTGCACCACCTAGGGTGTGCACCCCCTTGGGTGTGCACCAGATTGGGTGCGCACCACCTAGGGTGTGCACCCCCTTGGGGCTGCAGGAGACGCTACTTTAGATAATAGCTCAAAAACTGACCAGAAAGGGGTGATAATTCTGAGTAGCCAAGGGAGAGCTAGGGGAATGGACCAGGCAGCCAGTTGATATCAGTGATGGTATATTCTTTGTTGGTGGCAATGTACTGACGTCAGGCTGCTCCTTCTCCCATTTCCATTGCAGAAGGTTTGGGGCTCCAGTTGTTTTGGCCCTAATACTGCAAATAGTCCCCAATAGATGCCCATCTATAGATCTCTCCACAGTGAAGAAGAGCGGTCATTGTCACTTCAGCTTTGCTCAGGCAGCCGGCGATTCCCACTGAGTCGCTGCTAATCCCCCCTCTTGTTGTTCCGGTGCTTGTGCTACCAAAATATCATTGTGAGGATTTCGTATGACCTGAATATCATGGGCTAATATTGTCTATAAAATACATAAAAAACAATTTTTCAAATATAAATAATAAAGTCTACATCCACTGGGACAATATGTTTGTAAAGAAAATTCTAAACAATATTTAGGACACAATGTTTGCATCAGCCGATATTTCTGTGTGCTATATTCCGACACACAACCCACCCATCACATCATTTGGATGCTTTGAAATGTACCATCTCAGGTTCTGCAGCATTTCACCTCATTTAAAGAACAGGCAAAATAGCTCATTCTAAAACACCAACTGTTGGACAGGCCTCGTGGAAGGCCCGCTCCCTCCCCGCATGATAGGGCCTGGACACCGGCTCTCCCGGGATCCCCAGAAAGAACCATCCCGGAAACCCACCGAGGCAACCCGCAACCCGTCCCCAACGGGACTCCAGCTCCCGAACACCCCAGTATCGGCTGGCCTGGGCCCCCGTCAGCACCATTGCCCCGGCCCAGCCGCCATCTTTGGACACTGCATCACGAGGCCGCGTGGCCTCGGCTCAACCCCAACCCTGGGCCTGGCCAGGCCCCGACATCGAGGCACCACCATCCACCCAGGAGGTGAAGAGACCACTTGGCAGGTCAATGGGAGAAGGAGTGTCGATGGCTCTCCCCCGCCAGGTGTCGATCGCCCCCGGCCTCCCCGGGCCCTGGCTCCACCCCCCTGCTGGGTGTCTGGACTCCCTCATCCCGGACCTCCTGACCTCCAAGAGGCGAGGGTCCGGACATCAAAGGAGACCAGACCTATAACTGGGGCAGCCCCAGAGCAGGAAGGCAGTTGTATCCTGGAGTCGAGAGACACTGAGAAGAACTCATCCTTGACGGACTGCTGGCGCTGCCGCAGCCCTGCCTTGTGAACCCATCTCTGAAGCCTGCTGGCGCTGCCGCGGCCCTCTGCAACGTGCACCTTCGTCTTGGCCTGCTGGCGCTGCCGCGGCCCATCCTTGTGAACCATCGCCTTGGCCTGCTGGCGCTGCCGCGGCCCTCCTCATTGTAAAGCATTCGTCCTGGCCTGCTGGCGCTGCCGCGGCCCTCCTTGCCGAGAACTATCATCCTAGCCTGCTGGCGCTGCCGCAGCCCTCCTTGCCGAGAACTATCATCCTAGCCTGCTGGCGTTGCCGCGGCACGACCTTGCAGACCCCTAAGCTCGAGGATTGTGAGCTCCTTCTTGCCGCCCCTGTACCAGACCGGTACCAAGACTGTCCCGCTACCCCTTCCCCTACAGAGACTAGAATTGGGAGGATCCTCGTGTCCTGCCCCCACTGTATCGTTGATAACCTTGCCTCAAGAACCTTATATAAAAGTGTGTAATTCTCATCCTTGTGTGGTGTCCATTTGTGGGGGGGAAGTTACTTGTCTGTACGATCGCCGGAGACGGCCCTCACCGGAGGCCTCTCCCCCTGTACTCGGCCGACCCTCCGGGTCCCCGTCTAACATTGGTGGCCAGCGGCGCGATCCGAACCAACGCATAATCGTACAGAGAGTAACTCAACCCACGACACAACCACAATGTCAACGAAAGAGAGCGGAACCACGGAAAAATTCCAGATGGAAAAACTAGAAGAATACAACCACAGAGAACTGAAACAATTCTGCATAGAACTAGGCATTGCTACCACAGGACTGAGCACGAAAGAGGACTTCAAAAACGCCCTGGAATCTTGGGCGAAGACGGGTACGGCCGTACCCCAAAACCAAAGCCTCGAGACACCCGAAACAAGCACCACACCGACGGAAGAAAGAAGATCGGGTCTCTCCCCAGAGGAGGTCCGAGAACGGGAAAAAAGCAGGCTCCATGAATTGGAACTGGCTCGACTTCGTTTAGATGGAGAACTCAAATTGGCGGAACAAAAAATAACGTTGGAACACTTGCGGCTCCGAGAGAAACAAAGACAGAGAGAGTTAGAAGAGAAAAAGCTAGCCTATGAACATGAGCGCAACCTAAAAGAACTAGAGATTCGGAAACAGAACAACGATCTCGGGGTCCCCGAGCGCCCGAACACTCCTGCCACTACAGACCCCAAGGTCCACATCCCCAAGGATGCCGTCAGAGAGTATTACCGGAACGATGATATCCAGCAATGGTTCAAAGCCTACGAGGTTGCCATGACCTCCCACCGGATTCCCCGGAGCGACTGGGGAGCCGGGTTATGGGGGAGGTTTGTCAACGAAGGGCGAGACGCCCTGCTGCAACTCCCGGACCATCAGATGATGTCCTACGACCACATGAAGGCCGCCCTCCTCACTCGATACGGACTCACGCCCGAGATGTACCGCCAGCGGTTCCGCGACTGCAAGCGGATCCCGGGTACAACCTGGGTGGAGTACGTGAACTTCTTTAGCCGAGCCTTCGAGGGGTGGATCAAGGGCAGCAAAGTGACCACTTACGAGCAACTCTTCGACCTTATTGTGTGGGAGCACCTTTCTAACAACTGCTTCGTCGAGCTCAGGCAGCACCTCCTCGACAGTAAACTGACTGAACCTCGGCAACTCGCCGCCGAAGCTGACCGATGGGAAAGCACCCGAGTTGCCCGAAACGGGCCCAGCAACCAGAACAGAGCCGCCCAAGGACCCCATCGCCCCCGAGGGGGAGGAGGAGGCCAGGGTCGGGGCAGAGACGCCGTCCCGGTGGCTCCCGCCAGCAATGCCCCGCCCCCGGCCGGCAGGGGAAACCTCCCGATGCGTCCAGGTTTCCGGGCCAACGTTACTTGCCACCGATGCCAGCGACCCGGTCACTACGCCAATGATCCCAACTGCCCGAAGAACCAGAACCCTATGCCCTGCCAGGTCGCTGCCACCGCCCTGAGGGAAGAGCAAACCCCAGAAGACCCTGAGGAGTACGAGCCCGACCAGCCCGAGTGGGAACCAGCCGCCACGTCCCTGGTCTGCCTAGGGGAAAGAGACATGATTCCGCGGGCCCCCCTGCCCGCCAACACGCAGAAATACAGCCAGTGGGTCAACATTAATGGGCGCCGGGCTGAAGCCCTCCGCGACACCGGGGCCAGTGTGACCGCAGTCCGCTGTCATCTGGTGACCCCGGACCAGATCTTGCCAAACATCCTTTGCCCCATACGGTCGGCCGACAACTCAGAAAGCCTGTGTCGGATGGCCTGCGTCCCCTTCGAGTGGGGAGGAGTGTCCGGAATGCTGAAAGTAACTGTCCGCGATGATGCACCCGTGGACTGCCTCCTGGGGAACGACCTAAAAAGTTCCCCCTGGGCAGCCGTCGAAAGAAGAGAGCACCTGGGGATGTTGGGCCTCCCTGAATGGGCCTGCGTAACGACTCGGTCCATGGCCGCCCGCGCCATCCCCAGTCCCGAAGAACCCGAATGGCCAGAGCCTCCTCCCCCGATCGTCCCCGAGGGAACCACCCTAGAAGCCAGTCCTCCAGAACAAAACGAAGAAGGGCTCGATCGGCTCCGGGACCTTCCCGAACTGGCCCAGTGGGGTCAAGAGGGTGGCCCCACCCAGGAACAATTCCGACAAGAGCAGAGGACATGTCCCTCCCTCGAGGGACTCCGGCAGCAAGCCCTCGCCCAGAGCGCAGGAGACACCCCGGGGGCCCACTGGATTTATTGGGACAATGACCTGCTCTACAGTGAGCAAAGGATTGCTGAGCTGGGGGCCAGTCGGGTGCTGGTGGTACCCCTCCGCTTCAGAGACTTCCTCTTGAGCTTGGCACACGATGTGCCTCTCGCCGGACACCTGGGGCAAGACAAAACGTACAGCCGCCTGGTGACCCACTTCTACTGGCCCAAAATGCGAAATGATGTCTCCAACCACTGCCGAACCTGCCCCACCTGCCAGGCCAGCGGGAAGAGCGTCCGAAAGACCAAAGCACCCTTGCAACCCTTTCCCGTCGTCACCACTCCGTTCAAACGGGTGGGAATAGACATTGTGGGGCCCCTGGACCCCGAACGGCACAAGGGCACCGGTTCATCCTGGTCCTGGTGGACTACGCCACCCGCTATCCCGAGGCCATCCCTCTTCGGACCGTGACAGCGCCCGTGGTAGGCCGAGCCCTGATGGGGATCTTCTCTCGGGTGGGCTTCCCCCGGGAAGTCGTCAGCGACAGGGGCACAAACTATATCTCGAAGTACATGAGGTCTCTCTGGCAACAGTGCGGGGTCACCTACAAATTCACGACCCCCTATCACCGGCAAGAAATGGACTGGTCGAGCGGTTTAACCGCACTCTCAAGGGAATGATCATGGGCCTAGAAGAACCCCTACGTCGCCAATGGGACGTGCTGCTCCCGTGCCTCCTGTTCGCCTATCGAGAAGTCCCCCAGAAATCCCTAGGCTTCAGCCCATTTGAGCTCCTGTACGGACACCCCGTCCGGGGTCCCCTCAGCCTGGTCAAGGAAGGATGGGAGATGGCCCCTCAGAAGTCTCCTCCAGATATATATAAGTATCTCCTGACCCTTCGCAACCAGACCCGGCGATTCAGGGAGCTAGCCAAAGCCAACCTTGAAGCCAGCCAGGAGGACATGAAGAAATGGTATGATCAGCATGCCTCCTCCATCGAGTTCGAGCCGGGACAACAAGTCTGGGTGATGTCCCCGGTCGAACCCTGTGCCCTACAGGACAAATGGACAGGACCCTTCAAGGTGATAGAGCGCAAGGGTCCTGTCACCTACCTAATCGACATGGAGTCCTCCCGGAACCCCCTACAGGTCCTCCACGCCAACAGACTCAAACCCCACTTCATATGCTCGGAACTCAGCCTCCTGATGGCTACCGATAGTGGGACGGAGGAAGACTCCGAGCCCCTCCCTGACCTACTGAGGACCCGTGAACAGGATGGCTCAGTGGAAGGGGTCAGACTCTCCGATGGTTTGTCCCCAGAGCAACGCCAAGACTGTCGAGCTCTCCTGCTACAATTTGCAAACCTGTTCTCCCTCACCCCCGGGGTCACCCCCTGGTGCCTTCACGACGTGGACACCGGGGATAGTCCACCTATTCGACACCGGGCATACCGGGTGCCAGATCGGGTGCGCGCCTGCATCCAGAACGAAGTCACCAAAATGCTGGCTCTGGGAGTGATCGAGCCATCTGACAGCCCCTGGGCCAGCCCAGTCGTACTGGTCCCCAAGGCTGCCGCCCCGGGCGTTGCCCCCGAGCTCCGGTTCTGTGTGGACTATCGGGGCCTGAACGCCGTTACCAGAACCGACGCTCACCCTATCCCCCGGGCGGATGAGCTAGTTGACCGCATGGGGGCCGCCCGCTACCTGAGCATCTTCGATCTAACAGCGGGCTACTGGCAAATCGGCCTCACCCCCGGGGCCCAAGAACGATCCGCCTTCTCTACCCCAGATGGCCACTACCACTTCAAGGTGATGCCATTCGGCATGAAAAACGCTCCAGCTACTTTCCAACGACTCGTGAACCAGGTACTGGCGGGCCTCGAAGAATTCAGCACCGCCTACCTGGACGATATTGCTGTGTACAGTCGCTACTGGGCAGACCACCTCCACCACCTCCGAGAAGTCCTGCACGCCCTCCAGCAGGCCGGCCTCACCGTCAAAACCAGCAAATGCCAGATTGGCCAGGGGTCCGTGACCTACCTCGGACACCAAGTGGGGAGCGGTCTGGTGGCCCCCCTTCAGCTCAAGATCGCTGCCATCCAGGCCTGGCAACCCCCTACTACCCAAACCGAAGTCCGGGCCTTCCTGGGGCTCACTGGGTACTACCGGCGGTTTGTGAAGGACTATGGCAGCATTGTGGGGCCCCTCACAGAACTCACATCCAAGAAAAACCCCAAAACAATCCGCTGGACTCCAGACTGTCAAGCGGCCTTCGAGAAGTTGAAGACCGCCATGTGCACCGCCCCCGTGCTCCAGGCCCCCGACTACAGCCGGGAGTTCATAGTACAGATGGACGCCTCAGATCATGGCGTTGGGGCAGTCCTCTCTCAACTCAACGCCGAGGGAGTCGATCAGCCAGTGGCCTTCATCAGCCGACGCCTGCTGGCCCGAGAACAGCGCTGGAGCACCATCGAGCGGGAGGTCTTCGCCGTGGTATGGGCCCTCAAGAAACTCCGGCCCTACCTCTTCGGTACCCATTTCCGGGTACAGACAGACCACCGACCCCTGCAATGGCTGATGCAAATGCGGGGGGAGAACCCAAAACTGCTGCGATGGTCCATCTCCTTGCAAGGGATGGACTTCACTGTGGAGCATCGTCCTGGCCAGGACCACGCCAACGTGGACGGCCTGTCACGCTTTTTCCGCCTCGGCGAGGAGAGTACCTAAGAGGATGGGTGACTCTCCCTGCCTTCAGCTGGGGGGAACGCATGTTGGACAGGCCTCGTGGAAGGCCCGCTCCCTCCCCGCATGATAGGGCCCGGACATCGGCTCTCCCGGGATCCCCAGAAAGAACCATCCCGGCAACCCACCGAGGCAACCCGCAACCCGTCCCCAACGGGACTCCAGCTCCTGAACACCCCAGTATCAGCTGGCCCGAGCCCCCGTCAGCACCATTGCCCCGGCCCAGCCGCCATCTTTGGACACTGCATCACGAGGCCGCGTGGCCTCGGCTCGACCCCAACCCTGGGCCTGGCCAGGCCCCGACATCGAGGCACCACCATCCACCCAGGAGGTGAAGAGACCACTTGGCAGGTCAATGGGAGAAGGAGTGTCGATGGCTCTCCCCCGCCAGGTGTCGATCGCCCCCGGCCTCCCCGGGCGCTGGCTCCACCCCCCCTGCTGGGTGTCTGGACTCCCTCATCCCGGACCTCCCGACCTCCAAGCGCGAGGGTCCGGACATCAAAGGAGACCAGACCTATAACTGGGGCAGCCCCAGAGCAGGAAGGCAGTTGTATCCTGGAGTCGAGAGACACCGAGAAGAACTCATCCTTGACGGACTGCTGGCGCTGCCGCAGCCCTGCCTTGTGAACCCATCTCTGAAGCCTGCTGGCGCTGCCGCGGCCCTCTGCAACGTGCACCTTCGTCTTGGCCTGCTGGCGCTGCCGCGGCCCATCCTTGTGAACCATCGCCTTGGCCTGCTGGCGCTGCCGCGGCCCTCCTCGTTGTAAAGCATTCGTCCTGGCCTGCTGGCGCTGCCACGGCCCTCCTTGCCGAGAAATATCATCCTAGCCTGCTGGCGCTGCCGCGGCCCTCCTTGCCGAGAACTATCATCCTAGCCTGCTGGCGTTGCCGCGGCCCGACCTTGCAGACCCCTAAGCTCGAGGATTGTGAGCTCCTTCTTGCCGCCCCTGTACCAGACCGGTACCAAGACTGTCCCGCTACCCCTTCCCCTACAGAGACTAGAATTGGGAGGATCCTCGTGTCCTGCCCCCACTGTATCGTTGATAACCTTGCCTCAAGAACCTTATATAAAAGTGTGTAGATCTCATCCTTGTGTGGTGTCCATTTGTGGGGGGGAAGTTACTTGTCTGTACGATCGCCGGAGACGGCCCTCACCGGAGGCCTCTCCCCCTGTACTCGGCCTACCCTCCGGGTCCCCGTCTAACACCAACGCTCAGTTAATCTAAACTAACCTTAGCCGAAAGCTAACCCTAACCTTAAATCGACCCCTACTCCTACGCCCATGCGCATGTGAGGCACTGAGGAATTATCCACACATCACAGATAGCCGCGTCACACATCCATGCACTGGCATCGCCCTGCTTGCAATGCCTACTGGTCTGTTGTATCCTGTGGTTGACACTTAGGTGCTCTCTTCTCTTTTGTGGCAGCGTTGAAGATCCATCTCTCAGACACAACGAAGCAGGTGCTGGACGAGTTCAGGAGCTTCCTCCTGGAGCTGCGAGGCGACGTAGAAATGAAGGTAAGTCACTGCACGGTGGCGGCACCATGGAAGCGAGGAACCACGGAAGCATTGGGACCATCTCTTAGAGGTCTTCAACGAGTTGCCGTGCTTCCACTTAAACCTGTGTGGAGATATAGAATGGAGTCAAGTTCCCCCCACACACTCTACAAAACCCGGTGGTAGGAGAGTACATGTAGGCTCCTGCTAGACTAACATGCTGAGTCCTTCCAGGCCCTGGGTGTACCACAACACACACAGCAACAGGCCCTTGTGAATCCATCACTTGCAATTTTATGGCATCTCTCAGCTACCAGGGATTCTGTAAGTGAGAGAGAACAGGTCATAGAAAGAGAACTGCCTGTAGGGCTACAAGGAGACAGAACACAGAACACAGAACATACAGGGTGTAAACCCTCAGATGCAACTGGAAACCCTTGGCTTGCTTTAGGAACGTCTGAGGACACCGGTGGTGCCAGTCACAAAGGCTAGTTTCCTTTGTTGATCCTGTGGGAACTGCTGGCATCCAAGCATAGATTGTTTGGGCCACAAGTCTTTTGAGAATCTAGGAAGGAGGTCAAAGGTACCGGACAAGTGAAATGTCCTGCTTTACTAATGGTTGATTAGTTGTTTGAGAGAAAAGGGTCTTGGTTTGGGAATGGAGTGTAGATGTTAAATTGTGCTAATCTTGCAAACAACATTTTCACCTTTTTGCAATGCCAAAAACAATGTCCTCAGAAACAACTTGAGCCAGGCATTTTTGTATTTAAGTATTAGTATCCTATAGTGCCTGTAGGTAACAGGTTTCATCATGGCTGACCAATTATTTTGTATGGGGTTGAAGGCCTATTAGGACAAATTAATCTATGAGATCCTTCAAGACTTCAGCTAAGTGTAAACACAGAGTAATGACATTGTTCCAAAGGTAAGCAAAGTAAAAAAAGAAACCATTCAAACTGGATGGTCTGCGTTTGCCTTAAAATACAAATAAATTTGACTTTTCACTAAGGAAACAAAAATAAGCAAAATTGTCAAAATTGTAAACAACAGACTTATATTTTACGTAGAAAATTAAACTTGGCAGAGTTAATAAATGTTATGTTGTGGGATTTGTAAAGTGCATGGCTGCCCCAGCAACGAGGCGTCCCCGCGCTGATTCCACAGATGACCAGACAGAGGAGGAGGGACGGGGCAGAAGATTAAACAGGGAAGATCCCAGTCTTAACTGCCTCCCTGAAAGCCCCATGATTTTGCATGCTTGTTATAGTCCATGGAAGAGCATTCCAGAGAGAGGAAGCTACGGCACAGAATGACCGACCTCCAGCCCGTGCTCTTCTAACACGGGGAACACGTGCCAGATGTTGGTTCGAGGAGCACAGAGCGTGTTTCGGTACATAAGGGGTAAGAAGGTTAGCTAAAATGGAAGGGGCATGGGCATAGAGAATTCCAAGAGAAATACACAAAGTCTTGAAATGAATTCTCTTCCCAACCGGAAGGCAATGCAACTTACGTACAGACTGGAAATAGAACAGAATATAGGGAGGGAGAGGAGAGTCCGGGAAGCGGCATTCTGCACCCTCTGAAGGCAATTCATACCAGCTTTATTGACACACAGGTAAAGGGAATTACAGTAATCCAGACTAGATAATATAGTAAAACTGCTTGGTAGGCGGTTCTATAGGGTATTGGCGCTCCTGGGCAACGCGCAGGTAAGTATACGTTAGTACTGAGTGAGGATTGCGGTGCATACAGGTAGGGGGAGCCACCCTCCTCCCCAACGTGTGGACATCCACTGGTAAAACAGAGCAACAGTCTCCTGCACACGCTAACAGTATATCAATGATATCAATAACAGTGTGACAAAAGCTCGAGTCTTTGCTGGAACATGCGCTTCAGTTTATTCACAACAGCCTTAGCCAACACGTGTTTTGTCGCGCTTACGGTTGTGCGCAGCGACTTCTTCAGGGCTAAGAAACAAACAATAGTACAGAATTGGGAATAAAAAGTATGCAACAATAGCATCCAATGTCAGTTTCCCATTGTGACAGACTAACTTTATAGGATCGGTTCATGGTGCCCACTCGAGCCTGTGGAAACCCATGCTGTCTTGAATGTGTCACCTCGGTTGTTTAGGGACAAACTAGTGTAATTTAAGAAAAATTATAATAACACTCTGGAGTTAAGGCATGCTTGTTCCTTGTGAGTCTAGTTGTGACATACAAACCTAAACAGTCAACAGTGACTTTGCTAAAGTGAATTTAACATAACAACACCCCCTTAATGTTGCCTGGTACCCGAAGGTATGTAATAAAAAAAATACCTATACACAAAACGTGAAGATCCTAGAGGAAAAGAGGCGGGTGAAAAGAAAGAGAAATAATGCTAAGTATACAAGCCCTGTAAGAGCAAGTTTATCATGGTACGGTGACCAAATCTGACTGGGAAACCAGCCTTAAATCCAGTTGTATTTCCGTCCCGAATGGGATTCAATAGGGTCCAATGTTATTTTCTTTAACACAACCTGTATCGAGAGGATGCAATGCACCACGGATTTTATTTATTCATGCCTGAATAAACGTGCACTACTACAAAAGCCTTGTTTAAGGTATGTGGGATGCATTACAATACTATTAAAATATATAGAATATGCCCCAGCCAATTTTCCTTTGGGTGCATTCTTATAAGTAATTAGGCCATTTTCCTTTGTTTACCCATCCTCGGGGACTCCTCATTGGAAAACACATCCAGAATAAATATACTGTGAATAGGAGTGAATATTTCTGGACACAAGATATGTGTAGTCTTAACTGTGTGTCTAACATTGGACCCTATTGAGTGTTTGAATGCTAGGTTTGAAGATAGGAGGATACGTTTGGATATGGATTGGGGATGGATGGACGAAATGATGACAGACTGAATGTTGGATGAGAGACTGAATGGATGACATAATTTAAAGGTAAAATGGTGATTATCAGCAGGTGGATTGAAGGATGAAAGATGAGTGGATAGATATTTCGATAGAATAGACTAGCAAACTTTTCTGGGGAGGGTTGAGATGGCTTGTTTCGCTTGCTTGGCGTCTTAGAGCTTTGGTTCAAAGTGCGGGGTATTTTCACTTTCTGACTACTCCCTTGTCCTTACGCTGTAAGACACTGAGTGGCTTTATTTGGTCTTTGTGCTCTGGTGCCTGCCTGTATATCTGTTTCCGTGGATGGGTCCCGATAAGTCTTCTGCGAGTGGCATATAACAAAAAGACGGGATCCCCCTGCAGAATTACAGAGGAGCTCCTGAGATTTGCATATCTCACAGAAATGCTGTTTTTAAAACACATAAATAAAAGGCCTTGTCATTTACAAGGTCAATAGCTTAAACTCTCGCAAATGCAACACCTATTACATTGCAAATGCGTGCTATACAATTTTTTTTAAAGCGTTAGGAGAGAGCATGTCCTGCCTGCCTGCAACAGCAGGCTGGACAAACCTATTAGAGAAAATAGTCCTTGCAGGCTGAAATGAAAGCCTTCAGAGTAACAACACTTGTAACAGGGTGTGTCGCCCTGGGCGGTTACAAAATGAGACAAGGCAGTACTAAGGAGGGACTACTAAGCCTTTTGACCAATTAACAGCCACAGTTTACAGTGAACAATGACACAAGCCAAAGAAAAACATGGGTGGAGATTGGGCTGAGCTTCAAGTCCCTACCTCAATGCCCAGGCTCGACCTAAAAACGAGGAGATATAAACATATTTCTCCTTCTAACGCTAGCCTCAGGCAGGGCCCCATGTTGGTGCAAACCCATGTTTACAAATCTTTCTTAATATGGATTTGTATCAAAATGAGTGGGTGGATGCACAGTAACGGCCATGTGCCCACCATGTAACTCCTATCTGCTTCAACGTAACGGAAGGCAGCGCCATGCACTGGGTTGTGTTACTTTTTTTTACAAACCCACACTACTTGGGATTTGTGTAGCTCGGTAAATCCCCCCCAAAACATGTGTGTCGCCACTGGGCCAAAATTGTGAGCCTACCCATTGCAGCATCTCAGTAAATCTGAGCCATGGTGTTCATAGAGCACTGCTCATGCGCTCAGAGAGTGACATTTCCACAAATGGGCAAGACTGAGAATCTAATTTAGAGCTGTACAGTGACAAAAAATCCTCAAATTATGACTACATTCAGTGAAGAATCTACCTCCTGAATTATTCACCATACAATCTCTCTTTGTAAGACATTCTGCATGTGAGTATCCCATTTAGATTGAGTGATTCCTCACAAATCAGGACTTTCTGCTACTAGCACCTCAATATGCACCTAGTCTGCAGCTCGGGTTCATAATGCACAACGAGGGCCTTTAACAACAATAATAGCCCTCAACAGAGGGATATATAATGTTATATTCTACTGCATGGTTTGAGGGGACAATTGAATATTGGTCCATGATGGCCGGATCCATCCCACACTGGGCCACAATACTCAGTTCCATCCAACATTGGTCCTTGAGAGTTGGATCCATCCCACATTGGTCCTTGAGAGCTGGATCCATCCCACATTGGTCCTTGAGAGCTGGATCCATCCCACATTGGTCCTTGAGAGCTGGATCCATCCCACATTGGTCTTTGAGCGGTGGATCCATCCCACATTGGTCCTTGAGAGCTGGATCCATCCCACATTGGTCCTTGAGAGCTGGATCCATCCCACATTGGTCCTTGAGAGCTGGATCCATCCCACATTGGTCCTTGAGAGTTGGATCCATCCCACATTGGTCCTTGAGAGTTGGATCCATCCCACATTGGTCCTTGAGAGCTGGATCCATCCCACATTGATCCTTGAGAGTTGGATCCATCCCACATGGTCCTTGAGAGCTGGATCCTTCCAAACATTGGTCCATGGGGCCCAAATCTATCCAAAATTGGGCCAGGATGTTCAGTTCTATCCATCATTGGTTCTTGAGAGCTGGATCCATCCAACTTTGGTCTTTGAGAGCTGGATCCTTCCACCAATGTTTCATGAGAGTCAGTTTCAAACAATATTGGTCCATACGGACTGAATTGAACAGACACTAGTCCATGAGGGCCAGACCCATCAAACATTGGTACTTGAAAGCTGCACCCATCCAACATTGGTTCTTGAGATCTGGGTCCATCCAAAATTGGTCCTTGAGAGCTGGACCATCCAACATTGGTTCTTGAATATCAGATCCTTTCACCAGTGGTTCATGAGAGTCAGATTCAACCAATATTGGTCCATGAGGACTACATTTATCAGACACTAGTCCATGAGGGTCGGACCATCCAATATTGGGCCACAACGTTCAGTTCCACCCAATATAGGTCCACGAAGACTGGATTCATCCTACCCTTTGACCAAGAGAGCTGGATCTTGCCAACATTGGTGGTTCTTGAGAGCTGGATCCATCCCACATTGGTCCTTGAGAGCTGGATTCATCCAACATTTGTTCTTGAGAGCTAGATCCATTCCACATTGGTCCATGAAGGCCAGATCGATCCAACTTTGTGTTATAATGTTTTGTTCCATCAAACATTGGCTCTTGAGAGCTGGATCCATCCAACATTGGTCCTAGAGAGCTGATCCTTCCACCAATGCTTCATAGAGTCAGTTCCAACCAATATTGGTCCATAATGTCTGAATTTTTCAGACACTTGATCATGACGGCCAGACCCATCCAACATTTGTTCTTGAGAGCTGGATACATCCAACATTGGTTCTTGAGACCTGAATACATCCAACATTGGTCCTTGAGAGCTGGATATATCCAAAATTGGTCCTTAATAGCTGGATCCATCAAACAATGGTTCTTGAAGCCTGGATCCTTCCACCAATGGTTCATGAGAGTCAATTTCAACCAATATTGGTCCATGAGAACTGAATTTATTAGACACTAATCCATGAGGATCAGACTCATTCAATTTTGGGCCACGATGTTCAGTTCCATCCAATATATGTCCATGAGGACTGGATTCGTCCAACTCTTTGATCATGAGAGCTGGGTCCATCCAACATTGGTCCTTGAGAGCTGGATCTATCCATCATTGGTCCTTCAAGGCTGGTTCCATCCAACATTGGTCCTTGAGAGCTGGATCCATCCCACATTGGTCCATGAGGGCTGGATCCATCCAACATTGGGTCACGATGTTTAGCTCCATTCATTATTGGTCCATGAGGTCTGGATTCATCCAACTCTTTAACCATGAGTGGGGTATCCATCTAACATTGGTCCTTCAGAGATGAATCTATCATACATTGGCCCTTGAGAGCTGTATCCATCCAACATTGGTTCTTAAAGCGGGATCATTCCACCAATGGTTCATGAGGGTCAGTTCCATCCAATATTGGTCAATGAGGACTGAAATTATTAAAAACTATTCTGTGAGAGCCAGACCCATCCAATATTGATCCATGAGGGTGGATCCATCCAGCATTAGTCCATGAGAGGCAGATCCATCAAACATTGGTCCATGAGGGGGTGGATCCATCCAACATTGATCCATAAGGGACAGATACAACCGACATTAGCTTATAAGGACCAGACCCATCCAACATTGTTCCATGCGGATCATATCCATTCAAAAATGTTCTGTAAGGACTGGCTCCATCCAGCATTGGTCCCCAAGGGCTGCATCTATTCAACAATGAATGGTCTGTGAGAAGCGGAACTATAGAAGATTGGTCTGAGTATGGGATCCATCCAACATTGGTTTATGAGAACCTTATCCATGCCAAATTGTCAGTCTCTTTGGGAAATGTACCCCCAGTGTAGCTAAATAAGAATTATAACATTGTCAGTGCTTATTCTGAAATTCTAGACCTGTTGGACACATTTCAGACACCCCTGTTGTACATAACACCAAATCGCCAATACTTCTGATCAGTTGGTTTAAATTCTTATACCTGTTTTTGTTTCCTTGCAGGGAAAAGGAAAAATGAGGACATACTGGCTCCTGGGCGAGAGAACAGAGGATGACATAATCTGAGGGACCTATTTTATATCCATATATATCTATTTTTCAACATATATAGGTTCCCTGCTCCTGCAACCTGACAACGAGGAGCTCCTTCCTTCCGTAGAAGTTTCACCTTATCCACGGAGTCTTGCTGGTCACTGCAGTGAGGCCCTCCACCCCGTACGGGGCAACCACACCTGGGTGACCCAATGTGGTAGGGATATGTGGAAGGTGGTGTGAGTTTCTATACTCAGACAGAGCTGTGGGTACGGCACTGAGGACGCACAGAGTGCCACAGCCTCCTGGATAGGTCCTTAGCTGGACCACTTGGAAGCCACATCAGTTGGGACCTTGTTGAATCTACGTTTCAAGCAATAGGCGCTGGAAGCCACCGCCACCAGCACATCTGGAGTTCCCACAATGAGACATGCCGGCCCTCACCTGGATCTGTACTTACAGGACTAATGAAGGGTGCCTCAAAACTGTGGACTGCATACATTTTGTGGATTCTCATCGATGTCCCTCGGGGAGAGACTGTCTATTTTTCATTGTAGTTGGATTTATAAGAGACTGATAGCCATGTGCACGTGGAAAGAGGCAGTAAAATGCATGGATTTAGGAACAGGGTCTAACAGTGATGGTTGTGACATACTCACTTGTGCCCTCCAAGAATACCCCCCCTGTGGACATGTCTAGGTTCACCACAGTCATTTATCAGATAATACTACAGTATCCATCTAACCGACGTACAGTCAATGAGCGGCAAATCCAAAGAAGGCTTGTTATTTCTAGCTGCTCAAGAAAGCATAGCTAACATATCCCTTCCAGACCATGACCTCCTCCACCAATTGTGTGACCAATGAACTACGAAAGATGTATGCTCCTAGTCTCTGGGGGCTCTCCTGGCTTCCACTTTGGACACGCTGTGTGCAGTAAGTGCAGGAGACTCCCATAAATGGATGTTATGGGTCATTTTCATCCCATTCCCTACAGCTCACTAGGTGCACCACGCAAATGTAAGTGCAATTAGCTTCAGTCAGACATATCGGGACCCTGAGTGGCTGTGATCACAATGCACCCTAGTCATGGTCAGCATTTCAGCTTTGCCTTTAGCATACAGCCCTATATTTCTGAGTGTGCCTTTCTGACACTATACCTCTACATCCTGAAAACACTGCAGTCCTGTGTACTAGTTCAACCTCTTGAGACCCACAACATTTATGAGAAATCCTGAGCATGGCTACAGAAACTATGACAGGTGCGTTGATGTTTGATAGCAAATTGATGATATTCTGACCTGATATTTCAACGTGGAATACTGAAGCACATCCTCTATCATGGACTAAGCCCACTTACCTTCTACAGTATCCTAAGTATATTCAATTGTGCCTTCCTAAACCTTGCCCTTGCTATTCCAACTGTTCATTTTAGGCACCACTGTATGCCCATAGTGCCCTCCTGGAGGCTGCCCTTTCTGAGACACAGTTGTCAGATTGGAAAAGCTCCTCTCCAGATCTGTTTACATTTAGTCCATACTTTGCATCCAGGCGAGTCATTCCTCTATCTCATATTCCAAGCTCGATCTTTTCATCCTGAATTTTTACCTCCATGCGCAAGTCCCATTTCTGCACATCTGATGGTCCATCCCTTTTGCTGCGGTTTTATTTTGCGGGTATGATGTCTCTTTTAACCTGTTGCCATTCTAATTTCTGTCATAGGCATTGCTCTGCCCACTCGAAGCCACTTCCTTATAGCCTTGTATATTTTCTTGTTCTCTACATGTGCCTTCTAGACATTGTCACTCCAGTGACTGAATTTCTAGCCGTGTACACAGTTGCATTCTCTCTGTCCTTACTTCCTCCCTGGTGCACCACTCAGGAATGTACACGATTATACTGCTATAACTCCCTTGAAGTTCTCGTTCTCTCCGGCTGTGCTATTGCTTTTTGAAAGGTTTTGCCATATCGTGGCGTCCATAGAAACACCCTCCCTCTGCAGGTTTACCTTTCATGAAGGTTCCAGTCTGTTTTAACTGGTGTTTATCATGAAGGTATCTGTGTATCTCCAGGGGTGCCTTTCACAAGGGTTATAGTTCTTTTACAGTGGTGCCTTTTAAGTTGTTGTAATCCACTGCTGGTGTTTGTTCATGAAGATCCCAGTTTACCTCCATATCCATAAAAGTGATGTCTTTCATGAAGGTCCCAGTGTATCTCCAGTGGTGTCTTTCATGAAGGCCCTAGTGTATCTCCAGTGGTGTGTAGCATGAAGGTCCTAGTGTATCTCCAGTGGTGTCTTTCATGAAGGTCCCAGTGTATCTCCAGTCGTGTCTTTCATGAAGGTCCTAGTGTATCTCCAGTGGTGTGTAGCATGAAGGTCCTAGTGTATCTCCAGTGGTGTCTTTCATGAAGGTCCCAGTGTATCTCCAGTGGTGTGTAGCATCAAGGTTCCAGTGTATCTCCTGTTGTGTCTTTCATAATGTTCATAGTGTATCTCCAGTGGTGTCTTTCATGAAGTGGTGTGTAGCATGAAGGTCTCAGTGTGTCTCCAGTAGTGTCTATCATGAGGGTCTCAGTGTATCTTCAGCTGTGTCTTTCCCGAAGATAGCAGTGTATCTCCAGTGGTGTCTTTTATGAAGGTCCCTGTGTATCTCCATTTGTGTCTTTTATGAAGGTCCCAGTGTATCTCCATTTGTGTCTTTTATGAAGGTCCCAGTGTATCTCCAGTGGTGTCTTTCATGAGGGTCCCGGTGTATCTTCAGTAGTGCCTGTCATCAAGGTTTGGGTGTATCTCCAGTGGTGTCTTTCATGAAGGTCCCAGTGTATCTCCAGTAGTGTCTATCATGAAGGTCCCAGTGTATCTCCATTAGTGTCTTTCGTGAAGGTCTGAGTGTATCTCCAGTAGTGTCTATCATGCCAGTAGTGTCTATCATGAAGATCCCAGTGTATCTCCAGTGGTGTCTTTCATGAAGGTCCCAGTGTATCTCCAGTGGTGTCTATCATGAAGATCCCAGTGTATCTCCAGTGGTGTCTTTCATGAAGGTCCTAGTGTATCTCCAGTGGTGTCTTTCATGAAGGTCCCAGTGTATCTCCAGTGGTGTCTATCATGAAGATCCCAGTGTATCTCCAGTGGTGTCTTTCATGAAGGTCCTAGTGTATCTCCAGTGGTGTCTTTCATGAAGGTCCTAGTGTATCTCCAGTGGTGTGTAGCATCAAGGTTCCAGTGTATCTCCTGTTGTGCCTTTCATAATGTTCATAGAGTATCTCCAGTGGTGTCTTTCATGAAGTGGTGTGTAGCATCAAGGTCCCAGTGTGTCTCCAGTAGTGTCTATCATGAGGGTCTCAGTGTATCTTCAGCTGTGTCTTTCCCGAAGATCCCAGTGTATCTCCAGTGGTGTCTTTTATGAAGGTCCCTGTGTATCTCCATGTATGTCTTTTATGAAGGTCCCAGTGTATCTCCAGTGGTGTCTTTCATGAGGGTCCCGGTGTATCTTCAGTAGTGCCTGTCATCAAGGTTTCGGTGTATCTCCAGTGGTGTCTTTTGTGAAGGTCCCAGTGTATCTCCAGTGGTGTCTTTTGTGAAGGTCCCAGTGTATCTCCTGTTGTGCCTTTCATGAAGGTCCCAGTGTATCTCCAGTGGTGTCTATCATGAAGGTCCCAGTGTATCTCCAGTGGTGTCTTTCATGAGGGTCCCAGTGTATCTCCAGTGGTGTCTTTCATGAAGGTCCCAGTGTATCTCCAGTGGTGTCTTTCATGAGGGTCCCTGTGTATCTCCATTTGTGTCTTTTATGAAGGTCCCAGTGTATCTCCAGTTGTGTCTTTTGTGAAGGTCCCAGTGTATCTCCTGTTGTGTCTTTCATGAAGTTTCATTTGTATCTCCTGTTGTGTCTTTCATGGAGACCCCAGTCTATATCCAGTGGTGACCACTGAAAGTTCCTCCTCTCCCAGGGATCCTCTTACTAACCTCCTCATACCCCGTTGTTTTTAAAGCCCTTCTTCTGCAGCTGTGTCTTAAAGTGTTGAATCCCAGCTGATCCTTACCTGAGTGTCGACTTTAGTGCTGGTTTCCTCTGTAGCCAAATATTGCTTTTCTGACTTGCCTTCATTCCCAGACAACTAGTCAGGATATAATTGAGCTACGCGCACCCACAATTGGCACGTTTGAGGAATTCACGCATCCCTCCTTCGCACCATGCTCGGGGGTCTCTACTTGGCCCTGGGTAAGCTGAACACTTTGCCTTTATTGAACACATTTACCTCACCCTTCAGCCAGGGAATCCTAGACTCCTGCCAGTAGCTGCTTCGCACCACTGCATAGGGCGTGCAGGTAGGGTTCACGTCAGGGTCAAGGGGAAAGAGGACTGTGTCAGATCTCAGGACTTCTCTATTTCTTTCCAGGAAGAGCTAGGTAATTCCAAATTAAAGCAAACTATATTCTCAAGGGCACAAATAATAGGTTTTTGGCCTGATAAGGGTGTGTCATATATACTGGGCGACTTCCCCCAAAGTAACTACAGCAACATACGCAAGAACACAACCCTATCATTGAATCTGGGACCGACTGTGTTTTCAGGCTGTGGGAGGCCTCCTGACCAGCTGGTGCCTCTGATTGGCCAGCAGGACCAGGGCTAATGGTCACGTGTCCAGCATGGTGGGCACGTGGCATGAACTTTACCCAACATCTACGTGATATCCAGAAGCGTTGGCTGGTGCAGAAACCTCCCTATTTAACTACAAGCGTGTCCACCTGTGACCTGAACCTGGCTGACCCCTAAATATGGCCTTAATGACTGGTTCGCTGCTGACAATTTTACCTTACTATTTTTCTTCTTGGAGGTTAGGAAATGTTTTCACTAGCGAATAGAACTGCATACTTTTTATTTTTTTGAGCTTTTAAATGGAGATTTTTAAAACTTGTTCGAGACAAAATATATCTGTAAATATATATTTATCCTCTCAATCCAAGGTTGTAAATATATGTACCTAAAACATGAATATTTTGTTCAAGTACCAAAAATAAAAGTGAAAAAAAAGAGTTGGATGATTTTTCCCCCCTACCTTTTATCTAGCTTGCGCCATCTGGTTTCAACGAAATTTTACCTGGCAATTTGTTAAGCGAGCAGGATCAAAAGAGACCTAGAACTGCAACACACTTCCAAATAAAATAATGGAGGAAGGAATTTTAAATAACACCCTATAATCCTATAGAACATAATGTTAAATACATTAAAACATTTCTTCTTAATATAAACTAATTTAAAATAATTCTACATTTAACATTACAAATATCAATGCATACCCAATAAAAATAAACTGTTACTTTGGGTGGGGGTTTTTATTATTCTTTAATAAATACACCATGATTTTCGAGTGTAAAGTTACTTCTAGTAACTTTACATATGTAGATGGAGATCTCCCTATGGGAAAGTATAGAGAAAATTAATAGTGTATGGACACCTCAGGCAACGTAAAAAGTTTGTTCTAAATATAGCAACTTATCTGCATAAAAAAGGGCTCCCAACAATGTACATTTAGGATTCTATGAACCCATAAGTTCGAGGAATGTGGGCTGTAGATCACATGCTGCTATGCATAGATCGACATCTAGTGTTGGGTCCGGATGTTTGCACTTTGTTTTTGTTCGAAGAAGTCTTTCCAGTCATGAGGTGGGTGACTCCTCCTTTCGGTGATAGTGCGCATGAGCATCGACTCCATCCTTAGATAGTTTTTTTCCGCCATCGGGTTCAGATCTGTATTGCTGCGCTCCGGTTTGGTACCGTTTTCGAACCCCTTCGACGCGCAATCCACTATCCTCAACGGTATTGTTATCGTTCACGGTTCCCCATTCGACGCTCAACGTTTCACTTCAGAAAACCTTTGATCGGGAAACTCGTGGCAGGCCGTCGGGCCTACCCACGCCGACCACACTAGCCGTCGATGGAACGGACTCCATTCAATCATCTATGTCCCGTGTGTCATGCTAAGTTCCCACGCACCGACTTGGACGAAGTGTGCAACCTCTGCTTGTCCCCGAAACACAACAAGAACGACTGCGACGCGTGCCAATTTTTTTGATCCAAAAAGACTTGTTGTGACCGTCGGGCTCAAAGACATGAAACGCAACACCAGAGCGGCTCTGCACCGGACATCTTTAGCAAAGATTCTGACACTGAACATCAACCTCAAGGAGCAGAGGAGGAAGAAGAACTTGTCTCCGAGTCTGAAGCCGACTCCGACATGGAAGAAGAGGAGCAGATTACTCCGGGTCAGCGTACCATGAGTAAAGATACTCCTTTACCCCCTCAACATAAGACAAAGGCTCTGGTCCCTCCTCTGCTCTCGGGCCAAGGTCATCACCGACAAAAGGTTTCTGACGCCCTTCCCTTGGGCCAGGCTCCGAAACAGAAAGACAAGCCTTCCGGCTCGGGTTCGAGCGGCATCGAAACACAAGTCCAAGTCATCAACACCGAAAGGCTCGGAGCTGAAACCTTCAACGCCCAAAGGCTCGGAGCCGAAACCTTCGATGCCAAAACTGACTCGTAAGGAGAAACACTCTCCCACTAAAGAACCTCGGTCCGATGCGCCGCCTTCGGATCTGAAGCAGAAAAAAAACTGGTAATCAACCCTCAAACAGGGCATATTCATGCCACTCTTCCAAAGAAAAGGAAATTTGACCTATCAGAGGACTTCCACATTCCTCTTATAAGGAGAATTGTGGGTACTAACCCTTCTCGTCCTTATATTCGACTTCCTCCTCCCATTGATCCTAACTTGCTAATTTCACCAGCAAATTCACCACCACCACTTTCACCTGACCCACAGGATGAAGGGGATGGAGCTAGGGATGGGGATGAGGATCAGATCAGGATAGGTTACAGTACACTGACCCTTGGGTTATCAGACAGACCCAATTACATGTAATGACCCTGATTTGTATCCCTTCAGCCCCCCCCACCTGATGACAACATCGGGTACATTGAGGTCCTTAATAGGGTCGCTCAATACCTTAGGGTGGAGCTCCATAAAGAGCCTTTCGAAGAGGATCTCCTTGTTGAAACCCTTCCTTCTTCCCAAAGAGCTACTCTACCGTACCAATGCTCAAAGGCATGTTAAAGCAAATCGATAAAGGGTTCTGGCCCTTAATCAGTAAGACTGGACCAAACTATAAGTGATACAACAGAAACATTGCCAGTACTGATAAACATTCACTGTCTCATTCAAAACAATTACACGTGGCACTCATAAATAATTTTTATTGTATTTTTATTTTGTTAAATATTCTGTATCTTTTAGCAAAAAGCACTAGTTAATGTTATTACTTTCATGAACGTCTGACAGAGCCTATTCTGATGATATAAATGGTATATTTCTTTAATGAACCATATATATGCTGAGCAAACAAAAAACAATAACGTTCTTTGAAAACCGGCTTGGTCAGGTGACTTGGAGAGTGAAGTGACGACATACAAATGCGCCTACGCCAGCAAACAAATGCGCTTGCCTACGTGAAAGACAAGCGATTGTGCGCGGGCGAAATTCGCAGGGCGGAAGATTGCATCTACGGCCTCTTCGGCCGTGTTAAGTGGAAATACTCGTACCGAGTGCAATCTTGGCAACATTTCAGTTGTTTGCCCAAAGCTGACACAGAACGCCCTTCTTAGAAATCATTCTCACATGGCTGTCGAGCAAGTGATAGTGGAATTGACACTTCCAGTGTTTAGTACGTGACGTGGCACAAGAGGTGCTAGCGAAAAGAATACATGAGCTCTTTTTCCAGGAATATTTATCAGTACTGGCAAAGGCATGTTAAAGCACACGGATGAGGTGTTCAAAGACCCTGTGAGATCCAGGATAATAACACCCAGAGTAGACAAAAAACACAAACCCGCTCCTACTGACCCAGTTTACATTAGAGGCCAGCTACCCTTAGACTCTCTTGTAGTCTCCGACGCCCACAAGAGAGCTAATTCGCAAACCATAGGTGAGGCCCCGCCTCCTGATAAGGAGTCTAAGCTAATCGATGCCTCGGGCAACAGAATGGCTTCATAGGCAGCAAATCCCTGGCGCATTGCCAACGCTCAAGCTTTGTTGGCTCGCTGTGATAGGGCTCATTACAATGAGTTAGAAAAACTCATACACCACTATCCTGATGAATACAAATCTAAGGCTAATGAGCTCATTCAGGAAGGTAAACTTACTACCAATACATCCATTAGGTGTGCCCTAGATGCAGCAGACACAGAAGCTTGTGCAGTCAACACCAGCATACTATTACGCAGACGTGCTTGACTAAGAATATCAGGCTTCAAGCCTGAGGTGCAAACCTCCACCCTTAATCAACCGTTCGATAAGGAGCATCTCTGTGGTCCAGCTGTTGATACCTCGCTGGAAAAGATGAAGAAAGACACTGAGGTCGCAAATTCTATGGGGGCTTTGCAGTTGCCTGCCACTACGGGCTCCTTATGTAGCTCCTTTTACAAGGGTTGTTCAAAAAAGGTGTCCACCAAAATTCCCTATTCCTCTTACAAGGGCAATAACCAATCCCTCTCTTCAAGAGGTTATTTCAGAGGAGGTGTTAGAGGAAAGAATGGCAAGGGAAGAGGCAGAGGTAACTCTACCCACACTTCCCCCTCAAACAAATAGTGACTTCCTTCCATTATCCCTGATCATTCCACTCCTGTCGGGGGACAACTCTCCCATTTCCTGCCTGTCTGAAATTCAATCACCTCAGACAAGTGGGTACTACAAATGATCCAGTATGGATACTGCCTGGAGAATACAGACACGCCCCCTAATATCCCTCCACGATCACGAGCAATGTTGTAGTGGGGGGCCTCAGCAAGGCCTACCAGTGCTTGGAGTTCGCCCTTCTCTGCACAAGTCCTCAGACCAATAGGATAGAAGTTGGCACAGAAACTAGAATATAAAACAAAATATATATTAATCCTCATGAGGTGGAACTACATTCACACAACACCCTTTGGTAGTGTATGAAGTAGCACACTGACTGGAAGGAGCTTGGTCCTTTTATACCCACACAGGGGCTCAAATGAAGGTGGTACAAGTACAACAAGAAGGTTTTAGGTACGTATAAGGTCATACAGAAAATGCACAGTCAACAAGTGGGAGGAGCTAACAGTTGCTAATTCTGGTGAACACATCCTGACAGTTACAGACTAACAGCAGCTGCATAGACAGCTGCAAGCGCAACTGAACATGTGCGAAGCAGAAGAAGCTAAATATAACCTGTTTCTAGGCAGATTCCAAGAGCAGACAACAGCAAGGTAGGACAGAGCACATGGCACGCACGTGGTAGCACATGGCAAACAAGATGGCTGCCAGAAATACAAAATGCATTCCACAAAATGGATAAAATAACCTCTAAATACAGGATGGCTTCTGCTAATGCTAACCCAATCGCTGCCAATGTACAACAATGTCACCGAAGCCAGCTCACCCTCCTAAAAGAAGAGGTTCTCTTTCTCTTGGAAAACCACTCTATTGAGCCAGTCCCATTACATTATCAAGGGACCTGAGTATAATCTGTGTATTTTTTAATTCTCAAAAAGGACAGCTCTCCCAGGTCCATACTAGACCTCAGAGAACTAAATATGTACATTCAGTCGGACCACTTTCACATGGTCACACTCCAACAAGTGCTCCCACTCCTTCTGCAAGGTGACTTTTTGTCCACCTTGGACTTAAAGGATGCATATTTCCAGATTCCTATTCACCCTGCTCACCGGAAATACCTAAGGTGTGTGGTGGGCGGACAACATTATCACTTTAAAGTTCTCCCATACGGAGTACCTACAGCACACAGGGTTTTCACCAAGTGTCTAGCAGCAGTCACTGCATCTAAGAAGACAGCACATTCACGTCTTCCCCTACCTATACTTTTGGCTAATAAAAGCCAGCTCACAACAGAGCTGCATAAAACACACTCGAAAAACACGACCTGGGATTCACAGTACACCTCCCCAAATTGCATCTCCAACCATCCAACACACATGTGTACCAGGAAGCCACAATAAACACTCAAAAAGCTCTAGCATATCCCAACCCAGTCAGGATATGGAGCATGCAAACTCTAATAGCACAGTTTCAGCCTCAACACTCATTACCAGCTCGGGTGTTCCTGCAATTGCTAGGAATGATGACATCTTGCATTCTAATAATTCCTTATGCAAGACTCCAAATGTGTCCCCTCGAGGAATGCTTAGCACGTCAGTGGAACCAGGCTCAAGGTCACTTATCAGATCTACTGTTGATGGATGGCTGCACTTACTGCTCTCTGCAGTGGTGGAACATACAAAACCTTTCCAAGGGGCGGCCACTTGTCGACCCGGTTCTACAGATAGAACTTACAGCAGATGCATCGCTCACCGGCTGGGGAGCTCATCTTCAAAAACATACCATTCAGGGGATGTGAACTCTGCAGCAAAAGCAACTCCACATAAACCATTTTGAATTCCAAGCAATTGTTCTAGCATTGAAAGCCTTTCACCTTCACCTGGCAAAGTTGTCCTGATTCGTACAGACAACATGACAGCAATGTACTACATGCAAAAACAGGTGGGAACATACTTTCTCCAGCTCTCACAGCTAGCCCAGAGCATCTGGAAATAGGCCATACCTCCAAAAATATCTCTCCTTGCAGAACACCTTCCAGGAGTAAACAACCACATTGCAGATCTTCTCGACAGCAGATCCACAAATGGGAATTTCACTCTCAAGTCCTCCTCCCGTTCTTCCAAATATGGGGCTACCCACAAATAGATCTGTTCACCACACACCTAAACGCAAAATGCCCAAACTTTGAATCCAAGTATCCACACCCGTTGTCCAAAGGCAATGCGCTATGGCTGCATTGGTCAGGGATATTTCATTACGCTTTTTTGCCTCTCCCACTCATTCCATTAGTGGTTCAGAAGCTCAGAGAGCACTCCCTGACACTAATCCTAGTCGCTCCCACATGGGCCCGTCAACCTTGGTTCACAACCCTATTGGAGGTATCAGTAGTTCCTCACCAAAAACTACACATTACTCCTAATCTCCTCACTCAGAACCTTGGAGAGATAAGATATCCAGATCCCAGTCATCTCAACTTTGTGATCTGACATCTGAAGTTCTAGAGTTTGGTTATCCTAATCTTTCGCCAGACTGCATGAATATCATCAAAGAGGCTAGACGCCCTACCACAAGAACTTGCTATGCAGCAAAGTGGAAGCAGTTTGTCGTTTACTGTAACACTAATCAAATCAATCCGTTAGACGCTTCCATGCAAAAAATTATTTGCTATCTATTACATTCACAGCATTCAAATTTAGCATACACATCCGTACACATGCATCTAGCTGCGATAGTTGCATATCTATAAAACAGACAGCATTTGTCTCTTTTTAGAGTGCCTGCTATTAGTGTAGTTCCTATTTTCCCAATAGGCTCTGCGCATTGGAATAACATAAACAATAGTTTAGACGTAGGACTGAGGTCGACTAGGTCTCTATTGAATATGTTAGACTTAATTTAGGTTTGCCAGCTAGCTCAGAGGTCACTAGAAACGTTCTCGAATGAACAGGGAGGAGTGAAGTTCCCTGATTAGACAAGAAGGGATTCAGCTTCTGACAACCGCATAAACATGACAACTTTGCTCCCCCAAAATAAGGAGTATATCTCCAGAGTCGTGTGAAAACAATAGGCAGCTATTTCACTCAGTCAATCGTGCATGCTTAGTTTCACCAGAGTGCAGAGAAATAAAGAGACAGGTGTTTTCAATAAAAGGTGTTATTTATTGAGCAGTCTTCTTTCTCATGCAAGAGAAATGAATTGCCACAATTGCAATACTTGTTATAATGTAAAGTGCGTACAGTAAAAGGAGTATTATGAAATAATACTGTAAAAGCATTGATATGTAGTAGTACATTACTTTATTCGATAAAAAATTTCATCATAAAAGTATACAATTTATACAGTACAATAAAAAGATAAAAAAGGAGCCCACCAATCCTATATATACATACAGCATCACATACTACCCAAATTCTAAAATCTATAAAATATACGCTAAAAACAGATGCATAAGAACCATAAAAAACATCCTACCATGGGGCCATCTGGGGGTTAGGTAAAATAGGGGTAGGCTTGGCCCTCCTTGTACTTGTCTGCCATGCACTTCCCAAGTACTTAGCTACCCCACACACCATAGCGGTAGAGGACGTGTCGGCCGTAGGGCCATTTTGTGACACCTAAGGACCAGCCCCTTGCATAGTGGTTTTAACCATATCTTCCTGGCGACCCTATATGCCGGGCAGGCAAAGAGAAAATGCGCCACAGACTCATTGGGGGCTGCACATCCAGGACAGGTTTTTGATAGATCACCTAAGTTATTCCACCCAGAGGTGAAATCATTCACTGGTAAAGTCCCGAGCCTGAGTTTTAGGTAAAGTGATCTATCCAGAGGTTTCTCTATGAAGTCTAGGAAGGGTTCAAGTTTTCTTATCCATTTAATCTCAAGGAATCGCTAGGAAAGAGGACCCCCTACACCTCTGCGTTTGGCCATATCCTGGACCCAGTCCCAATAGAACTTCTTAATCACTAGCTTGGGAGGCGGCATTTGGCTCGTCCATGATTCACTTAAGCCCAATTGCACAACCAACTGTCTCAGGTTGCACAACCACTTGATCTTGTTGCCCGTGTTGAGCATAATAAGTTCATGTAGAACTGCTGCATAGTTGTGGAGCTCCTGGGTCCTTCTCAGTCGCACCCAAAAAAGTAGTGGGCGCAAACGCACTATATCTTTGAGGGAGCGCCTACCCAAATCTAACCGTAGTGGGATTAGCGGGGTGGAAACTGGGAGGGCCACCAAATCTCTCATGAACTTGTTTTCAGATGAAGCTAACTCCGTTATGTTCTCGAACCCCCACAGCTCGGATCCATATAGGGCAGCCGGTAGTACTTGGCCTTCATAGATTGCAAGAACCGGTGCCTCAGGTTTGCTCGTCGACTCCCGCTGTTCCCTTAAAGCCACCACTGAGACTCTTTTGTGGTTTATTAGCATTTTGGCCAAATGATCTTTTCATTTCATCCGGCTATTTACCCTAACACCCAGGTAATCGAAGGAATCAACCAACTCCAAGGGGACACCATTAAGCGAAACATTATTCCTAAATCTCTTGGAAGGTGAAATGGCCATAAGCTTTGTTTTAGAGGTGTTGATGGTGAGGCCTCTATCAGTCAATCAGACTGATCGGTCTGTAATTGGCAGGGTCATCTCTGGCGCCCTTTTTATACACAGTTACCACCTCTGCTCCCTTCCATGAATCTGGCACAGGGTAACCCTTGGAGATCAGGTTCATTATTAAGGCAATGAATCTGGCCCAGGCAGCAGGTTCTTTCAAAAGGAGGTCCCCTGCTATCCCGTCCGGGCCAGCTGCCTTCCTAGGGGTCAGATGTCTAATGGCCAATATAACCTCAGAGGGCAGAAATGGTTCCTCGAACGCCAGTGGGGATTGGGTCCTAGTATCGGGGTCTAAGGGAGGTGAACCTATCGCATCTATTCCGCCATACAGTGCAGAGAAGTGGGAGTACCATTGTTGTTCTGTTATGTGGTTAGCGATAGGTAGTGTACTTTGCTGCCTAGCCTTGTTAATCAGTTCCCGAACAGCGTGGCATTCTTCTTATTGGCAGCGGATTTAAGGTCCTGCCAATGTTTTTCCTCCCACTCTCGTTTAGCCAACACTAACACCCTTGCATAATCCTTCCTAGCCGCTCTAACTAGTGAGGGATTCTTTTTAAGCAGGGCGACTGTTAACTCCTTCCGTTTTACCTTACACTGGTCTGAATACCACGGGTTACTGGATTTAACCAGTTTGTTGTTCACTCTGCCACTTTTACCCTGGACTACAAAGTATTGCCCTACTTCCTCTATTGCGTTTTTATAAGCCAAGGAGAAGGACGGCCCCTGGGCACTACCATTTCCTAGTTCAAGATCCTCCAGCTCTACTGTTAAATCTGCTACAGGCACCCTAATCCTCTCAAGATTCTCTTCCTGGAATTGCACCTTATCCCATTTCAGCCTGCGATTACCATTGTAAGGGACAACCTCATTGGTTGTCCTCAAGGGGACATTGTTCCCATTTCCCTTTAATTTACCCCACCTTATCTTCATGCATAAGGGGTTGTGGTCGCTATCCATTGATATGGTTTCTGAGCCATATGATACTTAAAAGGTATAAAATATATACAGTTACATACAATGACAAAAGTTTGACTAGTTTTAATCTTTATTTCGTTGACTTGCAACATAAAAGATACAATAAAATATAACAATAACCTGATAAGATTCACCACATATACAGCTTACAGTTCATTATGGTTGAGCACCCCGTTTAGGAGCAACATTTCATCATATTTGGACACACAGAATACAATTTTATATTTGGCGCAAGAAATGAATAAATATGTTAAAATGTTTAAAATCACATTAAAAAAACATTAAATAGTTTAAAACAACCGGGAATTTGAGAAGACACAAATGGCTAGGCATAATTCATGATTTATAAGATATCAGGATGGCAGTTTTCCTTATTTAAAATGAAAGGTTTAGTTTCCTTCTGGTATAGTAAACGGACAATAAGAATTTACTGATTCCGAACACGAATACTTGGCTGGTGTCCGTACTTAGGATCCTTCCAGCTTCCCTGTGCGAAATAGAACCTATATTGCTGCACAAAGGGACAATCCATCTTTTCCTTGCCTTTACATAACTCGGGCAGAAAAATAATATATGGTAGATATCCTCCCTTTGATTGTTGGTACATATACTGCAACAGACATTATCTGTCTTCCCCCAACTTTTCTCTGTTACTTTAAATCTCAACGTACCATATCTAAATTTTAAATACAGAGATTTGGCCAGTGGAGGCTCGATTTCATCTAAGAATTGTTCAAAAGATGCCTCATTTTTTACCATAAGGAATTTTTCTGTGAGGGGACCATGTGTTCTTATGTACACGGAATCGTTACTCACGTATGACCAAAAGGACAGTTTGACTATTTTCTTGGAAACTGAGTTTAAAGAACCTGGCTCGTTCCAGAAGTGCGTTAATCCGAGCTTGATTAGCCAGGTTTTTACATGTTTAAACCAAAAGATTTTCCTGTCACTATCAAGTTCAAGGACCTCTTTCAAGCCATTTTTATAATCTGATAGTTCAATAGTTGTCCATAGTCTGACCCAGAACAGTACTGGTCTCAATATTGCATGGTGATCTGTGTGTTTAATGTTTAAGTCAAGAAATAGGGGAATCAGCGGGGTGTTATTAGGAACTTTTAGAAGACCCCTAATAAACTTATTCTCGAGTACTTCAAAAGTTTTCTTACATACTGGCCCCCAAATTTCCGCCCCATACAGTGAGGCTGATTGAACCTTATATCTAAAAAGCTCTACTGCTGGGGTGACCGCTGTGAGAAGGTGGCCTGATATGCAGTGCTCACTATTCTAGTGAACACTATGTATCAGTCCAGCAACCCTTATTGATGATTGGTTGTAAGTCAACCTTATAGACCAGCTATCCTAGTAGCATGGATACGAGCAGTCGAAGGCTAAAGACTCGAGAGGGCGTGTTAAGCCAGCCGTTTACCACACATATACCCCTTGAATAATACCCAGTGAAAGGACACCACACAAGTGTTATGAAAATAAACAAGATATTTATTATAAATCACAACAGCCCTGTACTCTTTATGAGGACAGGGTACTAAGCACAACACAAAACTCTTACGAAAATACTTAAGTTAGCACAGTATATACAAATGCCCGAGGGGCACGGAAAACCATATACTCTGAAAGTGGAATGCGAAATTACTAGCAGGTAAGTACAGTACTAATAGGCTTAGGAATCACTAGGACTTCACTATAGAATCTTCAGATTACTTCTAGGAGACCCAGGGGACTCGGGTGCAGAGTGTGCACTCTCACGCGTGATGCGGGACAAAGTCTATGGTAGCTAGTAATGACAAAGTTAGTGTTCTCGGGCGAACCCGACCTGGTAGGAGGAAAACGAAAGTGGATTCTGACCCTTGGATAGTGAGGCTATGCTGGGGCACCGAAATGCCGAAGTTACCTAGCCCAGGGGCTGCAGCTGCATAGGTCTCAAAAGACGTCGGGAATCCTCGTTGCCGGACCAGGAGCCTGGAAGAAAGATGCTGGCAGGCGACCAGTGAAGAGAGTTCGATGGATCCAAGCCTGGATCGAAGGAAGATGACACCTGAAAGCAGAGGGGACCAAGTTCGAGACTACTAGCCAGTAGTCAGTGGGCACCAGGAGGGTACCGGATGGTAGCCACCTCGACTAGGTGAGTGGGTGACGCTGTGTTCGCAGATCTCACGGACCAGGAGGCGTTGTCGGCGACCAGGATGGAGGAGCGAGCTGTCCCACGAAGATTGAAGCTGTCGGCGTCGCTGGACCCATGATTGGCCAACAAGCCTTGGCAAATTCAAGCCCACGCGGTGGACTCAAAATGGCGTCTGGAGTGGACCAGGAGGGTCCGGGGTGCCTCTCTTGAAGAAGGAAGCAAGGGCCAGTCTGGAGCAACCAGACCAGCAGCAGTGATGTCATCGGGCGTCGTGTAGAAGGCCACAAGCCAGCTGGCTAGTAGCCACAAGCGCGGTGAGCAGGCAAAAGCAGAAGGGCCCCACGCAGATCGTGGAGATGCTGGAGGGCTGATCTTCGGTGCTGGAGCTACTCAGGGTTGGGGCTTCTCGGACCCCAAAGCACTCACCAGTGGAGCACACGGTGGGCTTGTTGCAAAGAAGTCGTGCAGTCTTGGCGATCGTCGGTCCCTCGAGGTCTCGTCGCACTCACAGTTCTCAGATTTGCTGTAGAGGTGAGTAGAGGTCAGAGGTGCCAGGGAAGCCGGGTCTCGTCGAGCTGGGTCGTCGGATTCGTGAAGAAGGACTTGCAGCAGACCGCAGTGTTCTTAGGATGGTGCCCGCTTGACGCAGGGTGACTACTCCTTAGCCACAAGGGAGAATCTTGAAGAAGGAAATCTTGATGCCTTTCGCAGAAAGTCGGGTCTTGATTCCAAAGATGATCTAATTTGAACAGGGGGCCCGCTCCCATCTTTATACTGAAAAAGGGGGCTGACCCGGTGACTAGGTCCTGCCTATGGGTGGGACTAGGAAGGGGGTGGTTACACCCCTCTCTCATGCCGGACTTCCCCAGGCCAGGGGCTGGTGTGCCCCTGGAACTGGTTCAGACTGGCCTATGCGTAGTGAGCACCGGGGTGCCACTCAGCAGTCACCTTCCTGAAAAGCGCCTGCCTACCCAGGATACACAAAACCATGTCTGGGACGGTGCTAGCACCGCCCCTGACAGGAAACCCTTTGTCCAGGCTCCCCTCGCTGGAAGGACTCCAAGCTGCAGGGGGTCAGACTCGTGTCTGTGGTGGCAGCATCCATTTTGTGGAGCTGAGGCTTCGTTTAACTTTAACCGGGGTTCACAGTTACATACATGTCGTGTCCCTCTAGAAGGGTGGAATGCTAACCCCGTCGCCAGAATTGGCGAGGGGTTAGTATTCCAATTCGTATGACACCTTACTCGACATGTTTTGATAAAGCAATACCAAAGATAGCATTTAACCGCGAGGATTATAATGCACTTAAGAGTATATGGTATGCGATATCATGGAACAGCTATTAGGACTTGATTCCGCAAGCTGCAGACAGGCTCAGCTCATGCCAGAGCACCATCTCACACGATTCCAAGCACTCTGCCTTCAGGATTGTCAAGGCCTGCCATAGGAGTGACTGATAGGAATCCGTGTGTCCATTTTAGGGTTAGGTATAGGTATACTACACCTACAGCAAAGGGTGGTTACACGCCTTTGCCCCAGCTGTCGTGCAGCCAGTTATGTCAAATTTAGGAGGCCAGCCAGGGGTGGCATAATACATGCTGCAGCCCCTGGCAGCCCTGGGTACACCCATGCCCTGAGTTACAGGGTCTGATAGGGTGGCCCAGTACCAATTGGAAATGCACCTAGGGTACATGGAATCCATTTTACAGAGAGAGCAGTAGGCCTGGGATCCTGATTGGCAGGGTCCCAGGTCGACTATGTCAAAAACCAGCTAAAACACAGGGCAAAAAGTTGGGGGCAACCATAGTCAGGAGGTACCTTCCTACAACCGCCTTATTGACACTTTTATTGTGTTTCTGCAATATGGGAAAACAATTTTGTTTAAACACCAGTTTTGATTTCTCTAGTTGTGGGCCCCATCCCATTAAAGAATCTAGCAGGACTCCCAGATATGTAAAACTGTGTTCGTAGTCTAATTTTTGTCCGTTTAACATTAAATTCCTTTTAAAAGTTTTGTGCGGGTTTAGTGCCATGTATTTAGTTTTTTTTATATTGATTTCTAGTCCTTTCAAAGTACAGTACTGTTGGAACCTGTCTAAGAGGGTCTGGAGGCCACGTGGCGTTTGTGAAATTAAAATTGTGTCATCCGCGAAAAGGAGGGACACAACACGTTCCCCTCCTAATCGGGGCGAATGATTCTCACAATTTTCCATATAGGCTGCAATATCATTTACGTATAGGGAGAAAAGGGTGGGGGCCAGTACGCATCCCTGGCGTACTCCCCGTTTTATGGGGATTGGGTTTGTAAGTTCCCCATTTGGGCCCACCTAACTTTGGCATAATTCTCCTGGTGCAAGCCCATTACAAGTTTTAACAATTCGCCTGGCAGCCCTTGCCTATTCAGAGTTTCCCAAAGTAGATCACGGGGAATTAGGTCAAATGCTGCTCGCAGGTCTACAAAGGTCACATACAAGTGGCCCTTGCGAATTATGACATATTTCCAATACAGTGAAAAGGAACAGGAGTGAAACCCATAGACCAAGCTGGGACTGGGTATGAAGTATATATAGCAAACAATGTCCCACTAGGTAACACATAGGCTTTACATTGAGTGTATAGAATTAAAATGTTCAAATTCGGTACTCCACCATGGTGGGAAACCATCGCCTTGGATTCATTCGGCTCCAGCACCAGATTGACTCAGGTGCCTTGCGGGCTCGACTAACCGAGACCTGACCCCCCATCCTAGGATCACTGCTTCATCCTTGATCGCCTGGGCCCACCACTGCTGGACGACTGACTTCCCCTTCTTGTCAGTGTTCCCGGACCTAAGCACTTCAAATCAACGGCAACCCTGTCCTGAAGAGGATCCCGATTCATAGAGGATCGAAACGCCGTCGACAAACACAGCGCGATTTCACGGCGCACTATCAATAGGCTCAGAACTGTGCCGAATTTGAACATTTTAATTCTATACACTCAATGTAAAGCCTATGTGTCATTGCTTTTTATCACTTTGCGCCGACCACGCTGTTCACCACGTTCACTTGCGTCGTCACCTTCACTTTGTTATCACGTTGTCACCAAGTGCCAATTGGGTTGCTTCATGAATGTTTTTCATGTACAGTGCTGCTACCTAACTGTGCTTCCCATTTCCATGTAAACTGGTGATTAATAACCTTTTCACAAATGTACTGAGACTCCTTGTATTCCTTCCTTGTAATACATATTGTATGCATTTCTCTAACTGCCTTTGCCTTTGCCACTGTTACCTAGTGGGACATTGTTTGCTATATATATTTCCAATACAAGCAGCATAGCCTAAATACCTGGTCTATAGTACTTGTTTTATTCCTAAATCCCGCCTGATATTTGGATAAAACTGACTCATCCTCCAGCCATGAATTTATTCGATTTAAAATATGTCTAGCATAGATCTTCTGTGTTATGTCTAAAAGACTAATGGGGCGATAGTTGGCTGGATCGCCACGGTCCCCTTTTTTAAAAATAGTAATAATTTCTGCGCCGTTCCATGTATCCGGAATATGGTCGCTAGCTGCAACTATGTTAAATAGATGGTTCAAATAGGGTGCCCAAACCTCAACATTGCACAGATAGAGATCACCCAGAATTTTGTCTAGTCCGGGCGCCTTCCCTTTCTTTACCATGGCAATTGCTGTCTCTGTTTCATGTATATTAAACACTACCGGATGGGTATGGGCTGGTATTATGACAGTGGGTGCATCTGTTGCATCAACACCAGTTAAAGTTTTGGCTTCATATAGTGATGTGAAGTGTTTTACCCAAGTGTCCTCGTCTAAATAGACCTCCCTGGAACCTTTCTCGCGATTGTTTCCCTTAGCTGCTATTTCCCAAAATTGTCTCTGATCCTTATTTTTAGCGGCTGTTAGCATACTGAGCCATATTTCCTCATCCCAGGAGGATTTAGCTCTTGCAATAATTTTGTTATAAGCCTTCCTTTTGTCCCTAATTTCTAATGGACCTTCCCTTTTAACAGCATTAATCAGTGCAGTTTTAGCAAGACGGCATTCCCTGTTATACCAAGGTTTGCCTGTGACTTTTACATTGGTCGTGCCTGCACCTTTTTTAGGTATTTTTGTGAGGAGTACTAATAATTTGCTGAAGAGGGATTTATGCAATTTTATGAAATCTTTGGGATCACAGCTATACGGACAGTATAAACTTAAGGTGTCTGCAAATGTACTGTATATATTGGCCAATAAATCCTCTTTTCCCAATACATAGGCCCATTTAACCACCCTGCGATTGTTACTAAGGACAATGTTGTCTTTTATAGATGAGGATGCTCGGCTATAGTTTACTTCCGTAGCTTCCGACCCCTTTAACCTTCTTTGTTGGAAGCTTGTTTCCAAAGGGAAGTGGTCACTTTCATATCTCTTTTTGACATTTAGGTCTTCTGTGAAAGGCCACAGGTCGAGAGAGACTATGACATAATCTAATTTACTTTCATACTCATGTCTCTTAAAAGTGGGGGCTTTCGGGCTATCAGATGGCATACGCCCATTACACGCTCTCAGGCCATGGGAAGTCAACAGCCTTGTGATCTGCAGAGCCAATGCAGTGCCAGCCACCATTCTATTTTCATTCAGGGCTGGTATTCCATTGGCAGTGTCCTCGTCTTCAAACAATTGTACTATATCTGTGATTGGTTCGAAGTTGCAGTTCAGATCCCCACATAAGATGACGCTTGCGCCTATTCTTAATGAGTCCATAGGTGAGTCTAGCTTCCCTATACACAGTGATTCCTTATGGGAAGACTGGGGGCTGTTGTATACATTGAAAAGGTGGATCACCCTGTTGTCCGCTGTAGTTACTTCCAGACCTAGAATGTCTGGGGAATCAGTGTTGAGCATTTTTATGCCTATTTTGATAGATACACTGATCCATACTAGTAGACCTCCAGATGCACGACCTCTTGCGGAAGGCACAGCCTCTATTTGGTAAGTTTTATAGCCAACCCTATGCATCTGTACTGTGGCCCATGTCTCCTGCAACACACAGATATCAAAGGAATTCATGTATTCATTCCAGTCGGGATCGCATAATTTTGCACGCACCCCAGCTATATTCCATGAAACAAGTGTAAGCAAAGGGGATCCCTCCTTTGGACCATAGAGCGCTACAGGTAAGACAGCAGTCAATCCACTAGTATGTTCATCTTTACTTGGACCAACAGCACCTAAGCCCACCATAGGACCACTAATCACTTTTTCTTCATTATATCTTACTATACATGGGTCATTTTCAATTCCTCTTACATCATCTCTACTTTCTAACCTTATATCAGGTATAAGCAATGGAGGTCCCTCTTTTCTCCCAAGAGACACCGTGGGTGGGATAACAGTCAAGCTACTATTCACATCATCATCTGTTGCAACAGTACATAGCCCTATCTTTAAACAACCAATACCCTTTTCTTTATACGACCTTGTGGTGCATAAGGCATTTTCAATCCTCCCGACATCCTCTGCGCTCTTTAAGCATCAATCACATTCCTCCATACCACTGAATGCCTCAAACCTGTTTGTTAACTCCAAAGGAGTAAATGCCATCAAATGGGTCATGTTACCATTTTCTCCTGTATTGCGCCTGTCGGTATAGTGTTCCACCCATGCATCGCAGGAGTTGGAACTGACTGGTGCATGTATACGGGATTCCTGGCAGTCTCCATGTTAGAAAAGTGGTTGGTGAAATGGGTGTTGTTATTTAAATGTTGAGGGGGAAACACTGTGGATCTTGGATAAAAATACGTCAAGGGACGTGGTATAATACAATTGTTTTCATTACCAAAAGGCCAATTCAAAATGTACTGAACTACTTTTCTGTCCCTGAAGTTTATGACAACAATGTCACCCCCTATATCCTTTGATCTTCCACCCAGCCAAGACAAGCGACGAACATGGACTATTTCACCATTCACCTGGTTGGTTTTGGGTCTATACAATGATAGCCAGTGCATTATCTTGTTTTTTAGTTGGAAATAGCCTTCCCGTTTGCCACTTGATAATTCCGGAACCCCGGTAAGTACTACCACGTACGGTAGCACTTCCGGCGGGAGTTCCATAGGTGGTCTCCTAGCCTGTCCCCCTCTTACATGGTTGAACTCATTCTCTTCTGATCTTGGGGGTCTATTTGTGGTGATACTTGGTTCCCTTACCTGGGTATTGGCTGGAGTATCAGTGTTACTGATCGATGTTGCATTAGGTTTGCTTATAGATGTTATTGGCTGTTTTGGCTTAGGTTTATTGGGAAGATTGCTAACAGATGATGGCACACCTGCGAGCAAAAGGTTAGAAGCAGCTGGAGTTGCTGCTATCTGATTATTGCCAGTAGTAGAAGATGTTACAACCACCACATCTTTTGGGCGGGTATGCAATGACGTAGCAATTTTTTGGGGGTGTGACACTTCCAAGGGCCCTGATGACCTGACAGAATTCCCAATTGTTGTCAGATCCCCCTCTATTTTTCCCAACCTTAATTCTACTCCCTTAAGTCTTTCAGCTAAAGCAAGCATGTAGCTTCGCACAATCAGTTCTATATTGTCCAAAAGAGTCTTCGGGGAGGCTGGTTGCAGACCTTCTTCCATTGGAATGTTAGTGATATCTGGCTCTATGACAGCTTGGGGAGATGGTGTCAGGAGTGTTGGGATGGTTGAAACAGATGCTATTGGTTGCTTGGTGGCAAGATCTCCCATAGACATGGTAGTAGCAGGGTTCACTTTCTTCCCAAATTCGGTGTGACTTAATTTGGGCTTATTTGTGTTGGTTATTTTTCGTCTCCTTTTGGGAGGTGGAGGCCCATGTATTTTTTGTGACAATGGCCTCGAGTTTTTACCTCTCACTACCTTGCCTGGTCTAATTGTAGGCGAGATCATAATTTTGGAAGTTTTAGACGTACCAGGGAGGTCATTTGTCACAGTTAGTAGTTCTGGTTGAGTTTGCGTAGGTGACACGGCAGGAGCTAAGCATTCTTTAAGTAGTAGGGGCACACTAGCAGTTGGTGATATGTTGCCTGTCAGTGTAATGTTCAAATCGTCTTCCAAGGTGACAGACATTATAGGTTCAGACAGGGTCCTGTTTTTGATACGTTCAATTGAACGACGACGATCTGCCCGCCGCTCTGCTAGCAACAGTTCTTTATTGCCCGCAGGAGCTGATTTAAGAAAGTAGCCATCCAGGGTCCGATTTAGCATACCCCCATTTTTTTCCAATCCAGCAAGAGCAGGGCTAGTAGCGGCTGTGGCCATAATGCAAAGATAACAGTGGCGGACTATGGTATAAGATAGATCACTACTTACTCCGATGAAGATCAAAATCCTCGGGCCCAGCCCGGCCTCCTCTGGCCGATGAGGGCCGTAGAGGGCCCGCCCTTTGCCCGGGCTTAGCCCCGGGTGCTCCCGCGACGCGGGGAGTGCGCGCAATTTCAAGCGCCTCCGGTGGCGGGAAATGACGATGGCAGCTCCTGCCGCTATGCCCCCAGGGAGTTGTAGTCCTGCAGCCGCTGTGATGGTATGCGGCGGCGGGAGGACTGCAGGCAGCAACAGCGATGTCCCAAGCAGCGGTATCACAGAGCACAACAGGTCGCCCCAAAGAACAAGGTGAGCAGGGTTACACCCGCTCCACCGGGAGTGCGTGCAATTTCAAGCACCTCCGGTGGCGGGAAATGACGATGGCGGCTCCTGCCGCTATGCCCCCAGGGAGTTGTAGTCCTGCGGCCGCTGTGATGGTATGCGGCGGCGGGAGGACTGCAGGCAGCAACAGCGATGTCCCAAGCAGCGGTATCACAGAGCACAACAGGTCGCCCCAAAGAACAAGGTGAGCAGGGTTACACCCGCTCCACCGGGAGTGCGCGCAATTTCAAGCGCCTCCGGTGGCGGGAAATGACGATGGCGGCTCCTGCCGCTATGCCCCCAGGGAGTTGTAGTCCTGCGGCCGCTGTGATGGTATGCGGCGGCGGGAGGACTGCAGGCAGCAACAGCGATGTCCCAAGCAGCGGTATCACAGAGCACAACAGGTCGCCCCAAAGAACAAGGTGAGCAGGGTTACACCCGCTCCACCGGGAGTGCGCGCAATTTCAAGCGCCTCCGGTGGCGGGAAATGACGATGGCGGCTCCTGCCGCTATGCCCCCAGGGAGTTGTAGTCCTGCGGCCGCTGTGATGGTATGCGGCGGTGGGAGGACTGCAGGCAGCAACAGCGATGTCCCAAGCAGCGGTATCACAGAGCACAACAGGTCGCCCCAAAGAACAAGGTGAGCAGGGTTAAAAGTTTGACTAAACGTACTCAACTGTGGCTTCTAAGATACGCCTACCCCGATGTACCTAACCTAAGCCTAGTACATGGGAAGGAGTAAGTGAGCTGCAGTTTAAGTTAAGTTAGTTTTTGCCAAGAATCTGACTCAAGAATTCTCTAAGGATCTAATCAGCTCCCTACCTTGGTTTTAGAATGAAGGAGGTCTTGTATCTCGCTCTCAGGACTCGATCTCCCAGTAACCCGCAAGGGTGACTGGAAACACTGGAGCTGGATTTTCTCGGCAGGAGAAAAAGACAGCGTCTTTCTCAGTGCGTCAAATGGGAGGGACGGCTTCCTTCGGCACTTGCATCAGCTGGGCTTCGGATAAGTAGATAGCCGCTCTGCTCCACACCACTGTGTGTTGCTTAATGCAAACGTTGGTATATTTATACCTGGAAGGTGCCAAGTTTGATGTAAGGTTGGACATAAGACGTCAATAAAAGATGTCACTAAGAACTGGCCGTTCTTTCGGACTCGCAGGAGTTCTAGGACAAATCAAACAAAAGCATGGGGAATTCCCAGGTTGCTGGAGGTTTGGTTTGTTGAAAGAACTTGTTGTACTTTCTAGGAGTCTAAGGAAGTAGCCTTGCCGTATTTGGTTTGCATTGGCTATTACTAAATATGGATATGATTCTTATGCCTTTATAAGGGTATGATTTGTTATAACCACATAAGGGCATAAATCGGGAATATTTAATTAGGGTCTTAGATACGTTCACAACACTATTAAAGCATTTATGGGAGGACTTAGAAGAATAATTTCTCCCAGACTTCCACCTGCTCCAGTGTGGAATTTCAACAATGTTCTTACAAGGCTCATGGGTCCACCTTTTGAACCACTGCACAAATGTGAACTACAATTTCTCACTTGGAAGGTAGACTTCCTCATAGCCATCACATCTCTGCGAAAGAGTGGGTGAGCTTCAGGCACTAACAGTAGAAGAGCCATTTTTACAAATGCATCAAAACAAAGTGGTTCTTAGGACTAACTCCAAGTTTTTAACTAAAGTAATTTCTGCCTTTCATATCAACCAATCTGTTGAGTTACCCAGGTTTTTCCCTCAACCAGATTCAGTGGCAGAATGTGCTCTTCACACATTAGATGTCAAAAGAGCATTACTGAAAACTTTTTGTTGCCTTTGCTCCACCTCATAAAGGCAATCCAATATCAAAATCAGGTATTGCAAGGTTATGTTATGTTATGTTATGTTATGTTATGTTATGTTATGTTATGTTATGTTAAATGACACTTTTAAAGCGCACTGACACCGGAGGTTTCCTGGCGGTGGATAGTTGAGTGCATTCAAATATGCTACATTAAGGCTAAACGCACATTAACAATTCCCCCTAGAGCGCATTCCACTCGCAAACTAGGGGCCTCTATGGCATGTTTAGGACATTTTCCCATAGATGACATCTGCAAAGAAGCAACATGGTCTACACCACACACCTTTACAAAACACTATTGCACAGATGTGTTATCTAGACAACAAGCTAGAGTGGGCCTGGCAGTTTTATGTACACTATTTCAGACAACTGCAACATCTACAGGTTAGTCACCGATTTGGGGCGTAACTGCTATATAGTCTATGCAAAGTATGTGAACTACAGCTCACATGCCTCGAAGGGAAAATGCTACTTACCACAGTATACATCTGTTTTTGGCATGTAGAGCTGTATATTTATGTGCGTTCACCCACCTCCCTGGTTACGTATACCCGTTACAGTATTATCATACTTAGATACAATATACATGGACATCTCTATTTACTCTTACTAGCCCCATCATCACTCTCTGCGGCAAAACAATCTAACGATGGTGTCAATGCCCATGCACACTATCACTGAAAGGAGGAGCCAACTACCTCGGGACTGGAAACACTTCTTTGAACAAAAACAAAGTACAAACATCTGGACCCAACACCAGATGGTGATCTATGCATAGCATGAGACTCTACTGCTCTACATGCCAAGATCAGATGCATACTGTGTTAGGTAGCTTTTTCCTTTTTATTTATAGCTAGCTTACCCGTCGTACGTTGCTGCGATCTCAGAAGAAAGGAAATTTACTGAAACTTGTTATGATAACATTCAATTTACATTGTGTAATTTTTATTGAACCGTATTCATTTTAATATGGAAAACATTATAAAGTGTTGTTTTAATTCTGTTTATTTATTCGAGTGCTTGTGGATACACGGTATCTATTGTTTTTCCGTGTGGTGCGTACACGAATAAATCAGAAGGTTTTCCGAGGCGTGAGCTGGCCACATACAGTTGTCCATGTGAGAAGCACGGATTCTCCAAATGTAGTCCACACACTTGCAGCGATTGTCCTTGTGCTTTGTTGATGGTCATTGCAAAAGCGAGTCGCACCGAAAACTGTAAACGTTCAATATTGGAAAGATTATGAGGGCCCTGGGGGTCCGGGGGGGGCGATATTTAACAAATTATTCATTTTTTTTTTTTGCCACAAACCTTCGCGGGAGTGTACTCAACAACTTCCCAAGGTTTCATGCCGATCGGATGAATGGTGTAATAATGCATAAAGGACAAACAGACAGACATACTTTTGTTTTTATATATATATATACTAGCTTACCCGTCGCGCGTTGCTGCGATCTCAGAAGAAAGGAAATTTAAGGAAACTTGTTATGATAGCATTCAATTTACATTATGTCATTTTTATTGAAACTTATTCATTTTAATATGGAAATCATTTTAAAGTGTTGTTTTAATTCTGTTTATTTATTCGAGTGCTTGTGGATACACGGTATTTTTTGTTTTTCCGTCTGGTGCGTACACGAATAAATCAGAAGGTTTTCTGAGGCGTGAGCTGGCCACATACAGTTGTCCATGTGAGAAGCATGGATTCTCCAAATCTAGTCTCCACACACTTGCAGCGATTGTCTTTGTGCTTTGTTGATGGTCATTGCAAAAGCGAGTCGCACCGTAAGCTGTAAACGTGCAGTATTGGAAAGATTATGAGAGCCCTGGGGAGCCGGGGGCCGATATTTAACAATTTTTATTTTTGCCAGAAACCTTCGCGGGAGTGTACTCAACAACTTCCCAAAGTTTCATGCCGATCGGATGAATGGTGTATTAATGCATAAAGGACAAACAGACATACATTCGTTTTTATATATATAGATTAGAAAAATGTAAAAATCAAGAGACAACATGACATTGTATCATATATCTATCTGCACATAACAAGGTTGTGTCTTTAAAGTTAAAACATCCACATCATACCAAACTTATCTATCTCCATTTGTGCTTGCATACATACATGACACTCAAACATACAAACAATTTACATGTGGTTTTATCTAATATACAATTTTTTTACAGAGTTTCTAAGCAACAATTCTAATAATGATTTTAATATAATTGTGGCATTGATACAATAAATCTCTTATTCTCCGACTTCCGCGCGCATTTCAGCATAAACGCCTTCATCTGGAAAGTCACAATTTCATGGGATAATCAAAAGGAACCCACTGTATTGCAATAAATATTTCACCAAGATGTACCCATGTCTTCACCAAACAAGAAAAAAAAGATACGACTTCTGCTGAGTTTTGAAAAAGATTAGTCCGAGACAAGAGACCATTTTATGAATGGCATGAAATATATCACAAAGTCAGACATAAATACCCTTTGGGGTTTCTCATAAACATACCATTATCTTTACACACCACATTCAAACAAACAATCACCTTTAAGTGTAACAGTAGCCAAAAAACAATATATAAATGTTAATTTGATAGGTCCTTCAATAAGATTTAAAAAGATTAAAATGTACGAAATAAACAATACAATCAGTACTCGTAATAAATATTAAAAACAAACTCATACCACACATGATATGAGAAAATACAAACAATATGGAAAGTGCAGATGAAAATACACAAACCACCAAACCTATGATCATAACAGGTTCATCATAGGGTGATTCCTTCTATTGTTTTGTCCATTGAAACCCTTATGGTTTGGTATTTCTGACAATCAAGAAGCTAATCTTTTTAAATCTTATTGATGAACCTATCAAATAAACATTTATATATTGTTTTTTTGGATACTTCTACACTTAATGGTGATTGTTTGACTGTTTGAATGTGGTCTGTAAAGACAATGGCATAATTATGAGAAATCCCAAAGGGAATTTATTTCTGACTTAGTGTCACTTTGGCTTCCTGTCCCTGTGGTGAGTAGGACCCCTCTCTTTTCTGAAGATGAAAGCTTTCACAGCCTGGAGTGGTGGCCGCCCGAATTGGGAGTGCCAGCTACTCCAAAATCCTCAGTGAAAAATCTGGGCATAAAATGTGACCAGAGCATAACTATGAAAGGCCAGGTAATGGCTACCACTGGCTCCTGCTTTTATGTTATGAGGCTACTACGAAGAGTCTTCCCAATGCTCCCGCTTGCAGTGCACAAGACCCTAGTCCAGGCGCGGGTGATTAGTCGCCTGGACCTTGGCAATGATCTTCTGGCCACGGTCAACGAATCCCTCCTGGATAAACTTCAGGAGGTTCAGAGTACAACGGCTCACCTAATTCACAATCTGTCTGCAAGATCTGCACCGGTTCCTTTACTGTGTGCACTACACTGGCTGCCGGTGAGGAACAGAGTCACTTTCATAATCTGCTGCCTAGTGCACAAACTCTTACTGGCAAGGGACCCAGCTATATGATGTAAGAACTTCCCTATCGACCCAAACTTTGTGTAAGATCTAAGATCAAATCACTACTCACCATCCCACAATCAAGAAAACCGCCCCGGAGGCCGGGCATTTACATTTCTAGCCCCCTACCTTTGGAATAAGCTTCCCTTACACCTACAAGAATGTACTGCTCATCATAATTTTAGGAATTTATTAAAAACATAGCTTTTTTCGTATCCTAGGCCACTGCTGACATTTTTGTTCCTGCTGAGCTGAGATATCCCTTTGGAGATGGTTCATGTGCACTACAAAAAACAAATAATTAGATTACCTCTGACTGATATGCAAAAGGGACCACCCTGGAAGCCCAAGAAAGCTGTAGTTCTAGTAATAATAACCAAAAGGTTGAAAGTCAAATGTGGTAGCGCTCCACAATGTAAGTCGTCAGCAATAATTTATCATCAGATAAAAGAATCCTAAATGTCAATTGTTGGGAGCTCTTTTTTATGCAGACAAGTTGCTATATTAAGAGAAATGTTTTGAGTTTTATGAGGTGTCCATACACTGTTAGTTTTGTCCCCGCCGTAGGAACACTCGTTTGGAGGGGGTCCCCTTTTTTGTGCTTTAGAGAAAATGAATACAAATTAAATGTTAATTGATTAATAAATTAATTAACATAATGTAATTTAATTGATAAATATTTTTAAAACAATAATAAGAAATACACAATCATTTACTAATATTTTTATTTTACATGGACTACATTTTCATTTAAAGTATATATTTTTTTATTGAAGTACATTTTTTAACATTAAAATACACGCACATATATATAATTAAACACACAGCCCTGCCTGGTGTTACCCACCACGCATCCGAAATCAGGGAGCTCCCATATATTTTCTCGGGACTATAAGGTCCCGATCCGCTGTATCAGACTACATATCCCATGATACTGAGCGGTTTTTATGCCAGCGATAGCACACATTACGAGGAATATTTACCTCGATCTCTGTGTATGCAGGTCTCAGTCGCTTAATACATTAATTAGCTAACGTTCCCGGCAGGGCACACAGTCAACTTGTATTATGACCACTACGCAATTTGGCAGTCGGGTAAGCAAATATCGTCCACTTCCCACACCGAATACACAAACATCAACGTACTTACAATGAATGTTGAATTGTGGACACCATGAAATATAATTTGTTAGATTTAATCTTTCATTTTCAATGGTTTACCTTGAAGTATTTCTTGTATGTCTATTGTTTACAAAAATAGTTGTGGGACTATAAATGTGGCAAAAAACAAAATGGCGGTTACTTGAAAAAGGCTTACGCCGAAACGCGTCGTCTTGGGTTAACGAGTGCACAATAAAGGGATTTTGTGCAAGGTTTCCTGGTGTGCCGTCTCTGCTTCCTTCTAATTGGTGGGATCCAGTACCTTTCAATATATAATTAAACATAGATATATATTTTGTTGTTGAAATATTTTGTTTAAATGGGGAAATACATTTAATGAACGCTAGTTTCCACATGTAAGATAGCATCCCTGCCTCAGTCGTTTTCCATAGGACTGTGGTGCAGTAACAGTGAGTGGTGATGTGTAGCACTTTACCTACCCTGGGACTGGTCTGGAGTACATTTACACCTGCATGTACACCTTTAGGGTAGTAGTAACTATGAATAGCAATGGTCTTACTCTTTTGTTGGAGTGTGTTTTAGCTTGTCCCTACCTAACCCACTCCTTAACATTCTATAAACCCCTCCCGTTTAGTAGTAGTGTTCTCTATTTTCCAACCAATCTCCTTGTACTATTGAAACGTATTCCTGTGCGTGCAAAGATCCCCGCCACGGTGCTGGAGATCTCTGCAAGGAAAAGGTAAGAAAGAGGAGACCGACCTGTACAACGCAGTCGTTACTCCGCAGTATGTTTACATCGCAGGCGTTACTTGCGCTGGATGGTGCTCTAATCTAGGGAAGAGTATTATTTACTATTCCAACAAGGTCCCTACTGTTACGTTGGCTGGAGTTGGAATAGTAAATCATGCTATTACTAAGTCCAGCGCCATCCAGCGCAAGTCGTTGTAACGACTTGCGTGGTAACAAACGTGATGTAAAATACTGCATTGTGAATGTATGATTTGTAACGTCATACATTCTAGGAAAGGCACCAGTAGGTTTGTGCCTAGCCTTGTGCTGTATGTTTATATTACTGTTTTACCAATGAATGTACTGCAAAATATGATTTGTGACTTGGCCCCCCCACACATATGAACCATGGAAACCAGACCCCATGCATATTTATCTATTTTTATTCATGTATTTATGCATTTCTTTCTTCATTTATTAATCTCAAATAATTTCTCCGAGGCTTCTTGGTGCTAGAATAGCCAGAACCCAATAAATATGTCACACAGACCCCGGTAAAAGAACAAACAGGGTTTTCGTTCTTTTGGAAGAGATCAAAATCTGAAATTAGACGAAGGTAGGCAGGGATAGTATTCCAAAGTTTGGGCTCAAACCCTGAAGGGTCTCCCATTGAGTTTTGTTGAAATGCATAGGGCTGTATTTAGATCTCGGCGGATGGAATAATCCATCACAAAGATGGCGGATAGCCCGTCCGCCGGGTTACGATCTCCATAGGATGTAATGGGACAGTAATACAGTGGACAGGATCTCTGTCACATTTGTGATGCAGTACTCCCCTCCGCCAAGATCTAAATGAGGTCCATGGTCTAACACAGTACACATGCTACATCGAAGAGGTCTCAGCGAGTCATGGGAAGCAGAAGATCCACAGGAACTCTTGGAGGCGATAAAACGCCTGCGGCATCAAATGGAATTCTTTGAAGTAGATCGGCTGCAGTGTTGAGGGGGCCTGCTTGCAATGTACACGGAGGGGGCCCGCTTCCGATTTAATCTGGAGCTCTCATGCCTGAGTGCTATGATGAGAGGGACCCCATGCAGCTCGGGCCCCCCGCACCACGGGGGCGTAACACAGGCCCCCGCAACCTGCTACATGGGGGGCCGATGCCAAGAGCGGTGAGTCCCAAACACATAGTCGTAATTACAGAACCCACGGATAAGGCGCATCATCAGGGCCGGACTGGGAACCAAAACCGGCCCTGGCAAAGTGCTCGGCCCGCTTCCCCCTCCCCCCAGGGGGTTGGGGGTGCCGCCGAGCGCTTTGCCGGGGCCGCTTTGCCGGGGGCGATGCTGCAAAAACGGCCCTGTAACAAAATCAGACCCCAGGGGCCCAAAACCGCCCCCTACCAGTGAGGCACACCGGGGGATTGACCGGTGCCCGCTATGGCCAGTCCGGCGCTGCACATCATCATCTTCTGAATTCTTGACCAACTTAAAAGGACAGCCATAGAGTCTGTGCCACATCTCCATATCCAGGGCACAAGTCCTAAAAAAAGAAGTGGGGGGACGCTGAAGTCATGACAGGAAGTGACGTCACGGAAGGTGGCTTGCACCATCAGACTCATTGCTTCCCCTCGCTCACCCCTTAGATGCGAGTGCATTAGAGAAGCCAGCGTGTATGCAGCGTTCCTAATGAGGTCCGATCTCGCCCCACAGAGGCCAAAGAGTGAATGTGTGTCTCCATTTGCTCTAGTTATTGAGCTCTTGGTAAAATAAGTGGGGGGACGCCGTCCACCCGTGTGTTATCCTGACTCGAGCCCTGTCCGTATCCTAATTCTACCAGTTGTACGAAAGCGACCAAGGCCCCCCTGCACGAGCCAGCCACTACCTGTAAAACAATATTACAGCGCTAAACCATTGCCGACTGTACTCAAACAATCCTGTTGTAAAGAGTCCTCGATTCACAGCCTTGATTGCTCCATCACATTCAACAGTGTTGATTAGACTTCTTCAATTACTTGTATTTCCTTCAAAATCCTTCCAGTATTTCATTTATTCCAATCAATTTTCCTTACAATGAACAGCCAACGCGTTTCATTCCCCTTCACAGAACTTCTTCAAGGCTGTTAACAAAAATATCTTATAATTGCCATCATAAAACTATCTACACTAAATATATTATTACTAAAAACATCTATTTACAACAATGTATAACAACAGAAACAAAGATGACTTGTTTTGTACAGTTGACCATCGACCGTAAGCTGTGGCAACTTAGAACCAAACTTTGCCGCCGCAGTGTACTCACGTTACACCTGTTCCATTGGCTGTGTGAGTGCATGTCTAAATCAAGGTTAGTATCCAATTGTCATTTGCAGGTACATAGTTTTAAAATAAACCCCCTGTTTCAAGATCCTGCAAGGGTAATGCTGTCATGCTATTTTGTTGTATGTCTTGTCTGAAGGTTTTCTTTGTTACCTCTCTTTCACTATCGTCCCTCGCTAAGTTACCGGATAGGTCCTACAACTTTTAATGTCAGAGTACTTTTTTGTGACTTTGATTTACCCGCCTTGCCTACTTGTTCACTAGTTCTCTACAGCTAGGTCTTGTTAGCCCCTGTCATGGTTGAGGCTGTGTCTGGATACTGTGCCGGTCCTACAACTTTGATAGTTAGAGCTATAACTTAGTGACTTGGACACACTCAGGTTGATTAGTCGTTGAACGTCCAATGCAAGTGGCAGAGGTGTGGCGCAGCAGGACTGATGCCGGACGGTGGGACTCACAGTTTGATCACCGGCGGCAAGGGTCTGCCCAGCACCATGTCACTCTGGGCAATGGCTTGCTTAATCTTCCCGACGGCCCCCAGCGCTGGGAAAGCTACGGGTAGCTGTGCGCTTTACAAATACAGGATTATTATTATTATTATTATTATTATTATTATTATTATGATCATAATGCACGTGGGTGGCATCTAACCATCTTCGTCTCTGGTTTGCTGCTGTAGGCACCAGCCTCATCAAGCGCCCCCGTTGGGTACTTTATTTCATCTATCACATTTTAGAGTGTTGATGCGCTTGCACACTGGCCCTTGATGCTCACCGCCCACTTCCCTTCTTATGCAGACAGTCATTTACATATTGTGCTAGATTATAAGAGACAGTACTATGCGGCATGCTTCTGTTTTTGTTTACTTATATTTACAAAGTTACTTTCCATTCTTTAGGGCCATTTCACTGCAGGTTTCAATTGGCTCATTTGGCTTGGTTGAATTTCAGAAGAGGGTGAGGTCATCAGCCCTTGGGACGAAACCTTCAGATCAGCTCTTCCAGCAGCTGGACACAGATGTTGAGCAGGACAGGGACAATGCTGACCCCTGAGGAACAAAAGACACACAATTGATGGACGGAATGCAGAACAAATCTAAACATTCACCCCCAGTCTCAGATCTGCGTTTAATCCATCATTCTTTTGCTCACCATGCCACCCCAGTTTAGACCCAGCCATTTGGAAATCAGTCTTGACCCTGTGCCTCATGGGAACAGTCCAACCTGAACTGCCAAGCCAGGTCCTCCCTGGACCGGAAACAAGCATCCTAGGACCGGTTTTGGGGTTTCACCCCACCTCAGCCAGGATAGCTTGACTCCAGTGGCACAAGGAGCCCAGGACCCATGTCTGGGCATACCTGGCCCTAAACTGGGGTGTCATGGTGAGCAAAAGAATGATGGATTTAACTCAGATCTCTTGACTGGGGGGTGATTTTTTGATTTGTTCTGCGTTCCATTCATCAATTGTGTGTCTTTTGCTTTCTCGCCCTAATTGCGCCAGTTATGCCCAGACGTGGGTCCTGGGCTCTGGGCTCACTTTTCCACTGGAATCAAGCTATCATTTGTTCTGCATTACGTTCATCAATTGTGAGTCTTTTGCGTTATCGACCTCTGAGGAGCAGCAGAGCACAGATCAGATGCTGACCCCTAAGGATTACCACAGCACAGATGCTGAACCCTGAGGATCACCACAGCACAGATGTTGAACCCTGAGGAGCACCACAGCGCAGATCCTGGCCCCTGAGGAGCAGCACAGCACCTATGTTGAACCCTGAGGCACACCACAGCACAGATGTTGGACCCTGAGGAGCACTGCAGCACAGATGTTGCCCCTGATGAGCACCACAGTACAGATGCTGACCCCTGAGGAATGCTGCAGCACAGATGCTGACCCTTGAGGAGCACCACAGCACAGATGCTGACCCCTGAGGAGTACCACAGCACAGATGCTGACCCCTGAGGAGCACCACAGTACAGATGCTGACCCCTGAGGAGCCCCACAGCACAGATGCTGACCCCTGAGGAGCACCACAGCACAGATGCTGACCCCTGGGGAGCACCAAAGCACAGACGTTGACCCTTGAGGAGCACCAGAACATAGATGCTGACCCTTGAGGAGCATCACAGTACAGATGCTGACCCCGGAGGAGCACCACAGCACAGATGCTGACCCCTGAGGAGCACCACAGCACAGAATCTGAACCTTGAGGATCACCACAGCACAGATGTTGAACACTGAGGAGCACCACAGCACAGATGCTGACCCCTGGGGAGCACCACAGCACAGACGTTGACCCTTGAGGAGCACCAGAACATAGATGCTGACCCTTGAGGAGCAACACAGTACAGATGCTGACCCCTGAGGAGCACCACAGCACAGATGCTGACCCCTGAGGAGCACCACAGCACAGAATCTGAACCTTGAGGAGCAGCACAGCACGGATGCTGAACCCTGAGGAGCACCAGAGCACAATGTTGAACCCAGAGGAGCACTGCAGCACAGATTTTGACCCCTGAGGAGCAACGCAGCACAGATACTGATCCCGAGGAGTACCACAGCACAGATGCTTACCCCTGAGGAGTACCACAGTACAGATGCTGATCCATGAGAAGCGCCACAGCACAGATGCTAATCCCTGAGGAGCACATCAGCACAGATGCTGACCCCTGAGGAGCACCACAGCACAGATGCTGACCCCTGAGGAGCACCACAGCACAGATGCTGATCCCTGAGGAGCACCACAGCACAGATGCTGAACCCTGAGGATCACCACAGCGCAGATCCTGACCCCTGAGGAGTAGCACAGCACAGATGCTGAACCCTGAGAAGCACCACAGCACAGATGTTGAATCCTTAGGAGCACCACAGCACAGATGCTGACCCCCGAGGAGTACCACAGCACAGATGCTGAACTCTGAGGAGCACCACAGCACAGATGCTGACCCCTGAGGAGCACCACAGTACAAATGCTGACCCTTGAGGAGCACCACAGCACAGATGCTGACCCCTAAGGAGTACCACAGCACAGATGTTGAAACCTGAGGAACACCACAGCACAGATGTTTCACCAAAGTGAAAAGGAAGAGGCCCCACATGCACAGACCTCAGACAACTTGTCACAACACCCACCCACTCCGCCAGTCACATGCTTGACCCCATCTTCTCCGCAAGCCCCACGTCTCCTTCAACCATACCACCGAACTCCACTGGACCAACCACCGCTGCATGCACTTCACCTTCAAGAAACCCACCACTCACTACCACACCCAACAGATGCCTCACCGCTGCTGGAGCAAAGTCACCGAAGACCAGCTAACCACCACCCTCGCCCAGAGCCCACCCGCCGACCATACCGGCCCCAACACCGCTGCCCGCAACCTCAGACAGTGAATCAACAACTACGCCAACACCCTCGCCCGATCAAGAAACCCTCCAACAATCATACCAACAAGAAAGCCAGCTGGTTTACTGAAGACCTCCGGGCCTCCAAGCAAACCTGCCGAAAGCTGGAGAAGATCTGGCTCTGTGAACGAACGCCGGGCAGCCACGCCGCCCACAAGAATGCCACCCGCAGACACCATCACCTCATCAGATCCGCCAAAAGGGCCTCCTTCAAAGACCGCCTAGACAACAACGCGCACAACAGCAAAGAGCTCTTCTACATCGTGAAGGAACTCTCCAACCCCAGCTCCAACACCAACGACGTACCACCCTCGCAAGACCTGTGCGACTCGCTGGCCACCTTCTTCCACCGCAAGATCACAGACATCCACGACAGTTTCAACGCCACGACCGCCACGACAACCACTGAGACCTCCACCCCCACGACCACCATCCGCACCAACCACCTGCTCTACTGGACCAACATCAACGATGATGACACCATCAAAATCATGAACACCATCCACTCCGGATCTCCGTCAGATCCATGCGCACACCACATCTTCAACAAAGCCAGCACATCCATCGCACCCCATCTCCGGAAAGTCATCAACACCTCCTTCGAGACAGCATCCTTCCCAGAGAGCTGGAAGCACGCCGAGATCAACGCCTTACTCAAGAAACCAAAGGCGGACCCCAAGGACCTCAAGAACTTCCGGCCCATCTCCCTGCTCCCGTTCCCGGCAAAGGTCATCCAGAAGACCAGCAACGAACAACTGACCCGCTACCTCTAGGAGAACAACATCCTGGACCCTTCCCAGTCCAGGTTCCGCAGCAATCACAGCACCGAGACTGCCCTCATCGCTGCCACCGATTACATCAAGTCCCTGCTGGACAACGGAGAAACTGCGGCCCTCATCCTCCTGAACCTGTCAGCCGCCTTCGACACGGTCTGTCACCACACACTACGAACACGCCTCCACAATGCTGGGATCCAAGAGAAGGCCCTGGACTGGACCACCTCCTTCCTCTCTGGCAGAACACAGAGCGTCCGCCTTCCCCCCTTCCGCTCCGAAGCCACCAAGATCATCTGCGGCATACCCCACGGCTCATCCCTCAGCCCAACTCTGTTTAACATCGACATTGCACCGCTCGCCCACGTCGCCCATCGGCACGACCTCAACATCCTCTCCTACGCCGATGACACCCAGCTGATACTGTCTGTAGGAACTGGGGTCACCAGTTCCCAGGGGGGTAGCTTGGCCCGAGCAGGTAGGCACCCGAAAGCTTAGGTGTAAAGTGACCACACAGCACACACATCCACTGAGGCATGAAGCACACACAATGACTGAGACCACACCAGTAGGTTTAATTCAAATCAGTAAGTTTTATCTAGATCAAGGTTACGTCTAGTAGATCATGTAGAGCAAATCAATAATCACAACAGCAAAACTCATTAAGGCAGTTCATCATCAATGTAGCATGTCGCAATAACCATTTAATTAAAAGAATAAACGCTTCTTTACTCAGCAATAAACATTTCATGGAGTAGCTAAAGGCACCCAGGAAACACTGCATTAGGCAGGAATATAAGACATTTCATTTAGGATCAGGCAACATCTCATTAGGTAAGAGTAAAACATTTTTGTCAGGCAGGAATAAACATTTCATTTAACCTGGGTAGCATTAGCTCTCTCAATCAGGATTTCCTTAGGCAGGAATAACCAGCTCATCAGGCAAAAAGTGAGCATTTCATTCAAAATAAGCCAGGCATAAGGCTACAGAACGGTCATCCAACTGTACCCCAGGTAGGGGGTAACTCTTATCAATTGGAGCCCCCACGGGGACTTTAGGGGCCAAAAAGGGTCAACGGGGCACAGCCACAGTCTGCCCCAGGGGAGGGGCGAACTCGAGGCCTCCTCCGGCCTTCCGCCCTCCTCCCTGGGGGGGGGGGGTTTACCTTGTCTCTTCTTCTGGCCTTTCCGGCCCCTGGCGATGGTTCGAGAGGGGGGGGCTCGTGCTCTTCTGAGAGCCCCCTCTCTGAAATGTGGGCCTCCGAGCAGCGCCCGGCGATGTCAGGGCCAGACCGTGCCCGGCAGGAAGGTAGCGGGGTCCCCGCTTTGTAAGGGGACCATCCCCGTGGCCTCCAGATGTCTCCTGGGGGCTGGGGATGAAGGCCGGCAGCCCGGGATGAAGGCGCGCATCAGCGGCCAACCAGAGCGCGGTGGGGCGGAGACTCTTCCGACGCCCCCGTCACGTGAGACTGGCTGGATGGCTTCAGGCCTCGTCGGGCCTAGGGCGGCCTGGCTCGGAGCAGCGGTTGCCCCCTCCTGGTTCCAAGGGCCACCGGGGGGGGGAAGAATTGCCACTGGCCGTGGGGGTCTCCACAAGTGGCGCCGGGGCCGCGGCGGTGAGTGCAGCCAGCTACAGCGCTTTTCTCCTCAGCGCTTCAAGGCAGGTCAGCGCTCCCTCTCTCAGGGCACAGCGCGATGAGGCAGAAGGGCGCTCGGCACTTCGAGCGTCTCGGCGGTCACAGCGCTCAATCGGCAACAGCGCTTCAGGTAGTCCGGCGCTAGCAGGGCAGGGATAGCGCCCATAAACTTTGCTGCGCTTCGGGGGCAGTGACAGCAGTTCTGGCCAGCCTAGCACTCGGGGGGGGGAGGAAACAGTACAGTGCTTTTATGTGCAAATACGACAGCGCCTTGAGCAGCAGTCTCTGGCAGATTGCAGCGCTTCTCAGGGCACAGTAGGAGAGCGCTGAGTAGGCAGGGCGGGCAATGTAGCAGTCCCAGCAGGATAGGTAGTTCAGGAGGCTAGCGCTACGAAGGATGAGCGCTTAGCAGTACAGGCAGTTTGGTCAGGGGAAGTTAGGCAGGACAGCGCAGGGCCCAGGTGAGGTCAGGGGGGCGCAGGTGTAGCACAGTCCGGTACCTGGTTGATCCCCCAGTAGTCCTGGTTAGCGCAGGTGGGTTTCTTCTTGACGCTTGGTGGTTCTAGCGCCCTTGGTAGGCAGTTACTTGAAGAGGGGGGGGGGATTGAGTTGAAGGCTGCTGACAGGATTCCTCAGCAGGTCACTGCAGGTGGTCCCTGGGTTCCCCTCCCGCCGGGCCAGATCAGTGGGCTAGTTCAGTGTTCCTCACACAGCTTGGTGGGCAGCGCCTAAACCCTGTCACCCCCAGTGGTATAGGTTTCTAACTAGGCCCTACCGCCTAAGTCTCCTGCGTAGGGTCCCCCAGGTCAGTGATGCCCCAACTGACTAAAAACGTTCCCTCCTTTCTTTATATATGCCCAGGTCAGGTGACCACACTCTAAGGCGGCAAAAGCAGGTCCCGCCCCTATTCTAGAAGGTTCCAGGAGCTTCCCTACTCTAACTATGGGCAGGCAAGGCAGGCTGGTATTGCAACAATGTTTAAGGGTTCCAGCCAGCTCCTGGCAACTAGGGTGCTACTAAAAAGACCACCCCGCAGTAGCAGGGTCCTGTGGCAGCCATGTTGGAAGTAGAGAGCACCTGCTCCTTAGCATTGGTTAGCAATGGGAAGGTGCTCGGAGACCTAAGGCCACAAAAAAAGAAAGTAGGAAAAATGAGGCAAGGGCGAAAAAATAGAGAAAGACCACCCTAGGGCTGACAGGTCTAACACTCTCCCTCACCAAGGACCCCACACCGCCAAAACCAACCTTCACGAAGGAATGAAGGCCGTTGCTGAATGGATGAGGAACAGACGACTGAAGCTGAACTCGGACAAGACGGAGGTCCTCATCCTCGGATCCAACCCTTCGGCCTGGGACGACTCCTGGTGGCCAACCGCACTGGGAACCGCTCCAACACCCACCGACCACTCACGCAACCTAGGGGTCATCCTCGACTCCACCATCTCCATGACTAAACAGGTCAACGCCGTCTCCTCCTCCTGCTTCAACACCCTCCGCATGCTCCGTAGGATCTACAAGTGGAGCCCCACTGAAACGAAAAGAACAGTCACCCAGGCCCTTGTCAGCAGTAGGTTGGACTACGGAAACGCCCTCTACACAGGAGCCTCGGCCAAACTCATGAGACGGCTCCAACGCATCCAGAACGCCTCTGCACGCCTGATCCTCAACATCCCTTGCCGCAGCCACATCACACCCCACCTGAGAGACCTGCACTGGCTCCCGGTCAACAAGAGGATCACTTTCAAGCTCCTCACCCACGCACACAAGGCACTCCACAACACCGGACCAACTTACCTCAACAGACGACTCAGCTTCTACACCCCCACCCGCCAGCTCCGCTCCGCCGACCTCGCCCTGACTAGAGTCTCCCGCTTCCGAAGAGCGACCTCAGGCGGCAGATCGTTCTCCCACCTCTCTGCAAAGACCTGGAACACCCTCCCCATCCACCTTGGGCAGACCCAAGACCTGCTGACCTTCAGAAAACTCCTCAAGACCTTGCTTTTCGAGCAGTAGCAGCATTCCCCACCCCAGCGCCTTGAGACCCTCATGGGTGAGTAGTGCGCTTTACAAATTATATGATTGATTGATTGATTGATTGATAAGAGAAGTAAACCAATCCAGAGTCAAGTCGCCAGACCAGTATCCTGCAGCAGTCATGCTGTGTCTTCAATCACTGCGGATTGATTCTGGCCCTTGATGACACTCATTATGTTAGAATCAATAATTATTCATGCAAAAGATAGCTAAACATAGTTAGGCCCTTCTTTCTTGTTTACAAAAAATGTTATGTTTAAAGGACTTTCTATGAATTAAATGTTTTGCTTCGTGTCTTTATCACGTACTGAAATATAATGGCTAATATGCATCGCTGCTGGCAAATTTTCTATGATCACATTCCAGATGTGCATTGTTCAACAATACTTACCCACAAAACAGTTGAAAGAGGGCTATCATTACGTCACACTTTCCTTTATTAATGTTGTCATTGAATGGTCCTGAAACTGTCTGCTGATTTTGATATAAAAAACCTATAGTGGGCACCCGGATTCCAGTCTCGATTGTAAATATGGCCTCGATCAGAGACTAACAGGACGGGTGTCTTGTGAAAAGCCTACGGTGTTGGCGTCCAGTCCTAAGTTGCCACAGTGTATGGTCACCGCAACCTTTGGGTGACCATACACTGTGTTAACAACAATGAAGAAGGTCCGCAAGGAGGAACAATTTTTAAGTACAGTGTGTGTGAAGGAATGAAATAACGGAAGTTTGAAAGGTAATGATAGAGGGGCGGGTGCTGGCAGGATGGGCCAGCTTGGCTCAATGAGGGGGCGTAGCTGTCAGCTACCGCTCCTGAACTTAAAAGTTACTGGTCCCGGGCACTCATAAAGGGGCATATCAGCAAGGTGAGGCGATAAGCGCCGGGACGCCCCTTTGCTGGGGCAGCTGTGCGCTATAAAAGTGCTGCTAACATAACATAACATAACATAAAATTATTGCCGCTTTAGTGTCCGTTTTCGGACGAAAAGTGGTGATAATTTTATCGCCCTATCAGTATGGACAAGCTAACGTGTGAATCCAAGCCTTTGTGCCTGTTTACTGAACGCCCAGCTTTGCATCACTAATGAGATGCAAAGTGAGCGCTCCGTCCCGAAATAACTGGAGAAATGTCGCTAACCGACATTTCTCCAATTATCAAGGGAATCGCTAACAAGCATAGCGATAAGAAAAGCAGCGCTAACTATGGTTTGCGCTACTTTCCTTACGCCTGCTTTAGTTCTGATTTAGCCAAGTAATCCAATGGGAGGTGGCTTACATGGCTAAGACCACCCTGCCCTATCAGCAATGTATCGCTGGTCACAGTGCGATTATCGCTGGATTTCCAGCGATAATCACACTGTTTTCCAGCTAACTCTTGCATTTCTATCGCTTTGGAGATAAGCGTTGCTGATAGCACGCTATCTCCGCGATAGAAAGCAGCGATAGCCGGCGATAATTATCCTAGCGCTAAGTGCACTTAGCGATTTTTATCGCGGGCCCTTGCTGATATGCCCCAAAGTTTTTCATACTAGCCTATTGTGCCCTCAGACAGACTTGGACCAAGGCAGGGAGGCAGCAAATTCCAGACACCTTTGTAGAAGGAAAGCTCCAGAAGATTCTTCCACCTAAAAGTGGGCACCAGGTATTCATTTTAGACTCTCAGACCCAACTTTTCAGATCCCTTCAGGACCTATAGAAGACTCAGAAGAAGGACTGCCAGCTGTCCAGCTGCTTTGCTGCAAGAGACACTGTGATGCTGAGGAAGAAGGGCTGAACAGCAGCTTGAACCCAGGACCGCCAGAGTGACTCCAAGGCAAGTTGGCTGCCCTCCTCTTTGAAGCTAGAGAGACTCTACAAGGTCCAAAAGCCTGGAACCTTGGATATGGACTCTTCTTGCTGGGAGTCCTAGCCCTCCGAGTGGTGCCTCCCCAGTTCTTGACCCATCAGAACCGATGCAGCGTGATGCAACCCGAAACAGCCTCGCAGCTCGTCATCGGAAGAGATGCGTGGCCTACACTGAAGTGAAGATGGCACTCTGATACATCCTCCACTCCAGCTGCCTTTAACTAAGAATGGGTCCGCAATATCAGCATCTGGAATCAGCGGACCCAAACGGAAGCAGCTCAGAACTCTCTGTAATGATGCGGCATTCGCAACGGGGACGGTTTCATGGGCAGCCTGAGCGGAGGATGCCAGATGGTACGGAGATTTTAAATATGTAATAAACTAAATGGATTCAAAGCAGTGCTTAATTTGTGTTGGTGGTTCCAGGTGCTCAGCACCGGCACTTATGGCTGTCTGCCACATGTGGCACTGAATGTCTGATTTGGAGATGAGCACAACAACAGTTGTTTATTAATTCAAAATACGGTGCAAGTGACTAATACCTTACGTCCAAGCTTTTCCTATAGCTTTGGGGCCTGGAGTAGTCTGAATTGTCCTTGGTTGTTAGAAGTTGTGCTGGTACTGCCGTTGGCAGCACTGGCAGCGGCAATGAGCAGTAATAGCTGTGGTAGCCTCCTGACGAGGGCCCTGGCACTTATTGTTTTACAAATTAATCACTGATTCAAAGTATGCTATTGTCTCAAGTGTGGATTTCACAGTATTGTTTACTTGTCAATTTGAAATCTGGCTCTGTGATTGCGCAGAAGATTTAACCTTCGGGAGAGGTGTTGAGAGCCGGAGAGAGTTGTTCCAGTGTTTGAGAGTTGTTCCAGTGTTTGAGAGAGTTGTTCCAGTGTTTGAGAGAGTTGTTCCAGTGTTTGAGTGAGTTGTTCCAGTGTTTGAGAGTTGTTCCAGTGTTTGAGAGAGTTGTTCCAGTGTTTGAGAGTTGCTCCAGTGTTTGAGAGTTGTTCCAGTGTTTGAGAGAGTTGTTCCAGTGTTTGAGAGTTGTTCCAGTGTTTGAGAGAGTTGTTCCAGTGTTTGAGAGAGTTGTTCCAGTGTTTGAGAGAGTTGTTCCAGTGTTTGAGAGAGTTGTTCCAGTGTTTTAGAGAGTTGTTCCAGTGTTTGAGAGAGTTGTTCCAGTGTTTGAGAGAGTTGTTTCAGTGTTTGAGAGTTGTTCCAGTGTTTGAGAGAGCTGTTCCAGTGTTTGAGAGAGTTGTTCCAGTGTTTGAGAGAGTTGTTCCAGTGTTTGAGAGTTGTTCCAGTGTTTGAGAGAGTTGTTCCAGTGTTTGAGAGAGTTGTTCCAGTGTTTGAGAGTTGTTCCAGTGTTTGAGAGAGTTGTTCCAGTGTTTGAGAGAGTTGTTCCAGTGTTTGAGAGTTGTTCCAGTGTTTGAGAGAGTTGTTCCAGTGTTTGAGAGAGTTGTTCCAGTGTTTGAGTGAGTTGTTCCAGTGTTTGAGAGTTGTTCCAGTGTTTGAGAGAGTTGTTCCAGTGTTTGAGAGTTGTTCCAGTGTTTAAGAGTTGTTCCAGTGTTTGAGAGAGTTGTTCCAGTGTTTGAGAGTTGTTCCAGTGTTTGAGAGAGTTGTTCCAGTGTTTGAGAGAGTTGTTCCAGTGTTTGAGAGAGTTGTTCCAGTGTTTTAGAGAGTTGTTCCAGTGTTTGAGAGAGTTGTTCCAGTGTTTGAGAGGGTTGTTCCAGTGTTTGAGAGAGTTGTTCCAGTGTTTGAGAGAGTTGTTCCAGTGTTTGAGAGAGTTGTTCCAGTGTTTGAGAGAGTTGTTCCAGTGTTTGAGAGTTGTTCCAGTGTTTGAGAGAGTTGTTCCAGTGTTTGAGAGTTGTTCCAGTGTTTGAGAGTTGTTCCAGTGTTTGAGAGTTGTTCCAGTGTTTGAGAGAGTTGTTCCAGTGTTTGATAGTTGTTCCAGTGTTGGAGAGAGTTGTTCCAGTGTTTGAGAGAGTTGTTCCAGTGTTTGAGAGAGTTGTTCCAGTGTTGGGAGAGTTGTTCCAGTGTTTGAGAGAGTTGTTCCAGTGTTTGAGAGTTGTTCCAGTGTTTGAGAGAGTTGTTCCAGTGTTTGAGAGAGTTGTTCCAGTGTTTGAGAGAGTTGTTCCAGTGTTGGGAGAGTTGTTCCAGTGTTTGAGAGAGAGTTGTTCTAGTGTTTGAGTGAGTTGTTCCAGTGTTTGAGAGTTGTTCCAGTGTTTGAGAGAGTTGTTCCAGTGTTTGAGAGAGTTGTTCCAGTGTTTGAGAGAGTTGTTCCAGTGTTTGAGAGACTTGTTCCAGTGTTGGGAGAGTTGTTCCAGTGTTTGAGAGAGTTGTTCCAGTGTTTGAGAGAGTTGTTCCAGTGTTTGAGAGAGTTTTCCAGTGTTGGGAGAGTTGTTCCAGTGTTTGAGAGAGTTGTTCCAGTGTTTGAGAGTTGTTCCAGTGTTTGAGAGAGTTGTTCCAGTGTTTGAGAGAGTTGTTCCAGTGTTTGAGAGAATTGTTCCAGTGTTGGGAGAGTTGTTCCAGTGTTTGAGAGAGTTGTTCCAGTGTTTGAAAGACTTGTTTCAGTGTTGGGAGAGTTGTTCCAGTGTTTGAGTGAGTTGTTCCAGTGTTTGAGAGAGTTGTTCCAGTGTTTGAGAGTTGGTCTAGTGTTTGAGTGAGTTGTTCCAGTGTTTGAGAGTTGTTCCAGTGTTTGAGAGAGTTGTTCCAGTGTTTGAGAGAGTTGTTCCAGTGTTTGAGAGAGTTGTTCCAGTGTTTGAGAGACTTGTTCCAGTGTTGGGAGAGTTGTTCCAGTGTTTGAGAGAGTTGTTCAAGTGTTTGAGTGAGTTGTTCCAGTGTTTGATAGTTGTTCCAGTGTTTGAGAGAGTTGTTCCAGTGTTTGAGAGAGTTGTTCCAGTGTTTGAGAGAGTTGTTCCAGTGTTGGGAGAGTTGTTCCAGTGTTTGAGAGAGTTGTTCCAGTGTTTGAGAGTTGTTCCAGTGTTTGAGAGAGTTGTTCCAGTGTTTGAGAGAGTTGTTCCAGTGTTTGAGAGTTGTTCCAGTGTTTGAGAGAGTTGTTCCAGTGTTTGAGAGAGTTGTTCCAGTGTTTGAGAGAGTTGTTCCAGTGTTTGAGAGAGTTGTTCCAGTGTTTGAGAGAGTTGTTCCAGTGTTTGAGAGTTGTTCCAGTGTTTGAGAGAGTTGTTCCAGTGTTTGAGAGAGTTGTTCCAGTGTTTGAGAGTTGTTCCAGTGTTTGAGAGTTGTTCCAGTGTTTGAGAGAGTTGTTCCAGTGTTTGATATTTGTTCCAGTGTTTGAGAGAGTTGTTCCAGTGTTTGAGAGAGTTGTTCCAGTGTTTGAGAGAGTTGTTCCAGTGTTGGGAGAGTTGGTCCAGTGTTTGAGAGAGTTGTTCCAGTGTTTGAGAGTTGTTCCAGTGTTTGAGAGAGTTGTTCCAGTGTTTGAGAGAGTTGTTCCAGTGTTTGAGAGAGTTGTTCCAGTGTTGGGAGAGTTGTTCCAGTGTTTGAGAGAGAGTTGTTCTAGTGTTTGAGTGAGTTGTTCCAGTGTTTGAGAGTTGTTCCAGTGTTTGAGAGAGTTGTTCCAGTGTTTGAGAGAGTTGTTCCAGTGTTTGAGAGAGTTGTTCCAGTGTTTGAGAGAGTTGTTCCAGTGTTTGAGAGAGTTGTTCCAGTGTTTGAGAGTTGTTCCAGTGTTTGAGAGAGTTGTTCCAGTGTTTGAGAGAGTTGTTCCAGTGTTTGAGAGTTGTTCCAGTGTTTGAGAGTTGTTCCAGTGTTTGAGAGAGTTGTTCCAGTGTTTGATATTTGTTCCAGTGTTTGAGAGAGTTGTTCCAGTGTTTGAGAGAGTTGTTCCAGTGTTTGAGAGAGTTGTTCCAGTGTTGGGAGAGTTGGTCCAGTGTTTGAGAGAGTTGTTCCAGTGTTTGAGAGTTGTTCCAGTGTTTGAGAGAGTTGTTCCAGTGTTTGAGAGAGTTGTTCCAGTGTTTGAGAGAGTTGTTCCAGTGTTGGGAGAGTTGTTCCAGTGTTTGAGAGAGAGTTGTTCTAGTGTTTGAGTGAGTTGTTCCAGTGTTTGAGAGTTGTTCCAGTGTTTGAGAGAGTTGTTCCAGTGTTTGAGAGAGTTGTTCCAGTGTTTGAGAGAGTTGTTCCAGTGTTTGAGAGACTTGTTCCAGTGTTGGGAGAGTTGTTCCAGTGCTTGAGAGAGTTGTTCCAGTGTTTGAGAGAGTTGTTCCAGTGTTTGAGAGAGTTTTCCAGTGTTGGGAGAGTTGTTCCAGTGTTTGAGAGAGTTGTTCCAGTGTTTGAGAGTTGTTCCAGTGTTTGAGAGAGTTGTTCCAGTGTTTGAGAGAGTTGTTCCAGTGTTTGAGAGAGTTGTTCCAGTGTTGGGAGAGTTGTTCCAGTGTTTGAGAGAGTTGTTCCAGTGTTTGAGAGACTTGTTCCAGTGTTGGGAGAGTTGTTCCAGTGTTTGAGTGAGTTGTTCCAGTGTTTGAGAGAGTTGTTCCAGTGTTTGAGAGTTGTTCTAGTGTTTGAGTGAGTTGTTCCAGTGTTTGAGAGTTGTTCCAGTGTTTGAGAGAGTTGTTCCAGTGTTTGAGAGAGTTGTTCCAGTGTTTGAGAGAGTTGTTCCAGTGTTTGAGAGACTTGTTCCAGTGTTGGGAGAGTTGTTCCAGTGTTTGAGAGAGTTGTTCAAGTGTTTGAGTGAGTTGTTCCAGTGTTTGATAGTTGTTCCAGTGTTTGAGAGAGTTGTTCCAGTGTTTGAGAGAGTTGTTCCAGTGTTTGAGAGAGTTGTTCCAGTGTTGGGAGAGTTGTTCCAGTGTTTGAGAGAGTTGTTCCAGTGTTTGAGAGTTGTTCCAGTGTTTGAGAGAGTTGTTCCAGTGTTTGAGAGAGTTGTTCCAGTGTTTGAGAGAGTTGTTCCAGTGTTGGGAGAGTTGTTCCAGTGTTTGAGAGAGAGTTGTTCTAGTGTTTGAGTGAGTTGTTCCAGTGTTTGAGAGTTGGTCCAGTGTTTAAGAGAGTTGTTCCAGTGTTTGAGAGAGTTGTTCCAGTGTTTGAGAGAGTTGTTCCAGTGTTTGAGAGACTTGTTCCAGTGTTGGGAGAGTTGTTGCAGTGTTTGAGAGAGTTGTTCAAGTGTTTGAGTGAGTTGTTCCAGTGTTTGAGAGTTGTTCCAGTGTTTGAGAGAGTTGTTCCAGTTTTTGAGAGAGTTGTTCCAGTGTTTGAGAGAGTTGTTCCAGTGTTTGAGAGAGTTGTTCCAGTGTTTGAGAGTTGTTCCAGTGTTTGAGATAATTCCTTGTAATACCCTGCAGGATTTTTACGGGGATCAGGCAATGTCTGTTTAAGAGCCAAAACTTCAGCACTTCAGGTGGGTAGGGTCGGAGCTGTGTTTGGAGGTGGACGTTTTGGTGTGGGTCCTGATGCAGGCGAACTTGCAAGAGTGGCATGCGAATGGTCCGTGGGTGTGTCCTGGGGTAGCTACGCAGCATTGTGGGGAGCGTCCGGCGTTAAGGGCTAGGAGAGTAGCGGCGTCATACGTTAAGCGAGTGGGGTGGGTGTCGCGAGGACCAGGGGGTCTGGCGCTGGGCGCGGTCCAGGCGCGGACGGGCGTAGACGGGCTTACCTTTGGGGCTTCCGCTGCGCGTGAACGCTGCGCGCGACTGCCGCTGACATATGTGGATAGTGGGGGAGGAGGGGCGAGGGAGGATCAGCTGGGAGGCGGGATCGGGTCGGAGAGGACGGTCTCCGAGGCACAATAACAACAAGATGGCAGCAAAGTGAAACCGGGAGCAGGATGGGGCACACAGAGTAATACAAGATCAGTAAATAATCTAAACAATAAGCGCTACAAATATAAAAGCACAGAAACGAGCAATGCTAATTAGGGTCAATGCTATGATTCAGAACAGTGAGCCTGCGCATATGAATCAAACAAAGCTTAAGTATGGAGATCGCTATCAATAGTTGGAAACACTCGATAGCGCTATGGCAAGCAGCAGCAAGCGGACACGATTACACGGAGCAAATCAAATTAGTGCAGCCAAACGATACCACTGAGCAGGGAGCGTAGGGGCCCTCAGGCCCCCTGCGGAGGAGCTCTCTGGCCTCCTGTGGGGGAGCTCTCTGGAACCTTTCAGCAGCCCTCAGGCCTCCTACGGTGGAGCTCTCTGGCCTCCTGTGGGTGAGCTCTCTGGAACCTTTCAGCAGGCCTCAGGCCCCCTGCGGGGAGCTCTCTGGTGCCTTTCAGCAGCCCTCTGGTCCTCTTTGGGGACCTCTCTGGCACCTTGCAGCAGCCATCAGGGCCCCTGCGGGGGAGATCTCTGGCTCCTTTCAGCAGCCCTCAGGCCCCCTGCGGGGGAGCTCTCTGGCACCTTTCAGCAGCCCTCAGGTCTCGTGTGGGGAGCTCTCTGGCACCTTTCAGCAGCCCTCAGGCCCCCTGTGGGGGAGCTCTCTGACATCTTTCAGCTGCCGTCAGGCCCCCTCCTGGGAACTCTCTTGAAGTACTGGATTTTTAAGAACCCAGCGGTGCCAGGGAAAACACCCGAAGACTTCGAGCCCTTCCTGTTTCAGACTACAGAAACACAGAGTCTTCTTGGTGAAGTCAAAGATCGTATTTATTGGCTGCAGCCAGTAACAGGTATCCTAGAAGTACAACACAGTGTATATTCTCAGGAGACTGCTCCATCTTACAAAGCCAGCCTTCCCTTTTATACAAAATAATATGCTTCAGGCAAACATTCCTTATTTTACAGTTGACCATTCACATATTTTCACTACAAAGAAAAAGCAGAGTCATGATGACAAGCCCACATTTCAGTTTGTCCAGTCCACAATCAATTACCCGGCAAAGCCCAGTACTCTCATCAGATATCGACGGACCCCCAATAAAAACGGGCACCTCCTCCTCGTAAAGCAGGTCATAAAGAAGAAACAGGGACAGGTGTGTGTAAGATTAGGCATGGTTTGTGTGAGATGAACGGTTTATGACATGTTGTGCCTTGATACTAATCTCACTCGGCCACTGGAAAAGGAACTGGCCGAACAGGTTTGGCTTCAGGCAGTGGAGTCAGCTTGACCAGGTCACAGAGGAGTCAGCAAAAGTGTACGTGTCCTTCAGATCGAATTTGGCCTTAGTTATTTGGCTATGTGAGGGCAATCACAAAATGGCTGCTGTTCACAAAATGGAACCCAAGGGTTCAGGACAAAAACTCCGATTTTCGGGTGATTTCGTCACCCGAACATGACGGAAATGCTTGTGCAAAGTATTTGAACCATTACCGGTCTGCTGATACCAAAATTGTCATGATTCGACGATGTTTATAACACGGGTCCAGAATTTTCAGTACCACAGTCCCTCCTTTTGCCCTTACATAGGCAATAACCTATACTCATGCTAATCTGAGTCCAGTTCTATATTCATAAAGTCATTGAGATGTTGCTGTAGCATCATCCTATTACTTAGCTCGTTTCTTGATACAGGTTTCCTTACACACGATGTAGCACAGAGGCCACATATTGCAGGAGCACACTGTACACACAGACAGAACAGGAAAAGAATGGCTAAGATCATCCCAATGACTATCAGAATCTTCCATCCCCAGGCGGATATCAGTTCCCAGAACCACCCCATCAATGACCAGTCTCCTTTATCCATGTGAATGGATTCAGAGATCTTATGCAGTTTGGAAATGGCCTGGTATACTGTTGGAGCGTTATCTGGGATGAAAATACAGCAACTTGAATGGATAACTTTACATACCCCACCTCGGTCTGCAAGTATGACAACTAACGCGACCCTGTTCTGAAGGGTCATGAGGCGATCCGACTGGAGCTCAGCAGTCAAATTACTAAGGGCACCGGCAGTTCCAATTACAGTGGATTCAACCACCCTTGTCAATTGCCTTATGTTCCTGCTGTTCACCATAGGCCCCCAAAACGGCAGAAACCCCTTCACGAAATCTCCAAATTCTTGTCCTGCAGTGTCTTCTTTACCGATGACACCTCTAACTATCCTTGTCTTGTGGTAATCTGCTGCGGCCGTGTAGGTGGGAGGCAACAGGAACGAAACAAAACATGTGCCCGAGAAGTCAGGGGGCAACCATGTATATGCCCTATCATGGCAGATGAAATAGGTACCCCTAGCTGCTAGGAACGAAGGGGTAGTCCGAGATGCAAAAACATATGTTTCAGTGCAGACGCTCTTCCCTAACTGAGCTCTGGGATTTTTGCCATTACCTTGCAGACATAGGTGACCCTGATGGGGTACAATCCAAATCGAGGAGGATCTTTTTGCTTGCTGGTTCTCACTCAGAGTAATTCCATATCCTGTTATGTTCCATCTATCATAAGCTTGTAACTCATCTCTGGGAATTTTTCTATACGAGTCAATGTTTCTGCTCATATTTGTAATTCCTACTACCAATGCCTTATTGCTCGAGTTACTTTTCGTGGAAAGTGGGGGATATGGTTCGATGGCATATATGAACATCGTCTGAAACGCCCACAAAGAACCATTGTAGCTAAAGGGTAAAACCAAGTATGGGATACCCTTATCTGTCGTATGTGGCATACGACCACACACCCAACAGTTAGTTGTGTTCACTACTAATTGGTGTTGGTGTAAAAGCTGAATGAAACAGTTATTGATAAACTCTAATCTTCTAGAGGACTGATGTTCAAGCAGAGGGTGAAAAGAATGCGAGGAAACAGTAGAAGGAGGTATTGGCTGTGTAGTGGGTGCAAATGTTACTTGAAAAGAGAACAAAACATATCCTATTAAAAACATCATTACACTAAGCAACATGAAAATACATAATATCAAAAATCTTTTCTTCGTCATCAATATACACATTTTGTCTTTAAAGTTCATTCGTTTGGCAGGTCTCTCCATCTCGAAAAGGGTGTTCTATGCTAAGGAATGCTTCTGTCAGTCCAGGGCAACTCCCTTAGACCGACCAGAACTGTCGACCTAACGTCTTCAGCTGCACTCCAAAGACTTGGGCAACCGCGACCCTAGCAGCAGAACCGGATGGCAGTTCAAAAAACAAAAAATAAGAAAGTTTCTCAGATGAGAGAGCTGCACTTTTCAAAAATAGAAAAAGAGAAATTTTATTTGTCCATAGTTCTCGGCCTCAAATTATAACGGCTCTTCCCAAGTGCTGTCTGGTTCTGAAACAAGAGTTCAGGCTGTGTAGTGTTCAATCGAACTGACGGTGGCACAGCTTCATGCAAGATATCGTCGCTTTCTTGTCCAGAAATTGTTCCTTTTACACGTGCATCGCTAAAAGGCAGAAAACGAGGCACAGTCTCAGTTTCAGAGTCAGCGAACCCCTCCTGGACCGTACGGTCGTACGGGAGAGGCAGTGGGACCCTCTTACAGTGTACGCCGTGGATCCAGTGCTTTTTCCCTTCTACTCGAACAGCTGATCTTGTTGAGAAAAGGACGAGATGAGGACCGGTCCAACGGGGTTGGTCATTCTTTGTTCGCTGAAAATTCTTAATCAGCACCCAAGATCCAGGATCGATCGGATGTCCTGGAGCTTCAGAGGCCTGAGGCAGAGTGTTGTGGACCTGTTGGTGTAAAACACGCAATTTAGCCGTCAATTCGTACAACTAATCAAGCAGTACAGGGTGTTCTATCTCGCTGAATTTGGTTGGCCTTGGCACTCCCCATATGTTGGCCGGGCGGCCGAACACAATTTCATAGGGACTGAGTCCCACTCGCGAGTGCGCAGTCATTCTTGTTGAGAGGAGTGCCAAGGGCCATTTAAGACCAGTGCTCGCTTAATTCTTGGCCAGTTTCAGTTTTAGTGTGCCATTATAGCACTCTACTAGTACAGCTGATTGGGGGTGATTTGCAGCGTGGAATTTTTGCTGAATGCCTAGCCCTTCACATACTTTCTTCATCACTCGACCCACAAATTCACTCCCATTATCACTCCAGACCATTCTCGGCATTCCAAACCTAGGGAAGAATTCTTTGACAAGGGCTTTAGCTGTGGATAAGGCAGTATTGTCCTTTAAGGGATATGCTTCTACCCATCTTGAAAAGGCACAAACAACAATGAGTACGTATTTCAAATTGTTGCACCTTTCCATGTGGATCAAATCTAGCTGCAAAACCTCGAACGGATACGTTGGAGGCGCAAAATGACCAGCTGGAGTTGGGGTTCCCCTACCAAGATTGTATTTCAGACACACCATGCAATTCTTGACCACATTCTCTGCACACTTAGGAATTCCAGCATTTTGCCATACTGGAGCTAACAACTTACAAATCCCTTTCACACTGATATGAGCCATTCCATGGGCCATTGTCACCACTGCAAGCACATACGCATCTGGTAACAACCATTGCTGTTGTTCGGACAATTCAACCCAACAACCATTTGCATCCAATTTACCCGTACTTTCTCTCCATACACTCAACTCTTTCTCTGTAGCTTCAGCTTGAATAGACTTCACGCTTTCAATCGTATCTTCACACATTCCAATGTCACCAACCCATCTTGCAGGGCCTGCAACATACATTCGACTCATCACATTCCTTGCAGTTTCTTTCGCGACTTCATCCGCAGACGCATTTCCGCGACCAACATCATCAGTAACCTTTTTGTGTGCACTGCATTTAAAAATCGCAACTTGTAACGGCAAGGTCAGTGACTCGAGAAGCTCATTCACCAACTGACCATGTTGAATCTTAGCTCCATGCGAAGTCAGGAACCCACGTTCTTTCCACAATCGTCCAAAACTATGAGCCACACCAAACGCATACTGGCTGTCCGTGTACACATTCACTCGTTTTCCTTTCGCCAACACACACGCTCTTGTAAGTGCGATCAACTCTGCTGCTTGCGCTGAATTATGTGGGATACGTGCAGCTTCAACAATCGTATGCAAAGTCGTCACAGCATATGCCGCAGTCATATCACCATTCGGCAACTTGAAACACGAACCATCAACCCACAAAGTACCATCACATTCTGGAAGAGGAGTATCCCTAAGATCTATCCTCCCTTTTGTTTCTTCTTCTGTCCTGAGACAGCAATCATGCTTTGCAACATCGCCTGTCTCTACTGAAATTGGCAATAACGTGGCTGGATTCAACGTATTGCACCTCTTTATGTGCACATGGCTCGCTAACAGTGTCAGCTCATAACCTGACAATCGAGCACTAGTTAAGTGTTGTGTCTTGGTTCTGTTTAACAAAGTGTCCACCGCATGTGGAAACATCACAATCGACATGTTATTCATCACTAACCCAGCAGACTGTCGAATAGAAACAGCTGCTGCCGCTGTGGCTCTCAGGCAACTCGGCAACACCTTAGCTACCGGATCTAAAGTCGACGAAAAATAAGCGCATGGACGTTGCTTGTCCCCAAAAGACTGTGTCAGCACTGACAATGCACAATCTTCTTTCTTGTGGACATACAATGTAAAGGGCTTACTGTAGTCGGGGGTACCCAACACAGGAGCCGAACACAATGCATCACGCAATTCGGAAAAACTTTTCTGACAATCTTCAGACCACGGAATGGGATTCGGTGTATCTTTACAAGTTAATGCCACCAAAGGTTTGGCCAATAAGGAAAAATTTGGTATCCATTGCCTGCAATATGAGGTAATGCCCAAGAAAGCACGTACTTCTCTCTGTGTCCTTGGCACACTCAATTTTGCTATTGCCTGAATTCTTTCTGGGGTCAGTTTCCTTCCCTCCTTCGATAAGAGATGACCTAAGTAGGTCACTTCTTTTCGACAATATTGCAATTTTGAAAGAGACACTTTGTGATGTAAATCAGACAAATGACGCAACAACGACAAGGTGTTTTTTTTACAAATCTCCTCAGTATCTGCAGCGACTAGCAGATCGTCGACGTACTGAATAAGGGTAGCACCGTCAGGTAAAACAATCGTATCAAGCTGCGTTTTTAAAGCCTGGCTGTATATCGATGGACTTTCACAGTAGCCTTGAGGAGCGCGTTTGAAGCGGAAGCTTCGCCCTCCTAAACTGAAGCCAAAAATATCCCTGCTCTCCTCGGCAATCGGGATGCTGAAGAAAGCATTCTTCAAGTCAATCACCGAGAACCAAGTCGCGGAAGCTGGAATCATGGTCAATAGGGCAGTGATATCAGGGACAACTGGAAACTGTGGCACAACTATTTTATTGACCTCCCTAAGATCAATCACGAACCTGTAAACAGGTGGTTGAGACGGATCAGTACGCTTCAAAACAGGCAGAACAGGACTATTACAAACGTTGCCTCTTGTCTCTTCGACTACATCTTTTTCAATCAAATCATAAATGATCGCTAACAACGCCTTTTCACCTTCGCTAGAGATCTTGTATTGGGGAATGCGCGGCATTCTAACATTGGCTTTCAATATTACAACATATGGCTGTATTTCCAAGAGACCCACATCATTGGGACCAGTAGCCCAAAGAACATCCGGAAGAGAAGACAATTCTGTCGGAAGTTTATCCTTTGACAAATACATTGGAGAAACCACTTTCTTACCTAGTGTAAGTTGTACTCCCGAAGGAGAACAGTACAAAGTCGCATACAATCTTTTCAACAGATCCAATCCCAACAAGTTCTCACCACAACCTGTTGTAAGAATAAGGGGTGCTTCGAATTCACAAGGTCCAACAGAAAGGGACATAGGACTAGAAATCGGGTTCCTAACCGGGGCGCCAGAAAAACCTACTGAAACATTCATTTTGCCAGACAAAGGTGTGCCAGGGAGTTTTGAGTGCATAATAGAACTCTTTGTAGCACCAGTATCCAACAGAAAAGGTTCTGACACACCTGATGTAATCACCTCAACATAAGGACCACTCTGATCTACTGGAACTGAAACAACTCCCTCTCTTTGTCCATGGCTGTCCTAGCAATCATTACCATTTGCTTCATCACCTTCAACATAGTAATCGTCCGTATAGTACTGAGCGGTCCTACCAGATGAACCCCGCTGTTGATCAAAACTATTCATCGAGTTTTGCGGAGGCAAAGAAAGTACATTCTGTCCACGACCTCTACCCCTAGGCGCTTGTTGAGCACCTCTACCACGTACGCCAGAAGCACCATTCATACGCTGCAACAAAACCGGACAACTATTCTTGTAGTGACCCTCTTCTTTACAATACGCACACTGGTTAGGACCATACGGAAAATGCTGTTGAGAAGGCTCGTTGCTTTGCGAGTTTCTCGAATATTGCTGAGGTTGCTGATAATCGCGCTGACTATTACTACGGGGTGGATAAGCTTGCTGTAGAAGAACTTTAGTTTTTAATTCCTTAGTCTTCTTATCCGCTTTCTCTAACTCATCTTTGCTCCTGTTTTCATAGTCCTGGGCCGTAGCCAAAATCTGTGCTGACGTGGAAACGGCCCAAGCACTTTCAGAATCCTTCAACTTATTGCACAATTCAGGAAGCAGATTATGTACAAACTTGTCAACAAACAATCTCTGGCCACCCTCGGTAGCCATATCCCGACTATGATCTACAAAAAGGTCTCTTCAAACCGCGTGAAAAAGTCAGACACAGTCTCTTCTTTCTTCTGCTTACATGCAGACAACTTGTCCCAATTGACACTCAATTCGGGCATTAAAGTCTTCATGTAAGTAATGATCCTACCAGGAAGCTCTCCTACTAAAGGCTCAGGTTTGGCACCACCAACTTGTCTGTCATTCGCAGCACTAATATTAGTCCATGTATCACCTAACTCCTGATCATGATCCGTATGACGAATCTTTCCCCATAAAGGCTGTGGAACAACATTTCCAAACAACATGTCTATATCAGCTAAATTCATAATGCATGAGCCTGCAGTCTGTGATAATTCCTTGTAATACCCTGCAGGATTTTTACGGGGATCAGGCAATGTCTGTTTAAGAACCAAAACTTCAGCTCGCTTCCATGGAACATGTACCCACACACGCTGATAATGCGGCGGAATGGCTGGATTAGCATTTGCGTCCCCTTCCCTCCAAACTGGGGGAACCTCTCTCATGGGATATTGTCTTGCCTTCTGCTTAACAGAAAAATCAGACTCAAACAATGACTGAGAAACACTCTCACTCCTAAACGACAACAATGTCGCAACTGCTTTCTTAACATCAGAACCTACAATTGTGCCTTTTGCAAACTCGAACCGTACACGATACAACTCAGACATATTGGATTCCAAATTGTTTTCCTCCAATTCCTCACAAAGAAAAACACACATTTTCTCAAAAACGTATCTCTGTTTCGATGCTTCCCATTGATGGAAGACATCCATAACGGATTCTAGTTCATATCTTATCGGGTCTGTAACCCATTTATGTGCCAAATGATCCAATATCTCCCGCTCTCTAGAGTCAGGCAATTGACTACGCAACTGCTTGTTTTGTTGAAACAGGGGTCATACTTGCTGCTCCAAAGAAAGGGGATAGAAGGTTTACAACTGTATCAGTCATTCTCTGTCGAACAGAAGGAGGAGTTGACGAAAGAACAGGAGGAAAAACAGAGGCAGACGCAGAGGCAGTATCAGAAGGAGCACCAGAAGAGGCAGTCGATGCAGTAGGGAGAGTCGTAGGGAGTATAGATGGAGCAGGTAGCAAAGTTGGCGGCCCTTGAGGGGGCTGCGCCATAGGAGTAGAGGCCAACTGAAGAGGAGCTGGCGGCTGTGGAGGAACCTGAGGCACAATAATCGGAGGTTGCACAACTAAAGGTTGTGGAGGTGCTGTAGCACTCTGCGCGTAAGGGGGTGGCGAACTCAACAAGTGTGACATTAAAGGATCTTTTTCGAGTTCTTTTGCTGCATCTTGCTGAAGAGGCGGCAAAACTGGATAACATTTATCAATCGCCATTTTACGTTGCCTGTGCAACTGCTCACTTGCCTGTTCTTCTTCATTATCTTTAAACTGAGTAGCAGCTTGCATTATCGAGATACCCCTTTCTCTCTTATTTCTCTTTGCTAATTTAATTTCCTTCTGTTTGGCTTCCTTACGTCATAAGCGGAAAGAGTCAAACATCGCTGGCCGGGCTTTCTTCTTAAAAAGTTTAACCTCTAGATTATCCAAAATCTCTGTGTCAAAAAAACCATATTGGGGCCATTTTAAAACACCATCCTTTCTGCTGTATCGGATCCATACTTCGTTATCTGCAATAGGGTCTACGCCATGTTCACATATAATTCATAGGTTGGAGTTCCAATCGGAGGAACCGGACACGAGTCCTCCAACCGGGAATCCCTATTACAACCAAGACAAAACAAATTTCCAAGTCTGCTAAGACCAGGCATCTTCGCTCTCTAGTCTAGCTTCAAACTTCAAAGGATTATCGAATACGATATTCTCGTGAATACACGAGTCCCTCGGCTTTGGAGCTTGCAAGTTCCAAATCAAAGCGATCCCAAGGGGATACCAAAAACTAAGAACCAAACTAAGGACTGGGAGACGCTCTACTTATACTTAACTGAGGTATCGATAACGTCACCAGAAGACTCGTCTAACGTTTCGCTCTACCAATTATCAAGGGTCCAAAACAGGGCGATAGTCAGGGCAGCAGTCCTTCGTAGCCGTCGGGAAGCGGGGAACCTCGCAGCAAAGACTTTCGGACCACGTCGACATACAGGGGTCGATGAAGTGGCGGCCTTCCTCCAGAATTTTCACACAAAGCTCCTCACGAACCTCTGGCTTGGACCGGTACCGCTGAAATCGACCGACGTTGGGCGCTAAATGAAGTACTGGGTTTTTAAGAACCCAGCGGTGCCAGGGAAAACACCCGAAGACTTCGAGTCCTTTCTGTTTCAGACTACAGAAACACAGAGTCTTCTTGGTGAAGTCAAAGATCGTATTTATTGGCTGCAGCCAGTAACAGGTATCCTAGAAGTACAACATGGTGTATATTCTCAGGAGACTGCTCCATCTTACAAAGCCAGCCTTCCCTTTTATACAAAATAATATGCTTCAGGCAAACATTCCTTATTTTACAGTTGACCATTCACATATTTTCACTACAAAGAAAAAGCAGAGTCATGATGACAAGCCCACATTTCAGTTTGTCCATTCCACAATCAATTACCCGGCAAGGCCCAGTACTCTCATCAGATATCGACGGACCCCCAATAAAAACGGGCACCTCCTCCTCGTAAAGCAGGTCATAAAGAAGAAACAGGAACAGGTGTGTGTAAGATTAGGCATGGTTTGTGTGTGATGAACGGTTTATGACATGTTGTGCCTTGATACTAATCTCACTTGGCCACTGGAAAAGGAACTGGCCGAACAGGTTTGGCTTCAGGCAGTGGAGTCAGCTTGCCCAGGTCACGGAGGAGTCAGCAAAGGTGTACGTGTCCTTCAGATCGAATTTGGCCTTAGTTATTTGGCTATGTGAGGGCAATCACAAAATGGCTGCCGCTCACAAAATGGAACCCAAGGGTTCAGGACGAAAACTCTGATTTTCGGGTGATTTCGTCACCTGAACATGACGGAAATGCTTGTGCATAGTATTCGAACCATTACCGGTCTGCTGATACCAAAATTGTCATGATTCGACGATGTTTATAACACGGGTCCAGAATTTTCAGTACCACACTCTGGCACTGTTCATCCGCCCTCTGGCACATTTCAGCAGCCCTGCAGCCCCCTGAGGCGAAGCTCTCTTGCACCTTTCAGCCTCCCGAAGGCCTCCTGTGGGGAGCTCTCTGGCACCTTTCAGCATCCCTCAGGCCCCCTGCGGGAAGCTCTCTGGTACTTTTCAGCAGCCCTCAGGCCCCCTGTGGGGAGCTCTCTGGCACCTTTCAGCATCCCTCAGGCCCCCTGCGGGGAGCTCTCTGGCCCCTTTCAGCAGCACTCAGGCCCTCTGCGGGGAGCTCTCTGGTACTTTTCAGCAGCCCTCAGGCCCCCTGTGGGGAGCTCTCTGGCACCTTTCAGCATCCCTCAGGCCCCCTGCGGGGAGCTCTCTGGCCCCTTTCAGCAGCACTCAGGCCCTCTGCGGGGAGCTCTCTGGCCCCTTTCAGGAGCCCTGCTGCCCCCTGCGAGGGAGCTCTCTGGCACCTTTCAGCAGCCCTCAGGCCCCTTCTTGGGAGCTCTATGGCACCTTTCAGCAGCTCTTATGCCCCCTGCAGGGAGCTATCTAGCACCTTTCAGCAGCCCTCAGGCCTCCTGTGGGGAGCTCTCTGGCCTCCTGTGGGGGAGCTCTCTGGAGCCTTTCAGCAGCCCTCAGGCCCTCTGCGGGGAGCTCTCTTGCCTCCTGTGGGGGAGCTCCCTGGTACCTTTCAGCAGCACTCAGGCCCCCTGCGGGGAGCTCTGTGGCACCTTTCACCAGCCCTCAGTCCCCTATGGGGAGCTTTCTGGCACCTTTCAGATGCCCTCAGACTCCCTGCGGGGAGCTCTCTTGCACCTTTCAGCAGCCCTGCTGCCCCCTGCGAGGTACCTCTCTGGCACCTTTCAGCAGCCCTCAGGCCCCCGGCAGGGGAGCTCTCTGGCCTCCTGTGGGGGAGCTCTCTGGAACCTTTCAGCAGCCCCCAGGCCTCCTACGGTGGAGCTCTCTGGCCTCCTCTGGGGGAGCTCTTTGGTACCTTTCAGCAACCCTCAGGCCCTTTGCGAGGAGCTCTCTGGCACCTTTCAGCAGCCCTCTGGGTCCCTGTGGGGGAGCTCTCTGGAACCTTTCAGCAGCCCTCAATCCTCCAACGGTGGAGCTCTCTGGCCTCCTGTGGGGGAGCTCTCTGGAACCTTTCAGCAGGCCTCAGGCCCCCTGCGGGGAGCTCTCTGGCGCCTTTCAGCAGCCCTCAGGCCCTCTGCAGGGAGCTCTGTGGCACCTTTCAGCAGCCCTCAGGCCCTCTGCGGGGAGCTCTCTGGCACCTTTCAGCAGCCCTCTGGGTCCCTGCGGGGGAGCTTTCTGGCACCTTTCAGCAGCCCTCAGGCCCCCTCCTGGGAGCTCTCTGGCACCTTTCAGCAGCCCTCAGGCCCCCTGTGGGGGAGCTCTCTGGCTTCCTGTGGGGGAGCTCTCTGGCACCTTTCAGCAGCCCTCAGGCCCCCTGCGGGGAAGCTCTCTGGCCTCCTGTGGGGGAGCTCTCTGGAGCCTTTCAGCAGCCCTCAGGCCCTCTGCGGGGAGCTCTCTTGCCTCCTGTGGGGGAGCTCCCTGGTACCTTTCAGCAGCACTCAGGCCCCCTGCGGGGAGCTCTGTGGCACCTTTCACCAGCCCTCAGTCCCCTATGGGGAGCTTTCTGGCACCTTTCAGATGCCCTCAGACTCCCTGCGGGGAGCTCTCTTGCACCTTTCAGCAGCCCTGCTACCCCCTGCGAGGTACCTCTCTGGCACCTTTCAGCAGCTCTCAGGCTCTCTGCGGGGAGCTCTCTGGCACCTTTCAGAAGCCCTCTGGTGCCCTCCGGGGGAGCTTTCTAGCACCTTTCAGCAGCCCTCAGGCCACCTATGGGGATCTCTCTAGCACCTTTCAGCAGCCCTCAGGCCCCCGGCAGGGGAGCTCTCTGGCCTCCTGTGGGGGAGCTCTCTGGAACCTTTCAGCAGCCCCCAGGCCTCCTACGGTGGAGCTCTCTGGCCTCCTGTGGGGGAGCTCTCTGGTACCTTTCAGCAACCCTCAGGCCCTCTGCGAGGAGCTCTCTGGCACCTTTCAGCAGCCCTCTGGGTCCCTGTGGGGGAGCTCTCTGGAACCTTTCAGCAGCCCTCAATCCTCCAACGGTGGAGCTCTCTGGCCTCCTGTGGGGGAGCTCTCTGGAACCTTTCAGCAGGCCTCAGGCCCCCTGCGGGGAGCTCTCTGGCGCCTTTCAGCAGCCCTCAGGCCCTCTGCAGGGAGCTCTGTGGCACCTTTCAGCAGCCCTCAGGCCCTCTGCGGGGAGCTCTCTGGCACCTTTCAGCAGCCCTCTGGGTCCCTGCGGGGGAGCTTTCTGGCACCTTTCAGCAGCCCTCAGGCCCCCTCCTGGGAGCTCTCTGGCACCTTTCAGCAGCCCTCACGCCCCCTGTGGGGGAGCTCTCTGGCTTCCTGTGGGGGAGCTCTATGGAACCTTTCAGCAGCCCTCAGGCCTCCTATGGTGGAGCTCTCTGGCCTCCCTTGGGGGAGCTCGCTTGCACCTTTCAGCAGCCCTCAGGCCCCCTCCTGGGAACTCTCTGGCACCTTTCAGTAGCCCTCAGGCCCCTACGGGGAGCTCTCTAGCACCTTTCAGCAGCCCTCAGGCCCCCTGCGGGGGAGCTCTCTGGCCTCCTGTGGGGGAGCTCTCTGGAACCTTTCAGCACCCTTCAGGCCTCCTACGGGGGAGCTCTTTGGCTTCCTGTGGGGGAGCTCTCTAGCACCTTTCAGCAGCCCTCAGGGCCCCTGCGGGGAGCTCTCTAGCACCTTTGAGCAGCCCTCTGGCCCTCTGTGGGGACATCTCTGGCACCTTTCAGCATCCCTCAGGCCCCCTGGGGGGAACTCTCTGGCACCTTCCAGCAGCCATCAGGCCCCCTGCGGGGGAGATCTCTGGCTCCTTTCAGCAGCCCTCAGGCCCCCTGCGAGGGAGCTCCCTGGCACCTTTCAGCAGCCCTCAGGCCCCCTGTGGGGGAGGACTCTGACACCTTTCAGCTGCCGTCAGGCCCCCTCCTGGGAACTCTCTGGCACCGTTCATCCACCCTCTGGCACATTTAAGCAGCCCTGCAGCCCCCTGAGGCGGAGCTCTCGGGAACCTTTCAGCAGCCCTTAGGCTCTCTGCGGGGAGCTCTCTGGCACCTTCCAGTAGCCCTCAGGCCCCCTGTGGGGGAGCCCTCTGGCACCTTTCAGCAGCCCTCAGGCCCCCTGCGAGGGAGTTCTCTGGCACCTTTCAGCAGCTCTCAGGTCGGTCTCTTGCGGAGAGCTCTCTAGTACCTTTCAGCAGCCCTCAGGCCCCCTGCCGGGGAGCTCTCTAGCACCTTTCAGCAGCCCTCAGGTCCCCTGTGGGGAGCTCTCTGGCACCTTTCAGCATTTCTCAGGCCCCCTGCGGGGAGCTCTCTGGCACTTTTCAGCAACTGAAGAACCGGGTTTTAGAACCCAGCGGCGCCGGGGGCACGCCCAATGTCTTCGGGTTCACCTGTCTTAGAATACAGAGACACAGGATACTTCTCGGTGACGTCAAAGATCAAATTTATTGGCTGAAACCAGGAACAGAAGTCTACGAAGCTCAACACGGGTGGTTCGCTAGAGAGTGCACAATTTTCGTATTGCGAGACATCGTCTTTTATGCTAAAAATCACATTCCTGACAAACACCAATTATTTACAAACTATCCAATCACAAGTGACATTGCAAAAAGGGTATCCCATAACGACAAGCCCACTTTTCATGTTCCAGCCCACCATCAATTACACGGGAAAACCCAACGTTCTTGCTCGGACAGGCCGGACGAACCCATAACAAAAGGACCAAAACCATAAATAGGCCATAAAAGAAGGAACAGAAACAGATGAGAAGCAAGATAGTAGGGTGTGTGCGTGTACCATAAACTCAGCAGTGTCCTGCTCTTTGAACTCTATCTTGATTAGCTGCCGAACAAGGAACTGGCTCAACAAGGTTAGCTTCGGGCAACGGAGTCAGTTCGCTCAGGTCATCTAGGAGTCATCTAAAGGTGTACGTGTCCCAAAGACTCGTTCGGCCGCAGTCATCGGCCTATGTGAGGGCAACCACAAAATGGCTGCCGTACACAAAATGGAACCCAAAGGTTCAGAATGAAATCCCTGAATACACAGTGATCCCATCAGTCGAACATGACGAAAACACTCGTACATGCCGCACTCGTCATTTGCGGTTCGCTATTACCAAAATCATAACGATACCATGACCTTTACAGAACAGTTTCAGAACTCACGGAACCTCAGACCCTCCTTTTGCCCTTACATAGGCAATAACCTAAACTCACGTCAGTCTGAATCCAGGTCTATATTCATCAGATCATCCAGATGTTGCTGTAGCATCATCCTAGTACTTAGTACCTCTCTCTGGACAGGTCTCCTCGTACACGAAGTAGCACAAAGGCCACATATAGCAGGAGCACACTGTAGCAAAGACAGAACAGGAAAAGGATAGCTAAAACCATCCCAATGACCATCAGAATCTTCCATCCCCAAGTGGATAACAATCCCCAAAACCATCCCATTAACGACCAATCTCCTTCGTCCACATGTATAGACTCGGAGATCTTATGTAGCTTGGAAATGGCCTGGTACACTGTTGGAGCGTTGTCTGGAATGAAAACGCAGCAGCTCGATTGAATCAATTTGCATACCCCTCTATCTGCAAGTATGACGTCTAACGCAACTCTGTTCTGCAGCGTCATAAGGCGATCCGGTTGGAACTCAGCAGTCAAATTACTAAGGGCACCAGCTGTCTCAACTACGGTGGACTCAACCACCCTCGTCAATTGCCGTATGTTCCTGCTGTTGGCCATAGGTCCCCAAAACGGCAGAAAACCCTTCAAGAAATCTCCTAATTCTTGTCCAGCAGTATCTTCCTTACTGAAGACACCTCTAACAACTCTCGTTCTATGGTAATCTGCCGCAGCAGTATACATAGGGGGCAACAGGAACGAAACATAACATGTTCCCGAAAAATCAGAGGGCAACCATGTGTATGCTCTATCATGGCACACAAAATAGGTACCCTTACCTGCCAAAAACGATGGGGGAGTCTGGGACGCAAAAACATACGTCTCAGTACAAACACTCTTCCCTAACTGAGCCCTCGGATTCTTGCCATTCCCTTGCAGACAAAAATTACCACGATGGGGTACGATCCAAATCGGAGAAGATCTTTTTGCTCGCTGGTTTCCACTCAGACTAACACCCTATCCAGTCACGTTCCATCCGATATACGCTAGTGTCTCATCTTTCGGGATAGTCTCATAGGAGTCAATTCCTCTAATCATATCTACTATTCCCTTAACTAGAGCACTATTCTTTGGATTGTCTTTCACAGAACGCAGGGGGTAAACTTCACGAGCATATACAAATATAGTTCTGTATGCCCATACAGAACCATTATAGCTAAAAGGCAGGACCAGGTAAGGAATACCTTTATCAGTAGTATGAGGCATAAGACCACACACCCAACAATTAGTGGTGTTCACTACTAGCTGATGCTGATGCAGTAGTTGAACAAAAGAGTTATAAGCCGGGAGTAGACGCTGTTGTTCGAATTTGTAAAGACCTGCTTACTTTTAAACACTGCTTTTAACTTTGTATTGCACTTTGGGATCACGGAGCGGATCTAGCGCTCACGTGACCCCACACACCGGCGTCCTGCGCCGCTGGCCACGCCCACCGCTAGGCCACGCCCCCTTTCCGCCCTACATAAGAGCCGAGTCACGAGCGCTCTGTTGGGTTAACTCCTGAGGCGAATAAGCCGGGAGTAGACGCTGTTGTTCGAATTTGTAAAGACCTGCTTACTTTTAAACACTGCTTTTAACTTTGTATTGCACTTTGGCACTTTGGGATCACGGAGCGGATCTAGCGCTCACGTGACCCCACACACCGGCGTCCCGCGCCGCTGGCCACGCCCACCGCTAGGCCACGCCCCCCTTCCGCCCTACATAAGAGCCGAGTCACGAGCGCTCTGTTGGGTTAACTCCTGAGGCGAATAAGCCGGGAGTAGACGCTGTTGTTCGAATTTGTAAAGACCTGCTTACTTTTAAACACTGCTTTTAACTTTGTATTGCACTTTGGCACTTTGGGATCACGGAGCGGATCTAGCGCTCACGTGACCCCACACACCGGCGTCCTGCGCCGCTGGCCACGCCCACCGCTAGGCCACGCCCCCTTTCCGCCCTACATAAGAGCCGAGTCACGAGCGCTCTGTTGGGTTAACTCCTGAGGCGAATAAGCCGGGAGTAGACGCTGTTGTTCGAATTTGTAAAGACCTGCTTACTTTTAAACACTGCTTTTAACTTTGTATTGCACTTTGGCACTTTGGGATCACGGAGCGGATCTAGCGCTCACGTGACCCCACACACCGGCGTCCTGCGCCGCTGGCCACGCCCACCGCTAGGCCACGCCCCCTTTCCGCCCTACATAAGAGCCGAGTCACGAGCGCTCTGTTGGGTTAACTTCTGAGGCGAATAAGCCGGGAGTAGACGCTGTTGTTCGAATTTGTAAAGACCTGCTTACTTTTAAACACTGCTTTTAACTTTGTATTGCACTTTGGTACTTTGGGATCACGGAGCGGATCTAGCGCTCACGTGACCCCACACACCGGCGTCCTGCGCCGCTGGCCACGCCCACCGCTAGGCCACGCCCCCTTCCCGTCGTGAGGCCCCTATATCAATGTGCATCTACAGAACGCGCAGCGGACGAGCGCAGCGGGAGCGCCGTTTGCGCGCCGAAGGCGCGCCTAGGGCAAGCCCGTCTGCGCCCGTCCGCGGCCGGACGGGGCTAGGGGCACGACTCTATGCCAATTTTATTTCTTACTCCTCGGAAGAACTTAATACCCTCCAAGGCCATTGGCCACTCTCGGACTCTGTCCGGAGTCACATCCTTTCACTAGGGCTCGAACCCTCTTCTACTCCTACCCTGCCGTTCCTTTCGTCCGCCCTTCCCCCACAATGCCCTCTCCCACCCGACCCAATCCCTCCTATCCCCTCTCTATCTATTCTCTTACTGAATACCAGGTCAGCGGTCAAGCACCACCATGAGCTCTTTGTCTTGCTCGATTCTGAGAAGCCTGACCTACTGCTCCTGACCGAAACCTGGTTCTGCGACTCTTCCCTTCCCGTTCTCTTGGCTACCCTCCCCCCTTCCTACGTGGCCTTACGCGCCGACCGTTCGGCAGGTAGGGTTGGCGGTGGAGTGGCGATGATCGCTCGGTCGGAACTACATTTTCAAACCATCCCCTCTCCCCCCATCCCTTCCACCGAATTCCTTACAGTTCGCTCCCTCGCCTTTTCCCCCCCCATTACCTGTCTCCTAATGTACCGTCCTCCCCAGTCCTTGCCTCTGTTCTTGCCGGCTTTTCAAGATCTATTGGCCAACATGGTGGTCAACTACGCATCGGTCCTGGTACTTGGGGATTTCAATTACTGGCCCTCAGACCCATCTGAGTGCACAGCCTCAAAAGAATTTACTGAGTCCCTCACATCTTTAAATTTTATGTCACACATCTCTGTCCCCACTCACTCTCATGGTCATATACTTGACCAGGTCTGGTCCCTTAATCTCTCAGTTTCCCCGGTGTCGGTTTCCCCCTGCCCTTGGTCCGATCACGCCCTTATTTCTTTCTCCATCTCTCTCTACCAGGCACCCAAAGACCCCCGCGCCAAAAATACCTGGGCGCGGAATTGGAACAGAGTCGACTGTCCCACCCTGATGTCTCACCTGCGGAACTCTTCCCCGTCCCTTTCCGGTCTTTCGTCCGACTCTCAAGCCAACATCATTAACACCTGGCTGGCTAGAGGGTGCGACTCAGTAGCTCCCCTACGTCGCATTTCCGTTCGGCGACCCAAGGAATCTAATAGGTGGTTTAACGACCACCTAAAAGAACTAAAATTGGCCACCCGACAAGCAGAAAGGCACTGGAGGAAAAATTACTGTCCTTCACTAAAAACTCTCTATCTGTCATCACTCACCGACTACAAGACCGCAATCCTCGCCGCCAAATCCTCTTACTTCTCAACAAAAATAATGTCTGCCGAAAATAAACCTAGGGAGATCTTCGGCATAGTGCAGGACTTGGCTTACTCCGATAGAGCCTCTCCTCAGATCCCCCCATCTCAGTCCCTCTGCAACCAACTAAATACCTACTTTCTCGACAAGATCACTACTATCAAGGCCAACATCCCCCCCCCCTCGTCTGCCTTTATTGACCCTTCTCCTCCTGCTATTCAAAACCTGCTCACCTCCATCCCTCCCCTCACTGAAGAGGCATTTCTGGAGATACTCCCCAGAGTGAAATCAGGTTCTCCGGCAGATATCTGTCCAGCGCGAATCCTCCAACAAATTTACTCCTCTTGTCCTGAACCCCCTATTGCCTTCCTTAACAGCTCCCTAGCGCAGGGAGTAGTGACCCCTACGCTCAAATCAGCCACCATAGTGCCCATTCTAAAGAAGCCTGGCGCTGACCCATCCATCTCAGCCAACTACCGCCCCATTTCCCTGCTGCCCTACCTGGGCAAGGTGCTGGAGCGCCATGTCACCGCAGTTCTCAGCACCCACGTAGAGGCTAATGGGGGACTGGCTTCCCGCCAGGCAGGCTTTCGACCGAGGCACTCGACAGAATCAGTCGTGGTATCAGTCCTGGACAACCTCAGGAAGGGTATGAATCATAACAAACACCAGGCGCTGGTTCTCCTCGACCTCTCCGCCGCATTTGACACGGTTGACCATACCATCCTATTGTCCCGTGTCAAGGCGGCTGGAATCGAGGGATCCGCCCTGGTGTGGCTTTCCTCCTTCCTGAGGGACCGCACCCAGGCGGTCCGGCTTGGAGACTTCACAACCACCCCACTCCCCGTCACGTGCGGTGTCCCCCAGGGCTCCTCCTTGTCTCCCCTACTATTCAATCTTTACATCTTTCCTCTCATCTTCGCTCTTCAGCAGCTGGAGGTCACCGTGTATAACTACGCGGATGACCTCCAGCTCATCTTTGATCTATCCTCTTCCCCCCTCTCTGTCTCCAGTTTTCAGCACACTATGACATTCATCAGGGACTGGATGAACCACAACCATCTCAAGTTGAACCCGGACAAGACCGAGTTGGTTCTTACCGGTGGTTCTTCCAGTCCCTGGAACTCCCTCTTCTGGCCCCAAACCCTCGGTCCCGCCCCCACCCCTTCAACCACGGTGAAAACACTGGGGGTTAAAATGAATAATCACCTCACCCTTCACTCTCAAATCAGCTCTGTAGTTTCTTCTTGTTTCCTCACCCTCCGAACTATTCGCACTGTCTCCCGTTTCTTCACCCCCCAGGCACTCAAAATGATCATGGCCGCGCTCGTGATATCACGGCTGGACTATGCCAACGCCGTCTATAATGGCATACCAGCATACAGCCTAAGGAGGCTACAGTTGGTTCAAAACCAAGCTGCCCGGCTGGTTTTTGGTCTCCCACGCTTTCACCACTCCACACCCCTCCTCAGGGAGCTTCATTGGCTACCTGTTAAGGAACGTTCTCTGTTCAAAACCGCCTGTATGGTTTTCCAGGCCCGTCAAGGCACCGCCCCTGCCTTCATTTCTTCACTCATAAAAGAATATGTTCCCCCAAGAGAACTTCGATCCTCTACCAAGTCCCTTCTTCAAATCCCACGCTTCAGGCGCAAAAAGTGGGGTGGGTCCAATTTTTCCACCTTGGCCCCCACTTTCTGGAACTCCCTCCCTGACCACCTTCGTGCTTCCACCCATTATGTATCCTTCCGCAAGGAATTGAAAACGTTTCTTTTTAAACAGGCTTTCCCTGCGTAACCCTCTCTCTTCCCGGCTCTATTACCGGTTCTCACTTTTGTCTCTGTAGTCAATACCCTCCACTAGCGCCAAGAAACCGACAGGTGTACGCCGCGCTTTACAAATGTTTTAAATTAGAAATTAGAAATTAGTTATTAACAAATTCCAGTCTCCTAATGGACTCATGTTCAGGCAAAGGGTAAAAAGAATGCGAAGAAACAGTCGAAAAAGGCATAGGTTGTGTAGTGGGTGCAAACGTCACTTGAAAAGAGAATATAACATATCCCATCAAAAACATTGCCAGGCTAAGTAACATCAAAAGACATATTATCAAGAAACATTTTCTGCTCATTGTAGGAGAGTAGGGTCTGCAATCCTATGATCACCCAGATTTTTTGCTTTTGTTTCACTGGTTTACGACTTTCTCTGGCTGCGGGCCTGCCAATCAGACCCACAGCCTGGCTGTTCTCTTTCTAAATTACGAGATGTACCCTAGGTGCATTTACCAATTGGTACTGGGCCACCTTATCAGACCCTGTAACTCAGGGCATAGGTGTACCCAGGGCCGCCAGGGGCTGCAGCGTGTATTATGCCACCCCTGGCTGGCCTCTTAAATTTGACACAACTGGCTGCATGACAGCTGGGGCGAAGTCGTGTAATCACCCTTTGCTTTAGATATAGTAGCCCTATATCTAACCCTCCAATGGACACCCGAGTTCCTATCAGTCACTCCTATGGTAGGCCTTGACAATCCTGAAGGCAGAGTGCATGGGCTCGTGTGAACTAAGCTCTGGCCCGAGCCGAGCCCGGTTGCAGCTTGCGGAATCAAGACCCAATGGCTGTTCCATGATAACGCGTACCATATCGGTAACTTCGGTGTCGCGTTATCAAGACATGTCGAGTAAGGTGTCATACGAATCGGGATGCTGCCCTCTCACCAACTCTGGCGACGAGGTTAGCATTCCGCCCTTCTAGAGGGACACGACATGTACGTAACTGTGAACCCCGGTTAAAGTTAACTAAAGCCTCAGCTCCACAAAATGGATGCTGCCACCACAGACACGAGTCTGACCTCCTGCTGCTGGGAGTCCTTCCAGCGAGGAGCACTTGGACAAAGGGTTTCCTGTCGAGGGCGGTGTTCGCACCGTCCCAGACAGGGTTTGTGTATTCTGGGTAGGTAGGGCTTTTGCGAGAAGGTGACTGCGGAGTGGCACCCCGGTGCTCACTACGCATCTGCCGGTTAGAACCAGTTCCAGGGGCGACAGCCCTGGCCTGGGGAAAGTCCGGCAGGGGAGAGGGGTGTAACTACCCCCCTTCCTGGTCCCACCCTTAGGGCAGGACCTAGTCATGTACCCACCCCTTTCTTTAGGATAAAGGCCGGAGCGGGGACCCTTCCAAATTAGATCATCTTTGAATCAAGAATACTTTCTACGAAAGGACTTCAAGACTCTTCTCAAGATTTCTCCCTTGTGGCTAAGGAGTAGTCACCCTGCATCAGCGGGCACCATCTAAGAACTCTGCGGTTTGCTGTAAGTCCTTCCTCAAGGAATCCGACGGCCCAGCTCGACGAGAACCGGCTTCCCTGGCACCTCTGACCTCTACCCACGTCATCAGCTCAGCTGTGATCTGTGGGTGCGACGAGACCTCGAGGGACCGGCCATCATCAGAACCTGCACGCTCTTAAAAACCAGCACGACCATCGAGGTAACTCTCTGGTGAGTGCTCTGGGGTCCGAGAAGCCCCGACCCTGAGCCGCTCCAGCACCGAAGTGCAGTCTCCCAGCATCTCCACGATCTGCGTGGGGCCCTTCTGCTCGCTGCTCAGCACGTTGTCTGGTCACTAGCCGCTGGCTTGTGTCCTTCTGTGACGACATCCGAAAATCAACACTGCCGGTCTGGTTGCTCCAGACTGGCCCTTGCTTCCATCTTTTCGAGAAGCACCCCGGACCCTCCTGGTCCACTCAAGACGCCGACAGCGACATCCGTCGTGGGACAGCTCGCACCTCCACCGTGGTCGCCGACAACGCCTCCTGGTCCGTGAGACTGCAGAGCCTAGCGTCGCCCACTCACCTGGTCGAGGTGACGGCCAACCGGTGCCTTCCTGGTACCCTCTGACTACTGGCTAGTAGTACGAACTTGGTCCCCTCTGCTTTCAGGTTTCATCCATCTCCGATCCAGGCTTGGATCTCTACGAACTATTCATCACTGGTCGCCGGCCAGCAACTCCTTTTCTTCCGGCTCCTGGCTCGTCAGCGAAGACCCCGACGCCTGTAAGACTTGCAGCCGCAGCCCTCGTGGCTAGGTAACTCGGCATTTCGGTGCCTGCATAGCCTCCTTACTCTAGGGTCCCGAGTCCCTCGCTTCCGACTTGCCTTAACCTTTCCGTGTCCCCGGACACTTGCTTTAAACTGTGCACTTGAAGTATTTGCTAAAGAGATTTGGTTTGTGCTTAGTACCCTGTCCTCATAAAGAGTACAGGGCTGTTGTGATTCTTAATAAATATACTGTTTATTTTCATAACACTTGTGTGGTGTCCTTTCACTGGGTGTTCAAGGGGTACAGGTGTGGTAAACAGCTGGCTTAACGCGCCCTCTCGAGTCTTTAGCCTTAGACTGCTCGTATCCACGCTACTAGGATAGCTGGTCTATAGGTTGACTTACAACCAAACACCATAAGGGTCGTTGGAACGATACATAGCGGTCGCTAGAATAGCGAACGTTGCATATCGGGCCAACTTCTCACATTGGTGAGCAGCGGTTGGGATTTGAGCTTGCTGTTGTTTTACCACACGTATCCTAAGAATATCTTGTTGAAAGATCGCACAAGTACTATTAGTACATATAACTAAAGCTTAGAATACTCTGAGTTCTACTGAACCAGCTGTTGTAGCTCCTCAAGGCTTAGCACACCTTGGCTACAGCTCTTAGCAAGGGAAAAGTAGGTAAACACATAGTGTAGGTAGGTGCATCACTTACACCACACTAGAAACAGTATGTCGGACAAAGGAGGAAACTCTGAGTCTCCCCTTGTGTCAGTTGACCCTCCACAGGTCATCCCGTCAAGATATACTGCGCTTAACTTCCATGAGTTACGACAAGTATGTACCTCTAGGAAGATTAAGCAAGGGGCTAACCCCACCACCTCCTTTCTGATTGGTCTCCTAGAGACTTATGATGCCAGAAAGGCTGAGAAGCTTCTTAGCCCTTCTAATCCAGAAGGAGGCATGCCTCCCCTCGAGGGAACCCGGGACGATCCTGACCTCATTCACCTCGCAACTGAGAACGAAGATGGCGAGGAGGATGAGGATGAGGATCTCTCTGGGGACGAGGCAGATAAGGGACAGGTAGAAGTCGTCAGACTGACACGGTCCAACTTAAGCAGACATGATAGTGGTACTGGGGGACCCCCGGCGCTACTGTCAGGTGCGCTTAACATTGGGAATGGACGAGTTAGGTCTCTATCAAGAGGCTCTAACAGATCCGTTCGAACCAATGGCTCTCGCAACTCTTCTCAAAGAGGGATGACGTCCCCTCAGAGGAGAGTGTACGAAGCTAAGGAAAGGGCAGCTAATCTGAGGATCGAAAGGGAAGAACTTGCCCTGGCCAAAGAAAAGCTTGCTTTTGCTAGAGAGCAACAGTTAAGTGGGGCAGTCCCCACTGGTGGCAGCAATGTACCTAGTAATAGGGAAAAGAGTTTCGATACGAAACACCTTGGGAAGATAGTGCCCCCCTTTAAACAAGGGGACGACATCCACAAATGGATTACTGCTTTGGAGAGGGCCTGCACTGTGCAAGGTGTTCCCCAGAGTCAGTGGGCAGCTATCTTGTGGCTCTCCTTTGAAGGTAAAGGAAGAGACAAGCTCCTCACCACAAGGGTAGAGGACGCTAACAATTACCAAGTCTTGAAGAATACACTCGTTGAAGGGTTCGGCCTAACCACTGAGCAGTACAGGGTGCTGTTCAGGGATACCCAGAAAACGCAGACTCAAGACTGGTCTGATTTTGTCGATTGTGCCACTAAGGCTTTTGAGGGCTGGTTGCTGGGCAGTAAGGTTACTGATTACAAAGGATTGTACAATTTGATGATGAGAGAACAAATTTTAAACAATTGTCAGAACCAGTTGTTGCATCAGCATCTTGTCGACTCGGATCTGACCTCTCCCCAAGAATTGGGGCAGAAGGCAGACAAATGGGTTCGTACGAGAGTTAAACAGAACCAGGGCCAGAATCAAGGTGGTCAGAAAAAAGCAGACCAGAAGGGTAAAGATTCTAAGGGGGAACAAAATGACCAGAAGTCTTCGACAGGTCCCCAACAACCCAAAGAGGGTGGGGGGCAGGCTCCCCAAAAGAAGAAAGAAGGCCAATCCAAACGATGGTGCCAGTACTGTAAAAGTAAATCTCACTGGTTTAGTGAGTGCACCAAGAAAGGAGGAGGGCAGACTCCTGCCACTGCAGCCCCTAAGGCACCTGTGCCCCCTAGTACAGTCAGCAGTAGTAGTGCGCCTCCCAAGGGTTTAGTAGGGTTAACCCTGGGTTCTGAGGGGCGTGACAACTTAGTTGGCACACTCACTCAGGCTGTCCTTGTCAGTACAGGGGACGTGGACGTGTCCCCTGACGTAAGCCCCAATACTTTGGGCAAATACAGACAGACGCCTTTCATAAATGGAAAGATGGCTCAGGCCTATAGGGACACTTGTGCCAGCGTCACCATGGTGACGCCTAACTTTGTGGACCCTGGACAGATCATGCCAGGTACAGAATTCCTGGTGACCAATGCAAGCAATGTCACTACCAATCACAGTATGGCAATTGTAGCTTTCTCCTGGGGAGGGGTAACTGGCCAAAAGAAGGTTGTAGTTAGTCCAGACCTCCCAGTGGATTGTTTGTTGGGCAATGATTTGGAGTCGTCACAATGGTCAGAAGTGGAGCACCGGACTCACATGGAAATGTTAGGGTTGCCAGCACATGTGTTCGCTGTGACTAGGTCACAGGTCAGGAAATGCCCCACTGAACAGGTGCTGGATCCTGGAACAACGGACCAGACACCTCCCAAGAAAAAGAGCAGTAGGGTTAAGGCTGCGCCTTCCCCCTTGCCCCAGGTCGAGGATCAAGTCTCAGAGGAGGCTGACCTACAGGAATTGAGGGAAACTGAGCCGAGAGAGTTCGAACTTGATCAAGTTGAATTCTTGGGCTCAGGGGGACCCTCAAGGGAAGATCTGGGGAAGGACCAGTTAGACTGCCCTTCTCTTGAACCCCTCAGACAGCAGGCTGCTGCTGAGGCTGCTGGGAACGCCACAGGTACCCACAAGGTATACTGGGAAGATGGACTCCTGTACACTGAGTCAAGAGACCCCAAGCCTGGCATGACCAGGAGGCTGGTCGTCCCCTTGTCTCAGCGTGGTTTCCTACTTACCTTGGCCCACGAGATTCCCTTAGCAGGTCACTTAGGCCAGACGAAAACGTGGGACAGGCTTGTCTCGCACTTTCACTGGCCTCACATGAACGAAGATACCAAGGAGTTTTGCCGCTCCTGTGTCACTTGCCAAGCCAGTGGTAAGTCAGGTGGCACGACAAAGGCCCCCCTTATACCAATGCCTGTGGTGGGGGTGCCCTTTGAACGGGTGGGGATCGACATCGTCGGTCCCATGGAACCACCGACAGCATCAGGGCACAAGTTTATACTGGTGGTAGTGGATCATGCCACCAGGTATCCTGAAGCTATTCCCCTTAGGACCACTACAGCACCTGTTGTGGCAAGAGCCCTAGTTGGAGTATTCTCCAGAGTGGGCTTCCCTAAGGAGGTCGTCTCCGACAGAGGTGCAAACTTTATGTCGAGCTACTTAACTGCTATGTGGAAGGAATGTGGTGTCAACTACAAGTTCACTACACCCTATCATCCACAATGCAATGGGCTTGTTGAGAGATTCAACAGGACCCTAAAAGGGATGATTCATGGACTACCGGAAAAGCTTCGGCGTAGATGGGACGTCCTGATCCCCTGCCTCTTGTTCGCCTACAGAGAAGTCCCACAGAAGGGGGTTGGCTACAGCCCTTTTGAACTTTTGTACGGGCATCCTGTAAGAGGACCCCTGTGTTTGGTGAAGGAAGGATGGGAGAGACCTCTCAAAAAGCCTGCAACCAACATAGTGGACTATGTGCTCGGCCTCCGCTCGCGGATGGCTGAATACATGGAGAAGGCATCCGAAAACCTTAAGGCCAGCCAAGAACTCCAAAAAGCTTGGCATGACCAAAAGGCTGTCTTGACTGTTTACCAGCCCGGACAGAAGGTGTGGGTGTTGGAGCCAGTGGCCCCAGCAGCACTCAAGGACAAATGGTCCGGGCCCCACACCATCCTGGAGAAAAAGGGAGAGGTCACCTACCTGGTCGACCTGGGAACTCCCCGGAGCCCCCACAGGGTGCTTCATGTCAACAGGCTAAAAGCATATGTCGACAGGAAGGACATGAGTTTGCTCATGGCCCTAGATGAGGGACAGGAAGAGGAGAGTGACCCTCTCCCCGACCTGCTCTCTCAGAATCCTGACGATGGCTCGGTAGATGGTGTTGTCTTTTGTGGCAGCCTCTCCGAACATCAACAGAGCGACTGTAAACAGGTTCTTCAGTCGTTCCGACATCTGTTTTCTCTGACACCCAGTCAGACCGATTGGTGCACCCATGAGGTCGACACTGGTGACAGCTTGCCCGTAAAGAGTAAAATCTACAGGCAGCCTGATCACGTTAGAGACTGCATCAAGAGTGAAGTGCAGAAAATGTTGGAGCTGGGAGTCATTGAACCCTCGGATAGCCCTTGGGCTAGTCCCGTAGTTCTAGTGCCGAAACCTCACACCCAGGGTGGTAAGAGAGAGATGAGGTTTTGCGTAGACTACAGGGGTCTCAATGCAGTCACTAAGACTGACGCCCACCCAATACCAAGGGCAGACGAGCTTATCGATAGATTGGCTTCGGCCAACTACTTAAGTACGTTTGACCTGACAGCTGGGTATTGGCAAATCAGGTTAGCTGAGGACGCCAAGCCTAAAACCGCGTTTTCAACCCCTGGTGGGCATTATCAGTTCGTGGTGATGCCCTTTGGTCTGAAAAATGCACCTGCCACCTTCCAACGGTTGGTGAATCACGTCCTTACTGGGCTGGATGACTTCTGTGCGGCGTATCTTGACGATATTGCTGTCTTTAGCTCCACCTGGGAGGATCACCTGGTCCACCTGCGGAAGACGTTAGAGGCACTGCAAGCAGCAGGTCTCACTATCAAGGCCACCAAGTGCCAGATAGGGCAGACACAGGTTGTATACCTGGGCCACCTTGTAGGTGGAGGTCAGGTTCAGCCACTGGAGAGCAAGATACAGTCAATCAGGGACTGGGCTCCTCCAACCACCCAGACTCAGGTTCGAGCTTTCTTGGGCCTGACTGGTTACTACAGGAAGTTTGTCAGGAACTATGGTTCCATCGTGACACCATTAAATGAACTGACAAGTAAGAAAATGCCAAAAAAGGTTCAGTGGACAGCGAGCTGTCAAAAAGCATTCGATGACCTAAAGCAGGCCATGTGCTCGGCGCCTATCCTCAAGAGTCCGGACTACTCCAAACCATTCATTGTCCAAACAGATGCTTCTGAGTTGGGTGTGGGAGCTGTTCTTTCTCAACTGAATTTTGATGGTCAAGACCAGCCCATTGCTTTTATAAGCAGACGGCTGACCCCTAGAGAGAAGAATTGGTCAGCTATTGAGAGGGAGGCCTTTGCTGTGGTTTGGGCCCTGAAGAAGCTGAGGCCATACTTGTTTGGCACTCACTTCAAGATTCAGACCGACCATAAGCCCCTCTTGTGGCTAAATCAGATGAAGGGTGAAAACCCCAAACTGCTTAGGTGGTCCATTTCCCTACAGGGGATGGACTTCACAGTGGAACATAGACCTGGTACTGATCATGGCAATGCCGATGGGCTCTCCAGATATTTCCACTTAGAACAAGAAGACTCACCTGGTCAAGGTTAGCTAGTTGTTCCGACGTTTGGGGGGGGGTCATGTAGGAGAGTAGGGTCTGCAATCCTATGATCACCCAGATTTTTTGCTTTTGTTTCACTGGTTTACGACTTTCTCTGGCTGCGGGCCTGCCAATCAGACCCACAGCCTGGCTGTTCTCTTTCTAAATTACGAGATGTACCCTAGGTGCATTTACCAATTGGTACTGGGCCACCTTATCAGACCCTGTAACTCAGGGCATAGGTGTACCCAGGGCCGCCAGGGGCTGCAGCGTGTATTATGCCACCCCTGGCTGGCCTCTTAAATTTGACACAACTGGCTGCATGACAGCTGGGGCGAAGTCGTGTAATCACCCTTTGCTTTAGATATAGTAGCCCTATATCTAACCCTCCAATGGACACCCGAGTTCCTATCAGTCACTCCTATGGCAGGCCTTGACAATCCTGAAGGCAGAGTGCATGGGCTCGTGTGAACTAAGCTCTGGCCCGAGCCGAGCCCGGTTGCAGCTTGCGGAATCAAGACCCAATGGCTGTTCCATGATAACGCGTACCATATCGGTAACTTCGGTGTCGCGTTATCAAGACATGTCGAGTAAGGTGTCATACGAATCGGGATGCTGCCCTCTCACCAACTCTGGCGACGAGGTTAGCATTCCGCCCTTCTAGAGAGACACGACATGTACGTAACTGTGAACCCCGGTTAAAGTTAACTAAAGCCTCAGCTCCACAAAATGGATGCTGCCACCACAGACACGAGTCTGACCTCCTGCTGCTGGGAGTCCTTCCAGCGAGGAGCACTTGGACAAAGGGTTTCCTGTCGAGGGCGGTGTTCGCACCGTCCCAGACAGGGTTTGTGTATTCTGGGTAGGTAGGGCTTTTGCGAGAAGGTGACTGCGGAGTGGCACCCCGGTGCTCACTACGCATCTGCCGGTTAGAACCAGTTCCAGGGGCGACAGCCCTGGCCTGGGGAAAGTCCGGCAGGGGAGAGGGGTGTAACTACCCCCCTTCCTGGTCCCACCCTTAGGGCAGGACCTAGTCATGTACCCACCCCTTTCTTTAGGATAAAGGCCGGAGCGGGGACCCTTCCAAATTAGATCATCTTTGAATCAAGAATACTTTCTACGAAAGGACTTCAAGACTCTTCTCAAGATTTCTCCCTTGTGGCTAAGGAGTAGTCACCCTGCATCAGCGGGCACCATCTAAGAACTCTGCGGTTTGCTGTAAGTCCTTCCTCAAGGAATCCGACGGCCCAGCTCGACGAGAACCGGCTTCCCTGGCACCTCTGACCTCTACCCACGTCATCAGCTCAGCTGTGATCTGTGGGTGCGACGAGACCTCGAGGGACCGGCCATCATCAGAACCTGCACGCTCTTAAAAACCAGCACGACCATCGAGGTAACTCTCTGGTGAGTGCTCTGGGGTCCAAGAAGCCCCGACCCTGAGCCGCTCCAGCACCGAAGTGCAGTCTCCCAGCATCTCCACGATCTGCGTGGGGCCCTTCTGCTCGCTGCTCAGCACGTTGTCTGGTCACTAGCCGCTGGCTTGTGTCCTTCTGTGACGACATCCGAAAATCAACACTGCCGGTCTGGTTGCTCCAGACTGGCCCTTGCTTCCATCTTTTCGAGAAGCACCCCGGACCCTCCTGGTCCACTCAAGACGCCGACAGCGACATCCGTCGTGGGACAGCTCGCACCTCCACCGTGGTCGCCGACAACGCCTCCTGGTCCGTGAGACTGCAGAGCCTAGCGTCGCCCACTCACCTGGTCGAGGTGACGGCCAACCGGTGCCTTCCTGGTACCCTCTGACTACTGGCTAGTAGTACGAACTTGGTCCCCTCTGCTTTCAGGTTTCATCCATCTCCGATCCAGGCTTGGATCTCTACGAACTATTCATCACTGGTCGCCGGCCAGCAACTCCTTTTCTTCCGGCTCCTGGCTCGTCAGCGAAGACCCCGACGCCTGTAAGACTTGCAGCCGCAGCCCTCGTGGCTAGGTAACTCGGCATTTCGGTGCCTGCATAGCCTCCTTACTCTAGGGTCCCGAGTCCCTCGCTTCCGACTTGCCTTAACCTTTCCGTGTCCCCGGACACTTGCTTTAAACTGTGCACTTGAAGTATTTGCTAAAGAGATTTGGTTTGTGCTTAGTACCCTGTCCTCATAAAGAGTACAGGGCTGTTGTGATTCTTAATAAATATACTGTTTATTTTCATAACACTTGTGTGGTGTCCTTTCACTGGGTGTTCAAGGGGTACAGGTGTGGTAAACAGCTGGCTTAACGCGCCCTCTCGAGTCTTTAGCCTTAGACTGCTCGTATCCACGCTACTAGGATAGCTGGTCTATAGGTTGACTTACAACCAAACACCATAAGGGTCGTTGGAACGATACATAGCGGTCGCTAGAATAGCGAACGTTGCATATCGGGCCAACTTCTCACACTCATCAAATTACATAATCGTGTCTTAAAATCCATTTCTTCAACAGTTCTCTCCATCTCGAAAAACTCCATCCTCTAACCGTGCTGTTCGCGGCAGTTGTTTCGATTCGCTCAGTGTACCTCTGAATGTTCCAAGGAACACCCGAGAACAAACCAGAACCGTCGACCTTGTGTCTACACGGCCGTACGCTCTGAGTCTTTATACCGCGACCCTACAGCTGAACCCGGATGGCGGTTCGAAAAACAAAAATCGGTCAAAACAGTTTCTCAGATGGAAGAGCTTAGTTTAAAAAAATAGCAAAGAAAAGATCTTATTTTATTAGTCCAACCACTCTCGGTCCTAAATTATAGCGGCCTTTACCAGGCAATGTCTGTTCTCGAAATAATAGTTCGGGTTCAGTAGTATCCAGTCGAACTGATGGAGGCACAGCTTCTTGCAAAAGGTCGTCGTTCTCACGTTCAGAACTTATCCCAATTAAACGTGCATCACTAAATGGCACGAAACGGGGCGCGGTCTCAGTCTCTGAACCGCCTAAACCCTCCTGGACCGTCCGGTCGTACGGCAAAGGCAAAGGAGCTCTTTTACAATGTACGCTGTGGATCCAGTTCTTTTTACCGTGCACCCGTACTGCAGTTCGTGTGGATAGTAGGACCTGGAATGGTCCGGTACAGCGGGGCTGATCGTTCTTTGTCCGCTGAAAATTCCTGATGAGGACCCAAGAACCAGGTTCGATGGCGTGTCCTGGATCATCAGATGCTTGTGGCAGTGTATCATGAACCTGTAAAACACGCAATTTAGCCGTCAAGTCATACAGATAGTCAATCAGTACAGGATGTTCAATCTCGCTAAACTTGGGCGGCCTCGGCACTCCCCATATGTTTGCCGGGCGACCAAAAACAATCTCGTAGGGGCTAATGCCCAGATGCATCAAACTTCTTTTTTGCGAATCCTAATTTGCGAAAATTACCGAATCGCAAATTAGGATTCGCAAAATGGTATGCATCATTATTTTCGCATTTTTTTTGCAATTCGGTAAAAATCGCAATTTTTACCGAATCGCAAAAAAAATGCGATTTGGAAATTGCGAATTCGCAATTCCCATTCATTCCTATGGGCTGAAATGCCCATAGGAATGAATGGGAATTGCGAATTCGCAATTTCCAAATCGCAATTCAACAAAGCATTTCAAGGGTGGAGAGGGGGGTCCAAATGACCCCCCCCTGCACCCATGAAATGCACTTTTAGCTATAAGTTACTGTGTCTGTAACTTAACAGTTTAAAAAATTCATTTTTGTGCATTATTAAACATTTTTGCAAATTACCACGAGGTTCAAACTCGTGGTAATTTGCACTTGCTATTTTGAAATTCGCAAATTTTTAAGCAATGATGCATTGCATTTAAGGAATCGCAAAATTGCGATTCCTTAAATGCAATCGCATTTTAGAAATTCGCAAAATTAGCGATTTTGGACAAAATCTAATGATGCATATCAACAAGCATTTTTGGAGTTGCAAACGGCCGATTTTAAGGAATCGCACCGTTTGCGATTCCAAAAATGGTTGATGCATCTGGGCATAAGTCCCACTCGAGAATGTACTGTAGTCCTAGTTGACAAAAGTGCCAATGGCAAAGCATCGGGCCATTAGAGACCAGAGCTCGCCTGAATCTTGGCCAATTTCAGCTTTAGGGTGCCATTGTAGCATTCTACCAAACCAGCTGATTGGGGGTGATTTGCAGCGTGGAACTTCTGTCTGATCCCTAAACCTTCACACACTCTCTTCATCACTTGACCCACAAATTCACTCCCGTTATCACTCCACACCATTCTTGGCAAACCGTACCTAGGGAAAAATTCCTTAATTAGGGCTTTAGCTGTGGAAAAGGCAGTATTATCTTTCAGGGGATATGCTTCTACCCATCTCGAAAAGGCACAAACAACCACGAGGACATACTTCAGGTTGTTACACCTCTCCATGTGGGTGAAGTCCAATTGCAAAACCTCGAACGGATACGTCGGAGGCGCGAAATGACCAGCTGGAGTTGGAGTTCCCTTGCCAGGATTATACATCATGCAAACCATACAATTCTTGACCACATTCTCTGCACACTTAGGAATTCCAGCATTTTGCCGTACTGGAGCCAACAACTTACAAATCCCTTTCACACTAATGTGAGCCATTCCATGAGCCATCGTAACCACTACAAGCACATACGCATCAGGTAACAACCATCGCTGTTGCTCTGACAACTCAATCCAACAACCATTCGAATCCAATTTTCCCTTACTCTCTCTCCATTCACTCAATTCTTTCTCCGTAGCTTCAGCCTGAATTGACTTCACACTTTCTATCGTATCTTCACAGATGCCTCTATCCGGAACCCATCTTGCCGGACCCGCAACATAGATTCGACTCGTCACATCTTTCGCCACTTCTTTCGCAACTTCATCCGCAAACGTATTACCACGACCAACGTCATCGGTAACCTTCTTATGTGCACTGCACTTCACGATCGCAACTTGCATCAGTAAAGTAAGCGACTCAAGAAGTTCATTCACCAACTGACCATGCTGAATTTTCGTTCCATGCGAAGTCAGGAACCCACGCTCTTTCCACAATCGTCCAAAACTATGAGCCACACCAAACGCATACTGACTATCGGTATACACAGTCACTCGTTTCCCTTTCGACAACACACACGCTCTTGTCAGTGCAATCAACTCTGCTGCTTGAGCGGAATTTTGTGGGATATGTGCAGCTTCAACAATCGTATGCAAAGTCGTAACAGCATATGCTGCAGTCATATCACCATTCGGAAGCTTGAAGCACGAACCATCTAACCATAGGGTACCATCACACTTTGCAAGAGGAGTGTCCCTAAGGTCTATCCTACCCTTCGTTTCCTCCGCTGTCTTAACAAAGCAATCATGCTGTTCAGAAACATCCGTCTCTACAGAAATCGGCAACAACGTAGCTGGATTCAACGTGTTGCATCTCTTTATATGCACATGACTCGCCAAAAGTGTCAACTCATAACCTGACAATCGAGCACTAGTTAAGTGCTGTGTCTTGGTCCTATTTAACAGGGTATACACTGCATGTGGAACCATCACAATCAACGTATTATCCATCACCAAACCAGCAGAATGTCGAATAGAAATAGCTGCTGCCGATGTAGCTCTCAGACAACTCAGAAATGCTACAGCTACCGGATCCAAAGTCGACGAGAAATACGCACATGGACGTTGTTTATCGCCGAACTGTTGTGTCAAAACTGACAATGCACATCCTTCTCTTTTGTGGACATAGAGTGTAAAAGGCTTATTGTAGTCGGGGGTACCCAACACAGGAGCCGAACACAATGCATCACTCAATTCTGAAAAACTCTTCTGGCATTCGGCAGACCAAGGAATAGGATTCGGAGTATCCTTGACAGTAAATGCTAACAAAGGTTTCGCAAGAAGCGAAAAATTTGGAATCCATTGCCTACAGTCTGAAGTAATTCCCAAGAAAGCACGCACTTCTCTCTGTGTGGTTGGCACACTCATTTTCGCAATCGCTTGAATTCGTTCTGGAGTCAACCTTCTTCCCTCCTTCGATAAGAGATGACCTAAGTAGGTCACTTCTTGTCGACAATACTGCAACTTCGAAAGTGACACTTTATGGTGGAAGTCAGACAAATGTCTCAACAAAGAAAGAGTAGCTTCTTTACAAATCTCCTCATTATCAACAGCAACTAACAAATCTTCGACGTACTGAATAAGAGCTGTACCATCAGGTAAGACAATCGTATCAAGCTGTGTTTTCAAAGCCTGACTATAGATGGATGGACTCTCACAATAGCCTTGAGGAGCGCGCTTAAACCGGAAACTTCGGCCTCCTAAAGAGAAGCTAAAAATATCTCTACTCTCCTTGGCAATCGGGATGCTGAAGAAAGCATTCTTCAAATCAATCACCGAAAACCAAGTAGCAGAAGCAGGAATCATAGTCAGCAAAGCAGATATATCTGGAACAACAGGAAATTGTGGCACGACAATCTTATTCACTTTGCGGAGATCGATCACAAACCTATACACAGGCGGCTGAGAAGAATCTGTGCGTTTCAAAACAGGCAAAACCGGGCTATTACACACATTACCTCTCGTCTCTTCAATCACACCTTTCTCAATGAGGTCATAGATAATCGCTAAAAGTGCTCTTTCACCATCACTAGAAATCCGATATTGGGGAATACGAGGCAATCTAGCATTCGCTTTCAACGTTACAACATAAGGCGGAATCTCCAAAAGACCCACATCATTAGGACCAGTAGCCCAAAGAGTATCAGGGAACGAACGCAATTCCACTGGAAGTCGATCTTTAGACAAATACATCGGAGAGATCACACTCTTACCCAATGTGAGCTGTACTCCCGAAGGAGAACAATGTAGTGTCGCATACAATCTTTTCAACAAATCCAATCCCAACAAATTCTCACCACAACCTGTCGTTAATGTAAGGGGTGCTTCAAATTCACAAGGACCAACAGAAAGAGACAAAGGACTAGAAATCGGATTACTAACTGGGGCGCCAGAAAAACCTACCGAAACATTTGTTAAGCCAGACAAAGGTGCGCCAGGAAGTTTAGAGTGCATGATAGAACTCTGACACACCTGATGTAATCACTTCAACTTAAGGTCCATTCTGATCTACTGGAACTGACACAACTCCCTCTCTTTGTCTATGGCTGTCCTAGCAATCATTACCGTCGATATTCTCAACTTCAACATAGTAGTCGTCCACATAATACTGTGTCGTCCTACCAGACGCACCACTCTGTTGATCAAAACAATTCATTGTATTCTGTGGAGGAAAGCAACGTGCATTCTGGGGGAACACACCACGTCCTCTACCTCTAGAAACCTGTTGAACACCTCGACCTCTCACACCAGAAGCACCATTCGTATGCTGTAACAGAACCGGACAACTATTCTTGAAGTGACCTTCTTCTTTACAATAAGCACACTGTTTAGGGCCTACAGGAAAACGCTGTTGAGAAGACTAGGACCTCTGTGAATTTTTTCTGAAACTGCTGAGGTTGCTGATAATCACGCTGATTATTACGGGGCGGATACGCTTGCTGCAAAAGAACCTTCATCTTCAAATCTTTAGTCTTTCTATCTGCTTTCTCTTTCTCATCCTTATCACTATTCTCATAATATTGTGCAGTAGCCAATATCTGCGCCGATGAAGAAACAGCCCAAGAACTCTCTGAATCCTTCAACTTATTACATAATTCGGGAAGCAAAAAATGCACGAACTTATCGACGAACAACCGTTGGCCACCTTCCTAACTCATATCTTGACCACTGTGGTCTATAAACGTCTCTTCAAACCTAGTGAAGAAATCAGACACACTTTCATCTTTCTTCTGCTTACATGCAGACAATTTATCCCAATTCACCCGCATAGCAGGCATTAAAGTCTTAATGAAATTAATAATTCTACCAGGGAGTTCTGCAACTAAAGGCTCAGGTTTAGTTCCACCAGCTTGTCGACCATCTGCAGCAATAATGTTAGCCCATGTATCATCTAACTCTTGCGGATGGTTCCCGTGACGAATCTTCGCCCATAAAGGCTGAGGAACAACATTACCAAACAACATGTCTATATCGGCAAGATTCATGACACAAGATTCAGCTGTCTTTGATAACTCCTTATAGTACCCTGCAGGATTTTTACGGGGGTGTCAGATTCTGTCGCGCCTCGATGTAACAATAAGGGTATGGACGGGGTAGACACTACAAGTCACAGAATGCTCTGCTGTTAGGAGGCGGGGTATAAATTAGACACCACTTCCTGCATCCGATGTCGGATATTTTGGTTCGTGACCGCCAGCGTTCCAGTCGACCCTGAGGTTTGGAGCAAGTCTGTGGAGAGTATTACCCGCTTTATTGCTTTGTTTAGTCCTCCGTTGGAGAGCCTTTTTTCACCGGCTATTGCGGAGGACGGACTTTCTTGTGCCGTGTTTCCAGTTCGCGTGTCTCCGTTGGCGAGCCTCTTTGCTTCGGCTCTTGCGGAGGACACGAGTGCTCAACTCCGAGTAGAGGGGTTTATTCCGATTCCGTTTCCTCCGTTGGCAAGCCTTTTTGCAACGGCTATTGCGGAGGAAACATTTGTTTGTTTGAGTACGTTATCTAACTAATTGAATCCTCCGTTGGAAAGCCTTCTTGCATCGGCTATTGCGGAGGATTCACATCATTAGGTCCCAGGCTGGGACGAAGAGTTTTGTTTTCCTGCACCTGAACGCACAATGATTCAGGTAACCCTGGTTCTCATTTCTTTTGGGTGACGTAACCCTTGTTAAGTTTAGGGAGATACTGTGTACTGTTATTATCTTAAATAGGAACTTTGGCTACGTTTCTTCAGGACTCTGTTGGAAAGATATCAGGGTATGTAGTATCCTTCTTTACCAGTATATGTCTGCTATTACCTGGGTCATATGGGCTGTTCCAATATTGAGGTTTGTGTTTACAGGGAAAGGCAGACACAGGCTGAATTTACGAGTTCTCAGTGGGAGAGAAGTATCTCCTGAGTTAGTGCTGTCTGCTTTCCAGTTACAGGTATAGACAGTACATCCTGCTTGTTAGCCCTAGTAGTAAGAAAACATTCATTAGAGTTGATACCAATCATTATTTTGTTTTCTGTCTTCACAGCTCTCCCTCCCTGCAGTCCCCTTCCTTTCCTTCCTGTTTTTTGCCCTCACCTGATCCTTCTCTAGCCCACGGCTATAATAGCATTCGGGGCTTGGATAGATCTGGAGGTGGCCTATTTATCCCACAAACTGATCCCGAGGACGGAGAGGATAACAGAATATCCGACCCAAGAATTTTAATCCTCCTGATCAGTTGAAGGGTTATGGCTACTCTGGACGAGGTGATGGCTGCTTTAGTCGTGGTGCAATCTGAGTTGATAGCGTTCAGACAAGAAAGCACTGAATTAAGGAACCGGTTAGATAACATCCAGAAAAACCCTTTTAGTGCTGGGGCTTCAGGGTCTGGTACGGCCGGTTCAGTAGTGGTGGAAATACCCCCTAGTATTCCGTTAGCACATCCAGAACGATTTAACGGAGACGCTGGGTCAGTGCAAGTATTTTTTGACGCAAGCGATGATGCATTTTTCTTGCAAACCCCGATCATTTCCCACCAACCAGTCAAAGGTTGCGTTCGTCATTTCGTATTTAGTGGGGGACGCGGCTCAATGGGCAGTTCCGATAGTTAAGAGAAATGACCCCTTGTTACATGATTGGGATGCATTTCAAGCTGAGTTCACGAAGGTGTTCGATAGAAGAGCAGATACGTATACGGCGGATAAAGAGCTGTTAGGCTTGCGTCAGGGGAATCAAGATATTGTGACCTATCTGAACCATTTTAGACGACTAGTCGCTGAAACTAAATGGCCAGAAGCCAAGCAAGCATCAATCTTTCATCAGGGTTTAACTGAGGAAATGCAAGATATCATAGCTCAAATAGACCCCCAACCAGTGTCATGTGAGGATTTGATCAATTTGGTATTACGATTGGATCATAGGATGAAGAATCGTAAAGGCGTTAGCAGAGCTAAGAACAGAACTATTCCCTCTTCGGTACCGGGGAAGACCCCTGACAGTTCGGTATCTCACAATCCTGAACCCATGGAAATAGGGGCTGTCCGTGCGGCCTTAACCGCTACCGAAAAGGAACAGAGGCGCAAATTTGGTCTTTGTCTTTATTGCGGCAAAAAGGGCCATTTTGTGAGAGAGTGCCCTGTCAAACCCAAGTTTTCCAAATTCCGCTTAAACAGGGGGGTTTCCGCAGCCACGGAGAAACCGGCGGAAAACTAAGGGGCTCTGGGGATGATGAAGGGGTTCCCTGGAGTCATGTTAGTATCCCTTCTATGTTGAGTACTGTAGTGGGAGCACAACATTTATTCATCAAGATAATATTGATGATTGGCATGATGGAGGTGCATACACAAGCTATGGTGGATTCAGGGGCCACTGGCTTTTTTATGGACATGAAGGAAGCGGAAAGAATCGGCATTCCTCTGATCCCTAAAGAAGATGGTACCGATGTGTTTGCAGTAGATGGCAGGAAATTGAATACAGGGCCCATCAGTTATCAGACGGCTATGACAGAGATGAGGTTTGGGTATCACAGAGAAAGAGCTTCTTTCAGCATAATCGAGGCACCGCAGTATGGGGTAATCCTAGGTATTCCTTGGCTTAAAAGACACAACCCTGACATCAATTGGGAAACGGACACTATTGTGATGAATTCCCGACATTGTGAGGAGCATTGTTTTAGATACTCACAGAGTCCTTCGTTTGCTTTGGCATGTGGGGATCAGATAGCCACGGCAGCAGAAAAGGCTGTAACTCTACCAGAGGTATATCAGGACTATGAAGGGGTATTCGATGAAGTATTGGCCGAAGAGTTGCCTCCACATAGGCCATACGATTGCCAGATTGAATTAATTCCTAGGGCAGTGATTCCCAAGGGTAGGCTGTATGCGTTGACGGAGCCGGAAAACGATTACTTAAGAACATATTTAGACAAACTATTGGAATTGGGGTTTATACGCCCTTCAAGATCACCGGCGGCATCCCCTTTGTTTTTCATCCCCAAGGCCAATGGGGAATTAAGAGCCTGTGTAGACTTTCGAGCCCTCAATGCAGTAACGGTAAAAAACAGATACCCTCTGCCGTTAATAAACGTACTATTGGAACAGGTGAAAAAGGCCAAGGTATTCACCAAGCTAGACTTGAAAGGAGCATATCATCTCGTGAGAATGAGAGCAGGGGATGAATGGAAAACGGCCTTCCAGACCAGGTATGGGTTGTTCGAATACCTGGTCATGCCTTTCGGGCTTTGTAACGCCCCTGCGGCGTTCCAGTTTTTCTTAAACGACGTGTTGAGAGAAATACTTGATAGACATGTCATAGTATATATAGATGATATACTCATCTATTCTGAGTCGGAGGATATGCACGTACAGCATGTCAGATCTGTCCTGAGTATTTTACAACAACACCACCTATACTGCAAACTGTCCAAATGTGACTTTCATGTCACCACCGTAGAATTTTTAGGGGTTATGCTCACCCCTCAGGGGCAGGAAATGGCGGAAAGAAAGATTCAAGCTGTTCGTGACTGGCCAATTCCTCGAAACATCAAGGATGTTCAATGCTTCCTAGGATTCGCCAATTTCTACAGGCGCTTTATCAACCAGTTCTCAAAGGTGGTGGCTCCCATAACCAGACTGCTGAAAAAAGACCAGAGGTTTGGGTGGGATGAGAAAGCCCAGGAGGCGTTTGTAACTCTAAAGGAAGCGTTTGTCACTGCTCCAATATTGACGCATCCCAATCCTGATATCCCGTTTATAGTTGAGGCAGACGCTTCAGAGGTTGCTATAGGAGCTATTCTTTCACAAAGAAATAAGACCACAGGACAATTACATCCAGTGGCTTTTATGTCACGTAAACTCACGGGGGCAGAACTCAACTACTGCATAGCAGAAAAGGAACTCTTGGCTATCAAGAATGCATTCACGGAATGGAGACATTTTCTCATGGGGGCCAAGCACGTGGTGACGGTTTATACCGATCACCGCAATCTCCAGTTTATGTCAGCGGCTAGACATCTCACCCCTAGACAGCTTAGGTGGATGCTTTTCTTTTCAGAGTTTCATTTCATCATTACTTTCAGGCCCGGAGCAGACAATCGAAAAGCGGATGCCTTGTCCCGTCAATCATCCACGCAGACGCCTGAGAAGGGGTTAGAAACCCCAATAGTGGACCCTGTCAAGGTGGTTTGTGGTATCCAACCTGCTGCCTTTTTGCAGGGCATACGGTATGGGATAAGAGCGGACCCATGGAAGAGATGGTTGCAGGCACATCCCGAATGGCACTTACAACATGGTTTTCCGATTAATCAAGGGCGATTGTTGATTCCTACTGAATCCTTGCGGAAACAAATGTTCTCTTGGTGTCACAATTCTCCCAGTGCTGGACACGTTGGAGGGGATAAGACTATGGATCTAATTCAGCGTAGAAGTTGGTGGCCAACGATAAGAGACGATGTAAAGAGATGGGTGAATGAGTGTGATGTTTGTGCTCGCGCCAAGTCAGATCATCGTCGTCCTGCAGGGCTTCTGCAGCCTATGCCTACCCCTTCTACTCCATGGGAGCGTATTTCGTTGGACTTTGTGGTAGGTCTACCCAGAGATCATGGTTGTACGGCAGTGTTGGTAGTCATTGACTATTTGACGAAGATGGGGCATTTCATTGCTTGTCCTCAGGTGCCTACGGCGGGTCAATTAGCGCAGCTTCTTATGATCCATGTTGTACGTTTGCATGGCTTACCAAATGTCATAGTATCAGATAGGGGCTCACAATTCACTGCAAGGTTTTGGAAAGCATGGTGCTCCTCTCTTCATATAGAAACGGCTTTATCCACGAGCTTCCATCCACAGACTGACGGACAAACAGAACGTCTCAACCAGACATTGAAACAATTCCTGCTTAGCTATGTGTCTCAGGGTAAGAATAACTGGGTAGAGCATCTTTGGCTTGCGGAGGTGGCATATAACAATGCGACACATTCTGCCACGAGAGTATCACCTTTCTATAGTACCTACGGTCATCATCCCCGGTTTCTTCCATTTGTACAGCCCTACACAGAGGAGACAGTGCCTGAAGCTGCCAGGAGAGTTTCACAACTCAAGAGGGTATTGGAGCAGGTTCAGGACTCCCTAAAAACTTCCAAGGTGGCATATAAGAATACGGCAGACAAGAGACGTCGGCCAGGTCCTTTGTATCAGGTGGGGGATTGGGTGTGGTTGTCCACTCGGAATTTTAGGTTCAGACGTTACAGTGTGTTTAACCCTCGCTTCATTGGTCCGTTCCGTGTTGTGAAGCGCATCAACCAGGTGGCGGTGAAGTTGCTGTTACCGAGACATCTGCGTATACATCCCGTTTTCCATGTGTCCCTGCTCAAGCCTGCATCTGCGGTGGTAAGGCGCCTTCCTCCCCCTCTGCTGGTCCCTGAAGGCCTGGAGTACGAGGTGGAGGGCATACTGGACTCAAGGTGGCGGGGACGTGGCCTTAGGTATCTGGTGGCTTGGAAAGATTACGGTCCCGAAGAGAACTTGTGGGAGCCGGCGTCTGGTGTTCATGCTCCTCGCCTGGTGGCTGCTTATCATCGCCAATTTCCTGAGCGCCCCGGTCCCCTTCGGCGCTCTAGGTGAGGGGGGATGTACTGTCAGATTCTGTCGCGCCTCGATGTAACAATAAGGGTACGGACGGGGTAGACACTACAAGTCCCAGAATGCTCTGCTGTTAGGAGGCGGGGTATAAATTAGACACCACTTCCTGCATCCGATGTCGGATATTTTGGTTCGTGACCGCCAGCGTTCCAGTCGACCCTGAGGTTTGGAGCAAGTCTGTGGAGAGTATTACCCGCTTTATTGCTTTGTTTAGTCCTCCGTTGGAGAGCCTTTTTTCACCGGCTATTGCGGAGGACGGACTTTCTTGTGCCGTGTTTCCAGTTCGCGTGTCTCCGTTGGCGAGCCTCTTTGCTTCGGCTCTTGCGGAGGACACGAGTGCTCAACTCCGAGTAGAGGGGTTTATTCCGATTCCGTTTCCTCCGTTGGCGAGCCTTTTTGCAACGGCTATTGCGGAGGAAACATTTGTTTGTTTGAGTACGTTATCTAACGAATTGAATCCTCCGTTGGAAAGCCTTCTTGCATCGGCTATTGCGGAGGATTCACATCATTAGGTCCCAGGCTGGGACGAAGAGTTTTGTTTTCCTGCACCTGAATGCACAATGATTCAGGTAACCCTGGTTCTCATTTCTTTTGGGTGACGTAACCCTTGTTAAGTTTAGGGAGATACTGTGTACTGTTATTATCTTAAATAGGAACTTTGGCTACGTTTCTTCAGGACTCTGTTGGAAAGATATCAGGGTATGTAGTATCCTTCTTTACCAGTATAGGTCTGCTATTACCTGGGTCATATGGGCTGTTCCAATATTGAGGTTTGTGTTTACAGGGAAAGGCAGACACAGGCTGAATTTACGAGTTCTCAGTGGAAGAGAAGTATCTCCTGAGTTAGTGCTGTCTGCTTTCCAGTTACAGGTATAGACAGTACATCCTGCTTGTTAGCCCTAGTAGTAAGAAAACATTCATTAGAGTTGATACCAATCATTATTTTGTTTTCTGTCTTCACAGCTCTCCCTCCCTGCAGTCCTCTTCCTTTCCTTCCTGTTTTTTGCCCTCACCTGATCCTTCTCTAGCCCACGGCTATAATAGCATTCAGGGCTTGGATAGATCTGGAGGTGGCCTATTTATCCCACAAACTGATCCCGAGGACGGAGAGGATAACAGGGGGTCAGGTAAAGTCTGTTTAAGGGCCAAAACTTCAGCTCGCTTCCACAGAACATGTACCCAAACATGCTGAAAATGAGCCGGTGCAGCTACAATACCAGCCTGAGCATTGGCCTGAACTGCTTCCTTCTATACCCGAGGAACCTCTCTCATTGGATATTGTCGCGCTTTTCTCCTAACAGAAGAATCAGGCTCAAACAACGGCAGAGAAGGAGACTCGTCCTAAACGAGAGCAACGTCGCAACTGCTTTTTCAACACCAAGACCCACTATCGTCCCTTTCGCAAACTCGGACTGTACACGGAACAACTCAGACGGAGTCTGTCCCAAATCACCATCTTCCAATTCCTCACGGAGGAAAGTACACATTATATCGAAGACATACCTCTGCTTTGGTGCTTCCCATTGATGGAAAACATCCATAACCAACTCTAAATCATATCTCGAAGGACTAGTAACCCATTTACGCGCCAAATGATCCAACACTGCCCGCTCTTCGGGACCTGGCATCTGGCTATGCAACTGTTTACGCGCAGAAGTAGGGGTCATACTCAATGGCCCAAAGAAGGGAGAAAAAAGACCAGTAACAGTATCAGTCATTCTCTGTCGAACAGAAGGAGAAGCTGTCATAAGGACAGGAGACAAAGTATTCTGAGGTGAAACAAACGTGGGAGTAGTAGCAGAAGAAGTAGCAAGGTCAGGAGAAAAAGTCGTAGGAGTTTGAGGCGGAACTGATGGCAAAGTCGGCGGCCCTTGAGAAGGCTGCGCCAAAAAAATAGGAGCCAACTGAAGAGGAGCTGGCGGTTGAACAACAATCAGAGGCATTCCTGGAGGTTGCGCAACTAAAGGTTGCGGAGGTGCTGTAGCACTCTGCACATAAGGGGGTGGTGAACTCAACAAATGTGACATCAAAGGGTCCTTCTCAAGATCCTTCGTTGTACCTTGCTGAAGAGGTGGCAAAGCTGGATAACACTTATCGATAGCCATTTTACGTTGCCTGTGCAACTGCTCACTCGCTTGTTCTTCTTCATTATCTTTAAACTGTATAGCAGCCTGCATTATCGAGATACCCTTCTCTCTTTTATTCCTCTTCGCTAGTTTAATTTCCTTCTGTTTGGCTTCCTTTCGCCAGAGGCTGAAAGAGTCAAACATCGCCGGCCGGGCTTTCTTCTTAAAGAGTTTAATTTCTAAATTATCTAAAATCTCTGTGTCATAGCTACCATGTTGGGGCCATTTTAGGACACCATCCTTTCTCGTATATTTAACCCATACTTCATTATACGTAATGGGGCCCACACCATGTTTTAAATAGAGCTCATAAGTTGGTGTTCCAACCGGAGGCACTGGACACGAGTCCTCCAATCGGGAATCCCTATTACAACCACAACAAAATATCTTTCCAAGTCTGCTAAGACCAGGCATCGTCGCTCACTAGTCTAGCTTCAAACTTCAAGGGATTACCAAACTCGATAGTCTCGCAAATATACGAGTCCCTCGGCTTTGGAGCTTGCAAGTACCAAATCAAAGATCCCTAAGGATACCCAAAAACTAAGGACTGGGAGACGCTCCACTCATACTTAACTGAGGTATCGATCACGTCAACAGAAGACCCGTCTATCATCTCGCACTTCAAATCGTCAAAGGGTCCAAGACAGGGCGACAGTCAGGGCAGCAGTCCTTCGTAGCCGTCGGAAAGCGGGGAACCTCGCAGCAAAGACTTTCGGACCACGACGACATACAGGGGTCGATGAAGTGGTTGGCCTTCCTCCAGAATTTCCAAACGAAGCTCCTCACGATCTTCAGGCTTGGACCGGTACCACTGAAGTCGCCCCACGCTGGGCGCCAACTGAAGAACCGGGTTTTAGAACCCAACGGCACCAGGGGCACGCCCACTGTCTTCGGGTTCACCTGTCTTAGAATACAGAGACACGTGATACTTCTCGGTGACGTCAAAGATCAAATTTATTGGCTGCAACCAGGAACAGAAGTCTACGAAGCACAACACGGGTGGTTCGCTAGAGACTGCACAATTTTCGTATTGCGAGACATCGTCTTTTATGTTAAAAATCACATTCCTGACAAACACCAATTATTTACAAACTATCCAATCACAAGTGACATTGCAAAAAGGGTATCGCATAACGACAAGCCCACTTTTCAGTTGTCCAGCCCACCATCAATTACACGGGAAACCCAACATTCTTGCTCGGACAGGCCGGACGAACCCATAACAAAAGGACAACAATCCAAACCATAAATAGGCCATAAAAGAAAGAACAGAAACAGATAAGAAGCAAGATAGAAGGGTGTGTGCGTGTACCATAAACTCAGCAATGTCCTGCTCTTCGATCTCTATCTTGACCAGCTGCCGAACAAGGAACTGGCTCAACAAGGTTAGCTTCGGGCAACGGAGTCAGTTCGCTCAGGTCATCTAGGAGTCATCTAAAGGTGTACGTGTCCCAAAGACTTGTTCGGCCGCAGTCATCGGCCTATGTGAGGGCAACCATAAAATGGCTGCCGTACACAAAATGGAACCCAAAGGTTCAGAATGAAATCCCTGAATACACAGTGATTCCATCTTTCGAACATGACGAAAACACTCGTACATGCCGCCCTCGTCATTTGCGGTTCGCTATTAACAAAATCATAACGATACCATGACCTTTACAGAACAGGTTCAGAACTCACGGAACCTCACAGCCCTCAGGCCCCCTGTGGGGGAGGTCGCTGGTACCTTTCAACAGCCCTTAGGTCTCCAGCGGGGAGCTCTCTAGTACCTTTCAGCAGTCCTCAGGCCCCCTGCCGGGGAGCTCTCTAGCACCTTTCAGCAGCCCTCTGGCCCCCTGTGGGGAGCTCTCTGGCACCTTTCACCAACCCTCAGTCCCCTATGGGGAGCTCTCTGGCACCTTTCAGCAACCCTCAGGCCTCCTGTGGGGGAGCTCTCTGGCACCTTTCAGCAGCCTTGCTGCCCCCTGCGAGTAAGCTCTCTGGCACCTTTCAGCAGCCCTCAGGCCCCCTCCTGGAAGCTCTCTGGCACCTTTCAGCAGCCCTCGGGTCTCCTGCGGGGAGCTCTCTGGCACTTTTCACCAACCCTCAGTCCCCTATGGGGAGCTCTCTGGCACCTTTCAGCAGCCCTCAGGCCTCCTGAGGAGGGGGAGCTCTCTGGCACCTTTCAGCAGCCCTTCTGCCCCCTGCGAGTAAGCTCTCTGGCACCTTTCAGCAGCCCTCAGGCCCCCTCCTGGGAGCTCTCTGGCACCTTTCAGCAGCCCTCGGGTCTCCTGCAGGGAGCTCTCTAGCACCTTTCAGCAGCCCTCATGCCTCCTGTGGGAGCTCTCTGGCACCTTTCACCAACCCTCAGTCCCCTATGGGGAGCTCTCTGGCACCTTTCACCAACCCTCAGTCCCCTATGGGGAGCTCTCTGGCACCTTTCACCAACCCTCAGTCCCCTATGGGGAGCTCTCTGGCACCTTTCAGCAGCCCTCAGGCCCCCTGTGGGGGAGCTCTCTGGCACCTTTCAGCAGCCCTGCTGCCCCCTGCGAGTAAGCTCTCTGGCACCTTTCAGCAGCCCTCAGGCCCCCTCCTGGGAGCTCTCTAGCACCTTTCAGCAGCCCTCAGGCCTCCTGTGGGGGAGCTCTCTGACCTCCTGTGGGGGAGCTGTCTGGCACCTTTCAGCAGCCCTCAGGCACCCTGCGGGGGAGCTCTCTGGCCTCCTGTGGGGGAGCTCTCTGGAGCCTTTCAGCAGCCCTCAGGCCCTCTGCGGGGAGCTCTCTGGCCTCCTGTGGGGGAGCTCCCTGGTACCTTTCAGCAGCCCTCAGGCCTTCTGCGGGAAGCTCTCTGGCACCTTTCAGCAGTCCTCTGGTGCCCTCCGGGGAGCTTTCTAGCACCTTTCAGCAGCCCTCAGGCCCCCTGCAGGGGAGCTCTCTGGCCTCCTGTGGGGGAGCTCTCTGGAACCTTTCATCGTCGTGTTTGTTGTTGTTTTTGTTGCTGCCATTTTGTTGTGCCTCCAGCCCGTCCCTCCCTCCACGCTACCGCCTCCCTGCTGCCCCTCCCACCCACTGGCTTTCAGGAACGTCCCGTCCGGCGCATCACTGTGACCAGCCTGTCCTCGGCAGAAGCGGTCGCTCCCCCTGGCTCCTGGCTTCCTCTGGCATCGTAGCGCTGCTCTCCCCACACTGCTGCCATAACGAATCTGTGCCTGTGCCTGTCCTCGCATCTCGTGGTATCGTAGCGCTGCCTGTGCCTTTAATCTGTGCCTGGATTTAATTTGTGCTTACCTGCGCCTCGCATTACTGTATTAATTGTCTGTGCCTGTGTGTGCTCCTGGCGCTCCACCGCTCGCATTGCCTGCATTGCCCCCTGAGGCTGCCTGACTGTGCCCACGGCAGTATTTGACATTATTTACCCCAATATCGTTGTGTTTGTTGTTGTTTTTGTTGCTGCCATTTTGTTGTGCCTCCAGCCCGTCCCTCCCCCCACGCTACCGCCTCCCTGCTGCCCCTCCCACGCTCCGCCCCCCCCTACCTCCATTTATGACAGATGCATCTAAGCGCAGCGTCCACGCGCAGTGGTCATGCCCCATGCGCGCCGAAGGTGTGCCAAAGGTAAGCCCATCTACGCCCGTCCGCGCCTGGACCGCGCCCAGCGCCAGACCCCCTGGCCCCCGCCGTACCCAGCCCACTAGATTCACATATGATGCCGCAACTCTCCTCGCCCTCAACCCCGGACGCACACCACAATGCTGCGAAGCCACCCCAGGACGTACCCACGGTCCATTCGCCTGTCACACCTGCAAGTTCACCTGCTTCAGGACCTTCTCCAAATCCACTTCCTCCAAACATAGCTCCGACTCTAACCACCTGAAGTGCATCCTGCTAAACACCCGCTCGATCCATAGACACGCCACTGAACTCTGGGACCTACTCGACACTGCGTCACCGGACATCGCCTTCCTTACAGAAACTTGGATGAACACATCATCAGCACCCGACATCGCAATAGCCATCCCGGACGCGTACAAGATCACCCGAAAAGACCGCACCAACCAAACAGGAGGAGGCATCGCCATCGTCCATAGGAACACCATCAAAATCACAACCAGCATCGACGATAATCTTGCCACCGCCGAACATCTCCACTTCCAGATCCACACCGACCCTAGGACCACACTTAGAGGCACCCTCATCTACAGGCCTCCAGGAACCCGTACTCAATTCAGCGATGACATCACTGACTTCGTCAGCCCACATGCCCTCGCCTCCGAGAACTACATTCTATTAGGAGACCTCAACTTCCACCTTGAAAACAAACACGACAGCAACACCAACTCCCTTCTGGACAACCTGGCCAATCTCGGACTCAAACAACTTGTGGACACCCCCACCCATGTAGCCGGACACACGCTCGACCCTATCTTCACCTCCAGCAAGCACATTTTCTTTGACCGCACCACAGCCCTCCATTGGACGGACCACAGCTGTGTTCACTTCAGCTACAAAACCACCTTGACCCACAACCGCCCACAACCTATTCCTCGAAGAAACTGGAACAAAATCACCTCCGACCAACTCCTCACATCACTCAACCAAAACCCTCCCACCTTCTCATTGGACCCAAACCAAGCGGCCACCAACCTCAAGCAATGGATCACCCACAGCGCTGACGAATTAGCACCCCTGAAAAAGCACCCGATCAATTCAGGCAGCAAAAAGGCTCCCTGGTTCAATGATGACCTTAAAAAATCCAAGAAGCTATGCCGCACCCTAGAGAAAACATGGAGAAAAAACCCAACCACCGACAACATGGCAACCCTCAAGGCGGCCACCAGCAAACACCACCAACTGATTCGATCCACCAAGAAATCAGCTTTCAAGGATCGTCTCGACAACAACGCCCACAACAGCAAGGAACTTTTCAACATCGTCAAAGAATTCACCAACCCTGCCGCAGCATCTAACGACATCACTCCCTCCCAAGACCTCTGCGATGCGTTATCCTCCTTCTTCTACAACAAAATTGCCGACATTCGCAACAGCTTTGAGAATACTCCCGGCGAACAACCCTCCCCACCCCCCTCAGATCCTACACCGCCAACTAACAACCTCAGCACCTGGAACCCAATCACCACCGAAGACACCATCCGCCTAATGAACTCAATCCACTCTGGCTCGCCAACCGACCCCTGCCCCCACCACATCTTCAACAAAGCTGACTCCATCATCGCACCCCATCTCTGTGATGTCATCAACTGCTCGTTCAACTCTGCCACCTTCCCAGAAAGCTGGAAACACGCCGAACTCAGCGCCCTCTTGAAGAAACCCACAGCAGACCCCTCTGAACTTAAAAACTACCGACCCATATCCCTCCTCCCCTTCCCCGCCAAAGTCATCGAGAAAGCCGTCAACAGCCAGCTCGCCGCCTTCCTTGAATCCAACAACTCCCTCGATCCCTCTCAGTCCAGATTTCGAGCCAAACACAGCAGCGAAACCGCCCTCATTGCAGCAACAGACGACATCCGAACACTACTGGATAATGGAGAAACAGCTGCCCTCATTCTACTCGACCTCTCGGCCACTTTCGACACAGTCTGCCACAGCACCCTTATACAACGCCTCAGCAACATCGGCATACAGGGAAAAGCCTTGGACTGGATCATCTCATTCCTCGCCAGGAGAACTCAAAGAGTCCGACTTCCCCCATTCAACTCAGAGGCCACTGAAGTCATCTGTGGAGTACCACAAGGATCATCACTCAGTCCCACCCTCTTCAACGTTTACATGAGTCCACTCGCCTCCATCGCGCGTCAACACAACCTTAACATCATCTCCTACGCCGACGACACCCAGTTAATCCTTTCCCTCACCAAAGACCCTAACACCGCCAAAACCAATCTTCACGAAGGCATGAAAGAAGTAGCCGAATGGATGAAACTTAGCCGCCTAAAACTCAACTCAGACAAAACAAAGGTGCTCATCCTAGGATCCTCCCCCTCTGCCTGGGACGACTCTTGGTGGCCTTCCGCTCTGGGCACAGCACCCACACCCACTAACCACGCACGCAACCTGGGCTTCATCCTAGACTCCTCTCTCTCGATGTCCAGACAAGTCAACGCAGCCTCATCCTCCTGCTTCAATGTACTTCGTATCCTCAAAAAGATCTTCCTCTGGATCCCCCTCGAAATGAGAAAGACTGTCACCCACGCACTGGTCACGAGTCGACTGGACTATGGTAACACACTATATGCCGGAATCACAGCAAAACTACAGAAAAAACTCCAACGCATCCAAAACGCATCAGCGAGACTCATATTGGACATCCCTCGCCAAGATCACATCACCGGACACCTAAAAGACCTCCACTGGCTTCCCGTCAACAAGAGAATTACATTCCGTCTTCTCACCCACGCACACAAGGCCCTCTACAAACTAGGACCCGAATGCCTCAACACTCGACTGTCCTTCTACACACCCACCTGCCAACTTAGATCGTCCAATCAAGCCCTCGCCGCAGTCCCGCGCATCCGAAAATCCACCATGGGTGGCAGATCCTTCTCCTTCCTGGCGGCCAAGACCTGGAACTCACTCCCCAATCACCTCCGCCTTACTCAAAAACACATCTCCTTCAGAAAAGAACTTAAAACCTGGCTATTCGACAAAAATTGAACTCCCTTCCCCAAGCGCCTTGAGACCCTCTGGGTGAGTAGTGCGCTATATAAATCCCTGAACTTGAACTAGGCCTCCTACGGTGGAGCTCTCTGGCCTCCTGTGGGGGAGCTCTCTGGAACCTTTCAGCAGGCCTCAGGCCCCCTGCGGGGAGCTCTCTGGCACCTTTCAGCAGCCCTCAGGCCCTCTGCAGGGAGCTCTCTGGTACCTTTCAGCAGCCCTCAGGCCCTCTGCTGGGAGCTCTCTGGCACCTTTCAGCAGCCCTCAGGCCCCCTGCGGGGGAGCTCTCTGGCCTCCTGTGGGGGAGCTCTCTGGAACCTTTCAGCAGCCCTCAGGCCTCCTATGGTGGAGCTCTCTGGCCTCGTGTGGGGGGGGCTCTTTGGAACCTTTCAGCAGCCCTCAGGCCTCCTATGGTGGAGCTCTCTAGCCTCCTGTGGGGGAGCTCTTTGGAACCTTTCAGCAGGCCTCAGGCCCCCTGCGGGGAGCTCTCTGGCACCTTTCAGCAGCCCTCAGGCCCTCTGCGGGGAGCTCTCTGGCACCTTTCAGCAGCCATCAGGCCCCCTGCGGGGAGCTCTCTAGCACCTTTCAGCAGCCCTCAGTCCCCCTCCTGGGAGTTCTCTGGCATCTTTCAGCAGCCCTCAGGCCTCCTGTGGGGGCGCTCTCTGGCACCTTTCAGCAGCCCTCAGGCCCCCTCCTGGGAGCTCTCTGGCTCCTTTCATCAGCCCTCAGACCCCCTGCGGGGAGCTCTCTGGCTCCTTTCATCAGCCCTCAGACCCCCTGCGGGGAGCTCTCTGGCTCCTTTCAGCAGCCTCAGGCCCCCTCCTTGGAGCTCTCTGGCTCCTTTCATCAGCCCTCAGACCCCCTGCGGGGAGCTCTCTGACTCCTTTCAGCAGCCTCAGGCCCCCTCCTGGGAGCTCTCTGGCTCCTTTCAGCAGCCCTCATGCCCCCTGCGGGGAGCTGTCTGGCACCTTTCATCAGCCCTCAGGCCCCTATGGGGAGCTCTCTGGCTCCTTTCAGCAGCCTCAGGCCCCCTCCTGGGAGCTCTCTGGCTCCTTTCAGCAGCTCTCAGACTCCCTGCGGGGAGCTCTCTGGTGCCTTTCAGCAGCCCTCAGGCCCCCTGCAGGGAGCTCTCTGGCGCCTTTCAGCAGCCCTCAGGCCCTGTGCTGGGAGCTCTCTGACACCTTTCAGCAGCCCTCTGGTGCCCTGCGGGGGAGCTTTCTAGCACCTTTCAGCACCCCTCAGGCCCCCTAGGGGGAGCTCTCTAGCACCTTTCAGCAGCCATCAGGCCCCCTGCGGGGAGCTCTCTAGCACCTTTCAGCAGCCCTCAGGCCCCCTCCTGGGAGTTTCTGGCATCTTTCAGCAGCCCTCAGGCCTCCTTTGGGGGCGCTCTCTGGCACCTTTCAGCAGCCCTCAGGCCCCATGCAGGGAGCTCTCTGGTGCCTTTCAGCAGCCCCCAGGCCCCCTGCTGGGAGCTCTCTGGCACCTTTCAGCAGCCCTCAGGCCCCCTGCGGGGAGCTCTCTGGCCTCCTGTGGGGGAGCTCTCTGGCTCCTTTCAGCAGCCCTCAGGCCCCCTGCTGGGAGCTCTCTGGCACCTTTCAGCAGCCCTCAGGCCCCCTGCGGGGAGGTCTCTGGCCTCCTGTGGGGGAGCTCTCTGGCTCCTTTCAAAAGCCCTCAGGCCCTCTGCAGGGAGCTCTCTGGTACCTTTCAGCAGCCCTCAGGCCTCCTACGGTGGAGCTCTCTGGCCTCCTGTGGGGGAGCTCTCTGGAGCCTTTCAGCAGCCCTCAGGCCTCCTGTGGTGGAGCTCTCTGGCCTCCTGTGGGGGAGCTCTTTGGAACCTTTCAGCAGGCCTCAGGCACCCTGCGGGGAGCTCTCTGGCACCTTTCAGCAGCCCTTAGGCCCTCTGGGGGGAGCTCTCTGGCACCTTTCAGCAGCCCTCAGGCCCCCTGCGGGGAGCTCTCTAGCACCTTTCAGCAGCCCTCAGGCCCCCTCCTGGGAGTTCTCTGGCATCTTTCAGCAGCCCTCAGGCCATCTGCAGGGAGCTCTCTGGCGCCTTTCAGCAGCCCTCAGGCCCCCTGCGGGGAGCTCTCTGGCGCCTTTCAGCAGCCCTGCTGCCCCCTGCGAATAAGCTCTCTGGCTCCTTTCAGCAGCCCTCAGGCCCCCTGCGGGGGAGATCTCTGGTACCTTTCAGCAGCCCTCAGGCCCCCTCCTGGGAGTTCCCTGGCATCTTTCAGCAGCCCTTAGGCCCCCTTCGGGGAGCTCTCTGGCGCCTTTCAGCAGCCCTCAGGCCCCCTGCGAATAAGCTCTCTGGCTCCTTTCAGCAGCCCTCAGGCCCCCTGTGGGGAGCTCTCTGGCTCCTTTCAGCAGCCCTCAGGCCCCCTGCGGGGAGCTCTTTGGCTCCTTTCAGCAGCCCTCAGGCCCCCTGCGGGGAGCTCTCTGGCTCCTTTCATCAGCCCTCAGGCCCCCTTCAGGGAGCTCTCTGGCACCTTTCAGCAGCCCTCAGGCCCCCTGCGGGGAGCTCTCTGGCCTCCTGTGGGGGAGCTCTCTGGCTCCTTTCAGCAGCTCTCAGACTCCCTGCGCGGAGCTCTCTGGCGCCTTTCAGCAGCTCTCAGACTCCCTGCGGGGAGCTCTCTGGCGCCTTTCAGCAGCTCTCAGACTCCCTGCGGGGAGCTCTCTGGCTCCTTTTAGCAGCCCTCAGACCCCCTGCGGGGAGCTCTATGGTTCCTTTCAGCAGCCCTCAGGCCCCCTGCGGAGAGCTCTTTGGCTCCTTTCAGCAGCCCTCAGGCCCCCTGCGGGGAGCTCTCTGGCTCCTTTCATCAGCCCTCAGGCCCCCTTCAGGGAGCTCTCTGGCACCTTTCAGCAGCCCTCAGGCCCCCTGCGGGGAGCTCTCTGGCCTCCTGTGGGGGAGCTCTCTGGCTCCTTTCAGCAGCCCTCAGGCCCCCTGCTGGGAGCTCTCTGGCACCTTTCAGCAGCCCTCAGGCCTCCTACGGTGGAGCTCTCTGGCCTCCTGTGGGGGAGCTCTTTGGAACCTTTCAGCAGCCCTCAGGCCTCCTATGGTGGAGCTCTCTGGCCTCCTGTGGGGGAGCTCTTTGGAACCTTTCAGCAGGCCTCGGGCCCCCTGTGGGGAGCTCTCTGGCACCTTTCAGCAGCCCTCAGGCCCTCTGGGGGGAGCTCTCTGGCACCTTTCAGCAGCCCTCAGGCCCAATGCGGGAAGCTCTCTAGCACCTTTCAGCAGCCCTCAGGCCCCCTCCTGGGAGTTCTCTGGCATCTTTCAGCAGCCCTCAGGTCTCCTGTGGCGGAGCTCTCTGGCGCCTTTCAGCAGCCCTGCTGCCCCCTGCGAATAAGCTCTCTGGCTCCTTTCAGCAGCCCTCAGACTCCCTGCGGGGAGCTCTCTGGCGCCTTTCAGCAGCTCTCAGACTTCCTGCGGGGAGCTCTCTGGCTCCTTTTAGCAGCCCTCAGACCCCCTGTGGGGAGCTTTCTGGCTCCTTTCAGCAGCCCTCAGGCCCCCTGTGGGGAGCTCTTTGGCTCCTTTCAGCAGCCCTCAGGCCCCCTTCAGGGAGCTCTCTGGCTCCTTTCATCAGCCCTCAGGCCCCCTTCAGGGAGCTCTCTGGCACCTTTCAGCAGCCCTCAGGCCCCCTGCGGGGAGCTCTCTGGCCTCCTGTGGGGGAGCTCTCTGGCTCCTTTCAGCAGCCCTCAGGCCCCCTGCTGGGAGCTCTCTGGCACCTTTCAGCAGCCCTCAGGCCTCTTACGGTGGAGCTCCCTGGCCTCCTGTGGGGGAGCTCTTTGGAACCTTTCAGCAGGCCTCAGCCCCCTGCGGGGAGCTGTCTGGCACCTTTCAGCAGCCCTCAGGCCCTCTGAGGGGAGCTCTCTGGCACCTTTCAGCAGCCCTCAGGCCCCCTGCGGGGAGCTCTCTAGCACCTTTCAGCAGCCCTCAGGCCCCCTCCTGGGAGTTCTCTGGCATCTTTCAGCAGCCCTCAGGCCTCCTGTGGCGGAGCTCTCTGGCGCCTTTCAGCAGCCCTCAGGCCCTCTGCGGGGAGCTCTCTGGCACCTTTCAGCAGCCATCAGGCCCCCTGCGGGGAGCTCTCTAGCACCTTTCAGCAGCCCTCAGGCCCCCTCCTGGGAGTTCTCTGGCATCTTTCAGCAGCCCTCAGGCCTCCTGTGGGGGCGCTCTCTGGCACCTTTCAGCAGCCCTCAGGCCCCCTCCTGGGAGCTCTCTGGCTCCTTTCATCAGCCCTCAGACCCCCTGCGGGGAGCTCTCTGGCTCCTTTCATCTGCCCTCAGACCCCCTGCGGGGAGCTCTCTGGCTCCTTTCAGCAGCCTCAGGCCCCCTCCTGGGAGCTCTCTGGCTCCTTTCATCAGCCCTCAGACCCCCTGCGGGGAGCTCTCTGACTCCTTTCAGCAGCCTCAGGCCCCCTCCTGGGACCTCTCTGGCTCCTTTCAGCAGCCCTCATGCCCCCTGCGGGGAGCTGTCTGGCACCTTTCATCAGCCCTCAGGCCCCTATGGGGAGCTCTCTGGCTCCTTTCAGCAGCCTCAGGCCCCCTCCTGGGAGCTCTCTGGCTCCTTTCAGCAGCTCTCAGACTCCCTGTGGGGAGCTCTCTGGTGCCTTTCAGCAGCCCTCAGGCCCCCTGCAGGGAGCTCTCTGGCGCCTTTCAGCAGCCCTCAGGCCCTGTGCTGGGAGCTCTCTGACACCTTTCAGCAGCCCTCTGGTGCCCTGAGGGGGGAGCTTTCTAGCACCTTTCAGCACCCCTCAGGCCCCCTAGGGGGAGCTCTCTAGCACCTTTCAGCAGCCATCAGGCCCCCTGCGGGGAGCTCTCTAGCACCTTTCAGCAGCCCTCAGGCCCCCTCCTGGGAGTTTCTGGCATCTTTCAGCAGCCCTCAGGCCTCCTGTGGGGGGCTCTCTGGCACCTTTCAGCAGCCCTCAGGCCCCATGCAGGGAGCTCTCTGGTGCCTTTCAGCAGCCCTCAGGCCCCCTGCTGGGAGCTCTCTGGCACCTTTCAGCAGCCCTCAGGCCCCCTGCGGGGAGCTCTCTGGCCTCCTGTGGGGGAGCTCTCTGGCTCCTTTCAGCAGCCCTCAGGCCCCCTGCTGGGAGCTCTCTGGCACCTTTCAGCAGCCCTCAGGCCCCCTGCGGGGAGCTCTCTGGCCTCCTGTGGGGGAGCTCTCTGGCTCCTTTCAAAAGCCCTCAGGCCCTCTGCAGGGAGCTCTCTGGTACCTTTCAGCAGCCCTCAGGCCTCCTACGGTGGAGCTCTCTGGCCTCCTGTGGGGGAGCTCTCTGGAGCCTTTCAGCAGCCCTCAGGCCTCCTATGGTGGAGCTCTCTGGCCTCCTGTGGGGGAGCTCTTTGGAACCTTTCAGCAGGCCTCAGGCCCCCTGCGGGGAGCTCTCTGGCTCCTTTCAGCAGCTCTCAGACTCCCTGCGGGGAGCTCTCTGGCGCCTTTCAGCAGCTCTCAGACTTCCTGCGGGGAGCTCTCTGGCTCCTTTTAGCAGCCCTCAGACCCCCTGTGGGGAGCTTTCTGGCTCCTTTCAGCAGCCCTCAGGCCCCCTGTGGGGAGCTCTTTGGCTCCTTTCAGCAGCCCTCAGGCCCCCTTCAGGGAGCTCTCTGGCTCCTTTCATCAGCCCTCAGGCCCCCTTCAGGGAGCTCTCTGGCACCTTTCAGCAGCCCTCAGGCCCCCTGCGGGGAGCTCTCTGGCCTCCTGTGGGGGAGCTCTCTGGCTCCTTTCAGCAGCCCTCAGGCCCCCTGCTGGGAGCTCTCTGGCACCTTTCAGCAGCCCTCAGGCCTCTTACGGTGGAGCTCCCTGGCCTCCTGTGGGGGAGCTCTTTGGTACCTTTCAGCAGCCCTCAGGCCCTCTGGGGGGAGCTCTCTGGCACCTTTCAGCAGCCCTCAGGCCCCCTGCGGGGAGCTCTCTAGCACCTTTCAGCAGCCCTCAGGCCCCCTCCTGGGTGTTCTCTGGCATCTTTCAGCAGCCCTCAGGCCTCCTGTGGCGGAGCTCTCTGGCGCCTTTCAGCAGCCCTCAGGCCCTCTGCGGGGAGCTCTCTGGCACCTTTCAGCAGCCATCAGGCCCCCTGCGGGGAGCTCTCTAGCACCTTTCAGCAGACCTCAGGCCCCCTCCTGGGAGTTCTCTGGAATCTTTCAGCAGCCCTCAGGCCTCCTGTGGGGGCGCTCTCTGGCACCTTTCAGCAGCCCTCAGGCCCCCTCCTGGGAGCTCTCTGGCTCCTTTCATCAGCCCTCAGACCCCCTGCGGGGAGCTCTCTGGCTCCTTTCATCTGCCCTCAGACCCCCTGCGGGGAGCTCTCTGGCTCCTTTCAGCAGCCTCAGGCCCCCTCCTGGGAGCTCTCTGGCTCCTTTCATCAGCCCTCAGACCCCCTGCGGGGAGTTCTCCGACTCCTTTCAGCAGCCTCAGGCCCCCTCCTGGGAGCTCTCTGGCTCCTTTCAGCAGCACTCATGCCCCCTGCGGGGAGCTGTCTGGCACCTTTCATCAGCCCTCAGGCCCCTATGGGGAGCTCTCTGGCTCCTTTCAGCAGCCTCAGGCCCCCTCCTGGGAGCTCTCTGGCTCCTTTCAGCAGCTCTCAGACTCCCTGTGGGGAGCTCTCTGGTGCCTTTCAGCAGCCCTCAGGCCCCCTGCAGGGAGCTCTCTGGCGCCTTTCAGCAGCCCTCAGGCCCTGTGCTGGGAGCTCTCTGACACCTTTCAGCAGCCCTCTGGTGCCCTGCGGGGGAGCTTTCTAGCACCTTTCAGCACCCCTCAGGCCCCCTAGGCGGAGCTCTCTAGCACCTTTCAGCAGCCATCAGGCCCCCTGCGGGGAGCTCTCTAGCACCTTTCAGCAGCCCTCAGGCCCCCTCCTGGGAGTTTCTGGCATCTTTCAGCAGCCCTCAGGCCTCCTGTGGGGGCGCTCTCTGGCACCTTTCAGCAGCCCTCAGGCCCCATGCAGGGAGCTCTCTGGTGCCTTTCAGCAGCCCTCAGGCCCCCTGCTGGGAGCTCTCTGGCACCTTTCAGCAGCCCTCAGGCCCCCTGCGGGGAGCTCTCTGGCCTCCTGTGGGGGAGCTCTCTGGATCCTTTCAGCAGCCCTCAGGCCCCCTGCTGGGAGCTCTCTGGCACCTTTCAGCAGCCCTCAGGCCCCCTGCGGGGAGCTCTCTGGCCTCCTGTGGGGGAGCTCTCTGGCTCCTTTCAAAAGCCCTCAGGCCCTCTGCAGGGAGCTCTCTGGTACCTTTCAGCAGCCCTCAGGCCTCCTACGGTGGAGCTCTCTGGCCTCCTGTGGGGGAGCTCTCTGGAGCCTTTCAGCAGCCCTCAGGCCTCCTATGGTGGAGCTCTCTGGCCTCCTGTGGGGGAGCTCTTTGGAACCTTTCAGCAGGCCTCAGGCCCCCTGCGGGGAGCTCTCTGGCACCTTTCAGCAGCCCTTAGGCCCTCTGGGGGGAGCTCTCTGGCACCTTTCAGCAGCCCTCAGGCCCCCTGCGGGGAGCTCTCTAGCACCTTTCAGCTGCCCTCAGGCCCCCTCCTGGGAGTTCTCTGGCATCTTTCAGCAGCCCTCAGGCCTCCTGTGGCAGAGCTCTCTGGCGCCTTTCAGCAGCCCTCAGGCCATCTGCAGGGAGCTCTCTGGCGCCTTTCAGCAGCCCTCAGGCCCCCTGCGGGGAGCTCTCTGGCGCCTTTCAGCAGCCCTGCTGCCCCCTGCGAATAAGCTCTCTGGCTCCTTTCAGCAGCCCTCAGGCCCCCTGCGGGGGAGATCTCTGGTACCTTTCAGCAGCCCTCAGGCCCCCTCCTGGGAGTTCCCTGGCATCTTTCAGCAGCCCTTAGGCCCCCTTCGGGGAGCTCTCTGGCGCCTTTCAGCAGCCCTCAGGCCCCCTGCGAACAAGCTCTCTGGCTCCTTTCAGCAGCCCTCAGGCCCCCTGCGGGGAGCTCCCTGGCTCATTTCAGCAGCCCTCAGGCCCCCTGCGGGGACCTCTTTGGCTCCTTTCAGCAGCCCTCAGGCCCCCTGCGGGGAGCTCTCTGGCTCCTTTCATCAGCCCTCAGGCCCCCTTCAGGGAGCTCTCTGGCACCTTTCAGCAGCCCTCAGGCCCCCTGCGGGGAGCTCTCTGGCCTCCTGTGGGGGGGCTCTCTGGCTCCTTTCAGCGGCTCTCAGACTCCCTGCGGGGAGCTCTCTGGCGCCTTTCAGCAGCTCTCAGACTCCCTGCGGGGAGCTCTCTGGCACCTTTCAGCAGCTCTCAGTCTCCCTGCGGGGAGCTCTCTGGCTCCTTTTAGCAGCCCTCAGACCCCCTGCGGGGAGCTCTCTGGCTCCTTTCAGCAGCCCTCAGCCCCCCTGCGGGGAGCTCTTTGGCTCCTTTCAGCAGCCCTCAGGCCCCCTGCGGGGAGCTCTCTGGCTTCTTTCATCAGCCCCCAGGCCCCCTTCAGGGAGCTCTCTGAGACCTTTCAGCAGCCCTCAGGCCCCCTGCGGGGAGCTCTCTGGCCTCCTGTGGGGGAGCTCTCTGGCTCCTTTCAGCAGCCCTCAGGCCCCCTGCTGGGAGCTCTCTGGCACCTTTCAGCAGCCCTCAGGCCTCCTACGGTGGAGCTCTCTGGCCTCCTGTGGGGGAGCTCTTTGGAATCTTTCAGCAGGCCTCAGGCCCCCTGCGGGGAGCTCCCTGGCACCTTTCAGCAGCCCTCAGGCCCTCTGGGGGGAGCTCTCTGGCACCTTTCAGCAGCACTCAGGCCCCCTGCGGGAAGCTCTCTAGCACCTTTCAGCAGCCCTCAGGCCCCCTCCTGGGAGTTCTCTGGCATCTTTCAGCAGCCCTCAGGCCTCCTGTGGCGGAGCTCTCTGGCGCCTTTCAGCAGCCCTGCTGCCCCCTGCGAATAAGCTCTCTGGCTCCTTTCAGCAGCCCTCAGGCCCCTTGCGGGGGAGATCTCTGGTACCTTTCAGCAGCCCTCAGGCCCCCTCCTGGGAGTTCCCTGGCATCTTTCAGCAGCCCTTAGGCCCCCTGCGGGGAGCTCTCTGGCGCCTTTCAGCAGCCCTCAGGCCCCCTGCGAATAAGCTCTCTGGCTCCTTTCAGCAGCCCTCAGGCCCCCTGCGGGGAGCTCTCTGGCTCCTTTCAGCAGCCCACAGGCCCCCTGCGGGGAGCTCTCTGGCGCCTTTCAGCAGCTCTCAGACTCCCTGCTTGGAGCTCTCTGGCGCCTTTCAGCAGCTCTCAGACTCCCTGCGGGGAGCTCTCTGGCGCCTTTCAGCAGCTCTCAGACTCCCTGCGGGGAGCTCTCTGGCTCCTTTCAGCAGCCCTCAGACCCCCTGCGGGGAGCTCTCTGGCTCCTTTCAGCAGCCCTCAGGCCCCCTGCGGGGAGCTCTCTGGCGCCTTTCAGCAGCCCTGCTGCCCCCTGCGAATAAGCTCTCTGGCTCCTTTCAGCAGCCCTCAGGCCCCCTGCGGGGGAGATCTCTGGTACCTTTCAGCAGCCCTCAGGCCCCCTCCTGGGAGTTCCCTGGCATTTTTCAGCAGCCCTTAGGCCCCCTGCGGGGAGCTCTATGGCGCCTTTCAGCAGCCCTCAGGCCCCCTGCGAATAAGCTCTCTGGCTCCTTTCAGCAGCCCTCAGGCCCCCTGCGGGGAGCTCTCTGGCTCCTTTCAGCAGCCCTCAGGCCCCCTGCGGGGAGCTCTCTGGCGCCTTTCAGCAGCTCTCAGACTCCCTGCGGGGAGCTCTCTGGCGCCTTTCAGCAGCTCTCAGACTCCCTGCGGGGAGCTCTCTGGCGCCTTTCAGCAGCTCTCAGACTCCCTGCGGGGAGCTCTCTGGCTCCTTTTAGCAGCCCTCAGACCCCCTGTGGGGAGCTCTCTGGCTCCTTTCAGCAGCCCTCAGGACCCCTGTGGGGAGCTCTTTGGCTCCTTTCAGCAGCCCTCAGTTCCCCTGTGGGGAGCTCTTTGGCTCCTTTCAGCAGCCCTCAGGCCCCCTGCGGGGAGCTCTCTGACTCCTTTCAGCAGCCCTCAGGCCCCCTTCAGGGAGCTCTCTGGCTCCTTTCATCAGCCCTCAGGCCCCCTTCAGGGAGCTCTCTGGCACCTTTCAGCAGCCCTCAGGCCCCCTGCGGCGAGCTCTCTGGCCTCCTGTGGGGGAGCTCTCTGGCTCCTTTCAGCAGCCCTCAGGCCTCTTACGGTGGAGCTCTCTGGCCTCCTGTGGGGGAGCTCTTTGGAACCTTTCAGCAGGCCTCAGCCCCCTGCGGGGAGCTGTCTGGCACCTTTCAGCAGCCCTCAGGCCCTCTGGGGGGAGCTCTCTGGCACCTTTCAGCAGCACTCAGGCCCCCTGCGGGGAGCTCTCTAGCACCTTTCAGCAGCCCTCAGGCCCCCTCCTGGGAGTTCTCTGGCATCTTTCAGCAGCCCTCAGGCCTCCTGTGGCGGAGCTCTCTGGCGCCTTTCAGCAGCCCTCAGGCCCCCTGCAGGGAGCTCTCTGGCGCCTTTCAGCAGCCCCGCTGCCCCCTGCGAATAAGCTCTCTGGCTCCTTTCAGCAGCCCTCAGGCCCCCTGCGGGGGAGATCTCTGGTACCTTTCAGCAGCCCTCAGGCCCCCTCCTGGGAGTTCCCTGGCATCTTTCAGCAGCCCTTAGGCCCCCTGCGGGGAGCTCTCTGGCGCCTTTCAGCAGCCCTCAGGCCCCCTGCGAATAAGCTCTCTGGCTCCTTTCAGCAGCCCTCAGGCCCCTGCGGGGAGCTCTCTGGCTCCTTTCAGCAGCCCTCAGGCCCCCTGCGGGGAGCTCTCTGGCGCCTTTCAGCAGCTCTCAGACTCCCTGCGGGGAGCTCTCTGGCGCCTTTCAGCAGCTCTCAGACTCCCTGCGGGGAGCTCTCTGGCGCCTTTCAGCAGCTCTCAGACTCCCTGCAGGGAGCTCTCTGGCTCCTTTCAGCAGCCCTCAGACCCCCTGCGGGGAGCTCTCTGGCTCCTTTCACCAGCCCTCAGGCCCCCTGCGGGGAGCTCTCTGGCTCCTTTCAGCAGCCCTCAGGCCCCCTTCAGGGAGCTCTCTGGCTCCTTTCATCAGCCCTCAGGCCCCCTTCAGGGAGCTCTCTGGCTCCTTTCATCAGCCCTCAGGCCCCCTTCAGGGAGCTCTCTGGCTCCTTTCATCAGCCCTCAGGCCCCCTTCAGGGAGCTCTCTGGCTCCTTTCAGCAGCCCTCAGGCCCCTTCAGGGAGCTCTCTGGCTCCTTTCAGCAGCCCTCAGGCCCCCTGCGGGGAGCTCTCTGCGCCTTTCAGCAGCCCTCAGGCCCCCTTCAGGGAGCTCTCTGGCTCCTTTCAGCAGCCCTCAGACCCCCTGCGGGAGCTCTCTGGCTCCTTTCTGCAGCCCTCAGGCCCCCTGCGGGGAGCTCTCCGGCGCCTTTCAGCAGCACTCAGACCCCCTGCAGGGAGCTCTCTGGCTCCTTTCAGCAGCCCTCAGGCCCCCTGTGGGGAGCTCTCTGGCTCCTTTCAGCAGCCCTCAGACCCCCTCCTGGAGCTCTCTGGCTCCTTTCAGCAGCCCTCAGGCCCCCTGCGGGGAGCTCTCTGGCCCCTTTCAGCAGCCCTCAGGCCCTCTGCGGGGAGCTCTCTGGCTCCTTTCAGCAGCCCTCAGACCCCCTCCTGGAGCTCTCTGGCTCCTTTCAGCAGCCCTCAGGCCCCCTGCGGGGAGCTCTCTGGCCCCTTTCAGCAGCCCTCAGGCCCTCTGCGGGGAGCTCTCTGGCTCCTTTCATCAGCCCTCAGGCCCCCTGCGGGGAGCTCTCTGGCTCCTTTCAGCAGCCCTCAGGCCCTCTGCGGGGAGCTCTCTGGCTCCTTTCATCAGCCCTCAGGCCACCTTCAGGGAGCTCTCTGGCTCCTTTCAGCAGCTCTCAGGCCCCCTGTGGGGAGCTGTCTGGCGCCTTTCAGCAGCCCTGCAGCGCAGCACCCACCCCCAGCAGGCGCTGTCAGCAGGGGCTCAGCAGCCCAGCATGGGGTCGTCTCCCTGTCTGGGGCTGGGGCCGGGGCCTGCAGGGGCCGAGGGTCAGGCATGCGGCTGGAATGCGAGGTTCAAAAATAGCCGGGGGTCGGTTGGCATTCCAGGACCGGCTGAGAGCTGGGCAGGAGGAGGCCCCGCTGGGCACCTGAGGGGAAGAAGCCGGGCACTGCCCGGAAACTAACACTGGTTCAAAGGACAGAGCTCTGGCAGTAACTTTCAGCACCTCGAGGCGCTACACGCAGGGCATGTGACAGGCGCTGCGAAGGCCACGTGATTTATGATGAGGAGGCTGAGCTATATCATCCCTATAAGGAAAGCGCTCCAGCGCCTTCCCACCGGTATAAGGCGCTATAGAAAAGCGGTAACACTGTATAAAACTATGAAAGCGCTACAGCGCCCTACTACCGGAATAAGTCGCTACAATCATGTTTAAAATAGGAATCAAGGCTGCACCGCGGGAATCCAATCTTTGGTGATACTGTGTGCTACTGTGCCCGCCTTTAATACAAACCATTTAAGGGGAGACTAGAGTGAACCGACTCTGACATCACAAAGGCTATAAATAAAGGATCAAGGTGGGGAGACATTGGGCCCCCACCGGCGAGAACTGCGGAGGGGGGCGGGGGGGGGGGGGGGGGGTCGGGGCTGTAGACATGTCATGTGCTGCCTGCATGGCCCCTGGTAGTTTACCGATGCCAGCCCAACTGTGCATGTTGTAGGCCTCATTCTCCTTTGCACACCTTACAATAAACACATTTTGTGTCCCATGGTTCTTTCTCATGGAACCTGCATGTCTTTGCGCGTTCTGGTCTTTTCCTTTAGTCTGACCACCACCGACGGGGTCACGCGACAATGCCCCTTGTTATTCTTTCTGTCCAGGCGCTATCACCGAGACATAACACGAGAAGGCAGCTGTTTACGTGCAAACATGTCCCATGCTACAGATGAGCACATGAGCCAAAAACATAGACATGGACCCAGAGTTCTGGAGCACTGCGTTGCGTCCACTGCGACGGAGAGCGTCCATTTGTGCATGGCAAGGTTCGGGATCTTTGATATATAACCATCCAGCTTCAGTAAAAGGGAAGGGGGGGGGGCGGTTAGAAGACTCTGTTTTATAACATTACAAGGCTTTTCATGCTATAGGGATTAAATGCTAAAGTGGAGGCAGCACCAGACCAGGGATGAGGTCATAGTCTGGTCACTTTATTTCAAAAAGTTCTTTATTTTTCTTCATTATAAGCACTCAAAAACAGCCAACGCGTTTCGTTCCTATGAAAGTGACTTCCTCAGGGCGAAAAATTGTATGAATACATTTGTGGCGTAGATCCAAAATGCTGGCCTTGGACGTAATAGCCCCAACCTTCTCTTTCTTATTCCTTCTTAATTTTCAATATCATGATAAATCGTTTCTCAGAACTGTTCATATATATAGAGATGGACTACAAGAGGTGTGTCTGCATCTGTCATGCCGTTGTAACGTCAGGAAGAAACAAAGTCCACAGATATATGGTAGAAGGTAAAGCCAGAGGTCTGTACTATGGGTCCTCAGTAACCTTAGGAGATCTTGATAAATCTCAGACACATGGAGTCACAGGCGCGCAGAGTCGCGGCGTCCCGGTGTCAGGATCGTAAGTTTTGAGAGCTTAATACGAAGAAAGTAAAGAACTTTTTGAAATAAAGTGAGCGGGCTAGGACCTCATCCCTGGTGCTGCCTCCACTCTTGCATTGACCCTTGTTTCTGGGTTTCCAGCGGGACCGAGCCGCAGCAGGTCCCGCGGTGGGCTGGCACAGGACTTTACATAACAGGGGACTTTATGATGGATGTGCTCAGCGCGGAGTCAGCTGCAGGTTCATTTTTTGGTATGCTATAGGGATTAACAACAAGGCTAACAGTATTTTTAGTATGCATTTGTTTTCAAATTGTGGTACGTATACTGCATTTCAGAGCACAATAGTTTGAATAAATATCGAGGGCAGATTTACAAGAACTGGCGCTTCTCTGCATATTTGCAGAGAGGCAGCAGTTCATTTGCAACACGTAAAAAAACCCTTGCACCACCATAGATGCACTGCATTTACAATGTGGCGCATCATGGTGCAAGAATAGACAGATGCTTGACGCATCTGTTTGGCGTAAGGGCAGTACATTACTGGAGTCATGTCGCAATTACGATGTAACTCCAGCAATGCTCAGCGGCGGCCTATACTTGTTGCGCTGCATAACTCCTTACACCTGCTTGAAGCAGACGCAAGGTTTTGATGCAGTGGAGTCGTAAAAGGGACTCTGTGAAAACTTGCAGATTACCGTGCGTCACGCTCCATATATAACACCTGGCGCAGGTATAATGTAGCGCAGGGCTTTACAACATGATGCATCTCCCTAGATACGTCACGTTGTAAATATGTTGCCACGTGGGGCATTGTTTACGACGCCGCTGCGTCACAGAAGTGATGCAACGCCGGTGTAAAGTTGTCACATGGGGCTTGTAAATCTGTCCCTGAGACTTTCTACGTGTCTCTTGTTTATCTTATTGTGCAAGAGAACGGACGAGAGAGAGAAAGAGTGTGTCCTGTTACCCCGATCCCTGAGAGAGCTGCGAGGGTTGTGTTCTGAGGTACAAATTCACCTGCTTCTCTGGAAAGGCTAGCAGGGCAAGTGCGGCACTATAGCTAGTGAGACTCATAGGTTCTGAGGTGGTCGGGTGACTCGGTCCCTTCCTGCCGATGTTCGATGGTTGCAGAGCAGAATCCCTGCAATAGACACTGAAGAGAGACTCGTGAAAGGACACCACGGGCCCCTTCAGCGAGGGGGACTTTAAGACCTGGAGCGGAATTATCATTGCTTCCATGGAATACAGCCCTGAGACCTACACATTTTAACCCATATATGCCTCTTTTCGCGATATTAGGATTGATGGATAGTATCAATATAATTCAATGGTGCTTTCATCACGGTTTCACATTTGGATGACATCCGCTAAAGTAAAAATATATTGCAGTTTTTATTTTATTCTGGACTTATGGCACTACGATATTCTTTGATCAACCCTTTGCATATATAGTTGGACGTATCTTTTTGATGTTTTTTTTTATATTTGTGACATACTCACATTTGCTTGTGTCTCATGACACTTAGTCATCTGTTGTCATTTATTGATTTGTGTTATCTCTTCTGTTTTCTGAAAACGAATTAAATATTTGGAACAAAGCAAAAAAGGAGCCATAAACAAAATAAAGCGTAACAGAGAACTGGACAGAATACCGCCAAGAACCCTCCACTGATGCCAGACACTGGAAATGATGAACAAAAAAAATACAAAGCACTAGGCCATGGCCGGAGGGTCGAGTCGCCATCGCTATTGGGTCATACTAGTTATGTATGACGTATGTATCAATAATGCCATTGCACTGCACGCTACCACCTGATTTTAAACTGTCACCTTTATTGAATTTGTGTGTTTTTTAAAACGAACGAAGCTCACCTTCGCTACAGCGCTGGTACCCACGCGCTAAGGCAGCCCTCCCAGACCCTCCTGACACAGCGTGCCCACCGCTGATACAGGGGAACACGCCCACACCACCAGCGCGGTCTCAAGGCGGAGCCACGCCCACTGCGAGGCCACGCCCACCCGGAAAGCATATTTAAACGCTGTCAGTCAGCGCAACGATTCACCTTGTTGAAACAGCCTCTGAGGCGGAAGCCGGAGGACTGCACGCTACCTCCTGATTTTAAACTGTCACCTTTATTGAATTTGGGTGTTTTTTAAAACGAACGAAGCTCACCTTCGCTACAGCGCTGGTACCCACGCGCTAAGGCAGCCCTCCCAGACCCTCCTGACACAGCGTGCCCACCGCTGATACAGGGGAACACGCCCACACCACCAGCGCGGTCTCAAGGCGGAGCCACGCCCACTGCGAGGCCACGCCCACCCGGAAAGCATATTTAAACGCTGTCAGTCAGCGCAACGATTCACCTTGTTGAAACAGCCTCTGAGGCGGAAGCCGGAGGACTGCACGCTACCTCCTGATTTTAAACTGTCACCTTTATTGAATTTGGGTGTTTTTTAAAACGAACGAAGCTCACCTTCGCTACAGCGCTGGTACCCACGCGCTAAGGCAGCCCTCCCAGACCCTCCTGACACAGCGTGCCCACCGCTGATACAGGGGAACACGCCCACACCGCCAGCGCGGTCTCAAGGCGGAGCCACGCCCACTGCGAGGCCACGCCCACCCGGAAAGCATATTTAAACGCTGTCAGTCAGCGCAACGATTCACCTTGTTGAAACAGCCTCTGAGGCGGAAGCCGGAGGACTGCACGCTACCTCCTGATTTCAAACTGTCACCTTTATTGAATTTGTGTGTTTTTTAAAAACGAACGAAGCTCACCTTCGCTACAGCGCTGGTACCCACGCGCTAAGGCAGCCCTCCCAGACCCTCCTGACACAGCGTGCCCACCGCTGATACAGGGGAACACGCCCACACCACCAGCGCGGTCTCAAGGCGGAGCCACGCCCACTGCGAGGCCACGCCCACCCGGAAAGCATATTTAAACGCTGTCAGTCAGCGCAACGATTCACCTTGTTGAAACAGCCTCTGAGGCGGAAGCCGGAGGACTGCACGCTACCTCCTGATTTTAAACTGTCACCTTTATTGAATTTGGGTGTTTTTTAAAACGAACGAAGCTCACCTTCGCTACAGCGCTGGTACCCACGCGCTAAGGCAGCCCTCCCAGACCCTCCTGACACAGCGTGCCCACCGCTGATACAGGGGAACACGCCCACACCGCCAGCGCGGTCTCAAGGCAAAGCCACGCCCACTGCGAGGCCACGACCACCCGGAAAGCATATTTAAACGCTGTCAGTCAGCGCAACGATTCACCTTGTTGAAACAGCCTCTGAGGCGGAAGCCGGAGGACTGCACGCTACCTCCTGATTTTAAACTGTCACCTTTATTGAATTTGTGTGTTTTTTAAAACGAACGAAGCTCACCTTCGCTACAGCGCTGGTACCCACGCGCTAAGGCAGCCCTCCCAGACCCTCCTGACACAGCGTGCCCACCGCTGATACAGGGGAACACGCCCACACCGCCAGCGCGGTCTCAAGGCGGAGCCACGCCCACTGCGAGGCCACGCTCACCCGGAAAGCATATTTAAACGCTGTCAGTCAGCGCAACGATTCACCTTGTTGAAACAGCCTCTGAGGCGGAAGCCGGAGGACTGCACGCTACCTCCTGATTTTAAACTGTCACCTTTATTGAATTTGGGTGTTTTTTAAAACGAACGAAGCTCACCTTCGCTACAGCGCTGGTACCCACGCGCTAAGGCAGCCCTCCCAGACCCTCCTGACACAGCGTGCCCACCGCTGATACAGGGGAACACGCCCACATTGCCAGCGCGGTCTCAAGGCGGAGCCACGCCCACTGCGAGGCCACGCCCTTTAATCGTACTACAAATGTGCCGGCCATACCAGCGCAGCGGACGAGCGCAGCGGGAGCGCCTAAGGCAAGCCGTCTGCGCCCGTCCGCGCACGACCGGGCCTAGGGCCAGACTCTATGCCTGTCCCTGCCGCCTCAAAGGTAAGCTACTCGCGTAGAGAGCTACTCAGCCTAAGACCCACTAAAAACAGTTCCTGTCGTGTATTACATGACCCTATTGTCCCTTTTCCCCGCTGTGACAAATGCAAACCAGGAAATCTCTCCCTACCGAAACCCCCTGTCCCACCCCCTGTACTTAAAATCTCGACTCTCAACTGCAGATCGCTTCCTAAACATTCCCTGCTCATTAACCATCTCATTGTCGACCTCAATCTGGACATACTTCTCCTCACAGAAACGTGGATTACGGAGCATTCCAACGCAGACATAGTTCTGGCCCTTCCCCCGGGCTTCCTTATCATGTCTCAACCACGCCCCCTAGGTAGAGGAGGTGGATTAGCCATAATCCACAGGGACCACTTCACCTGTCGCACCAAAGACTGCGCGATTCAGGATTCAGAGAGCTGCCTCTTCACGATTCAGCTTTCCTCAACTAACTCCCTGTCAGGCCTCCTGGTGTATCGGCCGCCCGGCCACTCTGGCCCCTTCACGGCCGCCCTTTTGGAAACTGTTTCCTCCTCGGCACACCTGACACCCAACTTCCTTATAACAGGCGACCTAAACATTCATTTCGAGGATCCTCTTGACGCAGGAGCAGCCGACCTAATTGGCGAACTAGCGGCCTTTGGACTGCTTCTTGCCAACTCTGGTCCAACACATACGAAAGGGCACCATCTCGACCCGGTGTTTTCCAACATCCCCTCCCTCCTTTTCATTAATTCTCAACCTCTCCCGTGGACGGACCATTTTCTGGTCACGACCCACCTCCCTGGAGCATTCAAGAAGCCCCAAAAACCCCCTACCTTCACTAGAGACAGAGCGTGGGCCAGTCTCTCGGTGGAGGATTGGTCCATAGCCCTGGACGCTTCGACCCCAAGTCTCACGGAGGACTCCTCCACCGCCGACTCCCAAGTTAGAGATTGGATATCCTCCTCCCTCGACAGTATCATCCCCATAAAAAATCGGGAGATTAAAAACAGGATAAAGGGCCAGGCTCCCTGGTACACCTCTGACCTCCGTGACCTCCGCAAAGAGTGCAAAAAGGCTGAGAGACAGTGGAGAAAGGACTGGCTCCACAGTAACAAAGACATCTACAATAGCACGGTAAGACGCTACAAATCGGCCCTCAAACTAGCCAAGGCAGGATACTATGACAATAGAATACATAACGCCACTAATTCCGCACAAGAATCTTACCTGATTGTCAAGGAACTCCTCAATATTCCCTCGGCACCCACTGATTCACACGCCCCCCCGGACAGAAGTAACGACCTTGCCTCCTTCTTCGACTCAAAAATCTCGCGAATACTGGACTCTCTCCCTACCACCACCCCCCATAACTATGCTGATACAGAGGTCTGTACTAACAGCCCGCGGCTGTCCTCCTTTAGAGCAGTCTCCCTCAGTGAGGTCACCTCTACGTTAGCCAAAATGAAAAGCGGCTCACCCCTTGATCCGGCCCCGGCCAGACTTTTAAAATCTGTGCCTCCCAGCATAGCCCCTACCATCATGGATCTCATCAACATCTCCCTCCTCCAAGGCACAGTGCCTCCCAACTGGAAAAATGCGGTCGTCAAGGCCCTGCTTAAAAAGCCCCATTTAAACCCGGACGACATGTCCAATTACAGACCTATATCACTCCTTCCCTGTATCAGCAAGATGGCTGAGAAACTAGTTAACTCGCAACTCTCCCAATTCCTTGAGACCAACAAAATCCTGCGCACATCTCAAACCGGCTTTCGGCCCGGCCAGGGCACGGACACAGCCCTCCTCTCCGTCATCGAGGAGTCAAGGTGCATTCTGGATTCAGGAGGATCAGTGGCAGTGATCCTCCTGGACCTCAGTGCCGCCTTTGATACGGTTGATCACCGTGTCCTTCTACATCGCCTGGCCAGGGCAGGAATTGTGGGTACGGCACATGCTTGGATTAACTCCTTCTTATCAGGTCGTTCATTCCAGGTGTGGGACGGCAACTCTCGCTCCGACCCCTACCACTCACCTGTGGAGTTCCCCAGGGGTCCTCGCTTAGTCCCACCCTGTTTAATGTTTACATGGCCCCCCTGGAAGATGTCGTGACCCCCCACGGGATAAAAATAGTAAACTACGCTGACGACACCCAACTTGTCGTCTCTCTCTCCCAGCTGGATAAACACCCAGACAGCCTGCGGAACTGTCTCCAGGACATTTACACCTGGATGTGCGAATCCTCCCTGAAGCTGAACGGTGCAAAAACCGAAATCATGCTTCTGGGCAATAAATGGTCCTCCACCCCTCCCGCGGTTTGGCCAGACGCCTTTGGTGAGATACCCACACCAAAGACAGAAATCAAAACCCTAGGTGTCTGGCTGGAACCGAACCTCACCATGAAGACCCAGGCAACCAAGACCGCTGGAACATGTTTTGGCCTCCTGCGGTCAATTCGCAAAATTCTTCCTCTCCTCCCCCCCCCTCTCCAGGAAACTTTTGGTTCAAGGGCTCATCTTAGCCCGGCTTGACTACAGTAACGCCGTCTACCTCGGCGCACCGGAATTCACCTTGGCCAAACTCCAACGGGCACAAAACGCCGCGGCAAGGCTCATTATGAACCTCCCTCCCAGAGCCTCTGCCAAACCGGCCCTCAAGGCTCTGCACTGGCTCCCTGTCCGCCAGCGAGTAGAGTTTAAAGCCATGTGCACCAGCCACAAACTCATCAAGGGTGCCGGCCCGGCCGCCCTGAAAGATCTGGTCGCCCCCTACAAAGCCCCAAGAACACTTCGCTCCGACGACGAACATCTGGCCATCGTCCCTAAATTTAAGAGGGCTCGTACCGGTGGCCGTCGCTTCTCGGTCAAAGCCTCTGCAGGTTGGAACGCACTTCCCCGCAATTTGCGTCGGGAACCCTGCCACGCCCTCTTCAGGAAAAAACTAAAAACCTTTTTATTCCCCAATTAGTCTTCCGGTCCTTTCTCCTCCTGGTTTTTTTTCAACTCTATAGCGCGGGGATGCCTACGGGTCACCAGGCGCTCTATAAATTTATAAATAATAAATAATAATAATAGCGCTCGGTACCCCCAGCGAGGGGGCTCTAGGCGCAGTGAGTTCAGCGGTGAGGCCTCGAATGAGGTAAGAGGTTGCCTTGTGGATCTGAGGCTCTAGGGCGGTGCGATCGGTGCCGCTGCACTGGGTGCTGACTTGGAGGAGGGGCGCTGACCTGAGGGGGGCGCTGTGTTTAGCAATAACTCGCCATTTAAAAACACCTGTTGCAGAGTTCTTTATGCATCCAGCTTTCAGGCAACAATAAAAATGTCACGATAACTGTTGTGATTAATAATCCTCCTAGAGAGAAAGATTGGAACATTTGACTCCCATAAAGTAGCGCAGAGGGTAATGTGCCTGCTGCACAGAACAGATCTGTATTTTATGTGGATTGCTCAGTGGATAAGTAAAGTTAGCATTTACCAGCGCTTTAAGACCAATGAAAATTACGTGAGAGAGGAGCTAGGGAGCTGTTGGACTTGGCCCTTTTGGCAGGTTCACCCCTTAACTTTTTGCCTTTTAATATGACATAATGGTAGTTATTTCTGGCCTCTGCGCACTTTAGCACTGTGGCCCAGTGTAAAGTGCGTGCGCTCTCTGAGTGCGTGTGGTGAGATTGGCCTGCCCTCCCATATGAATGCATGGGGGATATGAGTGTCCATGGTAGTTCCTGATGTGTGGGGAGTGCAGGGGCGAGTTTGGTATGTGCAAACTCGTGAGGTTAAATGCTGCGCGATGGTGTGCGCAGATTTAATGTGACTAGTGGAGAAGTGCCACTTTTAGAAGTTGGCATTTCTGTGTGCAGTGAATGTGAATTGACTGTCTGGCTTGTGATTGACAGGAGCTGGCTGGTGTGGCTGGCTCCAGGAGTCAGGATGGGTCTGCCCCGGTGGTGAGTGGAGAGATCTGCATGTTGATGGGAGGGAGGAGTTGCACCTGGGACCTGAATAGGGCTAGGCCTTCCCTCCACAATGCAGGCTCCACCCCCTGTGGTGCGTCTGATGTCCCTGGCCTGTCCTGTGAATAGAGGAGAGGAGCTGAGCGAAACAAAGTGCTCAAGTGCTCCTGAACCAGTTGTAACTGGTTCTCTCCTTGCCTTGTGCTGTGTCACAACAGGAAACCGCTATATAAATAAGGGGATGTGACCCCAAGTAAATGTTCTTGTCTTGCTACGTGAATCTACCAGGGGCGTGCTGCTGCTGGGGCCCAGGAAAAGGCTTACCTCCCTGGGCCCTGCCCTGCCCCTGGATGCCTGGAGGCCTTCTTGGATCCTGGTTGTGCTTCCCTTTTGCTAGCCTCATGGATTTTAGGCTGCCCTTGCGCCCTTGGAGCGCTTTGCTTGCTTTCTTTGAGATTGCCTTGAGAGTATGGAGCTGAGCAGCATGGCGCTGCAGCCCTGGCCGAGGGAGTCCCCCTCGTAGGGATTCCCCCCTCCTCTTAAGCCCTGCGGGTGCCCACCCCGCTTATGTGGTGATCTGGTGCGCAGGTGCCCACCCTGCGTCTTCGTTTCTTTTTTGTTTTTTTAATTGCTGCGGGTTCCCACCCCACTTATTAGAATCCTAACGGGTGCCCACCCCACATTTCACCTTTATTTGCACTTTAGAGGGAGCCTACCCCTCGAAAACCACCAAGATCGCTGCCGCGTCCACGGCCTGCCTGGTTGTGGTTGGGCCCGCTGGACGGAAGCGGAAGTCACGCCTTTGCAGGACCGGAGGTTGTGTGTCGTTGGTGCGGGTCTCCTTTGAGCTGATGGGAGCCCTGGGATGTACAGCGAGGGAGAACAGGCGCCCACCCCGCCTCCCAGAGCTTAGCAGAAGAGTCCCGGGTCCCAAGAGCGGGCCCGGGTGAATAAGTGCAGCCTTTTTGTCTTGCGGGTGGGGCACGAGGCACATTGTCGGTGCCTGCCCCTCTGCGCTGATTACAGGAACTCCTGCCCGAGGCCCTGTTAGTGGGGCCGATGGAGAGGCAACCTTGATGGGAGTCCCCATGGTGGACGGGGACACTCCCTGCACACGTCGTTGTGCCGAGGCCATAGTTGAGAGGGCAGCTGCCCAGCAAGTAGTGGGCATCTGCACCATTTAGGCGCAATTCTCAAGAGAGTCCCAGAGAGGTACATAAGTGGCACAGAGGTGCCAGGCCTTCCCCAGCTGCGCAGCACTTAGTGCCAGCTGCATTGTTTAGGCTTCCATGTTATTGTTCTCAGCTGCCCAGCAAGTAGTGGGCTGCTGCAACGTTTAGGTTTTACACAGTGGCGCACCCTTGACCTTCGCTGCCTTCGGGACATAGGGCATTTGAGCCACCTTTTAGAGAGGGTGTGAGGGTGAAGGTGTGAGGGTGAGAGGATGAGGGATGGTGAGGGAGGGTGAGCGTGACGGGGTGAGGGTGTGTGAAGGTGAGGGGGTGTGAGGGTGAGGGGGTGTGACGGTGAGAGGATGTGTGAGAGCGTGTGTGAGGGGGTGTGTGGGGTGAGAGGGTGTGTGGGGGTGTGAGGGTGTGGGGTGTGAGGGTGAGGGTGTGTGAGGGTGAGGGTGTGTGAGGGTGAGAGGGGGTGTGAGGGTGAGAGAATGTGAGGGTGACAGGGTGTGTGAGGGTGACAGGGTGTGTGAGGGTGAGGGGGTGTGAGGGTGAGGGGTGTGAGGGTGAGAGGGTGTGTGAGGGTGAGAGGGTGTGTGAGGGTGAGGGTGTGTGAGGGTGAGGGTGTGTGAGGGGGTGTGAGGGTGAGTGTGAGTGGGTGTGAGGGTGGGTGTGAGGTGGTGTGAGAGTGAGGGGGTGTGAGGGGGTGTGTGAGGGTGAGAGTGTGTGTGAGGGTGAGGGGGTGTGTGAGGGTGAGGGGGTGTGAGGGTAAGGGCGTGTGAGGGGGTGTGAGGGTGGATGAGGGTGGGTGAGAGGGTGTGTGAGGGTGAGAGGGTGTGTGAGGGTGGAAGGGTGTGTCAGGGTGAGAGGGTGGGTGAGGGTGGGTGAGAAGGTGAGTGAGGGTGAGGGTGTGTGAGGGTGAGGGGGGTGAGGGGGTGTGAGTGTGAGGGTGTGAGGGAGGGTGAGGGGATGTGAGGGTGAGGGGGTGTGCGGGTGAGAGGGGGTGAGAAGGTGTGAGAGGGTGTATGAGGGTGAGAGGGTGAGTGAGGATGAGGGGGTGTGAGGGGGTGTGAGGGTGAGGGTGTGTGAGGGTGAAGGTGTGGATGAGGGGGTGTGAGGGTGATGGGGTGTGAGAGAGGGGGTGTGAGGGTGAGGAGGTGTGTGAGGGTGAGGTGGTGAGAGTGAGGGGGTGTGAGGGTGAGGGGGGTGAGGGGGTGTGAGGGTGTGAGGCAGTAAGGATGAGTGAGGGTGAGAGGGTTGTGAGGGTGAGGGGGTGAGGGTGAGTGAGGGTGAGTGAGGGTGTGTGAGGGTGGGTGAGGGTGTGTGAGGGTGTGTGAGGGTGATAGGGTGTATGAGGGTGAGGAGGTGTGAGGGTGAAGGTCTGAAGTAAATGGTGGCAGGGCAGACATCATAAGACAGAGAGAAGAGACTGTGTTGTGACTGCGTTGATATATTTCAGAATCAGGAGGGGCAGAGTCAGCACAGTCTGCGAGGGATCAAAGTGTCTAGAGGCAAAGCATAGCGGATGTAGTATTGCAGCTAGCAAGTCGAGTGTTTTCAAGCTGCTGAGTGTCCCTAAAGAGATGGCAAAACAGCAACAGCATTTGAGGAGCAAGGCTACTGTAAACAAGCACGGTAGGCTTTCACTTTTGTCCAGAACAAAAAACGAGAAATGTACAGAGAATGCCGAAAAAAAACACAGCTTCCCTGCGAAATGGATGCAAAAAAAGCCAAGCTCTTGGCATTGCTGTGGCGGGGGGGTGGGAGAGCATTCCTTTGAAGTCTGATACCAAGGCTCAGACAAATGGTGGTGTGCAATGTGCACGCGGGGGGCAGGGGAGCGGCAGCCTTTGAAGTCTGATGCAGAGGCACAGACAAATGGTGGTGTGTGATGTGGCTGGCTCTGTGCACACGCATAGCTCAAATGAACTGTACGCGATCCGCAGTCTAGCTAGACTTTTCTTCTCCGCTTACTATAATCTCACCTATTTATCCCTGCGGGATATAATAGGCGAGGCCTAAAAATCATTTGGTCTTTTAACATTCTCCGACCCAGCCAAATAAATCCTCTCATTTTGAAGTCAGAGAAAGAAAGGCAAACACCATACTCCCTTTAAAATAAACATTTTTTTTAAGCAGAGCCTAACTTTTGACCTCTGTCCATACATTTACAGCAAATGTGAAAATATGAAAAGAAAATGTTTAGGCCTCTTTATTACTAATTCAGCTTGTGAACGCCAGGATGTATAGTATTACTGTGTGTGAGGAAACCGTGCACCGCTGCTGCTCCTGCTGTGTGTCTGTGTGTTAGGGAACCATGCACTGCTGCTGCTCCTGCTGTGTGACTGTGTGTGAGGGAACTGTGCACCGCTGCTATTCCTGCTGTGTGTCTGTGTGTGAGGGAACCGCGCACTGCTGCTGCTCCTGCTGTGTGTCTGTGTGTGAGGGAACCGTGCACTGCTGCTGCTCTTGCTGTGTGTGTGTGTGAGGGAACCGTGCACTGCTGCTATTCCTGCTGTGTGTCTGTGTGTGAGGGAACCGTGCACCGCTGCTGCTCTTGCTGTGTGTCTGTGTGTGAGGGAACCGTGCACTGCTGCTGCTCCTGCTGTGTGTCTGTGTGTTAGGGAACCATGCACTGCTGCTGCTCCTGCTGTGTGTCTGTGAGTGAGGGAAGTGTGCACTGCTGTGTTTGTTCTGTGTGAGGGAACCTTGCACTGCTGCTGGTCCTACTATCTGTCTGTGTGTGAGGGAACCATGCACTGCAGCTGCTCCTGCTGTGTAGTCTGTGTATGAGGGATTCTTGTACTGCTGCTGCTCCTGCTGTGTGTGTGAGCGAACCATGCACTGCTGCCGCTCCTGCTGTGTGTTCTGTGTGTTAGGGAACCTTTCACTGCAGCTGCTGTGTGTGTTTTGTGTGTGGAAGAACCTTACACTGATGCTGCTTCTGCTGTGTGTCTGTGTGTGTAGGATCTGTGCACTGCTGCTGCTCCTGCTGTGTGTCTGTGTGTGAGGGAACTGTGCACTGCTGCTGCTCCTGCTGTGTGTGTGTGTGTGTGTGTGTGTGTGAGGGAACCTTGCACTGCTCCTGCTGTGTGTCTGTGTGTGAGGGAACCTTGCACTGCTCCTGCTGTGTGTGAGTGAACCTTGCACTGCTGCTGCTCCTGCTGTGTGTCTGTGTGTGAGGGAACCGTGCACTGCTGCTGCTCCTGCTGTGTGTCTGTGTGTGAGGGAACTGTGCACTGCTGATGCTCCTGCTGTGTGTCTCTGTCGCAGGGAACTTTGCACTGCTGCTGCTCCTGCTGTGTGTCTGTGTGTGAGGGAACTGTGCACTGCTGCTGCTCCTGTGGTGTGTCTGTGTGTGAGGGAACCTTGCACTGCTCCTGCTGTGTGTCTGTGTGTGAGGGATCCTTGCACTGCTGCTGCTCCTGCTGTGTGTGTGAGCGAACCATGCACTGCTGCCGCTCCTGCTGTGTGGTCGGTGTGTTAGGGAAGTTTTCACTGCAGCTGCTGTGTGTGTTTTGTGTGTGGAAGAACCTTGCACTGCTGCTGCTCCTGCTGTGTGTCTGTGTGTGAGGGAACTGTGCACTGCTGCTGCTCCTGCTGTGTGTCTGTGTCTCAGGGAACTTTGCACTGCTGCTGCTCCTGCTGTGTGTCTGTGTGTGAGTGAACCTTGCACTGCTTCTGCTGTGTGCCTGTGTGTGTGGGAACCTTGCACTGGTGCTGCTCCTGCTTTGTGACTGTGTGTGTGGGTACCTTGCACTGCTGCTGCTCCTGCTGTGTGTGAGGGAACCGTGCACTGCTGCTGCTCCTGTTGTGTGTCTGTGTGTGAGCGAAATGTGCACTGCTGCTACTCCTGCAGTGTGTGTGTTAGAGGGAACCTTGCACTGCTGTGTTTGTTCTGTGTGGAGGAACCTTGCACTGCTGCTGCTGTGTAATCTGTGTGTGAGTGAACCTTTCACTGTGGCTGCTCCTATTGTGTGTCTGTGTGTGAGGGATCCTTTCATTGCTGGAACTCCTGCTGTGTGTCTGTGTGTGAGTGAGCCTTGCACTGCTTCTACTGTGTGTCTGTGTGTGTGGGAACCTTGCACTGCTGCTGGTCCTGCTGTGTAGTCTGTGTGTGAAGGAACCATGCACCAGTGCTATTCCTGCTGTGTGTGTGTGAGTGAACCTTGCACTGCTTCTGCTCCTGCTATGTGTCTGTGTGTGAGGGAACCGTACACCGCTGCTATTCCAGCTGTGTGGCTGTGTGTGAGGGTTCCTTGCACTGCTGCTGCTCCTGCTGTGTGTCTATGTGTGAGGGATCCTTGCACTGCTTCTGCTCCTGCTGTGTGTCTCTGTGTGAAGGAACCTTGCACAGTTTCTGCTGTGTGTCTGTGTGTGAGGGAACCGTGCACTGCTGATGCTCTTGCTGTGTGTGTGTGTGACGGAACCGTGCACTGCTGCTGATCCTGCTGTGTGTCTGTGTGTGAGGGAACCTTGCACTGCTCCTGATGTGTGTCTGTGTGTGAGGGAACTGTGTGCTGCTGCTCCTGCTGTGTAGTCTGTGTGTGAGGGATCCTTGCACTGCTTCTGCTGTGTATCTGTGTGAGGGAACTGTGCACTGCTGCTTCTCCTGCTGTGAAGTCTGTGTGTGAGGGTTCCTTGCACTGCTGTGTTTGTTCTTTATGAGGGAACCGTGCACTGCTGCATCTCCTGCTGTGGGACTGTGTGTGAGGGAACTGTGCACTGCTGCTGCTCCTCCTGCAGTGTGTGTGTAAGAGGGAACCTTGCACTGCTGCTGCTGTGTAGTCTGTGTGTGAGGGATCCTTGCACTGCTGCAGCTCCTATTGTGTGTCTGTGTGTGAGGGATCCTTTCACTGCTGACATTCCTGCTGTTTGACTGTGTGTGAGGGAACCTTGCACTGCTTCTGCTGTGTGTCTGTGTGTGTGTGTGAACCTTGCACTGCTGCTGCTCCTGCTGTGTGTCTATGTGTGTGGGAACCTTGCACTCATGCTGGTCCTGCTGTGTAGTCTGTGTGTGAGGGAACCATGCACCAGTGCTATTCCTGCTGTGTGTGTGTGTGAGGGAACCTTGCACTGCTTCTGCTCCTGCTGTGTGTCTCTGTGTGAAGGAACCTTGCACAGTTTCTGTTGTGTGTCTATGTGTGAGGGAACTGTGCACTGCTGCTGTTCCTGCTGTGTTGTTTGTGTGCAAGAGAACTGTGCACTGATGCTGATCCTGCTGTGTGTCTGTGTGTGATGGAACTTTGCACTGCTTCTGCTGTGTGTCTGTGTGTGAGGGAACTGTGCACTGCTGCTGCTCCTGCTGTGTAGTCTGTGTGTGAGGGATCCTTGCACTGCTTCTGCTGTGTATCTGTGTGAGGGAACTGTGCACTGCTGCTTCTCCTGCTGTGTAGTCTGTGTGTGAGGGATCCTTGCACTGCTGCTGCTCCTGCTGTGTGTCTGTGTGTGAGCGAATTCTGCACTGCTGCTGCTCCTGCTGTGTGACTGTGTGTGAGGGATCCTTGCACTGCTTCTGCTGTGTATCTGTATGAGGGAACTGTTGGACTTGGCCCTTCTGGCAGGTTCACCCCTGAACTTTTTGACTAGTGACTTCTGGTCTTTGCGCACTTTGACACTGTGGCGCAGTGTAAAGTGCGTGCGGTCCCTGAGTGCGTGTGTGAGATTGGCCCGCTCTCCCATAGGAATGCATGGGGAATGTCTGTGTCCCTGGTAGTTCCTGATGCGTGAGGCGTGCATGCTTAAGTATGGTATGTGCACACTCGTGTGATTGGATGCTTCGCAACGATGTATGTGGCATGACTGTGTCTTGTGCGGAAGGGCCACTTCTAGGAGTTGGCATATTAATGTAAAATATGCCTGGCGTGTGATTGGCTGGAGCTGGCTGGGATGCCAGGCTCCAGGAGTCTGTGTGGGTCTGCCCCGGTGGTGAATGGAGAGATTAGCATGCTGATGTGAGGGAGGGGCTGTGCCTGTGTCCTGAATGAGGCTGGGTTTCCCCCACACAATGCTGGCTCCGCCCCCTGTGGTGCGACTGATGACCCTAGCCTGCCTGATGAATGAAAGGGGTGTTTGAGCCATCAACAGTGCTCACAGACCAGCTGCGACTGGTTCTGCCCCCACCCTGCACCTACAGACAAAAGAAAAGGTGTATAAAAGAGGGGCTGTGACCCCATGAAAATGTTCTTGTTCTTGTTGACACTTGAATCTGCCAGGGGCATGCTGCTGCTGGGGCCCATGGGAAGGCTTGCCCTCCCTGGGCCCTGCCCAGCCCCTGGACTACTGAGGTCCTGCCCCCCTGGAAGGACTTTTTCTGGACTTTGTTGTCCCTAGCGCTGGGGACCGCTTCCTGATTTTCCTAGCGCCTGGGAGCACTTCGTTTTGCTTGTAGCGCTGAGAGTGCTTTATTTTCTGCCTTGGCGGTTGCCCCGCCGCAGATTGTCCTACCTTGCCCCTGGCACTTGACCCCTGACGTGTGCCCACCCGCCAGGGGCCCTACGGTGATTTTTACCCCGAGTTCTGTGCCATCATTGTCCCCGCATCGCCGCCCGGCCCGCGATCAGGAAGTCAGGCAGGCCGGGGGCGGGCCTCCGGGACAACCGGGACAGGAAGTGGGAGGGCGGGAGCCTACCCCGCCTCCCACAAGAGAGTCGCGGCTGTTTTTGAAGCACCGGAGCAGGCAGGAGCCTACCCTGCGCCCCGGTGCACTCCCCGAGAAGGAGGGAGGAAGAGTCCTGCATTGCCCAAGAGTCACCGCCGGTCCACCCCCGGGGCCTCCCAGGAGCGAGGGAGCACCCCGGAGCAGAGCGAGGAGGACGCGACTTCGGAGAGCCCCGAGGAGCGGGAGCTCTCCTTCTCCAGTCGCCGGACCCGGTGAGTGTTCTCTTCCTGAGGGGGGTGCGGCCTGGCTGTCGAGCGGCTTCGCCCGATCAGATGGCCGCTCCAACATTGCTCTGGGTGCCCGTTAGTTTTCAGAGCTGGAGAGGCTCCTCCAGGCGCCCCAGTTGTTGGAAGAGCCCACGAGGCTCTAGGGGCATTTTCTTTTGTTCCGAGTCCAGGAGGGACTCCACCGGCCTCCACATTTGTTCCGAGTCCACAGAGGACTCCAACGACCGGCTGCAACTTTGCTTCGAGAGCCCAGGGAAGGCTCGAGGTGCCAGTTCTTTGCAGAGCCCAGCGAGGCTCTTGAGGGGCATTGTGTATTCTGAGCCGGAGAGGCTCAAGGGGCGCATCTTTCTTTCAGGGCCCTGGTAGAGGCTCTTAAGTGCCCCATTTGTTTAGAGCCCTGCGAGGCTCCCAGCCCCCATTTATTTTAAAGCCCTGAGAGGCTCCCTCCTTGCCCACATTGTTTTGGCCAGAGCCTGCGAGGCTACAGCGGGGGCCCAACCTTCACACAGCTGCCCAGCACTTTGTGGGCAGCTGCCACGTTTAGGCCCTGACATTGGGACACAGGGACTGCCACAGGGGGTGGCTAATGTGGATTTTGCGCTATTGTGTTGCTGTTCCTTGCACCTCTGATTGTATGTTATGCTTCATGTGCTTTACCTTTACACCTCTGAATGGGTAGTTTATTCATCATGTGTGTTGTTGCTTTTACACCTCTGAATGTATTGTGATGCATCATGTGTTTCCTTCCTTAGACCCCTACAGGTATAGCGATACTTAGGAGGTTTCCTTCTTGCTAGTACAGGTGGTGCTAGCGAGGCCCAGGTTCCTTGTGTGATCTCCTAAGATAGTGAGGGTGGCATAGGTGGTGCTCACCTGGTACCAGTAGTGACTGGTTGTATGTTATTTTTGTGCTACAGTGATAATTTTATGATCTAAAAAGTGCTGATTCCTGACAGTGGTCCATGTGGCCATGTCTTGTACATATCCCCTGTAAATTCTGCCCGTGCCTGTTGGCACATTGTAAAGTGTGTGTTTTTATCTAATGTGTTTTGGTATAATACAAAGGCTATTTTTATATATAACCTTGTGTGGAGTTTCCTTTGTGGTGGGCCTTGGGTGTTGTTGCTGGGGTGCGTGCGCAAATACTCAACTCATATCGCCTCCAAGTTTAGCCTTGCTGCTCGCACCACATTACCTAGAGGGTTAGCAGGGGTTATCTTGGCGTGTAACTCCCTTGCCCTGACTTAGGAGTGGTGGTCTCTGACTGACTTTGGCACAAGCCCTGGCCAGCCAGGGATCCCATTTCTAACAGGAACTGTGCACTGCTGCTTCTCCTGCTGTGAAGTCTGTGTGTGAGGGTTCCTTGCACTGCTGTGTTTGTTCTTTGTGAGGGAACCTTGCACTGCTGCATCTCCTGCTGTGTGTCTGTGTGTGAGGGAACTGTGCACTGATGCTGCTCCTGCAGTGTGTGTGTAAGAGGGAACCTTGCACTGCTGTGTTTGTTCTCTGTGCGGGAACCTTGCACTGCTGCTGCTGTGTAGTCTGTGTGTGAGGGATCCTTGCACTGCTGCTGCTCCTATTGTGTGTCTGTGTGTGAGGGATCCTTTCACTGCTGACACTCCTGCTGTCTAACTGTGTGTGAGGGAACCTTGCACTGCTTCTGCTGTGTGTCTGTGTGTGTGTGAACCTTGCACTGCTGCTGCTCCTGCTGTGTGTCTATGTGTGTGGGAACCTTGCAATCCTGCTGGTCCTGCTGTGTAGTCTGTGTGTGAGGGAACCATGCACCAGTGCTATTCCTGCTGTGTGTGTGTGTGTGAGGGAACCTTGAACTGCTTCTGCTCCTGCTGTGTGTCTCCGTGTGAAGGAACCTTGCACAGTTTCTGCTGTGTGTCTATGTGTGAGGGAACTGTGCACTGCTGCTGTTCCTGCTGTGTTGTTTGTGTGCAAGAGAACTGTGCACTGCTGTTGATCCTGCTGTGTGTCTGTGTGTGATAGAACCTTGCACTGCTTCTGCTGTGTGTCTGTGTGTGAGGGAACCGTGCACTGCTGCTGCTCCTGCTGTGTAGTCTGTGTATGAGGGGTCCTTGCACTGCTTCTGCTGTATATCTGTGTGAGGGAACTGTGCACTGCTGCTTCTCCTGCTGTGTAGTCTGTGTGTGAGGGATCCTTGCACTGCTGCTGCTCCTGCTGTGTGTCTGTGTGTGAGCGAATTCTGCACTGCTGGTGCTCCTGCTGTGTGACTGTGTGTGAGGGAACCGTGCACTGCTGCTATTCCTGCTGTGTGTCTGTGTGTGAGGGTTCCTTGCACTGCTGCTGCTCTTGCTGTGTGTCTGTGTGTGAGGGAACCGTGCACTGCTGCTGCTCCTGCTGTGTGTCTGTGTGTGAGGGAACCGTGCACTGCTGCTGCTCTTGCTGTGTGTCTGTGTGTGAGGGAACCGTGCACTGCTGCTGCTCTTGCTGTGTGTCTGTGTGTGAGGGAACCGTGCACTGCTGCTGCTCCTGCTGTGTGACTGTGTGTGAGGGAACTGTGCACTGTTGCTGCTCCTGCTGTCTGTCTGTGTGTGAGGGAACCGTGCACTGCTGCTGCTCCTGCTGTGTGTCTATGTGTGAGGGAACCTTGCACTGCTGCCACTCCTGCTGTGTGTCTATGGGAACCTTGCACTGCTACTGCTCCTGCTGTGTGACTGTGTGTGAGGGAACTGTGCACTGCTGCTGCTCCTGCTGTGTGACTGTGTGTGAGGGAACTGTGCACTCCTGCTGCTCCGGCAGTGTTTGTGTGAGAGGGAACCTTGCACTGCTGCTGCTCCTGCTGTGTAGTCTGTGTGTGAGGGATCCTTTCACTGCTGGCACTCCTGCTGTGTGTCTGTGTGTGAGTGAACCTTGCACTGCTTCTGCTGTGTGTCTGTGTGTGTGGGAACCTTGCACTGCTGCTGCTCTTGCTGTGTAGTCTGTGTGTGAGGGAACCGTGCACCACTGCTATTCCTGCTGTGTTTGTGTGTGAGGGAACCTTGCACTGCTTCTGCTTCTGCTATGTGTCTGTGTGTGAGGGAACCGTGCACCGCTGCTATTCCTACTGTGTTTGTGTGTGAAAGAACCTTGCACCGTTTCTGCTGTGTGTCTATGTGTGAGGGAACTGTGCACTGCTGCTGCTCCTGTGTTGTTTGTGTGTGAGGGAACTGTGCACTGCTGCTGGTCCTGCTGTGTGTCTTTGTGTGATGGAACCTTGCACTGCTTCTGCTGTTTGTCTGTGTGTGAGGGGACTGTGCACTGCTGCTGCTCCTGCTGTGTAGTCTGTGTGTGAGGGATCCTTTCACTGCTTCTGCAGTGTATCTGTGTGTGAGGGAACTGTGCACTCCTGCTTCTCCTGCTGTGTAGTCTCTGTGTGAGGGATCCTTGCACACTGAAAAACCGGGTTTTAGAACCCAGCGGCGCCAGGGATAACGCCTGATGTCTTCGGATTCCCCGGCCTCGGCAAACAGAGACACGGGACACTTCTTGATGACGTCAAAGACCAAATTTTATTGGCTGCAACCAGGAACAGAGATATACAAAGCACAACACTGGTGGTTTGCTAGAGACTGCACAAATTCATGGAGCGGAGCATCGTCTTTTATGCTAAAAATCACATTCCTGGCTAGCATCAATTACATACAAACTGGCCAATAGAAGGGTGACATTTCAAACATATCGCATAACGACAATCCCACTTTCCGGTATCCAGCCCACCAGAAATGGCCAAGCAAAATTCAACATTCCTGTCAGAACGGGCCGGATAAACCCATCGTAGAGACCTCAACCCAAATCAATAATTAAGCCATAAAGGAAGGAACAGAAGCAGATGAGAAGCAAGATAGAAGGGTGTGTGCATGTACCATAAACTCAGCAATGTCCTGCTCTTTGATCTCTATCTGACCAGCTGCTTAACAAGGAACTGGCTCAACGAGGTCCGCCTCGGGCAAGGGAGTCAGTTCGTTCAGGTCACACAGAAGTCAGCTAAAGGTGTACGTGTCCCAAAGACTCGTTCGGCCATAGTCATCGGCCTATGTGAGGGCAACCACACAAAATGACTGCCGTACACAAAATGGAACCCGAGGGTTCCAACGAAATCCCTGAATACGTAGTGTTCTCATTGATCGGTTATGACGAAAACACTCGTACATACCGCATTCGTCATTTGCGGTCCGCTGACACCCAAATCGTCTATATCCGACGACCTTCATTGAAAGGGTTCAGAATGACGGAACCACAGGGCCGCAGAACCACAGAACCAGAACCACAGACCCTCTTTTTGCCCTTACATAGGCAATAAACCCAAACCCATGTCAGTCTGAATCCAGGTCTATATTCATCAGATCATCAAGATGTTGCTGTAGCATCATCCTAGTACTTAGCAACTCTCTCTGGACAGGTCTCCTCGCACACGAAGTAGCACAGAGGCCACATATAGCAGGAGCACACTGTACACATTGACAGAACAGGAAAAGGATAGCTAAGACCATCCCAATGACCATCAGAATTTCCCATCCCCATGTGGATAACAATCCCCAAAACCATCCCATCAACGACCAATCTCCCTCGTATATATGTACAGACTCGGAGATCTTATGTAGCTTGGAAATGGCCTGGAAGACTGTCGGAGCGTTGTCTGGAATGAAAACGCAGCAGCTCGATTGAATCAATTTACGAACCCCACCTCTATCTGCAAGTATGACATCTAGTGCAACTCTGTTCTGAAGTGTCATAAGGCGATCCGACTGGAGCTCAGCAGTCAAGTTACTTAGGTGACCGGCAGTTTCGACTATGGTGGACTCAACCTCTCTCGTCAACTGTCGAATGTTCCTGCTGTTAGCCATAGGTCCCCAGAACGGCAGAAAACCCTTAAAGAAATCTCCCAATTCTTGCCCTGCGGTATCTTCCTTACTGAAGACACCTCTAGCAACTCTCGTCTTATGGTAATCTGCCACAGCTGTAAAAGTGGGAGGCAACAAGAACGAAACAAAACATGTGCCCGAGAAGTCAGGGGGCAACCATGTGTACGCTTTATAGTTATGAAATAGGTACCCTTAGCTGCTAGGAACGCCGGGGAAGTCTGAGACGCAAATACATATGTCTCAGTGCAGACACTTTTCCCTAACTGCGCTCTCGGATTCTTGCCATTACCTTGCAGACAATAATGACCCTGATGGGGCACTATCCAAATCGGTGGAGAACTTTTCGCTCGCTGGTTAACACTCAGACTAACTCCATATCCAGTAACTTTCCAACCAATGTATGCTTGTGTCTCATCTCTCGGGATAGTCTCATAGGAACTAATTCCTCTTATCATGTCGACTATACCCTTGACCAGAGCACTAGTCTTCGGACTATCTTTCACGGAACGTTGGGGATAGACTCCATGAGCATAAATGAACATCGTTCTATATGCCCAAATAGAACCATTATAGCTGAAAGGCAAAACCAGGTAAGGAATACCTTTATCGGTCGTATGGGGCATAAGGCCACAAACCCAACAATTTGTTGTGTTCATTACTAGCTGGTGTTGGTGCAGAAGCTGAACAAAGGAATTATTAGCAAATTCCAGTCTTCTAACGATTTCATGTTCGGACAAAGGGTGAAAAGAATGAGAAGAAACAGTAGGAGGAGGTATAGGTTGCGTAGTGGGCATGAACGTCACTTGAAAAGAGAATGTCACATATCCAATTAAAAACATCATTAAGCTAAGCAACATAAACAAACAAAATATTAAAAAACATTTTCGGCTCATCAATTTACAGATTTTGCTCTTAAAGCTTATTCTTTCAACAGCGGTACAAAAGGGGGTGGTGATGGACGGAGCATCTGTATCAATCAAACACTCACACCCAGTCAAAAGATCTGGGTTTAATCCATCACCGTTCTTTAGCCCACTCGCCACCCCAGTTCAGACATGGCTATATGCAAATCAGTCTGACCCTGTGCCTCATGGGAAAAGTCCAGCCCGAACTGCCAAGCCATGTCTTCCCTGGACCGGAAACAAGCTTCCAAGGACCGGTTTCTGGCATTCCAGCCGTCTTCAGCCCGGCTTGCTTGAATCCAGTGGCAAAGTGAGCAAGGGACTCACGTCTGAGCATACCCTGCCACACTTATGGTGGCCAAAAGCGGTACAAAAGGGGGTGGTGATGGACCGAGCATCTGAATCAATCAAACACTCACACCCAGTCAAAAGATCCTCGGATGCTTGATTCCGTTCTGGGAAGGACATGGCTTTTGTAGTTCGGACTGGACTGTTCCCATGGGGCACAGGGTCAGAGCTGATTTGCATATCGCCATTGTCTAACCCAGGGTGGTGTGGAGTGCAAAAAAACGATGGATTTGGGCCCAGATCTTTGGACTGGGGTGAGTGTGTGACATTGATCCACATTCGGTCCATCACCTGTTGTTTTTGCATATTCTTTCAACAGGTCTCTCCATCTCGAAAAACTCCATCCTCTCTAATTGCTGCTTGCGGCGGTAGGGTGTTCTATGCTAAGGAATGCTTCTGTCTGTCCAGGGCAACTCCCTTAGACCAACCAGAACCGTCGACCTAACGTCTGCGGCTTGCACTCCAAAGACTTGACAACCGCGACCCTACAGCTGAACCCGGATGGCAGTTCGAAAAACAAATATCAAAGTAGTTCCTCGGAGGAGAGCTAACCTTCAAAATCAGAAAAAGAAAGAATTTCACTTTATTTGTCCCGCGACTCTCGGTCGCAAATTATAAAGGTCTTTGCCAGGCAATGTCTGTTCTCGGAACAGGAGCTCAGGTTCAGAAGTGTTCAAACGATTCAATGGAGGCACAGCTTCTTGGAGAAGATTATCACTTTCTTGCTCAGTGTTCGTTCCAATCAAACGGGCATCGCTGAAAGGCAGAAAACGAGGCACGGTCTCAGTCTCAGAATCAGGAAGTCCTTTCTGGACCCACCGGTCGTATGGCAGAGGCAAAGGGGCCCTCTTCCAATGTACACCGTGGATCCAGTTCTTTTTACCGTGCACTCGTACTGCAGAACGGGTGGATAATAACACCAAATAGGGTCCGTTCCAGCGGGGCTGCTCGTTCTTGGTCCGCTGAAAGTTTTTCACAAGCACCCACGTGCCATGTTCAATGGCGTGTCCTGGATCTTCAGAAGCCTGTGGCAATGTATCGTGAACCTGTTGATTCAAAACACGCAATTTAGCCGTCAATTCATACAGGTAGTCAAGCAACACAGGATATTCTATTTCGCTAAACTTTGTCGGCCGCGGCACTCGCCAAACATTTGTCGGGCGACCAAAAACTACCTCGTATGGACTCAAACTCATTCGTGAATGCACAGTCATTCTAGTGGACAAAAGGGCTAGAGGCAAGGCATCTGGCCAGAGCTCGCTTGCATCTTGGCTAATTTCAGTTTAGGAGTGCCATTGTAGCACTCGACTAGACCAGCTGATTGGGGGTGATTTGCAGCGTGGAACTTTTGCCGAATACCTAATCCATCACATACTCTCTTCATTACTTGACCCACAAATTCACTCCCATTATCACTCCAGATCATTCTCGGCAAACCATACCTAGGAAAAAACTCCTTAATAAGGGCTTTCGCCGTGGACAAGGCAGTGTTATCCTTCAAAGGGTAGGCTTCCACCCATCTAGAAAAAGAGCAAACAACCACTAACACGTACTTCAGGTTGTTGCACCTCTCCATGTGTATGAAATCTAGCAGCAAAGCCTCAAACAGATACGTTGGAGGAGCAAAATGACCAGCTGGAATTGGAATTCCCTTACCAGGATTGTACATCAAACACACCATACAGTTCTTAACCAGATTCTCTGCACACTTAGGAATTCCAGTGTGGTTCCGTGGTCCCGAATTGGGTTCGATAGTTCTGAACCCGATTTATAAAGATCATCGGAAATGGACGATTTTGGTCTCAATAGACCGCAAATGGCGAGTGTAACGTGTCTGAGTGTTTTCGTATGAACCGATATAGGAGAACACTCTGTATTCGAGGATTTAGTCTGAACCTTTGGGTTCCATTTTGAATGTGGCAGCCATTTTGTGTGGTTGCCCTAACATAGGCCCGATGACTGCGGCCGAGAAATCCTTGAGACACGTACGCCTTAGCTGACTTCTGTTTGACCTGGCCGAACTGGTTCCTCGCCTGGGGCGAATCCCGCTGAGCCAGTTCCTTATTCCACAGCTGGCCTGATAAAGATCAAAGGGCAGGACGTGTCCTACTTTATGGTACACCATTCCCACTCCTCTATCTCCTTTCCATCTGTTTCTGCCTTTCCTTTACGACTTGATCATCGATCTGGGTTGAAGGGTTTATGATGGGTTTGTCCGGCTTGATAGAACAGGAAACCAAGCATGTGTGCGATCGTTTTTGGTGGACTGGACAACAGGAAATGGGATTGTCTTTGACTGTCGTCATTTGCTACTTTTGAAATGCTACGTTGCTATTGGTCAGTTTGTATGCACCAAATGTAAATTGTAATGCTGCCTGAGGCACAATTTTCGGCATAAAAGACCGAGTTCCGTTGATCTAAGTGTGCAGTCTCGGACGAACTACCCGTGTGTACTTCGTAGATCTCTGTCCCTGGTTGCAACCAATAAACTTTGGTCTTTGACGTCATCAAGAAGTATCCCCTGTCTCTGTTTGCCAAGACAGGGGAATCCGGGGTCTTTGGGTGTTGCCCTGACACCGCTGGGTAACCGGATTAGTACCGGTTCTGAAAAACCCAGTACCTCAATTGGCGCCCAACGTGGGGCGACTTCAGCGGTACCGGTCCAAGCCAGAGGTTCGTGAGGAGCTTCGTGAGAAAATTCTGGAGGAAGGCCAGCCACTTCATCGACCCCTGTATGTCATCGTGGTCCAAAAGTCTTTGCTGCGAGGTTTCCCGCTTTCCGACGGCTACGAAGGACTTCTGCCCTGACTGTCGCCCTGTTTTGGAGCCTTAGACGTTTGTAGAGCGAGACGACTGACGGGTCTTCTGGTGACGCCATCAACAACTCAGTTAAGTATAAATGGAGCGTCTCCTAGTCCTCAGTTTGTTTTGTATCCTTTAGTGGATAGCTTTGATTTGGTACCTGCAGGCCCCAAAGCCAAGGGATTCGTGTATTCACGAGATTATCGATTTTAGATTCCCCTTGTTGTTTGAAGCTAGACTCGAGAGCAAGATGCCTGGTTTTAGCAGTCTTAGGAATGTGTTTAGTTGTGGTACTTTGAGGGATTCCCGGTTAGAGGATTCGTGTCCGGTTCCTCCGATTAGAACTCCTACCTACCTACGACCTATATGTGAAGCATGGTGTGGGTCCTATTAGCTATAATGAGATTTGGGTTAAATACACGAAGAATGACGGTGTCCTACAGTGGCCCCGTTATGGCCTCGTTATGGTAGTATGGTAGTTTTGAGACAGAAGTCTTGGATAACCTTGAAGTGAAGTTGTTCAAGAAGAAAGCCCGGCCGGCGATGTTTGACTCTTTCCGCCAAACAGAAAGAAATTAAGTTAGCGAAGAAACATAAGAAGGGTATGTCTATGGTGCAAGCTGCCATTGCATACAGAGATAATGAAGAAGAGCAGGAAAGTGAGCAGATGCTTAGAGTGAGGAAGTTAGCGGTAGACAGATGCTACCCAGTCTTGCCGTCTAAAGAGCAGAAAGACGAGAAGGATCTTGTGAAAGACCCTTTAATGTCGCATTTGTTAAATTCACCGCCACCTTACGTGCAGAATGCTACGGCACCACCGCCACCGGTCGTGGCCGTGCAAATGCCGGTTGCTTTGCCTCCTGTGATTCCTCCACAGCCAGCTCCTTCGTTGGCTACTGTCCCTTTGGCACAGCCTTCTCAGGGGCCGCCAACTTTGTCTCTTCCTGCTACTACGGCCTCTATGCCTGTTCCGACTGTGAATTCTTCTATTACTGTTTCGTCTCCTCTTGTCCTTCCGACTACTCCTTCTCCTAGACTGCGGATGACCGCTGCTTTTTCTGGTTTCTTGACTCCTTGGTTGGGACAATTGGGTATGTCTCTTGTGAATGAGCGCAGACAGCTACGTAGCCAATTGCCTGATACAGATGAGCGAGTGGTTTTGGATCATATGGCACGTAGATGGGTGACGTATAAGTCCCAGTACGATCTAGAGGGTATTATGGATGTTTTCCGGCAATGGGAAGCACCAAAGCAGCGTTATGTTTTTGAACTTATGTGTGCGTTCCTCCATGAACAATGTACGGATGAAGTGGGTAAAGCTCCTGAAGAGTTGTTCCGATTGCGTTCCGAATTTGCTAAAGGGACGATTGTGAGTCTACATGACATCAAGAAAGCGGTGTCGACGTTACTGTCGCTTCGGAGCGATGTCCCTACTGAATGGCTGTTTGAGCCCGATTTGTCAGTTAGGAGACATGCGCGTCAATATCCAATGTGAGAGGTTCCTCCAGTATGGAGACCTGCTGATGCGAATGCTCATCCACCTGTTTTAGCGCACTTTCAGCGAGTGTGGGTTCATGTCCCGTGGAAGCGTGCAGAAGTGTTAGCGCTTAAGCAGACTTTACCAGATCCGAGAAAGGATCCCGCGGGATATTATAAAGAGCTTACGCAAACTGTGAGTTTGTGTATTATGAATTTGGCGGATATAGACATGCTGTTTGGGAATGTTGTTCCACAGCCCATCTGGAATGTCATTCGACATACAGATCATGATAATGAATTGGGTGATTCGTGGGTGAACCTTGTTGCGGCAGATGATAGACAAGTTGGAGGTGCTAAGCCTGACAATCCTATTACTGAACTTCCTGGTAGAATTATTACTTTCATGAAGACTCTGATGCCTGAAGTCCGTGTTAATTGGGACAAATTGTCGGCGTGTAAGCAGAAGAAAGTTGAGACTGTGTCAGATTTTTTTCTCGCGGTTTGAAGACACTTTTGTTGACCACAGTGGTCAGGATATGGCTACCGAGGGTGGCCAGAGATTGTTCATTGATAAATTTGTGCATAATCTTCTTCCTGAGTTGTGTACCAAGTTGAAGGATTCCGAGAGTGCCTGGCCTGTTTCTACTTCGCCGCAGATTTTAGCTACGGCTCAGTACTACGAGAATAGGCGTAAGGATGAGTTAGAGAAAGCGGATAAGAAGACTAAGGAATTGAAGACTAAAGTTCTTCTACAGCAAGCTTATCCACCCCGTGTTAATAATCAGCGTGATTATCAGCAATCACCACAGTATTCGAGGAACTCACAAAGAGACGAGCCTCCTCAACAGCGTTTTCCGTATGGTCCTAATCAGTGTGCGTATTGTAGAGAAGAGGGTCATTACAAGAATAGTTGTCCGGTTCTGTTGCAACGTGCAAATAGTGCTCCTGGTGTTAGAGGTAGAGGTGCTCAACAAGCGCCTAGAGGTAGAGGTCGCGGACAGAACGCGGGCCCTTTGCCTCCCCAGAATTCAATGAACAGTTTTGATCAACAGCAGAATTCGTCTGGTAGGACTACACAGTACTACGTAGATGATTACTATGTTGAAGGCGACGAAGAGCAAGGTAATAATTGTTAGGACAGCCATGGACAAAGAGAGGGAGTTGTTTCAGTTCCGGTAGATCAGAGTGGACCCTACGTGGAAGTGATTGCATCAGGTGTGTCAGAGCCTTTTCTGCTAGACACTGGTGCTACGAAGAGTTCTATTATGCATTCCAAACTCCCTGGCGCACCTTTGTCTGGCTTTAATAATGTTTCCATAGGTTTTTCTGTTTCCCCCGTTACGAATCCGATTTCCGTTCCATTGCCTCTTTCTGTTTGTCCTCGTAGGTTTGAAGCACCCCTTCTTTTGACTACAGGTTGTAATGAGAACTTGTTAGGTTTGGACTTGTTGAAGAGATTGTATGCAACTTTTTACTGTTCTCCGTCAGGAGTACATCTTACTTTGGGTGAGAATGTGATCTCTCCAATATATATCTCGAAAGATTGTCTCCCACCTGAATTGTCTTCACTACCAGATTCATTGTGGGCTACGGGTCCAAATGATGTGGGCCTGTTAGACATTCCCCCATATGTTGTGACATTGAAGGCGAATGCTCAGTTACCGCGCATCCCACAATATCGTATTTCAAGTGATGGTGAATGAGCGCTTTTGGCGATCATTTATGATCTGATTGACAAGGGTGTTATTGAAGAGACACGAGGTAATGTGTGTAATAGTCCTGTTTTGCCTGTCCTGAAGAGAACTGATTCTTCACAACCTCCTGTATATAGGTTCGTTATCGACCTTCGTGAAGTGAACAAAATTGTTGTTCCGCAATTCCCTGTTGTGCCAGACATTACTGCATTATTGACATTGATTCCAGCTTCTGCCACTTGGTTTTCGGTGATTGATTTGAAGAATGCTTTCTTCAGCATTCCGATTGCCATAGAGAGTAGAGATATCTTTGGATTCTCTTTAGGAGGACGAAGTTTCCGCTTTAAACGCGCTCCTCAAGGCTATTGCGAGAGTCCATCGATTTATAGTCAAGCTTTGAAGACGCAACTTGACTTGTTAGCTTTTCCTGAGGGTGCAGCCCTTATTCAGTATGTTGACGATCTGTTGGTCGCTCCTGATACTGAAGACATATGTAAGGATGCCACTGTGTCCTTGTTGTCTCACTTATCTGACTGCCATCATAAAGTTTCTCTCTCGAAATTGCAATTTTGCCGCCAAGAAGTAACCTACTTAGGTCACCTCTTATCGAAGGAGGGAAGGAAACTGACCCCAGAAAGAATTCAGACTATCGCAAGAATGAGTGTCCCTACGACGCAAAGAGAAGTACGAGCATTTTTGGGTATTATGTCGTACTGTAGACAGTGGATCCCAAATTTTTCTCTTTTAGCAAAGCCTTTGATAGCTCTGACTGTTAAGGATACTCCAAATCCGATTCCTTTGACTGATGAATGCCAAAAGAGTTTCTCTGAATTACGCAATGCGTTGTGTTCGGCTCCTGTGTTGTGTACTCCCGACTACAGTAAGCCTTTCACGTTGTATGTCCATGAGAGAGAGGGATGTGCATTATCGGTGTTGACTCAGCAGTTTGGCGGGAAGCAACGCCCATGTGCGTACTTTTCGTCGACTTTAGATCCTGTGGCTAGAGCGTTGCCGAGTTGCTTGAGAGCTACAGCGGCAGCGGCCGTTTCGATTCAACAATCTGCAGGCTTGGTTATGGATAACACGTTAGTGGTCATGGTTCCACATGCAGTGGATACCTTGTTGAATCGTACGAAGACACAGCACTTAACTAGTGCTCGGTTGTCAGGGTATGAACTTACGTTGTTAGCGAGCCATGTGCACATCAAGAGGTGCAATGTTTTGAATCCGGCTACAATATTACCGATTTCACTTGAAACAGATGATGATAGTGAACAGCAACACAATTGTTTTCTAAGAACCGAAGAAGAGACCAAAGGGAGAATAGATTTGAGGGATACTCCTCTTTCTGATTGTGATGATGCTTTGTGGGTTGATGGTTCGTGTTTTAAATTACCGAATGGTGATACAACTGCAGCCTATGCTGTGACGACTTTGCATACGGTCGTTGAAGCTGCACGTATCCCACATAATTCCGCACAAGCGGCTGAACTGATTGCACTTACGAGAGCATGTGTGTTGGCGAAAGGTAAACGAGTGAATGTGTATACAGATAGTCAGTATGCGTTTGGTGTGGCTCATAGTTTTGGACGATTGTGGCGTGAACGTGGGTTTTTGACATCGCATGGGTCGAAGATCCAGCATGGACAGCTGGTGAATGAACTCCTTGAATCTCTTACGTTACCTTTGCAAATAGCGATTGTGAAATGCAGTGCCCATAAAAAGATTACGGATGATATTGGTCGTGGTAATGCGTTTGCGGATGAGGTTGCGAAAGAAACTGCTAGGAACGTGATGAGTCGAATGTATGTTGTGGGTCCGGCGAGATGGGTTCCAGAGAAGAGTATGTGTGAAGACACCATCGAGAGCGTGAAAGTTATTCAGAGTGAGGCTACAGAGAAAGAGTTGGATGAATGGAGAGAGAGTAAGGGTAGATTAGACTCGAATGGCTGTTGGACTGATTTGTCCGAACACCAGAGATGGTTGTTGCCTAATGCATATGTGCTGCCAGTTGTTACAATGGCACATGGAATGGCACACATTAGCGTGAAAGGAATTTGCAAGTTGTTGGCTCCGGTTTGGCAGAATGTAGGGATCCCCAGATGTGCAGAGAATTTGGTCAAGAATTTTATGGTGTGTTTGATGCATTATCCTGGTAAGGGAACTCCAACACCAGCTGGTCATTTTGCTCCTCCTACGTATCCGTTCGAGGCTTTGCAGCTAGATTTTATCCACATGGAAAGATGCAACAACTTAAAGTATGTGTTAGTGGTTGTTTGCTCTTTTTCTAGATGGGTAGAAGCTTACCCCCTTAAGGACAATACTGCTTTGTCCACAGCAAAAGTTTTGCTACCAGTCTTGGGAGTGTAAGCCTGAGACACTAGGTCGAGGGTTCTGTTGGCCCGAGGCAGCCTTCCTGGGTGCAGCAGAGGTACTCTCAAGCAGAATCAACCAACCACCGCGGGCAGCGCCTTTAGTTTAAGGATGGATTTCTTTGAGTTGGAGAGACCTGTACAGACACTGACTTTTGGAAAACGTATATGTAAGATAATGTCGAAGAAATGCTTTTTGATACTATGTTTGCTTTTGCTATTGAGCTTCGTAATATTCATAGCTGGTTATGTAGCATTTGTTTTTAAAATGACGTCTAATTTGACTGTGCAACCTACACCTTCACCTACTATTTCTTCTCACTCTTTCCATCCTTTGCCCGAATATGAGGTAGTCAGACGTCTGGAATTCGCTAATAATTCCTTCATACAACTTTTGCACCAGCATCAGTTAGTGATTAATACAACGAACTGCTGGATTTGTGGTTTGATGCCTCATACAACCGATAAAGGTATTCCTTATTTAGTTTTGCCCTTTAGTCTAAATTGTTCGATTCGAGCTTACAGAACCATGTTCATCTATGCCCATAGTGTCCACCCCTTACGTTCACCGAAAGACAATCCAAAGAATAATCCACTAGCTAGAGGTAAAGTCGACATGATCAAAGGGACTAATGCAGTTGAGACTATTCCGAAAGATGAGAGGCTACCATATAGTGGTTGGAACGTCACTGGATATGGAGTTAGTCTGAGTAACCAGCGAGTGAAAAGTCCTCTACCGATCTGGATAGTGCCCCATAAAGGTTACTATTGTCTGCAGGGCAATGGTAAAAATCCGAAGGCTCAGTTAGGGAAGAGTGTTTGCGCTGAGACTTATGTGTTTCCGTCTCAGTCTTCCCCAGCGTTCTTAGCTGCTAAGGGTACCTACTTTGTTTGCTATGACAAAGCGTATACATGGTTGCCCCCCAACTTCTCGGGCACATGCTTTGTTTCCTTTCTGTTACCCCCCACTTTTACAGCTGCGGCAGACTATCATAAGATGAGAATTGCTAGAGGTGTCTTTAGCCAAGAAGACACTGCAGGTCAAGAATTGGGAGATTTCGTTAAGGGTTTTCTGCCGTTTTGGGGACCTATGGCTAACAGTAGGAACATTTGTCAGCTTACGAGAGTGGTTGAGTCCACCATAGTTGAGACCGCCGGTGCCCTTGGCAACTTGACTGCTGAGCTCCAGTCGGATAGACTTATAACACTTCAGAATAGAGTTGCCCTAGACGTTATTCTAGCAGATCGAGGTGGAGTATGCAGACTGATTCAATCAAGCTGCTGTGTTTTTATTACAGACAACGCTCCATCGGTCTTCCAGGCCATTTCCAAATTGCACAAACTCTCCTATTCTGTCCATCTGGACAAAGGAGATTGGTCTTTGATGGGATGGTTATGGGGATTGATATCCACTTGGGGTTGGAAGATTTTGATGGTCATTGGAATGGTCTTAGCAATTCTGTTCATGTTCTGTCTCTGTGTACAGTGTGCTCCGGCTATTTGTGGCCTTTGTGCTACTTTGTGTGTACGGAAACCTGTCCGGAGAGAGATGCATAGTAATAAGATGATGCTACAGCAGCATTACGATGACCTGATGAATATAGATCCGGATTCAGATTAAAATGGGTCTGGGTTTATTGCCTATGATAGGGCAAAAGGAGGGTCTGTGGTTCCGTGGTCCCGAATTGGGTTCGATAGTTCTGAACCCGATTTATAAAGATCATCGGAAATGGACGATTTTGGTCTCAATAGACCACAAATGGCGAGTGTAACGTGTCTGAGTGTTTTCGTATGAACCGATATAGGAGAACACTTTGTATTCGAGGATTTAGTCTGAACCTTTGGGTTCCATTTTGAATGTGGCAGCCATTTTGTGTGGTTGCCCTAACATAGGCCCGATGACTGCGGCCGAGAAATCCTTGAGACACGTACGCCTTAGCGGACTTCTGTTTGACCTGGCCGAACTGGCTCCTCGCCTGGGGCGAATCCCGCTGAGCCAGTTCCTTATTCCACAGCTGGCCCGATAAAGATCAAAGGGCAGGACGTGTCCTACTTTATGGTACACCGTTCTCACTCCTCTATCTCCTTTCCATCTGTTTCTGCCTTTCCTTTACGACTTGATCATCGATCTGGGTTGAAGGGTTTATGATGGGTTTGTCCGGCCTGATCGAACAGGAAACCAAGCATGTGTGCGATCGTTTTTGGTGGGCTGGACAACGGAAAATGGGATTGTCTTTGACTGTCGTCATTTGCTACTTTTGAAATGCTACGTTGCTATTGGTCAGTTTGTATGCACCAAATGTAAATTGTAATGCTGCCTGAGGCACAATTTTCGGCATAAAAGACCGAGTTTCGTTGATCTAAGTGTGCAGTCTCTGACAAATTACCCGTGTGTACTTTGTAGATCTCTGTCCCTGGTTGCAACCAATAAACTTTGGTCTTTGACGTCATCAAGAAGTATCGCGTGTCTCTGTTTGCCAAGACAGGGGAATCCGGGGTCTTTGGGTGTTGCCCTGACACCGCTGGGTAACCGGATTAATACCGGTTCTGAAAAACCCAGTACCTCACCAGCATTCTGCCAAACCGGAGCCAACAACTTACAAATCCGTTTCACGCTGATATGAGCCAATCCATGTGCCATTGTAACCACTGGAACTACATACGCATCGGGTAACAACCATCTCTGATGCTCTGACAAATCAATCCAACAACCATTCGAATCCAATTTACCCTTACTCTCTCTCCATTCATTCAACTCTTTCTCTGTAGCTTCAGCTTGGATGGATTTCACACTCTCAATCGTATCTTCACACATACTTCCATCTGGAACCCATCTCGCCGGACCTGCAACATACATTCGACTCATCACATCTCTCGTAGTTTCTTTCGCAACTTCATCTGCAAACGCATTACCACGACCAACATCATCCGTAACTTTCTTATGCGCACTGCATTTCACAATCGCTACTTGCAATGGCAAAGTAAGTGATTCAAGAATTTCATCCACCAACTGACCATGCTGGATCTTGGTTCCATGCGAAGTCAGGAACCCACGCTCTCTCCACAAACGTCCAAAACTATGAGCCACACCAAACGCATACTGGCTATTGGTATACACAGTCACTCGTTCTCCTTTCGCCAACACACATGCTCTCGTTAATGCAATCAACTCTGCTGCTTGTGCTGAATTATGTGGGATATGTGCAGCTTCAACAATCGTATGCAAAGTCGTAACAGCATATGCCGCAGTCGTATCACCATTCGGAAGCTTAAAGCATGAACCATCAACCCATAGAGTACCATCACACTCTGGAAAAGGAGTATCCCCAAGATCTATTCTCCCTTGCGTTTCTTCCTCGGTCCTAAGGAAACAATCATGCTGTTTGGTAACGTCTGTCTGAAATCGGCAACAACGTAGCTGGATTCAACGTGTTGCATCTCTTTATATGTACATGACTCGCTAACAAGGTCAATTCGTAACCCGACAACCGAGCACTAGTTAAGTGCTGTGTCTTGGTACGATTCAAAAAGGTATCCACTGCATGTGGAACCATCACAATCAGTGTATTGTCCATTACCAAACCAGCAGACTGTCGAATAGAAACAGCCGCTGCCGCTGTAGCTCTCAAACAACTCAGCAATGCTCTAGCTACCGGATCCAAAGTCGATGAAAAATAAGCACATGGACGCTGCTTATCACCAAACTGTTGAGTCAAAACTGACAATGCACATCCCTCTCTCTCATGGACATACAATGTGAAAGGCTTACTGTAGTCGGGGGTACCCAACAAAGGAGCCGAACACAACGCATCACGCGATTCCAAAAAACTCTTCTGACATTCGTCAGTCCAAGGAATAGGATTTGGAGTATCCTTAACTGTAAGAGCTATCAAAGGCTTCGCAAGCAACAAAAAATTAGGGATCCACTGTCTACAGTACGACGTAATACCTAAGAAAGCACGTACTTCTCTCTGTGTCGTAGGCACACTCATTTTCGCAATCGCTTGAATTCTTTCTGGGGTCAGTTTCCTTCCCTCCTTCGATAAGAGGTGACCTAAGTAGTTAACTTCTTGTCGACAATATTGCAACTTCGAAAGAGAACCCTTATGATGGAAATCAGACAGATGACGTAACAACCACAAAGTAGCCTCTTTGCAGATCTCTTCATTGTCAGCAGCAACTAACAGATCGTCAACATACTGAATAAGAGCAGCACCATCAGGTAAAACAAGCAAGTCAAGTTGTGTTTTCAAAGCTTGACTATAGATCGCTGGACTCTCGCAACAGCCTTGAGGAGCGCGCTTAAACCGGAAACTTTGTCCTCCTAAAGAGAAGCCAAAGATATCTCTACTCTCCACGGCAATCGGGATGCTGAAGAAAGCATTCTTCAAGTCAATCACCGAAAACCACGTGGCTGTAGCCGGGATCAAAGTCAGTAAAGCGGTGATATCAGGCACAACTGGAAATTGCGGAACAACAATCTTATTCACCTCACAAAGATCGATCACAAACCTATATACAGGAGGCTGTGAAGAATCGGTTCTTTTCAGAACAGGCAAAACCGGACTATTGCACACGTTACCTCTCATTTCCTCAATCACACCTTTCTCAATCAGATCATAGATGATCGCCAAAAGTGCTCTTTCACCATCACTGGAAATGCGATATTGCGGAATGCGTGGTAATCTAGCATTCGCTTTCAACGTCACAACATATGGTGGAATCTCTAGGAGACCCACATCATTAGGACCAGTAGCCCAAAGAGAATCAGGGAGAGAAGACAATTCAGGTGGAAGTCGGTCTTTAGACAAGTACATCAGAGAGATCACTCTTTTACCCAATGTAATGTGTATTCCTGACAGAGAGCAATATAGCGTCGCATATAATCTCTTTAACAAGTCCAATCCCAACAAGTTCTCACCACAACCAGTCGTCAGAATGAGGGGTGCTTCGAATTCACAAGGTCCAACAGAAATAGACAATGGATTATAAATCGGATTCGTAACCGGGGCGCCAGAAAAACCTACTGAAACATTCTTTAGGCCAGACAAAGGTGCGCCAGGGAGTTTAGAGTGCATAATAGAACTCTTCGCAGCACCAGTATCCAACAGAAAAGGCTCTGACACACCTGATGCAATCACTTCAACATAGGGTCCACTCTGATCTACTGGAACTGAAACAACTCCCTCTCTTTGTCCATAGCTGTCCTAGCAATCATTACCATCCACATTCTCACCTTCGACATAGTAATCATCCCCATAGTACTGTGCCGTCCTACCAGACGCACCATTCTGCTGATCAAAGCTATTCATAGAGTTCTGTGGAGGCAAAGAACGCGCATTCTGACCACGACCTCTACCTCTAGGAGCTTGTTGAACACCTCTAGCTCTCACACCAGAAACCCCATTCGTGCGCTGTGACAGAACCGGACAACTACTCTTGAAATGACCCTCTTCTTTGCAATACGCACACTGATTAGGGCCTACGGGAAAACGCGGTTGAGAAGACTCGAACCTTTGCGAGTTTCTCTGATATTGCTGAGGTTGCTGATAATCACGCTGACTATTACGAGGCGGATAAGCTTGCTGTAGAAGTGTGAGAAGTTGGCCTGATATATGATGTTTCCAATTCTGGAACAACCTTGTATCAGTCCAAACAATCCCTTATGGTGTCTGGTTGTAAGTCAACCTTATAGACAAGCTATCCTAGGAGTAGCATGGACTAAGCAGCCTTAAAGGCTTAACTCAAGAGGTCGTGTTAAGCGAGCTGTTTTACCAATCACAATCCTGTAATATCAAATGAAAGGACACCACACAAGTATATATTATAAAAATATATGTGTTTATTACTAAAAATAATCCCCAGTACTCTTTATGAGCAAAGGGGCACAAGCGTTAAATCAAAAGCACAGTATAACATACAAAGTTGCACAATTATGTATGAGGGCGGGTGGCCACTCAAACCATATATTAAGAAAGTGGTATAAGAGATACCAATCGAACAGTGGTTAGGCCTAGGGAATTGCTGGGAGCAGTCGGGACAAGCAATGCTGAAGTCGGGAAAAGCCAGCGGGATTTGGGTGCAGCGCTTAAAGCACACGCATGCACCAATGTTAAGTCAATGGTGCGTAAAAGTTACACAGTTAGAGTTTAAGGATACTTCCGCTGAACCTAGAGGGACAAAACTTTAGACACAGGCCCTAGAGGTGTGTACCAGTGTGGGAACACCGGCGTTGCAATGTTACCTCACCTACAGGAAGCGGGTGCATAGGGTCGAAGTGGCGTCGGGTTTCGTCACGCAGGTTCTTGGTGCTTGAAGCTGAAGATGCTGCAGGCGATGTGAAGGAGAAGTGTCCGGTGTGATCCAAGGGTGGATCAGAGTCGTAAAGTACCTGAAAGCAGAGGGGACAGAGTCTGGGTCACTCAGCAGTGACCAGGGTGGAACAAGGACGGAACCAGGCAATGTCGGGCGTAATCAGGTGGTTGTTGAGGAGCTTCTCTCCGCTGCCACGTGGGCTCTGGGGCATCTGCGACGTCCAGGAGCAGGTCACGAGCTGTCCCACGCAGGCTCTCACCGTCGGCGCTGTCGGCTTCAAGATCGGAGCAAACAATACTTGGCAAGAGCAATCCACGCAGGACTGGAAGATTGCTTCTCACTCAGACCAGGAGGGTCAGAGCGGGGGCTCCTTTTCAGAGGAGCTGGCGCAAGTCTGGAGCAACCAGAATCACAAGTCAGTTTTAGGTTTTCGTCGGCACAGGGGCCACAAGCCAGCTGGCAAGTGACCGGGCCAACGCGTTGAGCCAGAGAAAGCAGAAGGGCCCCACGCAGCACTCGCCGAGTGTAGAGGGGTGAGCTTCGGTGCAAGAGTGGCTCAGGGTTGGGGCTTCTCAAACCCCGGTGTACAGCTTCGAGGGTCACTCGTGGGCTGCACGGTCAGCGTCTCGTGGTCTTTTCAAGATGGCGTGCCCCATGCTTCTTGTCACCTCCACGGGTCTCAGCTCTGCAGGGACTGTGGATCGGGCTGTAAGAAGGCAGGCAAGCTTGATCTCGTCGATCTCTGTCGCTCGAGTTCTGGCAGGAACTGCAACAAAGCAGACGTCGAGGTGCTGGATGGTGCCTGTTTGCACAGGGTGGTCACTCCTTGACCACAAGGGAGATTCTTCAGTCTTCTACGTTGAGTAGGATGTCGAAGGGTCCAGAGTTTCGTTTTAAATGTTTCCTCAGGATAATCTGAGTGCGTTGGCACTGCTCCCATTCTTATACCAATCTAGGGGGCTGGATTACCTGCTAGGTCCCCTCCTATGGGTGGGACCCAGGAAGTGGGGTGGATATACCCCTTTCCTTTGATCCAGGCCGCGCTGGGACAGGGGCTGGTGTGCCCCAGAACCGGTTTGGCCGGATTATGCAAGGGGTAGCCTTGTGTTCCCCAGGCAGTGTCTGGTTTCTTTCAAACCTCACTGCTACAATCCACTATCTCCTGTCTGGGGTGGGGTGACACCTCCCTGTGACAGGAAACCCTTTGTCCAGGCCTCCTTGGCTGAGTTTTGGTCAGCTGCAGGAGGTCAGACTCGTGTCTGTGGCAGAAGCATCCATTTTGTGGATCTGAGGCTCTTTTAAAATCAACCGCGTTTTAGCAAAGTAACATGTTGTCTCCCTCTAGAGGGGTGGAATGCTACCCCCGTCGCCAGGACTGGCGAGGGGGTAGTATTCCAAATCGTATGACACCTTACACGACATGTTTTGATAAAGCCAAACCAAAGTTGCTATATAATCGCGAGGATTATAAGGCACTTAATAGTATATGGTATGGCATTATCCCGGAACAGCTTAGGGAATTGGTCCCGACAGCTGCAGCCAGGCTCAGCTCATGCTAGAGCACCATCTCACATAAAACCAAGCACTCTGCCTCCAGGATTGTTAAGGCCTGCCATAGGAGTGACTGATAGGTATATATGTGTCCAGTTAGGTTTAGATATAGGCATACTATATCTAAGTAAGGGGTGATTACACCACCTTGCCCCAGCTGAGTGATCAGCCAGTTGTGTCAATTTTAGATAGCCAGCCAGGGGTGGCAAAAGATATGCTGCAGCCCCTGTAAGGCCTTAGATGCACCTATGCCCTGGGCACCTATAGTGCTCTGTACAGGGGCTGATAAGGTGACCCAAGCCAATCTAGTTATGCACCTAGGGTACATGGAATCCATTTTACAGAGAGAGCAGATAGCCTGGGGCCCTGATTAGCAGGGAACCAGGCCAACTAAGTCGAAAACCAGCTAAACACAAGGCAAAAAATCTGGGGTAACCATAGTCAGGTAGCCACCTTCCTACAAGAAGTACTTTAGTCTTCAATTCTTTAGTCTTCTTATCCGCTTTCTCTGTCTCTTCCTTGTTCCTATTCTCATAGTGCTGGGCAGTAGCCAAAATCTGCGCTGACATAGAAACAGCCCAAGCACTCTCAGAATCCTTCAACCTATTGCACAATTCTGGAAGCAAATTATGAACGAATTTGTCAACGAACAACCGTTGACCACCTTCTGTACTCATGTCCTGACCACTGTGGTCTAAAAATGTCTCTTCAAATCTAGTGAAAAAGTCGGACACAGTTTCGTCTTTCTTCTGCTTGCATGCAGACAATTTGTCCCAATTAACACGCAAAGCAGGCATCAAAGTCTTCATATAATCAATAATCCTATCAGGTAGTTCAGCAATTACATCCTCAGGCTTAGCACCACCTACTTGTCTACCATCTGCAGCTCTAAGATTATTGCATGTATCACCTAATTCATGCGCATGATCCGTGTGACGAATCTTTCCCCAAATAGGCTGTGGAACAACATTCCCAAACAACATATGTATATCAGCCAGATTCATAATACATGAATCCGCAGTTTGAGATAGCTCCTTATAAAACCCTGCTGGATTTTTACGCGGATCAGGCAAAGTTTGCTTAAGAGCTAAAACTTCAGCACGCTTCCATGGAACATGTACCCAAACACGCTGAAAGTGTGGCTGAACAGCTTGATTAGCATTTGGATCACCAGGTCTCCAAACTGGGAGAACCTCTTGCATCGGATATTGACGCGCCTTTCTCCTAACTGAAGAATCAGGCTCAAACAGTCGCTGAGAAGGAGATTCACTCCTAAACGACAACAACGTCGCAACCGCTTTCTCAACCCCAAGACCCACAACAGTCCCTTTCGCAAACTCAGAACGTATACGGTACAACTCAGGCGGAGTTTGTCCTACCTCACCATCTTCCCATTGTTCACGAAGGAAAGAACACATCATATCAAAAAAATATCTTTCTTTCGGTGCTTCCCATTGATGGAAAACATCCAGAACACCCTCAAGATCATAATGCGAAGGATACGTAACCCATTTACGCGCTAAGTGATCTAACACTGTCCGTTCATTAGGATCAGGCAATTGGCTACGCAATTGCTTACGCTCTACAACAGGAGATATACCCAATGAACCCAAAAGAGGAGAAAAGAGACCAGCAACAGCATCAGTCATTCTCTGTCGAGCAGAAGGAGAAGTAGACAAAAGAACAGGAGACGAAGCAGAATGAGAAGAAACCGAAGTCGGAACAGTAACAGAAGGAACAGGCAACACAGGTATAGGAGTAGTAGGCGAAGGAGGTAGCAAAGTCGGCAGCCCTTGAGAAGGCTGCGCCAAAGGAATAGGACCCAGTGGAAAAGGAGCTGGCTGTTGAGGAATCACAGGTGGCAAAGCAACCGGAGGTTGCGCAACTATAGGTGGCGGGGGTGCCGTAGCACTCTGCACATAAGGGGGTGGCGAACTCAATAGGTGCGACATTAAATGATCTTTCACAAGATCTTTCTTCTCTTCTTGCTGTTGAGGTGGCAAAGCTGGATAGCACTTGTCTACCGCTAGTTTACGTTGCCTAAGCATCTGTTTGCTTTCTTGTTCTTCTTCGTTATCCCTAAACTGTATAGCAGCTTGCACCATTGACATACCTCGTTCTCGTTTATTTTTCTTCGCTAGCTTAATTTATTTCTGTTTGGCTTCCTTTCGCCATAAGCGGAAAGAGTCAAACATCGCCGGCCGGGCTTTCTTCTTGAACAGTTTAACTTCGAGATTGTCTAAAATCTCCGTTTCAAAGCTACCATAACGGGGCCACTGTAGGACACCGTCTTTCCAGGTATATTTGATCCATATTTCATTATACGCGATGGGGCCCACTCCATGTTTTACGTAGAACTCATAGGTCGGAGTTCCAATCGGAGGAACCGGACACGAATCCTCCAATCAGGAATCCCTAGTACAACCACAACCAAATATCTTTCCAAGTCTGCTAAGACCAGGCATCTTCGCTCACTAGTCTAGCTTCAAACTTCAAGGGAAATCTCAAAACGATAGTCTCGTGAATACACGAGTCCCTCGGCTCTGGGGCCTGCAGGTACCAAATCAAAGTGATCCCAAAGGGATACCAAACAAAACTAAGGACTGGGAGACGCTCTACTCATACTTAACTGAAATGTCGATGGCGTCACCAGAATACCCGTATATTGTCTCGCTCTACAAATCGTCTAATGGCTCCAAGACAGGGTGACAGTCAGGGCAGCAGTCCTTCGTAGCCGTCGGAAAGCGGGGAACCTCGCAGCAAAGACTTTCGGACCACGACGACATACAGGGGTCGATGAAGTGGCAGGCCTTCCTCCAGAATTTTCACACAAAGCTCCTCACGATCTTCAGGCTTGGACCGGTACCGCTGAAGTCGCCCCACGTTGGGCGCCAACTGAAGAACCGGGTTTTAGAACCCAGCGGCGCCAGGGATAACGCCCGATGTCTTCGGATTCCCCTGCCTCGGCAAACAGAGGCACAGGACACTTCTTGATGACGTCAAAGACCAAATTTTATTGGCTGCAACCAGGAACAGAGATCTACGAAGCACAACACTGGTGGTTCGCTAGAGACTGCACACATTCATGGAGCGGAGCATCGTATTTTATGCTAAAAATCACATTCCTGGCTAGCATCAATTACATACAAACTGACAATAGAAGAGTGACATTTCAAACATATCGCATAACGACAATCCCACTTTCCGTTGTCCAGCCCACCAGAAATGACCAAGCAAAATTCAACATTCCTGTTCGAACGGGCAGGACAAACCCTTCGTAGAGACCTCAACCCAAATCAATAATTAAGCCATAAAGGAAGGAACAGAAGCAGATGAGAAGCAAGATAGAAGGGTGTGTGCGTGTACCATAAATTCAGCAATGTCCTGCTCTTTGATCTCTATCTGACCAGATGCTTAACAAGGAACTGGCTCAACGAGGTCAACCTCGGGCAAGGGAGTCAGTTTGTTCAGGTCACACAGAAGTCAGCTAAAGGTGTACGTGTCCCAAAGACTCGTTCGGCCATAGTCATCGTCCTATGTGAGGGCAACCACACAAAATGGCTGCCGTACACAAAATGGAACCCGAGGGTTCGAACGAAATCCCTGAATACGTAGTGTTCTCATTGATCGGTTATGACGAAAACACTCGTACATACCGCACTCGTCATTTGCGGTCCGCTGACACCAAAATCATCTATATCCGACGACCTTCATTGAACGGGTTCAGAATGACGGAACCACTGGATCGCAGGACCGCAGAACCACAGAACCACAACTGCTGTGTTTGTTCTGTGTGAGGGAACCTTGCACTGCTGCTGCTCCTGCTGTGTGTCTGTGTGAGAGCAAATTGTGCACTGCTGCTACTCCTGCTGTGTGACTGTGTGTGAGGGAACCGTGTACTGCTTCTGCTGTGTGTCTGTGTGTGTGGGATCCTTGCACTGCTGCTGCTCCTGCTGTGTGTCTGTGTGTGTGGGATTCTTGCACTGCTGCTGCTCCTGCTTTGTGTCTGTGTGCGAGGGAACTATGCACTGCTGCTGCTCCTGCTGTGTGTCTGTGTCTCAGGGAACTTTGCATTGCTGCTGCTCCTGCTGTGTGTCTGTGTGTGAGGGAACCTTGCACTGCTCCTGCTGTGTGTCTGTGTGTGAGGGATCTTTGCACTGCTCCTGCTCCTGCTGTGTGTCTGTGTCTCAGGGAACTGTGCACTGCTGCTGCTCCTGCTGTGTGTCTGTGTGTGAGGGAACCTTGCACTTTTTCTGCTGTGTGTCTGTGTGTGAGGGAACCGTGCACTGCTGCTGCTCCTGCTGTGTGTGTGTGTGTGTGTGAGGGAACCTTGCACTGCTCCTGCTGTGTGTGAGGGAACGGTGCACTGCTGCTGCTCTTGCTGTGTGTCTGTGTGTGAGGGAACCTTGCACTGCTTCTGCTCCTGCTGTGTGTCTGTGTGTGAGGGAACCGTGCACTGCTGCTGCTCCTTCTGTGTGTGTGTGAGGGAACCTTGCACTGCTGCTGCTCCTGCTGTGTGTGTGTGTGTGAGGGAACCTTGCACTGCACCTGCTCCTGCTGTGTGTCTGTGTGTGAGGGAACCATGCACTGCTGCTGCTCCTGCTGTCTGTCTGTGTGTGAGGGAACTTTACACTGCTGCTGCTCCTGCTGTGTGTCTGTGTGTGAGGGAACCGTGCACCGCTGCTATTCCTGCTGTGTGTCTTTGTGTGAGGGAACCGTGCACCGCTGCTATTCCTGCTCTGTGTCTGTGTGTGAGGGAACCGTGCACGGCTGCTGCTCCTGCTGTGTGTCTGTGTGTGAGGGAACCGTGCACTGCTGCTGCTCCTGCTGTCTGTCTGTGTGTGAGGTAACCGTGCACCGCTGCTGCTCCTGCTGTGTTTGTTCTGTGTGAGGGAACATGCACTGCTGCTGCTCCTGCTGTGTGTCTGTGTGTGAGGGATCCGTGCACTGCTGCTGCTCCTGCTGTGTGTCTGTGAGTGAGGGAACTGTGCACTGCTGCTGCTCCTGCTGTGTGTCTGTGTGTGAGGGAACCGTGCACTGCCGCTGCTCCTGCTGTCTGTCTGTGTGAGGGAACCGTGCACTGCTGCTGCTCCTGCTGTGTGTCTGTGTGTGAGGGAATCGTGCACTGATGCTGCTCCTGCTGTCTGTCTGTATGTGAGGGAACCGTGCACCGCTGCTGCTCCTGCTGTGTTTGTTCTGTGTGAGGGAACCTTGCACTGCTGCTGCTCCTGCTGTGTGTCTGTGTGTGAGGGAACCATGCACTGCTGCTGCTCCTGCTGTGTTTGTTCTGTGCGAGGGAACCTTGCACTGCTGCTGGTCCTGCTGTGTAGTCTGTGTGTGAGGGAACCGTGCACTGCTGCTGCTCCTGCTGTGTGTCTGTGTGTGAGGGAACGTTGCACTGCTCCTGCTGTGTGTCTGTGTGTGATGGAACTGTGCACTGCTGCTGCTCCTGCTGTGTGTCTGTGTGTGAGGGAACCGTGCACTGCTGCTGCTCCTGCTGTGTGTGTGTGTGTGAGGGAACCTTGCACAGCTGCTGCTCCTGCTGTGTGTGTGTGTGTGAGGGAACCTTGCACTGCACCTGCTCCTGCTGTGTGTCTGTGTGTGAGGGAACCGTGCACCGCTGCTATTCCTGCTGTGTGTCTGTGTGTGAGGGAACAGTGCACCGCTGCTGCTCCTGCTGTGTGTCTGTGTGTGAGGGAACCGTGCACTGCTGCTGCTCCTGCTGTCTGTCTGTGTGTGAGGGAACCGTGCACTGCTGCTGCTCCTGCTGTGTGTGTGTGTGAGGGAACCGTTCACTGCTGCTGCTCCTGCTGTGTGTGTGTGTGTGTGTGAGGGAACCGTGCACTGCTGCTGCTCCTGATGTGTGTCTGTGTGTGAGGTAACCGTGCACCGCTGCTATTCCTGCTGTGTGTCTGTGTGTGAGGGAACCGTGCACCGCTGCTATTCCTGCTGTGTGTCTGTGTGTGAGGGAACCGTGTACTGCTGCTGCTCCTGCTGTGTGTCTGTGTGTGAGGGAACCGTGCACCGCTGCTATTCCTGCTGTGTGTCTGTGTGTGAGGGAACCGCGCACTGCTGCTGCTCCTGCTGTGTGTCTGTGTGTGAGGGAACCGTGCACTGCTGCTGCTCTTGCTGTGTGTGTGTGTGAGGGAACCGTGCACTGCTGCTATTCCTGCTGTGTGTCTGTGTGTGAGGGAACCGTGCACTGCTGCTGGTCCTGCTGTGTAGTCTGTGTGTGAGGGAACCGTGCACTGATGCTGCTCCTGCTGTCCGTCTGTGTGTGAGGGAACCGTGCACTGCTGCTGCTCCTGCTGTGTGTCTGTGTGTGAGGGAACCGTGCAATGCGGCTGCTCCTGCTGTGTGTCTGTGTGTGAGGGAACCATGCACTGCTGCTGCTCCTGCTGTGTGTCTGTGTGTGAGGGAACCGTGCACTGCGGCTGTCCCTCCTGTGTGTCTGTGTGTGAGGGAACCGTGCACCTGCTGCTGCTCTTGCTGTGTGTCTGTGTGTGAGGGAACCTTGCACTGCTGCTGCTCCTGCTGTCTGTCTGTGTGTGAGGGAACCGTGCACTGCTGCTGCTTCTGCTGTCCGTCTGTGTGTGAGGGAACCGTGCACCGCTGCTGCTCCTGCTGTGTGTCTGTGTGTGAGGAAACTGTGCACTGCTGCTATTCCTGCTGTGTGTCTGTGTGTGAGGGAACCGTACACTGCTGCTGCTCCTGCTGTGTGTCTGTGTGTGAGGGAACCTTGCACTGCTCCTGCTGTGTGTCTGTGTGTGAGTGAACCTTGCACTGCTGCTGGTCCTGCTGTGTGTCTGTGTGTGAGGGAACCGTGAACCACTGCTATTCCTCTGTGTGTCTGTGTGTGAGGGAACCGTGCACTGCTGCTGCTCCTGCTGTGTGTGTGTGTGAGGGAACTGTGCACTGCTGCTGCTCCTGCTGTGTGTGTGTGTGAGGGAACCGTGCACTGCTGCTGCTCCTGCTGTGTGTCTGTGTGTGAGGGAACCGTGCACTGCTGCTGCTCTTGCTGTGTGTGTGTGTGAGGGAACCGTGCACTGCTGCTGCTCCTTCTGTGTGGGAGGGAACCTTGCACTGCTGCTGCTCCTGCTGTGTGTCTGTGTGTGAGGGAACCGTGCACCGCTGCTATTCCTCTGTGTGTCTGTGTGTGAGGGAACCATGCACTGCTGCTGCTCCTGCTGTCTGTCTGTTTGTGAGGGAACCATGCACTGCTGCTGCTCTTGCTGTGTGTCTTTGTGTGAGGGAACCTTGCACTGCTGCTGCTCCTGCTGTGTGTCTGTGTGTGAGGGAACCGTGCACTGCTGCTGCTCCTACTCTCTGTCTGTGTGTGAGGGAACCGTGCACTGCTGCTGCTCCTGCTGTGTGTCTGTGTGTGAGGAAACCGTGCACCGCTGCTATTCCTGCTGTGTGTCTTTGTGTGAGGGAACCGTGCACCGCTGCTATTCCTGCTCTGTGTCTGTGTGTGAGGGAACCGTGCACTGCTGCTGCTCCTGCTGTGTGTGAGGGAACCATGCACTGCTGCTGCTCCTGCTGTCTGTCGGTTTGTGAGGGAACCGTGCACTGCTGCTGCTCTTGCTGTGTGTCTGTGTGTGAGGGAACCTTGCACTGCTGCTGCTCCTGCTGTGTGTCTGTGTGTGAGGGAACCATGCACTGCTGCTGCTGCTGCTCCTGCTCTCTGTCTGTGTGTGAGGGAACCGTGCACTGCTGCTGCTCCTGCTGTGTGTCTGTGTGTGAGGGAACCGTGCACTGCTGCTGCTCTTGCTGTGTGTGTGTGTGAGGGAACCGTGCACTGCTGCTGCTCCTGCTGTGTGTCTGTGTGAGGGAACCGTGCAATGCTGCTGCTCCTGCTGTGTGTCTGTGTGTGAGGGAACCGTGCACCGCTGCTATTCCTGCTGTGTGTCTGTGTGTAAGGGAACCGTGCACTGCTGCTGCTTTTGCTGTGTGTCTTTGTGTGAGGGAACCGTGCACTGCTGCTGCTCCTGCTGTGTGTTTGTGTGTGAGGGAACCGTGCACTGCTGATGCTCTTGCTGTGTGTGTGTGTGTGAGGGAACCGTGCACTGCTGCTGCTCCTGCTGTGTGTCTGTGTGTGAGGGAACCGTGCACTGCTGCTGCTCTTGCTGTGTGTGTGTGTGAGGGAACCGTGCACTGCTGCTGCTCCTGCTGTGTGTCTGTGTGTGAGGGAACCTTGCACTGCTGCTGCTCCTGCTGTGTGTCTGTGTGTGAGGGAACCGTGCACCGCTGCTATTCCTCTGTGTGTCTGTGTGTGAGGGAACCGTGCACTGCTGCTGCTCCTGCTGTGTGTCTGTGTGTTAGAAACGGGACCCTGGCTGGCCAAGACTCGCGTCGAGGTCAGTCAGGGATCACCATTCCTAAGGTCAGGGCAAGGGAGTTACACGCCAAGATAACCCCTACTCGCCCTCTAGGTAACGTGGCGCGAGCAGCAAGGCTAAACTTGGAGGCGATATGAGTTAAGTATTTGCGCACGCACCCCAGCAACAACACCCAAGACCCACCACAAAGGAAACTCCACACAAGGTTATATAAAAATAGCCTTTGTATTACACCAAAACACATTAGATAAAACACACACTTTACAATGTGCCAGAGGCACGGGCAGAATTTACAGGGGATATTTACAAGACAGGGCCACCTGGACCACTGTCAGGAATCAGAAGTAACCCTTTCAGAAATAGCACTTTTTAGATCATAGAATTATTACTGTAGCGCAAAAATAACATACAACCAGTCACTACTGGTACCAGGTGAGCACCCCCTATGCAACCCTCACTATCTTAGGAGATTACACTAGGGAACCTGGGCTCCGCTAGCACCACCTGTACTAGCAAGAAGGAAACAACCACCTACATATTACACTACCTGTAGGGGTGTAAGAACATAACACATGATGCATCAACAATACATTCAGAGGTGCAGAAAATGAACAATTGCGCCAAACTCACGTAGGTCACCGCCTGTGACTGTCCCTAGGCCAACTGGCCTCTCTAGGGCTAGGACGCCCTGTGTCCCAAAGTCAGGGGGCCTAAACGGAGCAGTTGCCCACAAAGTGCTGGGCAACTGGGTAGCACAATGATGGGGCCAACACGATGGGGGAGCCTTACAGGCTCTGAGTAAACAACTGTCCCCTTGAGCCTCGCAGGAGCCTCTCTGGTTCAACCAACAATAGTGCGCCTGAGCCCCTCGTGGGCTCTACAAACAACTGTGGCGATTTTGAGCCTCTCTGGGCTTGCAAAAATACAAAATTGTCCCCAGGAGCCTCGGGGCTCCTAATTAAAAATGCGGGGCCGTTGGAGTCCTTCGTGGACTCGGAATGGACGTCGGAGCGGCCCGCTGCCAACCGGGGCCGCTCTGTCACCCCCGGGATACTTGGAGCCTCTCGGGGCACAAAGAAACCACAAATTGCCCCCGGAGCCCTTGGGGGCTTCAATCACTGCAGTGCCTTTCGCAGGCACCGAAGCACACAGGGGGCTTCCTCCCCCCTTTCGGCACTCACCGGCTGCTGGCGGCTGGCTGGAGAGCTCCCGCTCCTCGGGACTCTCCTCGGTGGCGGCAGGACTCTCTCCCTCCTCTGGGGCTGGTGGAAGGTCCGGGGCTCTCCCTCACTTGGGAGCCTCGGCTGGACGTGCAGGCTGCTTCCTGCTTCCCCGCCTGGCCCCGTCACGCTGCAACTTGCCTGGCTTCCTGCCTCGGGTGTCCGCCAATGGCAGCGCGGCCCCGAGCAGGGAGGCGGGCACTTCCGGGTCGCACTTGGCAGCGGCCCGGCAACGTTTTAAAAACACTCCGGGCTGCGGCGGTGACTCCACAGGCAAATGCGGCGTGGGCAGCCGCTCAACGGGGAAAATAAACAATAACTCGAGGTGGGCACTCGAGGGGCTCAGCACTCCTGAGCAAATGCCGGGTGGGCACCGGCTGGGCAATTACGCGCTCCCAATCGCTCCAGCCAGAATAAAGCGCTGTTAGGCGCTAGAAGGAAAACGAAGCGCTCCCAGGCGCTAGGAACCTCAGAAAGCGCTCACCAGCGCTAGCAATAGGTAAAGGTCCACAAAAAGTCCTTCAGCAAGGCAGGGGGGGGCAAGGCTGGGCCCAGAGCCAGCACACTGGGTCTCCAGGCAGGGAGACACCCCAAGTGGCGGTCCTCTGGCCCAGCAGCAGCTGCAGCCCCCTTCAGGCAGGATCCTAGGAGAGAACATCTTCTAAGGGGACACAGCCCCTTCTTTATACTGTAAAATCCTTTGTTTAAGGGTGCAGGGTGGGGGAGAAACCAGACGCAGCTGGTTCTGGAGCACTCTTGATGGCCCAACCACCCATTTCTTTCACTGGGGAGGCTAGGGACATCAGTCACACCACAGGGGGGCGGAGCCAGCATTGTCTGGGGAAAACCCAGCCTCATTCAGGCCACAGGTACACTCCTCCCCAGCCATCAGCATGCTAATCTCCCACTCACCACCGGGCAGACCCATCCAGCCTTCCTGGAGCCAGGCTCACCAGCCTGCTCCAGCCAATCACACACCAGACACATTTTATATTAATATGCCAACTCCTAGAAGTGGCACTTCTACATATGACACACTCATGCAACACACACCATTGCGAAGCATTCATTCCCACGAGTTCGCACATATCAGATTCGAACCTGTACACCCCACGCATCAGGAACTACCAGGGACACATACATTCCCCATGCATTCCTATGGGAGGGCAGGCCTATCTCATCACATGCACTCAGAGTGCGCACGCACTTTCCACGGGGACACAGTGAAAGTGCGCAGAACCCAAAAATCACCATCACCAGGTCACCATTACAAGCAAAAAGTCTAAGGGTGAACCTGCCATAAGGGCCAAGTCCAACACAACCCCCTTCCAGCCAAAACGCAGGGTAGAACAATCACCACCGTGATGGACTTCCCTGCTTGGGGCGATAGAACACGGACGCGGGCCCGCAACTGCAGGGACACCCTCCTGTTCTACGCCACGGTGAACCCATGGGATTCCTTCTCAACACACTGTCTGGACCAACTGGGCTACCCCACTGGTACTCCCGAGCTGTCCGCGGCCAGGACCAGGCCCTGGGCCACCCAGGTGCCACCGGTCCTTGCCTATTCACAGAGTGGGGGGTAGTAACCCCTGGTACATAGTAGCCATTCTCCACTCTTCCTGCCTGCAAGACAGGACTAGACTGCCACTAGTTCTCCAGCCTAGGGTCTACAACCTCAGGCGGACCAGGAGTCTCGGGGAAGGCTTTCCTCCCCCTACCTCTTCTTCTAGGGTTCCTCCTCCTCCTGCGAGGGGTACCCTTACAACGCCACTCCAACACAGGGTTTAACCCCTCATGCTGCACCGGGGTCAGAGGTGGGCTCTCCCACCCTCTGCACCCCCTTCCAGAGGTCTGCCCTCTCCCAACTGGAGAAGTTCCTCTGGAAGAAGAACCGGTCAGGACACTGGTTACAGTCGTCCTACCCTTCAGGTCAGGCTGATCCTGAACCTGGCCTTCCAACCTCTGGTCTAAAACCTTCGGTGGAACAATTGCCTGGCACTCCAGGACTTCTGGGGATTCACACACCATCCCCCTGAGGCTAACAAATGACACATATGTTGTGTGACTGTCTGCCTGGCGCAGATCTCCCGCCTCCTGTCCACCTGACAGTGCGCAAAGATCCCCCAGCACAGAAGTGGTGTCACCATGGTCACTACACGGGATCCTAGCCCAACTGGGTAGTCCCTGACCCACTGGTTCTTCCACTGGGGAACTCCCCCAATCACTCCTCACGCTGGACTCCTGTACCCTCCCTACCGGAGCGGTACTGCCAGACTCTAGAACCACAGGAGCTCTGGTTACAGATGCTCCAGGTCCTCTACTCACTAGGAGATCTTCCTCAAATGGACTAACAGGACAGCCTAGGTCCCCAACCTGGTGTTCCCTACAGAAACCATCCAAGTCCTGAGGCAGGGCTTCGGGCGTCTGGGGAACCTCGGTCTCCCCCTCACTCCTGCTCCACTGAGCCAGGCAGTGAGCCCCTACACTCTCCTCGCTATCCTGGGACCTAGCTGGGCTACACTGAGACGCCTCCACCACGCTGGGCTGGAGGATACCTGAACCACTACTTTTGGAGTCACTCCCTAATGACTCTAGAGAACCTCTGGCACTCTCCCAGCGGTCTGCTTCCTCTGCAAGCTCGTATGGTTCAGACAATCCACACCCTACTAGGTGTTGGCGCAATCCTGGATAAACCACACTGAGCAACTGCTCTCTGAGAAACATATCAAACAATATGTCCCAATCACATTTCGTGGGCTCCCGTACCCAATCACACAGGGCTCCACAACAGTCATCCACAAAATCTTCCCAAGACTGCTGAGACGGTTTCCTAAGGTTCCTAAACCTCAACCTATTCTCCTCCTCTGGGGAAACAGGAACCATACTCGGGGAACTGGGAGTGGGATTTCCTACACTGAAATCTATGTAGCTGCCACCACTGGACTCAACCCTCCCTGGAGAATCCAGACAAGCAACACTGCGCGCAGGGGATAGTCTACCCTCCAGAGCTACTTTGCCTCTGGTGGAGGCCCTCTCAGCCTCCTCTATCCTTTCCTGCGCTAAGACCCTCTCAGTCTCTAGCTGTTGCTTCTTAACCTCCAGCTGCGCCATAGCCTGGGCATGCTCTAACCTGGGCTTCTCTAAGGCCAGCTGGTGTTCCCTTTCTCTCCTCCTATCTTCCAGCTCCTCTGGGGACAGGGAAAGGGATGAGGCACTGCCTCCTATGCTGGACCCAGCAAGGGACTCCCTATCTATGGGGTCCTCACTATCTGCTGGCGTCCCTGTGCTATCATTTTCTTCCTCCTCTTCTGAATCTTCAGGGCTCCCCACAGACCCACCACCCTCATGGTGTGAGGCCCAGGCCCTTTCCTCACTGCGCTCAAGATCCCATTGATCCTCTTGCCATTTGACCATGCATCTCCTAAGTGCATACCAGCCTGACTGATCCGCCCCTATGCCTCTCTCTTCACAGAACTTTCTCAGCTCCCACACACCGTATGTGGCTAGATCATTGAAATCAAAAACAAGCTCCATTCTGGCAGACGTTCTGGTGAAAAGATTACACAGGGAACCTAGGGGTCTGAGCTAACACAGGAGTACACAATTCACAAAGGTTCAGCAAGTTCCCTCTCCCAGAGAACTCACACTCACTTGCCTAGTGCCACACACCATTCATTCACCCACAACCCCCCCCTCGGACTGGTAAGGCAGTTTCTACCACCCCTGATACCTCAACCTGACCACACGTGACACAGGTACCAAACTCTGGGCGCGGGGCAGGGGAACAAATGTACTGGACACAATTAAACAATGATACCTTCAGGAGAAGAAAATAATGGAACTTCAAGAACAATAATCCCCTAAAATGTGGTCATCTAAAATGCAGAGTTTTGTAGTGTGGCCTGTTGCCACTGTGGTACAACGCAAACACAAATCCTCATCCTCACCGCTGCGTCCAATGTTAGAAACGGGATCCTGGATGGCCAAGACTCGCGTCGAGGTCAGTCAGGGATCACCATTCCTAAGGTCAGGGCAAGGGAGTTACACGCCAAGATAACCCCTACTCGCCCTCTAGGTAACGTGGCGCGAGCAGTCAAGGCTAAACTTGGAGGCGATATGAGTTAAGTATTTGCGCACGCACCCCAGCAACAACACCCAAGGCCCACCACAAAGGAAACTCCACACAAGGTTATATAAAAATAGCCTTTGTATTACACCAAAACACATTAGATAAAACACACACTTTACAATGTGCCAGAGGCACGGGCAGAATTTACAGGGGATATTTACAAGACAGGGCCACCTGGACCACTGTCAGGAATCAGAAGTAACCCTTTCAGAAATAGCACTTTTTAGATCATAGAATTATTACTGTAGCGCAAAAATAACATACAACCAGTCACTACTGGTACCAGGTGAGCACCCCCTATGCAACCCTCACTATCTTAGGAGATTACACTAGGGAACCTGGGCTCCGCTAGCACCACCTGTACTAGCAAGAAGGAAACAACCACCTACATATTACACTACCTGTAGGGGTGTAAGAACATAACACATGATGCATCAACAATACATTCAGAGGTGCAGAAAATGAACAATTGCGCCAAACTCACGTAGGTCACCACCTGTGACTGTCCCTAGGCCAACTGGCCTCTCTAGGGCTAGGACGCCCTGTGTCCCAAAGTCAGGGGGCCTAAACGGAGCAGTTGCCCACAAAGTGCTGGGCAACTGGGTAGCACAATGATGGGGCCAACACGATGGGGGAGCCTTACAGGCTCTGAGTAAACAACTGTCCCCTTGAGCCTCCCAGGAGCCTCTCTGGTTCAACCAACAATAGTGCGCCTGAGCCCCTCGTGGGCTCTACAAACAACTGTGGCGATTTTGAGCCTCTCTGGGCTTGCAAAAATACAAAATTGTCCCCAGGAGCCTCGGGGCTCCTAATTAAAAATGCGGGGCCGTTGGAGTCCTTCGTGGACTCGGAATGGACGTCGGAGCGGCCCGCTGCCAACCGGGGCCGCTCTGTCACCCCCGGGATACTTGGAGCCTCTCGGGGCACAAAGAAACCACAAATTGCCCCCGGAGCCCTTGGGGGCTTCAATCACTGCAGTGCCTTTCGCAGGCACCGAAGCACACAGGGGGCTTCCTCCCCCCTTTCGGCACTCACCGGCTGCTGGCGGCTGGCTGGAGAGCTCCCGCTCCTCGGGACTCTCCTCGGTGGCGGCAGGACTCTCTCCCTCCTCTGGGGCTGGTGGAAGGTCCGGGGCTCTCCCTCACTTGGGAGCCTCGGCTGGACGTGCAGGCTGCTTCCTGCTTCCCCACCTGGCCCCGTCACGCTGCAACTTGCCTGGCTTCCTGCCTCGGGTGTCCGCCAATGGCAGCGCGGCCCCGAGCAGGGAGGCGGGCACTTCCGGGTCGCACTTGGCAGCGGCCCGGCAACGTTTTAAAAACACTCCGGGCTGCGGCGGTGACTCCACAGGCAAATGCGGCGTGGGCAGCCGCTCAACGGGGAAAATAAACAATAACTCGAGGTGGGCACTCGAGGGGCTCAGCACTCCTGAGCAAATGCCGGGTGGGCACCGGCTGGGCAATTACGCGCTCCCAATCGCTCCAGCCAGAATAAAGCGCTGTTAGGCGCTAGAAGGAAAACGAAGCGCTCCCAGGCGCTAGGAACCTCAGAAAGCGCTCACCAGCGCTAGCAATAGGTAAAGGTCCACAAAAAGTCCTTCAGCAAGGCAGGGGGGGGCAAGGCTGGGCCCAGAGCCAGCACACTGGGTCTCCAGGCAGGGAGACACCCCAAGTGGCGGTCCTCTGGCCCAGCAGCAGCTGCAGCCCCCTTCAGGCAGGATCCTAGGAAAGAACATCTTCTAAGGGGACACAGCCCCTTCTTTATACTGTAAAATCCTTTGTTTAAGGGTGCAGGGTGGGGGAGAAACCAGACGCAGCTGGTTCTGGAGCACTCTTGATGGCCCAACCACCCATTTCTTTCACTGGGGAGGCTAGGGACATCAGTCACACCACAGGGGGGCGGAGCCAGCATTGTCTGGGGAAAACCCAGCCTCATTCAGGCCACAGGTACACTCCTCCCCAGCCATCAGCATGCTAATCTCCCACTCACCACCGGGCAGACCCATCCAGCCTTCCTGGAGCCAGGCTCACCAGCCTGCTCCAGCCAATCACACACCAGACACATTTTATATTAATATGCCAACTCCTAGAAGTGGCACTTCTACATATGACACACTCATGCAACACACACCATTGCGAAGCATTCATTCCCACGAGTTCGCACATATCAGATTCGAACCTGTACACCCCACGCATCAGGAACTACCAGGGACACATACATTCCCCATGCATTCCTATGGGAGGGCAGGCCTATCTCATCACATGCACTCAGAGTGCGCACGCACTTTCCACGGGGACACAGTGAAAGTGCGCAGAACCCAAAAATCACCATCACCAGGTCACCATTACAAGCAAAAAGTCTAACGGTGAACCTGCCATAAGGGCCAAGTCCAACACAACCCCCTTCCAGCCAAAACGCAGGGTAGAACAATCACCACCGTGATGGACTTCCCTGCTTGGGGCGATAGAACACGGACGCGGGCCCGCAACTGCAGGGACACCCTCCTGTTCTACGCCACGGTGAACCCATGGGATTCCTTCTCAACACACTGTCTGGACCAACTGGGCTACCCCACTGGTACTCCCGAGCTGTCCGCGGCCAGGACCAGGCCCTGGGCCACCCAGGTGCCACCGGTCCTTGCCTATTCACAGAGTGGGGGGTAGTAACCCCTGGTACATAGTAGCCATTCTCCACTCTTCCTGCCTGCAAGACAGGACTAGACTGCCACTAGTTCTCCAGCCTAGGGTCTACAACCTCAGGCGGACCAGGAGTCTCGGGGAAGGCTTTCCTCCCCCTACCTCTTCTTCTAGGGTTCCTCCTCCTCCTGCGAGGGGTACCCTTACAACGCCACTCCAACACAGGGTTTAACCCCTCATGCTGCACCGGGGTCAGAGGTGGGCTCTCCCACCCTCTGCACCCCCTTCCAGAGGTCTGCCCTCTCCCAACTGGAGAAGTTCCTCTGGAAGAAGAACCGGTCAGGACACTGGTTACAGTCGTCCTACCCTTCAGGTCAGGCTGATCCTGAACCTGGCCTTCCAACCTCTGGTCTAAAACCTTCGGTGGAACAATTGCCTGGCACTCCAGGACTTCTGGGGATTCACACACCATCCCCCTGAGGCTAACAAATGACACATATGTTGTGTGACTGTCTGCCTGGCGCAGATCTCCCGCCTCCTGTCCACCTGACAGTGCGCAAAGATCCCCCAGCACAGAAGTGGTGTCACCATGGTCACTACACGGGATCCTAGCCCAACTGGGTAGTCCCTGACCCACTGGTTCTTCCACTGGGGAACTCCCCCAATCACTCCTCACGCTGGACTCCTGTACCCTCCCTACCGGAGCGGTACTGCCAGACTCTAGAACCACAGGAGCTCTGGTTACAGATGCTCCAGGTCCTCTACTCACTAGGAGATCTTCCTCAAATGGACTAACAGGACAGCCTAGGTCCCCAACCTGGTGTTCCCTACAGAAACCATCCAAGTCCTGAGGCAGGGCTTCGGGCGTCTGGGGAACCTCGGTCTCCCCCTCACTCCTGCTCCACTGAGCCAGGCAGTGAGCCCCTACACTCTCCTCGCTATCCTGGGACCTAGCTGGGCTACACTGAGACGCCTCCACCACGCTGGGCTGGAGGATACCTGAACCACTACTTTTGGAGTCACTCCCTAATGACTCTAGAGAACCTCTGGCACTCTCCCAGCGGTCTGCTTCCTCTGCAAGCTCGTATGGTTCAGACAATCCACACCCTACTAGGTGTTGGCGCAATCCTGGATAAACCACACTGAGCAACTGCTCTCTGAGAAACATATCAAACAATATGTCCCAATCACATTTCGTGGGCTCCCGTACCCAATCACACAGGGCTCCACAACAGTCATCCACAAAATCTTCCCAAGACTGCTGAGACGGTTTCCTAAGGTTCCTAAACCTCAACCTATTCTCCTCCTCTGGGGAAACAGGAACCATACTCGGGGAACTGGGAGTGGGATTTCCTACACTGAAATCTATGTAGCTGCCACCACTGGACTCAACCCTCCCTGGAGAATCCAGACAAGCAACACTGCGCGCAGGGGATAGTCTACCCTCCAGAGCTACTTTGCCTCTGGTGGAGGCCCTCTCAGCCTCCTCTATCCTTTCCTGCGCTAAGACCCTCTCAGTCTCTAGCTGTTGCTTCTTAACCTCCAGCTGCGCCATAGCCTGGGCATGCTCTAACCTGAGCTTCTCTAAGGCCAGCTGGTGTTCCCTTTCTCTCCTCCTATCTTCCAGCTCCTCTGGGGACAGGGAAAGGGATGAGGCACTGCCTCCTATGCTGGACCCAGCAAGGGACTCCCTATCTATGGGGTCCTCACTATCTGCTGGCGTCCCTGTGCTATCATTTTCTTCCTCCTCTTCTGAATCTTCAGGGCTCCCCACAGACCCACCACCCTCATGGTGTGAGGCCCAGGCCCTTTCCTCACTGCGCTCAAGATCCCATTGATCCTCTTGCCATTTGACCATGCATCTCCTAAGTGCATACCAGCCTGACTGATCCGCCCCTATGCCTCTCTCTTCACAGAACTTTCTCAGCTCCCACACACCGTATGTGGCTAGATCATTGAAATCAAAAACAAGCTCCATTCTGGCAGACGTTCTGGTGAAAAGATTACACAGGGAACCTAGGGGTCTGAGCTAACACAGGAGTACACAATTCACAAAGGTTCAGCAAGTTCCCTCTCCCAGAGAACTCACACTCACTTGCCTAGTGCCACACACCATTCATTCACCCACAACCCCCCCCTCGGACTGGTAAGGCAGTTTCTACCACCCCTGATACCTCAACCTGACCACACGTGACACAGGTACCAAACTCTGGGCGCGGGGCAGGGGAACAAATGTACTGGACACAATTAAACAATGATACCTTCAGGAGAAGAAAATAATGGAACTTCAAGAACAATAATCCCCTAAAATGTGGTCATCTAAAATGCAGAGTTTTGTAGTGTGGCCTGTTGCCACTGTGGTACAACGCAAACACAAATCCTCATCCTCACCGCTGCGTCCAATGTTAGAAACAGGATCCTGGATGGCCAAGACTCGCGTCGAGGTCAGTCAGGGATCACCATTCCTAAGGTCAGGGCAAGGGAGTTACACGCCAAGATAACCCCTACTCGCCCTCTAGGTAACGTGGCGCGAGCAGTCAAGGCTAAACTTGGAGGCGATATGAGTTAAGTATTTGCGCACGCACCCCAGCAACAACACCCAAGGCCCACCACAAAGGAAACTCCACACAAGGTTATATAAAAATAGCCTTTGTATTACACCAAAACACATTAGATAAAACACACACTTTACAATGTGCCAGAGGCACGGGCAGAATTTACAGGGGATATTTACAAGACAGGGCCACCTGGACCACTGTCAGGAATCAGAAGTAACCCTTTCAGAAATAGCACTTTTTAGATCATAGAATTATTACTGTAGCGCAAAAATAACATACAACCAGTCACTACTGGTACCAGGTGAGCACCCCCTATGCAACCCTCACTATCTTAGGAGATTACACTAGGGAACCTGGGCTCCGCTAGCACCACCTGTACTAGCAAGAAGGAAACAACCACCTACATATTACACTACCTGTAGGGGTGTAAGAACATAACACATGATGCATCAACAATACATTCAGAGGTGCAGAAAATGAACAATTGCGCCAAACTCACGTAGGTCACCACCTGTGACTGTCCCTAAGCCAACTGGCCTCTCTAGGGCTAGGACGCCCTGTGTCCCAAAGTCAGGGGGCCTAAACGGAGCAGTTGCCCACAAAGTGCTGGGCAACTGGGTAGCACAATGATGGGGCCAACACGATGGGGGAGCCTTACAGGCTCTGAGTAAACAACTGTCCCCTTGAGCCTCCCAGGAGCCTCTCTGGTTCAACCAACAATAGTGCGCCTGAGCCCCTCGTGGGCTCTACAAACAACTGTGGCGATTTTGAGCCTCTCTGGGCTTGCAAAAATACAAAATTGTCCCCAGGAGCCTCGGGGCTCCTAATTAAAAATGCGGGGCCGTTGGAGTCCTTCGTGGACTCGGAATGGACGTCGGAGCGGCCCGCTGCCAACCGGGGCCGCTCTGTCACCCCCGGGATACTTGGAGCCTCTCGGGGCACAAAGAAACCACAAATTGCCCCCGGAGCCCTTGGGGGCTTCAATCACTGCAGTGCCTTTCGCAGGCACCGAAGCACACAGGGGGCTTCCTCCCCCCTTTCGGCACTCACCGGCTGCTGGCGGCTGGCTGGAGAGCTCCCGCTCCTCGGGACTCTCCTCGGTGGCGGCAGGACTCTCTCCCTCCTCTGGGGCTGGTGGAAGGTCCGGGGCTCTCCCTCACTTGGGAGCCTCGGCTGGACGTTCAGGCTGCTTCCTGCTTCCCCGCCTGGCCCCGTCACGCTGCAACTTGCCTGGCTTCCTGCCTCGGGTGTCCGCCAATGGCAGCGCGGCCCCGAGCAGGGAGGCGGGCACTTCCGGGTCGCACTTGGCAGCGGCCCGGCAACGTTTTAAAAACACTCCGGGCTGCGGCGGTGACTCCACAGGCAAATGCGGCGTGGGCAGCCGCTCAACGGGGAAAATAAACAATAACTCGAGGTGGGCACTCGAGGGGCTCAGCACTCCTGAGCAAATGCCGGGTGGGCACCGGCTGGGCAATTACGCGCTCCCAATCGCTCCAGCCAGAATAAAGCGCTGTTAGGCGCTAGAAGGAAAACGAAGCGCTCCCAGGCGCTAGGAACCTCAGAAAGCGCTCACCAGCGCTAGCAATAGGTAAAGGTCCACAAAAAGTCCTTCAGCAAGGCAGGGGGGGGCAAGGCTGGGCCCAGAGCCAGCACACTGGGTCTCCAGGCAGGGAGACACCCCAAGTGGCGGTCCTCTGGCCCAGCAGCAGCTGCAGCCCCCTTCAGGCAGGATCCTAGGAGAGAACATCTTCTAAGGGGACACAGCCCCTTCTTTATACTGTAAAATCCTTTGTTTAAGGGTGCAGGGTGGGGGAGAAACCAGACGCAGCTGGTTCTGGAGCACTCTTGATGGCCCAACCACCCATTTCTTTCACTGGGGAGGCTAGGGACATCAGTCACACCACAGGGGGGCGGAGCCAGCATTGTCTGGGGAAAACCCAGCCTCATTCAGGCCACAGGTACACTCCTCCCCAGCCATCAGCATGCTAATCTCCCACTCACCACCGGGCAGACCCATCCAGCCTTCCTGGAGCCAGGCTCACCAGCCTGCTCCAGCCAATCACACACCAGACACATTTTATATTAATATGCCAACTCCTAGAAGTGGCACTTCTACATATGACACACTCATGCAACACACACCATTGCGAAGCATTCATTCCCACGAGTTCGCACATATCAGATTCGAACCTGTACACCCCACGCATCAGGAACTACCAGGGACACATACATTCCCCATGCATTCCTATGGGAGGGCAGGCCTATCTCATCACATGCACTCAGAGTGCGCACGCACTTTCCACGGGGACACAGTGAAAGTGCGCAGAACCCAAAAATCACCATCACCAGGTCACCATTACAAGCAAAAAGTCTAAGGGTGAACCTGCCATAAGGGCCAAGTCCAACACTGTGTGTGAGGGAACCGTGCACCGCTGCTATTCCTGCTGTGTGTCTGTGTGTGAGGGAACCGTGCAATGCGGCTGCTCCTGCTGTGTGTCTGTGTGTGAGGGAACCATGCACTGCTGCTGCTCCTGCTGTGTGTCTGTGTGTGAGGGAACCGTGCACTGCGGCTGTCCCTCCTGTGTGTCTGTGTGTGAGGGAACCGTGCACCTGCTGCTGCTCTTGCTGTGTGTCTGTGTGTGAGGGAACCTTGCACTGCTGCTGCTCCTGCTGTCTGTCTGTGTGTGAGGGAACCGTGCACTGCTGCTGCTCCTGCTGTCCGTCTGTGTGTGAGGGAACCGTGCACCGCTGCTGCTCCTGCTGTGTGTCTGTGTGTGAGGAAACCGTGCACCGCTGCTGCTCCTGCTGTGTGTCTGTGTGTGAGGAAACTGTGCACTGCTGCTATTCCTGCTGTGTGTCTGTGTGTGAGGGAACCGTGCACTGCGGCTGCTCCTGCTGTCTGTCTGTGTGTGAGAAAACTGTGCACTGCTGCTATTCCTGCTGTGTGTCTGTGTGTGAGGGAACCGTACACTGCTGCTGCTCCTGCTGTGTGTCTGTGTGTGAGGGAACCTTGCACTGCTCCTGCTGTGTGTCTGTGTGTGAGTGAACCTTGCACTGCTGCTGGTCCTGCTGTGTGTCTGTGTGTGAGGGAACCGTGCACCGCTGCTATTCCTCTGTGTGTCTGTGTGTGAGGGAACCGTGCACTGCTGCTGCTCCTGCTGTGTGTGTGTGTGAGGGAACTGTGCACTGCTGCTGCTCCTGCTGTGTGTGTGTGTGAGGGAACCGTGCACTGCTGCTGCTCCTGCTGTGTGTCTGTGTGTGAGGGAACCGTGCACTGCTGCTGCTCTTGCTGTGTGTGTGTGTGAGGGAACCGTGCACTGCTGCTGCTCCTGCTGTGTGGGAGGGAACCTTGCACTGCTGCTGCTCCTGCTGTGTGTTTGTGTGTGAGGGAACCGTGCACCGCTGCTATTCCTCTGTGTGTCTGTGTGTGAGGGAACCATGCACTGCTGCTGCTCCTGCTGTCTGTCTGTTTGTGAGGGAACCATGCACTGCTGCTGCTCTTGCTGTGTGTCTTTGTGTGAGGGAACCTTGCACTGCTGCTGCTCCTGCTGTGTGTCTGTGTGTGAGGGAACCGTGCACTGCTGCTGCTCCTACTCTCTGTCTGTGTGTGAGGGAACCGTGCACTGCTGCTGTTCCTGCTGTGTGTCTGTGTGTGAGGAAACCGTGCACCGCTGCTATTCCTGCTGTGTGTCTTTGTGTGAGGGAACCGTGCACCGCTGCTATTCCTGCTCTGTGTCTGTGTGTGAGGGAACCGTGCACTGCTGCTGCTCCTGCTGTGTGTCTGTGTGTGAGGGAACCATGCACTGCTGCTGCTCCTGCTGTCTGTCGGTTTGTGAGGGAACCGTGCACTGCTGCTGCTCTTGCTGTGTGTCTGTGTGTGAGGGAACCTTGCACTGCTGCTGCTCCTGCTGTGTGTCTGTGTGTGAGGGAACCATGCACTGCTGCTGCTGCTGCTCCTGCTCTCTGTCTGTGTGTGAGGGAACCGTGCACTGCTGCTGCTCCTGCTGTGTGTCTGTGTGTGAGGGAACCGTGCACTGCTGCTACTCTTGCTGTGTGTGTGTGTGAGGGAACCGTGCACTGCTGGTGCTACTGCTGTGTGTCTGTGTGAGGGAACCGTGCAATGCTGCTGCTCCTGCTGTGTGTCTGTGTGTGAGGGAACCGTGCACCGCTGCTATTCCTGCTGTGTGTCTGTGTGTAAGGGAACCGTGCACTGCTGCTGCTCTTGCTGTGTGTCTGTGTGTGAGGGAACCGTGCACTGCTGCTGCTCCTGCTGTGTGTTTGTGTGTGAGGGAACCGTGCACTGCTGATGCTCTTGCTGTGTGTGTGTGTGTGTGAGGGAACCGTGCACTGCTGCTGCTCCTGCTGTGTGTCTGTGTGTGAGGGAACCGTGCACTGCTGCTGCTCTTGCTGTGTGTGTGTGTGAGGGAACCGTGCACTGCTGCTGCTCCTGCTGTGTGTCTGTGTGTGAGGGAAACTTGCACTGCTGCTGCTCCTGCTGTGTGTCTGTGTGTGAGGGAACCGTGCACCGCTGCTATTCCTCTGTGTGTCTGTGTGTGAGGGAACCGTGCACTGCTGCTGCTCCTGCTGTGTGTCTGTGTGTGAGGGAACCTTGCACTGCTGCTGCTCCTGCTGTGTGTCTGTGTGTGAGGGAACCGTGCACCGCTGCTATTCCTCTGTGTGTCTGTGTGTGAGGGAACCGTGCACTGCTGCTGCTCCTGCTGTGTGTCTGTGTGTGAGGGAACCGTGCACTGCTGCTGCTCTTGCTGTGTGTCTGTGTGTGAGGGAACCGTGCACTGCTGCTGCTCCTGCTGTGTGTCTGTGTGTGAGGGAAGCGTGCACTGCTGCTGCTCCTGCTGTGTGTCTGTGTGTGAGGGAACCGTGCACCGCTGCTGCTCCTGCTGTGTGTCTGTGTGTGAGGGAACCGTGCACTGCTGCTGCTCCTGCTGTGTGTCTGTGTGTGAGGGAACTGTGCACTGCTACTGCTCCTGCTGTGTGTCTGTGTGTGAGGGAACCGTGCACCTCTGCTATTCCTGCTGTGTGTCTGTGTGTGAGGGAACCGTGCACTGCTGCTGCTCCTGCTCTCTGTCTGTGTGTGAGGGAACCGTGCACTGCTGATGCTCTTGCTGTGTGTGTGTGTGAGGGAACCGTGCACTGCTGCTGCTCCTGCTGTGTGTCTGTGTTTGAGGGAACCATGCACTGCTTCTGCTCCTGCTGTGGGCCTGTGAGTGAGGGAACCGTGCACCGCTGCTATTCCTGCTGTGTGTCTGTGTGTGAGGGAACCGTGCACCGCTGCTATTCCTGCTGTGTGTCTGTGTGTGAGGGAACCGTGCACCGCTGCTATTCCTGCTGTGTGTCTGTGTGTGAGGGAACCGTGCACCGCTGCTGCTCTTGCTGTGTGTCTGTGTGTGAGGGAACCGTTCACTGCTGCTGCTCCTGCTGTGTGTCTGTGTGTGAGGGAACCGTGCACTGCTGATGCTCTTGCTGTGTGTGTGTGTGAGGGAACCGTGCACTGCTGCTGCTCCTGCTGTGTGTCTGTGTGTGAGGGAACCGTGCACTGTTGCTGCTCCTGCTGTGTGTCTGTGTGTGAGGGAACCGTGCACTGCTGCTGCTCCTGCTGTGTGTCTGTGTGTGAGGGAACCGTGCACTGCTTCTGCTCCTGCTGTGTGTCTGTGAGTGAGGGAACCGTGCACCGCTGCTATTCCTGCTGTGTGTCTGTGTGTGAGGGAACCGTGCACCGCTGCTATTCCTGCTGTGTATCTGTGTGTGAGGGAACCGTGCACCGCTGCTATTCTTGCTGTGTGTCTGTGTGTGAGGGAACCGTGCACTGCTGCTGCTCTTGCTGTGTGTCTGTGTGTGAGGGAACCGTGCACTGCTGCTGCTCCTGCTGTGTGTCTGTGTGTGAGGGAACCGTGCACTGCTGATGCTCTTGCTGTGTGTGTGTGTGAGGGAACCGTGCACTGCTGCTGCTCCTGCTGTGTGTCTGTGTGTGAGGGAACCGTGCACTGCTGCTGCTCCTGCTGTGTGTCTGTGTGTGAGGGAACCGTGCACTGCTGCTGCTCCTGCTGTGTGTCTGTGTGTGAGGGAACCGTGCGCTGCTGCTGCTCCTGCTGTGTGTCTGTGTGTGAGGGAACCGTGCACCGCTGCTATTCCTCTGTGTGTCTGTGTGTGAGGGAACCGTGCACTGCTGCTGCTCCTGCTGTGTGTCTGTGTGTGAGGGAACCGTGCACCGCTGCTATTCCTGCTGTGTGTCTGTGTGTGAGGGAACCGCGCACTGCTGCTGCTCCTGCTGTGTGTCTGTGTGTGAGGGAACCGTGCACTGCTGCTGCTCTTGCTGTGTGTGTGTGTGTGAGGGAACCGTGCACTGCTGCTGCTCCTGCTGTGTGTCTGTGTGTGAGGGAACCTTGCACTGCACCTGCTCCTGCTGTGTGTCTGTGTGTGAGGGAACCGTGCACCGCTGCTATTCCTCTGTGTGTCTGTGTGTGAGGGAACCGTGCACTGCTGCTGCTCCTGCTGTGTGTCTGTGTGTGAGGGAACCGTGCACCGCTGCTATTCCTTCTGTGTGTCTGTGTGTGAGGCAACCGTGCACTGCTGCTGCTCTTGCTGTGTGTCTGTGTGTGAGGGAACCGTGCACTGCTGCTGCTCCTGCTGTGTGTCTGTGTGTGAGGGAACCGTGCACTGCTGATGCTCTTGCTGTGTGTGTGTGTGTGAGGGAACCGTGCACTGCTGCTGCTCCTGCTGTGTGTCTGTGTGTGAGGGAAGCGTGCACTGCTGCTGCTCCTGCTGTGTGTCTGTGTGTGAGGGAACCGTGCACTGCTGATGCTCTTGCTGTGTGTGTGTGTGACGGAACCGTGCACTGCTGCTGCTCCTGCTGTGTGTCTGTGTGTGAGGGAACCGTGCACTGCTGCTGCTCTTGCTGTGTGTGTGTGTGAGGGTACCGTGCACTGCTGCTGCTCCTGCTGTGTGTCTGTGTGTGAGGGAACCTTGCACTGCTGCTGCTCCTGCTGTGTGTCTGTGTGTGAGGGAACCTTGCACTGCTGCTGCTCCTGCTGTCTGTCTGTTTGTGAGGGAACCGTGCACTGCTGCTGCTCTTGCTGTGTGTCTGTGTGTGAGGGAACCGTGCACCGCTGCTATTCCTCTGTGTGTCTGTGTGTGAGGGAACCGTGCACTGCTGCTGCTCCTGCTGTGTGTCTGTGTGTGAGGGAAGCGTGCACTGCTGCTGCTCCTGCTGTGTGTCTGTGTGTGAGGGAACCGTGCACTGCTGATGCTCTTGCTGTGTGTGTGTGTGACGGAACCGTGCACTGCTGCTGCTCCTGCTGTGTGTCTGTGTGTGAGGGAACCGTGCACTGCTGCTGCTCTTGCTGTGTGTGTGTGTGAGGGTACCGTGCACTGCTGCTGCTCCTGCTGTGTGTCTGTGTGTGAGGGAACCTTGCACTGCTGCTGCTCCTGCTGTGTGTCTGTGTGTGAGGGAACCTTGCACTGCTGCTGCTCCTGCTGTCTGTCTGTTTGTGAGGGAACCGTGCACTGCTGCTGCTCTTGCTGTGTGTCTGTGTGTGAGGGAACCGTGCACCGCTGCTATTCCTGCTGTGTGTCTGTGTGCGAGGGAACCGCGCACTGCTGATGCTCTTGCTGTGTGTGTGTGTGACGGAACCGTGCACTGCTGCTGCTCCTGCTGTGTGTCTGTGTGTGAGGGAACCGTGCACTGCTGCTGCTCTTGCTGTGTGTGTGTGTGAGGGTACCGTGCACTGCTGCTGCTCCTGCTGTGTGTCTGTGTGTGAGGGAACCTTGCACTGCTGCTGCTCCTGCTGTGTGTCTGTGTGTGAGGGAACCTTGCACTGCTGCTGCTCCTGCTGTCTGTCTGTTTGTGAGGGAACCGTGCACTGCTGCTGCTCTTGCTGTGTGTCTGTGTGTGAGGGAACCGTGCACCGCTGCTATTCCTCTGTGTGTCTGTGTGTGAGGGAACCGTGCACTGCTGCTGCTCCTGCTGTGTGTCTGTGTGTGAGGGAACCGTGCACCGCTGCTATTCCTGCTGTGTGTCTGTGTGTGAGGGAACCGCGCACTGCTGCTGCTCCTGCTGTGTGTCTGTGTGTGAGGGAACCGTGCACTGCTGCTGCTCTTGCTGTGTGTGTGTGTGAGGGAACCGTGCACTGCTGCTGCTCCTGCTGTGTGTCTGTGTGTGAGGGAACCTTGCACTGCTGCTGCTCCTGCTGTGTGTCTGTGTGTGAGGGAACCGTGCACCGCTGCTATTCCTCTGTGTGTCTGTGTGTGAGGGAACCGTGCACTGCTGCTGCTCCTGCTGTGTGTCTGTGTGTGAGGGAACCGTGCACCGCTGCTATTCCTTCTGTGTGTCTGTGTGTGAGGGAACCGTGCACTGCTGCTGCTCTTGCTGTGTGTCTGTGTGTGAGGGAACCGTGCACTGCTGCTGCTCCTGCTGTGTGTCTGTGTGTGAGGGAAGCGTGCAGTGCTGCTGCTCCTGCTGTGTGTCTGTGTGTGAGGGAACCGTGCACTGCTGATGCTCTTGCTGTGTGTGTGTGTGACGGAACCGTGCACTGCTGCTGCTCCTGCTGTGTGTCTGTGTGTGAGGGAACCGTGCACTGCTGCTGCTCTTGCTGTGTGTGTGTGTGAGGGTACCGTGCACTGCTGCTGCTCCTGCTGTGTGTCTGTGTGTGAGGGAACCTTGCACTGCTGCTGCTCCTGCTGTGTGTCTGTGTGTGAGGGAACCTTGCACTGCTGCTGCTCCTGCTGTCTGTCTGTTTGTGAGGGAACCGTGCACTGCTGCTGCTCTTGCTGTGTGTCTCTGTGTGAGGGAACCGTGCACCGCTGCAATTCCTGCTGTGTGTCTGTGTGTGAGGGAACTGTGAACCGCTGCTATTCCTGCTGTGTGTCTTTGTGTGAGGGAACCGTGCACCACTGCTATTCCTGCTCTGTGTCTGTGTGTGAGGGAACCGTGCACTGCTGCTGCTCCTGCTGTGTGTCTGTGTGTGAGGGAACCATGCACTGCTGCTGCTCCTGCTCTCTGTCTGTGTGTGAGGGAACCGTGCACTGCTGCTGCTCCTGCTGTGTGTCTGTGTGTGAGGGAACCGTGCACTGCTGCTGCTCCTGCTGTGTGTCTGTGTGTGAGGGAACCGTGCACTGCTGCTGCTCCTGCTGTGTGTCTGTGTGTGAGGGAACCGTGCACTGCTACTGCTCCTGCTGTGTGTCTGTGTGTGAGGGAACCGTGCACCGCTGCTATTCCTGCTGTGTGTCTGTGTGTGAGGGAACCGTGCACTGCTGCTGCTCTTGCTGTGTGTCTGTGTGTGAGGGAACCGTGCACTGCTGCTGCTCCTGCTGTGTGTCTGTGTGTGAGGGAACCGTGCACTGCTGATGCTCTTGCTGTGTGTGTGTGTGAGGGAACCGTGCACTGCTGCTGCTCCTGCTGTGTGTCTGTGTTTGAGGGAACCATGCACTGCTTCTGCTCCTGCTGTGGGCCTGTGAGTGAGGGAACCGTGCACCGCTGCTATTCCTGCTGTGTGTCTGAGTGTGAGGGAACCGTGCACCGCTGCTATTCCTGCTGTGTGTCTGTGTGTGAGGGAACCGTGCACTGCTGCTGCTCTTGCTGTGTGTCTGTGTGTGAGGGAACCGTTCACTGCTGCTGCTCCTGCTGTGTGTCTGTGTGTGAGGGAACCGTGCACTGCTGATGCTCTTGCTGTGTGTGTGTGTGAGGGAACCGTGCACTGCTGCTGCTCCTGCTGTGTGTCTGTGTGTGAGGGAACCGTGCACTGTTGCTGCTCCTGCTGTGTGTCTGTGTGTGAGGGAACCGTGCACTGCTGCTGCTCCTGCTGTGTGTCTGTGTGTGAGGGAACCGTGCACTGCTTCTGCTCCTGCTGTGTGTCTGTGAGTGAGGGAACCGTGCACCGCTGCTATTCCTGCTGTGTGTCTGTGTGTGAGGGAACCGTGCACCGCTGCTATTCCTGCTGTGTATCTGTGTGTGAGGGAACCGTGCACCGCTGCTATTCTTGCTGTGTGTCTGTGTGTGAGGGAACCGTGCACTGCTGCTGCTCTTGCTGTGTGTCTGTGTGTGAGGGAACCGTGCACTGCTGCTGCTCCTGCTGTGTGTCTGTGTGTGAGGGAACCGTGCACTGCTGATGCTCTTGCTGTGTGTGTGTGTGAGGGAACCGTGCACTGCTGCTGCTCCTGCTGTGTGTCTGTGTGTGAGGGAACCGTGCACTGCTGCTGCTCCTGCTGTGTGTCTGTGTGTGAGGGAAGCGTGCACTGCTGCTGCTCCTGCTGTGTGTCTGTGTGTGAGGGAAGCGTGCACTGCTGCTGCTCCTGCTGTGTGTCTGTGTGTGAGGGAAGCGTGCACTGCTGCTGCTCCTGCTGTGTGTCTGTGTGTGAGGGAACCGTGCACTGCTGATGCTCTTGCTGTGTGTGTGTGTGACGGAACCGTGCACTGCTGCTGCTCCTGCTGTGTGTCTGTGTGTGAGGGAACCGTGCACTGCTGCTGCTCTTGCTGTGTGTGTGTGTGAGGGTACCGTGCACTGCTGCTGCTCCTGCTGTGTGTCTGTGTGTGAGGGAACCTTGCACTGCTGCTGCTCCTGCTGTGTGTCTGTGTGTGAGGGAACCTTGCACTGCTGCTGCTCCTGCTGTCTGTCTGTTTGTGAGGGAACCGTGCACTGCTGCTGCTCTTGCTGTGTGTCTCTGTGTGAGGGAACCGTGCACCGCTGCAATTCCTGCTGTGTGTCTGTGTGTGAGGGAACCGTGAACCGCTGCTATTCCTGCTGTGTGTCTTTGTGTGAGGGAACCGTGCACCACTGCTATTCCTGCTCTGTGTCTGTGTGTGAGGGAACCGTGCACTGCTGCTGCTCCTGCTGTGTGTCTGTGTGTGAGGGAACCATGCACTGCTGCTGCTCCTGCTCTCTGTCTGTGTGTGAGGGAACCGTGCACTGCTGCTGCTCCTGCTGTGTGTCTGTGTGTGAGGGAACCGTGCACTGCTGCTGCTCCTGCTGTGTGTCTGTGTGTGAGGGAACCGTGCACTGCTGCTGCTCCTGCTGTGTGTCTGTGTGTGAGGGAACCGTGCACTGCTACTGCTCCTGCTGTGTGTCTGTGTGTGAGGGAACCGTGCACCGCTGCTATTCCTGCTGTGTGTCTGTGTGTGAGGGAACCGTGCACTGCTGCTGCTCTTGCTGTGTGTCTGTGTGTGAGGGAACCGTGCACTGCTGCTGCTCCTGCTGTGTGTCTGTGTGTGAGGGAACCGTGCACTGCTGATGCTCTTGCTGTGTGTGTGTGTGAGGGAACCGTGCACTGCTGCTGCTCCTGCTGTGTGTCTGTGTTTGAGGGAACCATGCACTGCTTCTGCTCCTGCTGTGGGCCTGTGAGTGAGGGAACCGTGCAACGCTGCTATTCCTGCTGTGTGTCTGTGTGTGAGGGAACCGTGCACCGCTGCTATTCCTGCTGTGTGTCTGTGTGTGAGGGAACCGTGCACTGCTGCTGCTCTTGCTGTGTGTCTGTGTGTGAGGGAACCGTTCACTGCTGCTGCTCCTGCTGTGTGTCTGTGTGTGAGGGAACCGTGCACTGCTGATGCTCTTGCTGTGTGTGTGTGTGAGGGAACCGTGCACTGCTGCTGCTCCTGCTGTGTGTCTGTGTGTGAGGGAACCGTGCACTGTTGCTGCTCCTGCTGTGTGTCTGTGTGTGAGGGAACCGTGCACTGCTGCTGCTCCTGCTGTGTGTCTGTGTGTGAGGGAACCGTGCACTGCTTCTGCTCCTGCTGTGTGTCTGTGAGTGAGGGAACCGTGCACCGCTGCTATTCCTGCTGTGTGTCTGTGTGTGAGGGAACCGTGCACCGCTGCTATTCCTGCTGTGTATCTGTGTGTGAGGGAACCGTGCACCGCTGCTATTCTTGCTGTGTGTCTGTGTGTGAGGGAACCGTGCACTGCTGCTGCTCTTGCTGTGTGTCTGTGTGTGAGGGAACCGTGCACTGCTGCTGCTCCTGCTGTGTGTCTGTGTGTGAGTGAACCGTGCACTGCTGATGCTCTTGCTGTGTGTGTGTGTGAGGGAACCGTGCACTGCTGCTGCTCCTGCTGTGTGTCTGTGTGTGAGGGAACCGTGCACTGCTGCTGCTCCTGCTGTGTGTCTGTGTGTGAGGGAACCGTGCACTGCTGCTGCTCCTGCTGTGTGTCTGTGTGTGAGGGAACCGTGCACTGCTGCTGCTCCTGCTGTGTGTCTGTGTGTGAGGGAACCTTGCACTGCACCTGCTCCTGCTGTGTGTCTGTGTGTGAGGGAACCGTGCACCGCTGCTATTCCTCTGTGTGTCTGTGTGTGAGGGAACCGTGCACTGCTGCTGCTCCTGCTGTGTGTCTGTGTGTGAGGGAACCGTGCACCGCTGCTATTCCTTCTGTGTGTCTGTGTGTGAGGCAACCGTGCACTGCTGCTGCTCTTGCTGTGTGTCTGTGTGTGGGGGAACCGTGCACTGCTGCTGCTCCTGCTGTGTGTCTGTGTGTGAGGGAACCGTGCACTGCTGATGCTCTTGCTGTGTGTGTGTGTGAGGGAACCGTGCACTGCTGCTGCTCCTGCTGTGTGTCTGTGTGTGAGGGAAGCGTGCACTGCTGCTGCTCCTGCTGTGTGTCTGTGTGTGAGGGAACCGTGCACTGCTGATGCTCTTGCTGTGTGTGTGTGTGACGGAACCGTGCACTGCTGCTGCTCCTGCTGTGTGTCTGTGTGTGAGGGAACCGTGCACTGCTGCTGCTCTTGCTGTGTGTGTGTGTGAGGGTACCGTGCACTGCTGCTGCTCCTGCTGTGTGTCTGTGTGTGAGGGAACCTTGCACTGCTGCTGCTCCTGCTGTGTGTCTGTGTGTGAGGGAACCGTGCACCGCTGCTATTCTTGCTGTGTGTCTGTGTGTGAGGGAACCGTGCACTGCTGCTGCTCTTGCTGTGTGTCTGTGTGTGAGGGAACCGTGCACTGCTGCTGCTCCTGCTGTGTGTCTGTGTGTGAGGGAACCGTACACTGCTGATTCTCTTGCTGTGTGTGTGTGTGAGGGAACCGTGCACTGCTGCTGCTCCTGCTGTGTGTCTGTGTGTGAGGGAACCGTGCACTGCTGCTGCTCCTGCTGTGTGTCTGTGTGTGAGGGAACCGTGCACTGCTGCTGCTCCTGCTGTGTGTCTGTGTGTGAGGGAACCGTGCACTGCTGCTGCTCCTGCTGTGTGTCTGTGTGTGAGGGAACCTTGCACTGCACCTGCTCCTGCTGTGTGTCTGTGTGTGAGGGAACCGTGCACCGCTGCTATTCCTCTGTGTGTCTGTGTGTGAGGGAACCGTGCACTGCTGCTGCTCCTGCTGTGTGTCTGTGTGTGAGGGAACCGTGCACCGCTGCTATTCCTTCTGTGTGTCTGTGTGTGAGGCAACCGTGCACTGCTGCTGCTCTTGCTGTGTGTCTGTGTGTGAGGGAACCGTGCACTGCTGCTGCTCCTGCTGTGTGTCTGTGTGTGAGGGAACCGTGCACTGCTGATGCTCTTGCTGTGTGTGTGTGTGAGGGAACCGTGCACTGCTGCTGCTCCTGCTGTGTGTCTGTGTGTGAGGGAAGCGTGCACTGCTGCTGCTCCTGCTGTGTGTCTGTGTGTGAGGGAACCGTGCACTGCTGATGCTCTTGCTGTGTGTGTGTGTGACGGAACCGTGCACTGCTGCTGCTCCTGCTGTGTGTCTGTGTGTGAGGGAACCGTGCACTGCTGCTGCTCTTGCTGTGTGTGTGTGTGAGGGTACCGTGCACTGCTGCTGCTCCTGCTGTGTGTCTGTGTGTGAGGGAACCTTGCACTGCTGCTGCTCCTGCTGTGTGTCTGTGTGTGAGGGAACCTTGCACTGCTGCTGCTCCTGCTGTCTGTCTGTTTGTGAGGGAACCGTGCACTGCTGCTGCTCTTGCTGTGTGTCTCTGTGTGAGGGAACCGTGCACCGCTGCAATTCCTGCTGTGTGTCTGTGTGTGAGGGAACCGTGAACCGCTGCTATTCCTGCTGTGTGTCTTTGTGTGAGGGAACCGTGCACCACTGCTATTCCTGCTCTGTGTCTGTGTGTGAGGGAACCGTGCACTGCTGCTGCTCCTGCTGTGTGTCTGTGTGTGAGGGAACCATGCACTGCTGCTGCTCCTGCTCTCTGTCTGTGTGTGAGGGAACCGTGCACTGCTGCTGCTCCTGCTGTGTGTCTGTGTGTGAGGGAACCGTGCACTGCTGCTGCTCCTGCTGTGTGTCTGTGTGTGAGGGAACCGTGCACTGCTGCTGCTCCTGCTGTGTGTCTGTGTGTGAGGGAACCGTGCACTGCTACTGCTCCTGCTGTGTGTCTGTGTGTGAGGGAACCGTGCACCGCTGCTATTCCTGCTGTGTGTCTGTGTGTGAGGGAACCGTGCACTGCTGCTGCTCTTGCTGTGTGTCTGTGTGTGAGGGAACCGTGCACTGCTGCTGCTCCTGCTGTGTGTCTGTGTGTGAGGGAACCGTGCACTGCTGATGCTCTTGCTGTGTGTGTGTGTGAGGGAACCGTGCACTGCTGCTGCTCCTGCTGTGTGTCTGTGTTTGAGGGAACCGTGCACTGCTTCTGCTCCTGCTGTGGGCCTGTGAGTGAGGGAACCGTGCACCGCTGCTATTCCTGCTGTGTGTCTGTGTGTGAGGGAACCGTGCACCGCTGCTATTCCTGCTGTGTGTCTGTGTGTGAGGGAACCGTGCACCGCTGCTATTCCTGCTGTGTGTCTGTGTGTGAGGGAACCGTGCACTGCTGCTGCTCTTGCTGTGTGTCTGTGTGTGAGGGAACCGTTCACTGCTGCTGCTCCTGCTGTGTGTCTGGGAACCGTGCACTGCTGATGCTCTTGCTGTGTGTGTGTGTGAGGGAACCGTGCACTGCTGCTGCTCCTGCTGTGTGTCTGTGTGTGAGGGAACCGTGCACTGTTGCTGCTCCTGCTGTGTGTCTGTGTGTGAGGGAACCGTGCACTGCTGCTGCTCCTGCTGTGTGTCTGTGTGTGAGGGAACCGTGCACTGCTTCTGCTCCTGCTGTGTGTCTGTGAGTGAGGGAACCGTGCACCGCTGCTATTCCTGCTGTGTGTCTGTGTGTGAGGGAACCGTGCACCGCTGCTATTCCTGCTGTGTATCTGTGTGTGAGGGAACCGTGCACCGCTGCTATTCTTGCTGTGTGTCTGTGTGTGAGGGAACCGTGCACTGCTGCTGCTCTTGCTGTGTGTCTGTGTGTGAGGGAACCGTGCACTGCTGCTGCTCCTGCTGTGTGTCTGTGTGTGAGGGAACCGTGCACTGCTGATGCTCTTGCTGTGTGTGTGTGTGAGGGAACCGTGCACTGCTGCTGCTCCTGCTGTGTGTCTGTGTGTGAGGGAACCGTGCACTGCTGCTGCTCCTGCTGTGTGTCTGTGTGTGAGGGAACCGTGCACTGCTGCTGCTCTTGCTGTGTGTGTGTGAGGGAACCGTGCACTTCTGCTTCTGCTGTGTGTCTGTGTGTGAGGGAACCGTGCACTGCTTCTGTTCCTGCTGTGTGTCTGTGAGTGAGGGAACCGTGCACCGCTGCTATTACTGCTGTGTGTCTGTGTGTGAGGGAACCGTGCACCGCTGCTATTCCTGCTGTGTGTCTGTGTGTGAGGGAACCGTGCACCGCTGCTATTCCTGCTGTGTGTCTGTGTGTGAGGGAACCGTGCACTGCTGCTGCTCTTGCTGTGTGTCTGTGTGTGAGGGAACCGTGCACTGCTGATGCTCCTGCTGTGTGTCTGTGTGTGAGGGAACCGTGCACTACTACTGCTCCTGCTGTGTGTCTGTGTGTGAGGGAACCGTGCACCGCTGCTATTCCTGCTGTGTGTCTGTGTGTGAGGGAACCGTGCACCGCTGCTATACCTGCTGTGTGTCTGTGTGTGAGGGAACCGTGCACCGCTGCTATTCCTGCTGTGTGTCTGTGTGTGAGGGAACCGTGCACCGCTGCTATTCCTGCTGTGTGTCTGTGTGTGAGGGAACCGTGCACTGCTGCTGCTCTTGCTGTGTGTCTGTGTGTGAGGGAACCGTGCACTGCTGATGCTCTTGCTGTGTGTCTGTGTGTGAGGGAACCGTGCACTGCTGCTGCTCCTGCTGTGTGTCTGTGTGTGAGGGAACCGTGCACTGCTGCTGCTCCTGCTGTGTGTCTGTGTGTGAGGGAACCGTGCACTGCTGCTGCTCTTGCTGTGTGTGTGTGTGAGGGAACCGTGCACTTCTGCTTCTGCTGTGTGTCTGTGTGTGAGGGAACCGTGCACTGCTGCTGCTCCTGCTGTGTGTCTGTGTGTGAGGGAACTGTGCACTGCTACTGCTCCTGCTGTGTGTCTGTGTGTGAGGGATCCGTGCACTGCTGCTGCTCTTGCTGTGTGTGTGTGTGAGGGAACCTTGCACTGCTGCTGCTCCTGCTGTCTGTCTGTGTGCGAGGGAACCGTGCACTGCTACTGCTCCTGCTGTGTGTCTGTGTGTGAGGGAACCGTGCACCGCTGCTATTCCTGCTGTGTGTCTGTGTGTGAGGGAACCGTGCACTGCTGCTGCTCCTGCTGTGTGTCTGTGTGTGAGGGAACTGTGCACTGCTACTGCTCCTGCTGTGTGTCTGTGTGTGAGGGATCCGTGCACTGCTGCTGCTCTTGCTGTGTGTGTGTGTGAGGGAACCGTGCACTGCTGCTGCTCCTGCTGTGTGTCTGTGTGTGAGGGAACTGTGCACTGCTACTGCTCCTGCTGTGTGTCTGTGTGTGAGGGAACCGTGCACCGCTGCTATTCCTGCTGTGTGTCTGTGTGTGAGGGAACCGTGCACCGCTGCTATTCCTGCTGTGTGTCTGTGTGTGAGGGAACCGTGCACTGCTGCTGCTCCTGCTGTGTGTCTGTGTGTGAGGGAACCGTGCACCGCTGCTATTCCTGCTGTGTGTCTGTGTGTGAGGGAACCGTGCACTGCTGCTGCTCCTGCTGTGTGTCTGTGTGTGAGGGAACCGTGCACTGCTGCTGCTCCTGCTGTGTGTCTGTGTGTGAGGGAACCGTGCACTGCAGCTGCTCCTGCTGTGTGTGTGTGTGAGGGAACCGTTCACTGCTGCTGCTCCTGCTGTGTGTGTGTGTGTGAGGGAACCGTGCACTGCTGCTGCTCCTGCTGTCTGTCTGTGTGTGAGGGAACCGTGCACTGCTGCTGCTCTTGCTGTGTGTGTGTGTGTGTGTGTGAGGGAACCGTGCACTGCTGCTGCTCCTGATGTGTGTCTGTGTGTGAGGTAACCGTGCACCGCTGCTATTCCTGCTGTGTGTCTGTGTGTGAGGGAACCGTGCACTGCTGCTGCTCCTGCTGTGTGTCTGTGTGTGAGGGAACCGTGCACTGCTGCTGCTCCTGCTGTGTGTCTGTGTGTGAGGGAACCGTGCACTGCTGCTGTTCCTGATGTGTGTCTGTGTGTGAGGGAACCGTGCACTGCTGCTGCTCCTGCTGTGTGTCTGTGTGTGAGGGAACCGTGCACTGCTGCTGCTCCTGCTGTGTGTCTGTGTGTGAGGGAACCGTGCACCGCTGCTATTCCTGCTGTGTGTCTGTGTGTGAGGGAACCGTGCACCGCTGCTATTCCTGCTGTGTGTCTGTGTGTGAGGGAACCGTGCACTGCTGCTGCTCCTGCTGTGTGTCTGTGTGTGAGGGAACCGTGCACTGCTGCTGCTCCTGCTGTGTGTCTGTGTGTGAGGGAACCGTGCACTGCTGCTGTTCCTGATGTGTGTGTGTGAGGGAACCGTGCACTGCTGCTGCTCCTGCTGTGTGTGTGTCAGGGAACCGTGTACTGCTGCTTCTGCTGTGTGTCTGGGAACCTTACACTGCTGGCAGTCCTGATGTGTACGTTCTTTTTATGCCCACATGACGCTTCAGTTGCTGTGGGGTGGGGGTCGGAGTGGAGAGAGAGAGAGTGTGTGTGTGGTGTCGCACCTTGACTGCACGTTCCGTGCATGAAGGAGGCTGCTTTGGTCCCATACAGTGATGACGCTGCTTTATAAAGGCTGGCCCCATACATACATCCCATGATGCACCGGCTGCGTGTGCGGTGTGTCCCATGGATGCTGCTCGGCGTCTCTCCCCGCTCGTCCTCCGCCTCCTCCTCGCCTGGAGGGTCCATCCTAACCCAGATTATTTATGACCCTTCCGGAAGGCGCAGCGGCTGAGGTCAGAGGTCAGGGCTACTGTAAATAAGGCGTAGCCCAGCCCTGCCCCCCCTCCCCCTCTCGGCTGCTGATCGGGTCTTTCTGTGGCCTGAGGGGGTGAAGAGGGCTGCACTCTGCTGCAGCAAGTGCCAGGACATCTCTCACATGCCCGGGCACCAGGCGCGCAACGCCCATTGGACTCACCGGGCTTCAAAGCCCCCCCCCCCCCCCACCCCCCCGAGTTGCACCTCTGCCGGGCACTGCCCACTCAGAGCTCTGCCCCTGACAGGTTCCCCTGCCCTGTGTCCTGGTGGAGGGGGGGGGGGGGTAAGGGGGGGGGAGGGGTGGTGCTCTTGGTTGCAGTAGGGGAATCCCTCACATGCCCGGGCACTGCCCACTCAGAGCTCTGCCCCCGGACAGGCTCCCCTGCCCTGTGCCCTGGTGGAGGGGGGAGGAGGGAGGGGGGGGGGGAGTGGTGCTCTCTGCTGCAGCTGGGGTATCCCTCACATGCCCGGGCACTGCCCACTCAGACAGAGCTCTGCCCCCTGACAGGCTCTCCTGCCCTGTGCCCTGGCGCTGGCCTCGTGCCTGGCATCTCACCCCCCTGTCCTTCTTCTAAAGTCACAGTGAATGAGACTTGTTTTTTTATGGGTTTTTAAACACTTCTGGGGCTCAATAAACTGGTGCCTGGACCCGGAGCCGGTGCCCGGGCGGGGGAGCGGTGGCGAACCCTCAGCGCCAGGTTGTGTCACGTCCAGGGCTGTGTTGCAGCTGGATGGGGTTTGTTTAGTTTTTGCAGTTTAGTGGAGCTCAGACTGGACTCGAAGACTTGGGAGCCCTTTATCCGGACACCACTTCATGACACAAAGGTATATTCATTTCTTAGACACGAGGAGATGACACATCCCAACATTTCAGAGCAGGAAAGTGATTTTGGGAAAGAAACCAGGAGAACGCAGCATTCCCCGGGTTCCCCGGGAGGCAGCTCCACTAAAGCCCCCTGTGGCTTCGAAAAGAGGGAGTTTCCCGCCTGAGTCGGGTCTGTTGACAAGTGTGGGGGATGAAGAGAGGGCGGGAATAGCGCGCTCACGAGGTGCAAGTCTCTGAATACCACGTGTATGATTGTCTCTGTGTAATGGGTGTCTGATGTGAAACGCTCTGACACCTACACTGGTACGAGTTGTGCTTTAAAGCTAAATAAATCTGAGAGACAGTGGTGATGGAGGAAACTTGAGGGGCACCGTTAGAGGGGGTGGTGAAGGTGGTCATTGGCGGGCGCCAACAAACATTGTCGCACAGGCCGCTAGCCGCGCTACCAGTGTTAAAGGCGGCCCTGCTGGTGCACGGTGGGGAAAAGCGAGGCAGAACTCTCGCCTCTTAACACTTTAAAGCTCCCACCCCAGGTGCCTCTCGACGACATCAGGAAAGCTCTTGTAGCAAATGAGAAAAGGACTCCTCCACCTGGGCTCCGTGGAGTGGCAATGGTGCCCGCCCCTATTTGCCTGGTCGCTCCAGGTCTTGGCCGCGATGTAGGAGAGACTCTTCCACCTGTTCTGGCTCTGCGGATGCGCAGTGTTTCGGCGAGCTTCAGGTCGAGGGATCGGAGGTTTCTCTTGGGTACGGTGAAGGAGATTCTCTCATTGCGGTATTGGGGTCTGGTGTTATGGAGGCACTTGTAGGAGTTGGCAAGTATCTTGAAAGTGACTCTCTTCCCAACAAGGAGCCAGTGGAGGTTGCTCAGTTGTAGGGTGATGTGTTCCTATCAAGGGATGCCGAGGACGAGCCTGGCTGCGGTGTTCTGTATGTTCTGGAGTTTTCGGAGCAGAGACTTGTTGTTCTGTATGTTCTGGAGTTTTCGGAGCAGAGACTTGTTGATACCAACGTAGAGGGCGTTTCCATAGTCGAGTCTGCTGGTTATGAATGCGTGGGTGCCGGTCTTCCTTGATTCAGGGGGGATCCATTTGAAGGTCTTACGAAGGATGGGCAGGGTGTTGAAACAGCTGGATGCAACGTCGTTGACCTGACGGATAAGGAGAGGGAGAAATTGAATACGATGCAGGGGTTTCGGGTGTGGCCCATGGGGGTGGGAGGGCTGCTGAGGGTGGCAGGCCACCAGGTGTTGTCCCAAGCAGAGGGGGCGGGCCGAGGACGAGGACCTTTCTCTTCTCCAAGTTGAGATTCAGGCAACTGCTGCCCATCTAGGATCCTTCATTCCTTCCTGGAAGTTTAGTCTTGTGGTGATAGGGTCCTTGATGAGGGAAAAGGATGAGCTGGGTGTTGTTGGTTTAGGAGACTATGCTCAGTTTGTGCTGTCTGACAGTGGCGGTGAGGGGGACCATGTAGATGTTGAAGGGCGGGGGGCTGAGCGACGATCCCTGGAGTACTCCGAATGTGTGGGTTCAGAGAGAAAGGGTGACAGTCTGATTCTTTGGGTCCTGCCGGTGAGGAAGGGTCAGATCCAGTCGAGGGCAGCTCCCTGTATGCCGGTGTCTTGGAGTCTGGTGGTGAGTTTGTGGTGGGAGACGGTGTCAAACACGGCCGAGAGGTCGAGCAGAATCAGCGCCACAGTGTGTCCTTGGTCGAGGAGTGTGCAAATGTAGTCCGTGGCGGCCAGTATGGCGGTTTCGGATTCTGTGGTTGCTGCAGAATCTGGATTGCGAGGGGTCAAGGATGGAGTTACAATGATAAGCCTAGGCTAGGGGGATAATGGCCTCGAGATCGTAGGGCTTGAGTGGGCACCCTGGCACAGCGAAAGGGGTCTGTGACTGCTTGTAGCGTTGAGGCTTCTGGCCACTCTCACTCACCAATTTATATTGGACACACCTGTTCTGTGGTATCAGTGGGGATCAACCTGAAGAGGGGGCCCAGGACTGTCGAGCCAACTGCTTCCCCGGAGTCCCCTGGTGAGCGTGGGCCCCAGACTCCAGGACTGCCCTTGAAATAGCGCTCAACAGCCTTTGTGGAACTTATTGGGGAGACCGCCAAGGGGGCCATTATGAGACGAAATACAAATGGAGGACAAGGGACCGCCAAAGTTGATTCCCCGGTGGATGGGCAGAGAAGGACTTGGAGGTCCACACCTCAAGAATCCTGGGGGTGATTTGTGACACCAAAGACCCCTTGAACAAAAAACTAAGGCAGTGGCGATTGATGTGACCTATGCCAAACGGACCATGAAAAAATCTGGCGGATAGAGTGGTGGAAGCAGAGTCGACTGTAGCACAACTCAGACCCACTGTCACCGACCTCGTCGCCAAACCTCAGCAGCTGCGAAAGGACGTGGACTTGTTGGCGTCCAAGCTAGAAGATGCGGAGGGTCACTCTTGGTACGATAATAAGCTTCTCTGTTTGCCTGTTCTGTGAATAAAGGAGGCTGCACTGGATTTGGTCCTCATAAAGAGATGGAAAGTGCTTTATAACTAGTCAAACAATACATTCCTAAAGTACCCGTGCCGTGGGTGTTGGCTGGTTCTATTCAATTCTATGAAGCACTTGTAGAGGGCTTAGCTACCCGCAGGCATCCCCTCGCGATAGTGCAGCACAGACTCCTACGGAGAATCGTTCTGCGCATGTTCTCTCTTCCTCACTCTTCTCCTGGTTCCTACTCCTCCTTCTCAGTTGCAGCGGGTCACTATTAACCCAGATTATTTATGACTGCCGGGAGGCCTGCAGTGGCTGAAGTCAAAGGTCAGGGCTAGAGTAAATAAAAGCATTGAGAACAGCCCGAGGCCCTCCTCTTCACCCTCAGCTACCGCACAGCTATTCCAGCTGTGAGAAGTTGACCTGGTATATGCTGACCGCTAATTAAAGTGGGCACCTTGCACTAGTCCAAACAAACCTTATTGATGATTAGGTCAAAGACAACCTATATAGAAAGCTATCCTAGTGGTAGCTGTGGAGAGCAGCCTTCGGGCCAAGTCTCGAAGGAATGTAATGCAGCTTGTTTTACCAGATCAGAACCTCCTGAATGACCAAATGAAAGGCGAACCACACAAGAGATATATAAAATATATTTATTTATTACTAAACACTGTCTACTAATCTCTTTATGAGATTAGAGTACAAAGTACACAATATTAAATCACTAGAACAACAGTATATAGCACAATACACAGTGGGCTCCAGGGGGAGACCAAACCATATACTAAGAAAATGGTATAATAACCACGACTTGACTAGACACAGTGCCTAGAGCACATAGGATCACTGGGACCCCAAGGAACCACCCAAGGTAGTGGCGCAGGGGACTCTCGGGGGACATGTGCAGTGTGAGAACACAGCAGCGAGCTCTGTAGAACTCTATGGGAAAGTCGCGGTTGGAATTTTAAAGATGAAGAACACTTAGGAGAGGACTTTGAGCAACCCCCTTTCAGACTTAGAAGGTTCTAGGGCCAGCACCCATGTGAGCACTTGAGTACTCAAGTTACCTCACCCAGGGAAGCCGGGTGCATAGGGGTCAAGTGATGTCAGAAACCTTGGTAGTTTTGAATGGCGTGATGCTGAAAAGTGCTGCTGCCGGGAAGATGGAAAGTGTCCAGTGGAATCCAAGCCTGGATCTGAGGTGAGAAGAACCTGAAAGAAGAGGGGACAGAGTCTGGGTCACATAAGGGTGACCAGGGGCACAACAGAGGAATGCCCACCCATGTCGGGTGCATCAGGTGAGAAGATGCAATGCTTGACTCTGCAGCCATGGGGACCAGGAGGCATTGATGATAACCAAAGTCTGAAGGTGAGCTGTCCCATGAAGGATGTCGAGAGCTGGGGGGATCAGTGTCCTGATTGAACACCAACAAGCCTTGGCAACTGCAACCTACACGAGCAGAGGAAATAAGCTTTGGTGAGGACCGGCAAGGTCCTGGGGACTCTCCAAGCAATGGAAAGTCAGGGCACGTCTGGAGCAACCAGGAAAGCCCACTGAAAGTCAAAGTTACTTTCACAGGGACCCACAGGCCAACGGACCAGGGATTGTGAAGGTACCTCGAACTGAATCACAAAATACCAGCCCACGGAACACTCGTGGAGTGTAAGCCAGAAATCTTCCGTGCAATTACTGCTCAGGGTCATGACTACAAATAGCCCAAAGCAAAGTCTCAGGGATCGCCAAAAAGCATATGCTGCTGCAAAAGGACACGGTGCACAGTGCTTCGGGTTGCACGGTCCCCATGAGGGATATTGGTCTCAGAATTGCTGAGAGGTCAGATCAACATCAGGGATGCTCGGGAACCCACCTCCTGTGTTGCAGAAATCTTGGGAGTCCTCAGGTGCTTGGGAGATGCAAACTGGTCAGATGCGTTAAAGGTGCCTGCCTTGCAGGGGAATAACTCCTTTACTCCAAGGGACATTCTTCAGTCATCCAGCATAGTGCAGATCATCAAAGTACTTGGTTTTTGTAGCAGAGTTTCGTCCAGGTAAAATCTAAAGTCCTGAAGTCAGGGGTTCCTACTTAATACCCAAGGAAGGGGTGGGACAAACTCTGGGTACCCACCTATGGAAGGGTCAGGACAGAGGGGTGGCTATACCCATGACCTTTGTCCAGTAACCAGTTTGAACTGGACTATGCACAGGGACACCAGTACAGACTTCAAAGCATTCTCAGAGTGCACCCACTCAGCTCCATACACTAAATCCTGTCTGGGAGGTGGTCACACCTCCCTGTGACAGGAAACCTATTGTCAAGCCTTCCCCTGCTCGAGCTTGGCTCAGCAGCAGGACGGCAGACTCGTGGCTGTGGCTGGCAGCATCCATTTTGTGAAGCCCAGGTCAAGAAAATGGGTACCGGGTAGCCCGATATGTCACATATGTCCTTGTAAGAGGGTGGAATCATACCTCTTCACCAGTTACTGGCAGGGAGGTATGATTCCAAGGTGTTTAACACCAAACACAACATGTTTCTATGCAGCCATTTTAAAGTTAGCATTTACAGCGAGGTTATAATGCACTTAAGCATATATGGTTGGCTGCATCGCAAACAAACCCGTAAAATATGTTCCGTAGGCTGCAGAGGGGCTCTGCTCATGCAGGTGCACCCTCTCACATAAAATCCAGCACCCTGCTTTCAGGATTGATAAGGCCTGCCATAGGGGTGACTGATAGGTTTATATGTGCAGTGATTTAGAATAGATCTAGTGAACCAATATTTAAGAAAAGGGTGCATGCACCACCTTACACAGGCTGCAGCAGCAGACCTGTGGTGTTAATGTTAATGCCATTTGTAAAGCGCACTGTTACCCAACGGGTGTCCTGGCGCTGAGAGATCAAATGTCCTACAGAGGTCTAAGCAAAAAGAGAAGGCCGACTAACTGGACTGAAACAGCCACATCTTAAGGGATTTCCTAAACTCCAGATGATTAATTATGTCTCTAAGGTGAAATGGCAAGTCATTCCATGCCTTAGCTGCTCCAACCTAAAACGTCTACCTCCCAGTTGGATTTTCTAACCAAGGGCACCAGTACCTGTTTCGCTTCGGACGAGCCCAGGGTTCTCCTAGGCACTGGAGGTTCTGTCTGAGATGCAGGGGACTACGTCCATAGAGAGATGTATGGACCATGCACAGAGCCTTGAAGCTAACCCTCTTCTTAACGGGCAACCAGTGCAGTTTTTTTAGCTCCGCTGATATTGAAGCATGTTTAGGTGTTTTAGCAAGCAGTCTGGCTGCCGCGTTCTGCAAAAGCTGAAGCCTTTTCAAAAGTCCTTCCTGGATGTTTAAGTATAAGCTGTTACAATAGTCCAGTTTGGACATAACTAAGGCAGTGATAACGGTTTTCTGACTATCCGTTGAAAGGAGAGGCAGAATTTTTTTGCAGGATCTTAAAGTAAAGGATGTGGATGAGACCATTGCATCAACCTGGTCCTTCAGACAGAGTTTATTATCGATATACACTCCCACGTTCTTTACCTTCCTTACGGGTTGAGGGAGAGGGCCCATTTTATCTGGCCACCAGCCAGGAGACCAAATATTCGCATTGTTGCCAAACAGAACCACCTCCGTCTTACTCGAATTGAGCTTAAGACCATTTTGATTTATCCAGCAACCTACAGCTGTTAAACAGTCTTGGAAGTGGGTGGCCGTATCATGTAACCTGTCCGGTAGCAGTGACACAACAATTTGCGTGTCATCTGCGTAAGATGTTAAAACGAACCCAAAGGATTCGATCAAAGGCGCAAGTTGAGAGACATAAACGTTAAAAAGAGTAGGACTAATAGAAGATCCCTGAGGGACTCCACATGGTAATGTGAAAGTTTTCAATGTAAACCTCCCAAGGGCAACCACCTGAACTCTGTCAGAAAGAAAGGATTTGAGCAGCTTCCAAGCTGCCCCCTCTACTCCGATCTCTTGCAGCCTGTCCATCACTAGACTGTGATGGACAGTATCAAAGGCCGCGGAGAGATCCAACATAATCAGGCTGCATTTCCTCCCTGATCTAAACTGGTTCTAATCTCATCGGTGGATTTGAGGAGAGCGGTTTAAATGGTCTCTCAGGGGTGGCATAATACATGCTGCAGCCCCTGGGTGGCCTCTGGGGTACCTATGCCCTGGGTACATAGTATACCATATACTAGGGACTGATAAGGGTACCCCAGAATCTAATCTGGAGTGTACCTAAAGTGCATGCAATCAATATAGAGGAGAAAGCAGCTAGGCAGGGGTCCTGGATAGCAGGATCCCAGCCAATTTAAGTCAAAAACAGTGATACATCAGCAAAAAGTGGGGGTAACTATGAGAAGCAGTTCCTACTTTCCTACACAACCTCCCAAACGTAAGGACATTAAACTAACCTTGACCAGATGAGTCTTCTTGTTCTAAGTGAAAATATCTGGAGAGTCCATCTGCATTTGCATGGTTACTCCCAGGTCTATGTTCCACTGTATAGTCCATCCCCTGTAGGGAAATGGACCACTTCAATAGTTTGGGGTTTTCACCCTTCATCTGTTTTAGCCATAAGAGGGGCTTATGGTCTGTCTGAACAGTGAAGTGAGTGCCAAACAAGTATGGCCTCAGCTTCTTCAGAGCCCAAACCACAGCAAAGGCCTCCCTCTCAATGGCTGACCAACGTTTCTCTCTAGGTTTCAGCCTTCTGCTAATAAACGCTTCTGACTGGTCCTGACCTTCAGCATTCAATTGTGACAGCGCAGCCCCTACCCCCAACTCAGATTGAACAATGAATTGTTTGGAATAGTCAGGACTTTGGAGAATGGGAGCAGTGCACATGGCCTGCTTCAGGTCATCAAATGTCTTTTGACAGCTAACTTTCCACTGAATGTTGTAGGCATTCTTTTGGAAGTGAAGGCATTTAAAAAGGGTCACTATTGATCCTTATCTTTTGACAAACCTCCTATAGTACCCAGTCAGGCCAAAGAAAGCTCTGACCTGAGTCTTGGTGGTTGGATCAACCCAGTCCACGATGGTCTGGATTTTGCTCTGCAATGGCTGAACCTGACCTTCATTCACAAGTTGGCCCAGGTACACAACCCGACTCTGCCTTATCTGGCACTTAATAGCCTTGATAGTGAGGCCTTCTTTCTGCAGGGCCTCCAAAACATTTCTCAGGTGGACTAGGTGATCCTCCCAGGTGGAGCTAGAGACAGCAATATCATCTAGATAAGCTGCACTATAGGCTTCCAGGCCCATAAGGACTTTGTTCACCAATCTTTGAAAAGTGGCAGGGGCATTCATCAAACCAAAGGGCATCACAACAAATTGGTAGTGCCCACTAGGGGTTGAAAATGCTGTTTTGGGCTTTGCATCCTCAGATAATGTGATTTGCCAGTAGCCAGCTGTTAGATCAAATGTGCTCAGAAACTTGGCTGAGGGCAAAGTATCTATAAACTCATCTGCCCTGGGTATTGGATGGGCATCAGTCCTAGTGACTGCATTGAGACCCCTGTAGTCAACATATAACCTCATTTCTCTCTTACCATTCTGGGTGTGAGGTTTTGGTACCAAGACAACTGGACTAGCCCAAGGGCTATCCGAGGGCTCAATTACTCCCAGGTCCAACATTTTCTGGACTTCAGCCCTGATACAGTCCCCAAAATGGTCAGTGTAGGACCTGGGGTCACCAGTTACCCGGGGTAGCTTGGCCCGAGCTGTAGGCACCCGAAGCTTAGGTGTAAAGTGACCCTACAGCACACACATCCATTGAGACAGGGAGCACACAATGACTAAGACCACACCAGTGGTAGGGCAACACAGAAGCAGTTCAGGCAAGGCAGGTCAGCACTGGGGGCACAGGTTGATGCACGGGGCGCAGAGGTGGCAAGGCCCAATACCTGGTTGATCCCCCAGCAGTCCTGTGGGTAGTTAGAGGGTCTTCTTGGCGCTAGATGGTTCATACGCACTTTGTAGATAGTTGCTTGAAGATTGGGGGGGGGTGGGGGGGTTGAGTTGAAGGCTGCTGACAAGTTTCCTCAGCAGGTCACTGCAGGTGGTCCCTGGGTTACGCTCCCGCCGGGCCAGATCAGTGGGCTAGTTCAGTGTTCCTCACACAGCTTGGCTGGCAACGCCTAAACCCTGTCACCCCCAGTGGTATAGGTTTCTGACTAGGCCCTACCGCCTAAGTCTCCTGCGTAGGGTCCCCCAGGTCAATGAAGCCCCAACTGACTAAAAACTTTCCCTCCTTACTTTATATATGCCCAGGTCAGGTGACCACCCTCTAAGGCGGCAAAACAGACTATGCCCCTATTCTAGAAGGTTCCAGTAGCTTGTAAATGTAAATGTAAATGTAAATGTATAGGTATTTATATAGCGCACTACTTACCCGTAGGGTCCCAAGGCGCTTCGACCGCTGCGAAACCCTTCCTGGCTTCCCTGAGAGATGGTCCCTTAATGGGTATCAATATACAACAAAGGTACCAGAGGGTCTCAGGTAAGTGTGCCCATATACAGGAAACCAGACCAAAACTCACCCTTACAACCAGGTAGTGACACAGAGAGCTCTCCGTGGATGAGGACATATACCCATCAGTCACCATTCGGATCCGCCCTTCATCATTTGGGATTTTATCCGTACCACCCGTCAGAGATAATCAGTACTCTCCTAGGAGGTCAACCCGGTGGTAGGGGGTAGCCTCACTAGAGAAAGGGGACGACAGTGTGGTGTACCACTCGATGTAGGTGAGTGGTAAACAAGATGGGACTGGGGTGTGCAGTGCAAAAGAAGATGTGAGAGAACAAAAAACCAAAAAGAGTGGATTTAAAATTGGTTAAGGCTAAGCACCCAACAATGATTTATTCCAATTGTGCTTACCGTACCAATGTTAAAAACGATACGCCCGCTGACTGACCAGTTACGTGGACAGCCTCAGGACAGTGTGGTCGACTAGTTTCAGCAATTCAGCGGCTTATTTTGTCATTGCTTTCTTCAGGACCAATACAAATAAAAGCTACTACACCATGTGAGAAAAAGGCAACACCCTGAGAACACTCAACAAGTGCAAACAGTCACCTGAACGTTCTGGGTGTCCTTACAGTCTGTGCAGAACACTGTAGGAAGGGGGTGAGAGACAGGTTTACAAGTAAAAATGGGCTACATAGTCCAACCAACAAATATGCTTTGGACTGGAACATAACAGTATGTTGTTGAAAAGCACTACCTGAGTGCATACTTGATACAAAGACATTTGGTTAAAAAGTTTTTAGATGCCAAATGTTAGTAAACTCTTACCTAGACATGTAAGGTAAGATGGCCTCACCCCACCTGGCTGTGGCTCAGGGGAAGAATGAAGCACCGCTCTAGAAGACATGTAGGAAACACATCAATACATAAATTGCACGAGATAAAAACAAAGACAAAAACAAGGTAGCCCCTGTGCCTTAAATAAGCAGACAGAACATGGTCAACTAGACCAGTTAAAGTAATTAAATGGTAAAGGGCAGCTAGCACTGTTGTAAACCCACTAGCAGACAAACGAGAGTCCTCCTTACCTCACCGTCGGTACTCCTGGCCGGCGTCCTGGCCATCTGGGGAGGTACCGACCAATGGCGAGGTTTTGTTAATATACCCGATCGTGATAGGGAGAGAGGTCACGTGGGGTAACATGCTTGCGTATAGCTAGCACCGTTAAGCAGCGTGATGCGGTGTGGCAGAGTGAGCCTAGTAAACAAAAAGGCTGGAGGGAGCTAAAAATCACAACCGCGCTGCTATTGGGAGCGCGGTGGTGTGACGCGTGAGCCTCGCGTCTCACTCGCGTCTTCCAATTGGGTAACTCCTTATCACAGCCATGCTCCTATAGGCTGTACTCTAAATATGCGCCTATCAGGAGTCATGTAAGGCGCTCGTAACGGGACTGCCCAACGTCGCCATGAAAACGAGGGTAAACAAACATGAGTGACATAGACAAGGAATTAACACGTGCTAAACATGCACGATAAAGGACTACATTGATGGTGGAATGGCATTAAATTACTAACAGATGTTAAAGGGCTGCATCATATCAGGTCGGGAATTACAGGTTTTGGGGACCAATGAGTTAGAACAGTAGGTGCTGGCCAGGCCTGACCCTGGTTGCCAAAATTACATAGAGACTAAACTACTGCCTGTCTCATCAAAGCTCACTAGTAATAGAGCAGGGATGGCATATTACACTAATAGCATTAATGTAGCCTATTCGTTATAGAATAGGTGTATGTGATCTTGAAAGGCAAAAGTTCACTTGCCCGGTCGAGGGCCACAAGGCATAGCATCTTCCTTACAGATGGACAGGGATACTATTCTCCTTACGCCTCTATGTAGCTCAGGCAATGTAATATCGATCAAAGAAATGGCAAGAGGGTGTGTGTGTTACAGGGAGGACCACGGGATGTCATCATTAAGTCCCTCTTTGTGTGTCTTCAATTTAAGGACCCATCTCTGTTCTTTTCTCAGGAGATAATTGGCCACGGATGGTGCTCTTATGCTCGGATATCAGAGCATAAGAGCGTCGTTTTCATGGCGACGTTGGGCAGTCCCGTTACGAGCGCCTTACATGACTCCTGATAGGCGCATATTTAGAGTACAGCCTATAGGAGCATGGCTGTGATAAGGAGTTACCCAATTGGAAGACGCGAGTGAGACGCGAGGCTCACGCGTCACACCACCGCGCTCCCAATAGCAGCGCGGTTGTGATTTTTAGCTCCCTCCAGCCTTTTTGTTTACTAGGCTCACTCTGCCACACCGCATCACGCTGCTTAACGGTGCTAGCTATACGCGAGCATGTTACCCCACGTGACCTCTCTCCCTATCACGATCGGGTATATTAACAAAACCTCGCCATTGGTCGGTACCTCCCCAGATGGCCAGGACGCCGGCCAGGAGTACCGACGGTGAGGTAAGGAGGACTCTCGTTTGTCTGCTAGTGGGTTTACATCAGTGCTAGCTGCCCTTTACCATTTAATTACTTTAACTGGTCTAGTTGACCATGTTCTGTCTGCTTATTTAAGGCACAGGGGCTACCTTGTTTTTGTCTTTGTTTTTATCTCGTGCAATTTATGTATTGATGTGTTTCCTACATGTCTTCTAGAGCGGTGCTTCATTCTTCCCCTGAGCCACAGCCAGGTGGGGTGAGGCCATCTTACCTTACATGTCTAGGTAAGAGTTTACTAACATTTGTCATCTACAAACTTTTTACCCAAATGTCTTTGTATCAAGTATGCACTCAGGTAGTGCTTTTCAACAACATACTGTTATGTTCCAGTCCAAAGCATATTTGTTGGTTGGACTATGTAGCCCATTTTTATTGTAAACCTGTCTCTCACCCCCTTCCTACAGTGTTCTGCACAGACTGTAAGGACACCCAGAACGTTCAGGTGACTGTTTGCACTTGTTGAGTGTTCTCAGGGTGTTGCCTTTTTCTCACATGGTGTAGTAGCTTTTATTTGTATTGGTCCTGAAGAAAGCAATGACAAAATAAGTCGCTGAATTGCTGAAACTAGTCGACCACACTGTCCTGAGGCTGTCCACGTAACTGGTCATTCAGCGGGCGTATCGTTTTTAACATTGGTACGGTAAGCACAATTGGAATAAATCATTGTTGGGTGCTTAGCCTTAAACAATTTTAAATCCACTCTTTTTGGTTTTTTGTTCTCTCACATCTTCTTTTGCACTGCACACCCCAGTCCCATCTTGTTTACCACTCACCTACATCGAGTGGTACACCACACTGTCGTCCCCTTTCTCTAGTGAGGCTACCCCCTACCACCGGGTTGACCTCCTAGGAGAGTACTGATTATCTCTGACGGGTGGTATGGATAAAATCCCAAATGATGAAGGGCGGATCCGAATGGTGACTGATGGGTATATGTCCTCATCCACGGAGAGCTCTCTGTGTCACTACCTGGTTGTAAGGGTGAGTTTTGGTCTGGTTTCCTGTATATGGGCACACTTACCTGAGACCCTCTGGTACCTTTGTTGTATATTGGTTCTGTTGGGGATAGTACCCAGAGCTTGGTCTTTAAATCTCCCCTAGGTCCCCCTCTACCGTGTTGTGTTTGCCCTTAATGGGTATCTCCAGGGTGAGACCAGGCATCCCCGGCGGTCTGGTGGGGCCGTTAGTGAAGATGAGGCAAGCTAATGCCCAGAGTTGCCGAGTGTGATCGCTGATCAGAGTGGGCACCGAGGCGAGAGAATTATCGAGTCCGCTGACCCTGGTCCAGAAACCTGCCGCGCCGGGAATCGAACCCTGGTCCCGGGCCGTCCTCTGCTCTCGGGTCTGCCGCCTCTAACCAGTGAGCCACACTACTTCCCTAGTCTAGCTATGGGCAGGCAAGGCAGGCTGGTATGGCAACAATGTTTAGGGGTTCCAGCCAGCTCTGGCAACTAGAGTGCGCCTAAAAAGACCACGCTGCAGTAGCAGGGGCCTGTGGCAGCAATGTTGGGGGAAGAGAGCACATGCACCTTAGCATTGATTAGCAATGGGAAGGTCCTCGGAGATTTAAGGCCAACAAAAAAGAAGGTTGAAAAAATGAGGCAAGGGCAAAAAAAATAGGGAAAGACCACCCTGGGGCTGACAGGTCTAACATGCGTCTCCCCCAGCTGAAAGTGAGGAGAGCTACCCAACCTCTACGGAGTTCTCGTCACTAAGGCGGAAAAACCGGGAGAGACCGTCAGCATTGGTGTGGTCAACTCCGGGACGATGTTCCACCCTAAAGTCCATCCCCTGTAGGGAAATGGACCACCTTCGCAACTTGGGATTTTCGCCTCTCATCTGCATGAGCCAGCAAAGGGGTCGGTGGTCGGTTTGAATCAGGAAGTGAGAGCCAAACAAATATGACCTCAACTTCTTCAAGGCCCAGACCACAGCGAAGGCTTCTCTCTCGACGGTACTCTATCGTCGTTCCCGAGGGAGGAGTCTTCTGGAGATAAAGGCCACAGGTTGGTCTTGGACATCGTTGTTCAGTTGCGAGAGCACAGTGCCTATGCCATGCTCCGAGGCGTCCGTCTGCACAATTAATTCCTTTGAGAAGTCAGGTGTTGCAAGCACCCGAGCGGTGCACATCGCGTGCTTCAGTGTCTCGAATGCCTCTTGGCAAGCAGCCGTCCAGATCACTTTTTGTGGCTGCTTCTTGGATGTTAATTCCGTCAAGGGGGCTACGATGGTACCATATTCCTTGACAAACCGGCGGTAATAGCCAGTGACGCCGAGGAAAGCTCGGACCTCAGTCTGGGTTTTGGGGGGCTCCCAGGCCAAGATGGTCTCAATTTTGGCCTGGAGGGGTTACACCTTACCCCCGCCCACCAGGTGTCCCAGGTAGACGACAGATCCCTGTCCAATCTGGTACTTGCTAGCCTTGATGGTCAGACCAGCATGTTGCAGAGCCTGTAGCACCTCCTGGAGATAATGCAGATGGTCCTCCCAGGTGCTACTGAAGACAGCTATGTCATCCTGGTACCTCGCTGAGAAGGACTCCAGGCCAGACAGCACCTGGTTCACCAACCGCTGGAAAGTGGCTGGAGCATTTTTGAGCTCGACAGGTATCACTCTAAATTGAAAGTGACCCTTGGGGTGGTGACATCTGTTTTCTCCTTTGCTCCGTCGGCCAGGGCAAGCGGCCAGTACCCTGATGTTAAGTCAATGGTGCTGAAGTACCAGGCTGCTCCCAGCAGGTCAATCAGCTCATCCGCCCGTGGGATCGGGTGAGCGTCTGTCTTGGTGACAGAGTTCAATCCCCGATAGTCCACACAGAACCGAAGTTCTGGTGTGGTGCCCGGTGGGGCCGCTTTTGGCACCAACACAACTGACTAGCCCAAGGGCTGCTGGAACGTTCGATCACCCCCAGCTCCAGCATTTTGGCCACTTCACCCTGGATGCTGTTCTTAACTTTATCGGACAGCCGGTAAGACTTGGTTTTTGAAGGCAGACTGTCCCCTGTGTACACATCATGGGTACACAGATGTGTAATTCCAGGCGTGAGGGAGAACAACGAGGCGTACTGCTCCAACACCTGGCGGCAGTCCCTCGTTGCTCTGGGGTCAAGGATGGGGAGAGGACCACTCCCTCCACTGAACCATCCTTCTCCTGGGCCGCCAGAAGGTCAGGAAGAGGCTCACTCTCTTCCTCCTCGCTCCCATCCGTCACCATGAGGAGAGCAAGCTCAGATCGCTCATGGTGAGACTTCAGGCGGTTGACGTGGAGCACCCGATGGGGCTGTCGGGGGTCTTCAAATCCACAACATAGGTGGTGTGGCCTCGACGCTCCACAATCTCGTACGGACCAGTCCACCAGTCCTGGAGGGCACTAAGCTCCCCAGGCTCCATGACCCACACCTTCTGTCCAGCGTCCAACTCCACCGTCTGAGCGTTGCGGTCATACCACTCCTTCATGACGGCTTGGCTAGGCTCCAGGTTGTTTGAGGCTTCCTTCCACAGCTTGGCCATCTAGCTGCGGAATGCCAGCATGTAGCAGACGACATCACGGGGAAGCTTCATCGAAGTCTTCTCCCACCCCTCCTTGACAAGGCTGAGGGGCCCACTAACGGGATGGCCATAGAGCAGCTCAAAGGGGCTGAACCCGACTCCCTTCTGTGGTACCTCGCGGTATGAAAACAGCAGGCAAGGGAGGAGGACATCCCACTTCCGCCTCAAGTCCTCTGGCAGGCTCCGGATCATCCCCTTCAAGGTCTTATTAAAGCGCTCTACGAGCCCGTTAGTCTAGGGGTGGTAAGGAGTGGAGAACCGATAGGTCACTCTGCACTCCTTCCACATGGCCTGCATGTAGGCCGACATGAAGTTTGTGCCCCTATCTGACACCACGACCTTGGGGAATCCCACTCTGGTAAATATCCCCATCAGGGCCCGCGCCTCCACAGGTGCAGTGACGGTCCTCAGAGGAATAGCCTCCGGGTACAGAGTGCCGTGGTCCACTAACACCAAGATGAACTGGTGTCTCACAGAGGATCCAACGGTCTAACAATGTCAATTCCGACCCGCTCAAAAAGGGTCCCAACCACGACCACCTAGCGGGTCCAAAGGGACCTTCACCTTAGTCCCAGTCTTGCCACATGCCTGGCAAGTCTTACAGGTCTTGCAGTAGGTGTCAGAGGCAACTCTCATCCTGGGCCAATAAAAATGTGGGCCTAGCCGCGCAAAAGTCTTGTCCCAGGTGCCCAGGTGTCCAACCAAAATTATTTCATGTGCCAATTCCAATAGGAAGGCGGACCACTAAGGCCCTCGAGGATCCATGCACCGGAACCTTAGGCTCACTGTAGATTGGGCCATCCTCCCAGTACACGTGATAACTGCCGGTCTACTGGTTGGTTGCTGGGCTTCGGCCTGCCATCGCATGCCTTCAAGCGTGGGGCACTCTTTCTGCACCCAACAGAATTCCTCCCAGGTAGGCTCTCCTTCCACATGCAACTCGGCAAGGGTCGGCAAGTCCCCCACGGGAACAACCTCCACGGACTCAGGGGTTACCTCCACGGGCTCCCCATCCATCACACGGGGTGTGTCCTCCACTCCATTCTCCTCTGGACAGGCATTGGGTTGGGCCGTAGTTTCAGGCTCCAACCCGGGTTGAGTTCTTTGCCGGGCAGCCATGGACCTCGTGACCATGCAAGTCCATCCTGGTAACCCCAGCATCTCAGTATGGGCCTTAAACTCCACTTCCTTCCAGGCGGTATGTTCCAGGTCATTTCCCAGCAGACAGTCCACAGGCAAGGCAGGGCTCACAGCAACTCTCAACAGGCCTTTAACTCCTCCCCACTCAAAGGGAACCTAAGCCACGGGATAGTAGCTCAGACTGCCGTCAGCCAACACGGCCGGATGGAACACATCAGGTACTACTTGCTCAGGGGACACCAGACGCCTCACTACGGTGGTCATGCTGGCAACTGTGTCCCTCAGAGCCTCCACCTCCTACCCGTTAACCTTCACCCTCTGCTGGTATTTTGCAGTGTTCGATGGTAAGGACGTCACTGGGACCATCGCTCTGTCCCCGAGTGAAACCAGGGTCAGGCCTGCCCACTCCCCTTCCCTATCTAGGGGCAGCTGCATCTCAAGCGCTACACTAGCCACCCCAGGACTCTTGCCACCTGTGGGGGCGGGGGGTCTCTTGTGACACTGAGGATCCCCCTAGTAGTGTCCAACCTCTCCACATTCGTAGCACCGGACAATTCTTGGCTGCTGACTCTTGTCAGGGTAAGTGGGCTTTGGGGAACAGGACTGAGGTGGGGTACCTACTCCTCTCCCAAACTGTCTGTTTTGTGGGCCTCTTGAGAACTCCTTCTTTTGATCTCCCCCCTCTTTCTTCTGGGGACCCCCTGTCCGCCTTTCGGGCCATCCCCCCCGGGGCCTTTGTGAGACACCCGGGTGCTAACCCAAGTATCCGCCTCCTCCTCAAGCTCACAGGGATCAGTCAGCTTGCGGTCCACCAGATGTTGGCGCAGCTCCGGAAAACATTTATCCAAGAGGTGCTCTCTCAAAAAAAGATTGTACAGGCCCTTGTAATCCTGCACCTCGCGACTATGCACCCAACCATCCAGAGCCTTACGGGCATAATCAAAAAAGTCTACCCAATTCTGTGTGGACAGCTTATGGCTGCCACGGAACTTCTGGTGATACCTTTCGGGATTGAGGCCAAACTTTTTAAGTAGTGCCTCCTTCATGGGGGGATACCTGAACTGGTCCACCTTATCTAGGTACAGGAGGGTGTCCCGGACATTGTGGGGTATGTATTGATACAGGCCACCTCTCCAGTAGCTCTCAGGCACCCCATGGGCTGTCAAGGCCACCTCATACACCTCCAAACACTTGGCGATGTCATCCCCCTGAGTGTAACTCGCTATCACCTCTTTGGGTAACCAAAACCTAGGCTCATGTTGAGCCCCTGGTATGCTGCCACCTTTGGGACTTCCTGGCGCACTCAATTGCAAGGCTCTCAGCTCCAACACCTTAAGCTGAAGCTCGTGCGCCAACTTCCTCTCCTCCATTGCTAATCTCTTTTCTTCCATTGTGAGCTTTTTATCTTCCCTTTCTCTCTCCCTCTCATGCTCTAGCTTGGCAAGCTCCCATTTCAATTGCCTCTCCTCCCTTCTGTCCTCATACTCCTGCGACGACGTACTCTTTCTAGACCAACTACTACTTGCCCTGGAACGTCTTCCTGGCAACACATTTTAACTCACATCAATGTTGAGTAGGTCTAGTTCTTCTGGAGCACCCGCCTCCCCTTGTGTGACCTGCCCCTCCTGTTCCCCATCCCCACTCCCCTCTGGGTGGGCCCTTACCCATGCCCTCAAAGCGGTACGGAACTTCTCCTTTGAGGCTCTCCGCCCAACTGGCACCCCCATCCCCTGACAAAATTCCCTTAGCTGCACCACTGTGTACTCTTCGAGGTCGGCTAGCTGGAACTCCATTTTGACAGGTGGGGACCCAGATAAATCAAGGGAAGGATACTAGGATGTAGGTAACAGGATTGGGTCAAAACAGGACTCTACACACTCAGGTTAGACAGTGAGGGGTCAATTGCTTAGGCTTGCATGCACGATAGGTGTCTAGTCTAATTGCGGCGCACTCCGTCCGACTGGAGGGTGCTGTATAGTCACAGGTCCTGATCCCACCGCTCGCCACCAATGTAGGACCTGGGGTCACCAGTTCCCCGGGGGGTAGCTTGGCCCGAGCAGGCAGGCACCCGAAGCTTAGGTGTAAAGTGACCATACAGCACACACATCCACTGAGACAGGGAGCGCACACAATGACTGAGACCACACCAGTGGTAGGACAACACAGGGGCAGTTCAGGCAAGGCAGGTCAGTGCTGGGGGCACAGGTTAATGCACGGGGCGCAGAGGTGGCAAGGCCCAATACCTGGTTGATCCCAAAGCAGTCCTGTGGGTAGTTAGAGGGTCTTCTTGGCGCTACATGGTTCCTACGCCCTTTGTAGATAGTTGCTTGAAGATGGGGGGGTTGAGTTGAAGGCTGCTGACAAGTTTCCTCAGCAGGTCACTGCAGGTGGTCTCTGGGTTCCCCTCCTGCCGGGCCAGATCAGTGGGCTAGTTCAGTGTTCCTCACACAGCTTGGTGGGTAGCGCCTAAACCCTGTCACCCCCAGTGCTATAGGTTTCTGACTAGGCCCTACCGCCTAAGTCTCCTGCGTAGGGTCCCCCAGGTCAGTGAAGCCCCAACTGACTAAAAACTTTCCATCCTTACTTTATATATTTCCACGTCAGGTGACCACCCTCTAAGGCCGATACAGAAAGGGGGTGGTGATGAACAGAGTGTCTGAATTAAGCAGACCACTCTTACCCAGTCCAAAGATCAGGGCTTGATCCATCACCGTTATTTATCTCACTGCCCCATCCCAGCTCAGAACCTGGCTATATGCAAATTAGTCTGTCCCTGGCCCAGTGCATCATGGGAACAGGGCAGACCAAACTACCAAGCCAATTCTTCACCAGAAAGGAGACAAGCTACCGGGGACCGGTTTCTGGCATTTCAGCCTCTTCGGCCCGGCTTGCTTGAATCCTGATGGAGCAGTGAGAAAGGGACTCATGTCTGAGTATACCCTGCCACACCTATAGTGGCCAAAAACGATACAGAAAGGGGGTGGTGATAAACAGAGTGTCTGAATTAAGCAGACCACTCTTACCCAGTCCAAAGATCAGGGCTTGATCCATCACCGTTATTTATCTCACTGCCCCATCCCAGCTCAGAACCTGGCTATATGCAAATTAGTCTGTCCCTGGCCCAGTGCATCATGGGAACAGGGCAGACCAAACTACCAAGCCAATTCTTCACCAGAAAGGAGACAAGCTACCGGGGACCGGTTTCTGGCATTTCAGCCTCTTCGGCCCGGCTTGCTTGAATCCTGATGGAGCAGTGAGAAAGGGACTCATGTCTGAGTATACCCTGCCACACCTATAGTGGCCAAAAACGATACAGAAAGGGGGTGGTGATGAACAGAGTGTCTGAATTAAGCAGACCACTCTTACCCAGTCCAAAGATCAGGGCTTGATCCATCACCGTTATTTATCTCACTGCCCCATCCCAGCTCAGAACCTGGCTATATGCAAATCAGCCTGTCCCTGGCCCAGTGCATCATGGGAACAGGGCAGACTAAACTACCAAGCCAATTCTTCACCAGAAAGGAGACAAGCTACCGGGGACCGGTTTCTGGCATTTCAGCCTTCTTCGGCCCAGCTTGCTTGAATCCTGATGGAGCAGTGAGAAAGGGACTCATGTCTGAGTATACCCTGCCACACCTATAGTGGCCAAAAACGATTTAGAAAAGGGGGTGGTGATGAACAGAGTGTCTGAGTTAAACAGACCACTCTTACCCAGTCCAAAGATCAGGGCTTGCTCATTGCACCATCAGGATTCAAGCAAACCGGGCCGAAGACGGCTGTAATGCCAGAAACCGGTCCCCGGGAGCTTGTTTCCTTCCCAGTGTAAGAATTGGCTTTTGTAGTTTGGTTTGCCCTGTTCCCATCATGCACTGGGACAGGAACAGACTAATTTGCATACAGCCAGGTTCTGAAACTGGGATGGTGCAGTGAGCTAAAAAACGGTGTTGGATCTAGCCCTGATCTCTTGACTGGGTGAGAGCTTTCTGCTTAATTCAGAGACTCTGTCCCTCACCACCCCTTGTTGTAAATATTTTTGTCCACCCTAAGCGTGGAAGGGTATTCTCAGATGTGAGACCCTTGCTCATTGCACCATCAGGATTCAAGCAAACCGGGCCGAAGACGGCTGTAATGCCAGAAACCGGTCCCCGGGAGCTTGTTTCCTTCCCAGTGTAAGAATTGGCTTTTGTAGTTTGGTTTGCCCTGTTCCCATCATGCACTGGGACAGGAACAGACTAATTTGCATACAGCCAGGTTCTGAAACTGGGATGGTGCAGTGAGCTAAAAAACGGTGTTGGATCTAGCCCTGATCTCTTGACTGGGTGAGAGCTTTCTGCTTAATTCAGAGACTCTGTCCCTCACCACCCCTTGTTGTAAATATTTTTGTCCACCCTAAGAGTGGAAGGGTATTCTCAGATGTGAGACCCTTGCTCATTGCACCATCAGGATTCAAGCAAACCGGGCCGAAGACGGCTGTAATGCCAGAAACCGGTCCCCGGGAGCTTGTTTCCTTCCCAGTGTAAGAATTGGCTTTTGTAGTTTGGTTTGCCCTGTTCCCATCATGCACTGGGACAGGAACAGACTAATTTGCATACAGCCAGGTTCTGAAACTGGGATGGTGCAGTGAGCTAAAAAACGGTGTTGGATCTAGCCCTGATCTCTTGACTGGGTGAGAGCTTTCTGCTTAATTCAGAGACTCTGTCCCTCACCACCCCTTGTTGTAAACACCCTCTAAGGCGGCAAAACAGACTACGCCCCTATTCTAGAAGGTTCCAGGAGCTTCCCTAGTCTAGCTATGGGCAGGCAAGGCACGCTGGTATGGCAACAATGTTTAGGGGTTCCAGCCAGCTCCTGGCAACTAGAGTGTGCCTAAAAAGACCACGCTGCAGTAGTAGGGGTCAGTGGCTGCCATGTTGGGGGAAGAGAGCACCTGCACCTTAGCATTGATTAGCAACGGGAAGGTGCTCGGAGACCTAAGGCCAACAAAAAAGGTGGAAAAAATGAGGCATGGGCGAAAAAAATAGGGAAAGACCACCCTAGGGCTGACAGGTCTAACAGTCAGGTTGCCTGTAAATCTTATTTTTAACAGGCAAACTGTCACATGTGGCCACTTCATGAGCGCACTAGGTAGTCTGCCTTGGAGTCAGTGAGAACATATGTCTAAACTGGTTCAGAACTTTTCTGCAATCAGTTTGCTGCTGGTCAGTGAGGCTGCCTGCCAAGGCTACACCATCAACTGAATGGGTTCTGTGAGAGGAGGTCAGGGAGTGGATCACTCTCTTCCTCCTATCCCATGTCTGCCCTGTCAACATATGGTTTGAGCCTGTTCACATGGAGCACCCTATGGGGGCTCCTGTGAGTTCCAAGGTCCACCAGATAGGTAACCTCTCCCTTTTGCTCAATGATTGTATGAGGACCACTCCACTTATCTTTGAGGGCTGCTCGGACCACAGGCTCCAACACCCATACTTTCTCTCCTGGCTGATAAACAGTCAACATAGCCTTTTGGTCATGACAGGCCTTTTGCAATTCCTGGCTAGCTTCAAGGTTTTTGGATGCCTTCTTCATGTACTCAGCCATCCTGGAGCAGAGACCAAGTGCATAGTCCACAATATCCTGTTTATAAGGTTTGAGAGGTAACTCCCATCCCTCCTTCACTAGAAAATAAGGACCCCTAACTGGATGTCCAAACAGAAGTTGAAAAGGGCTATAACCAACCCCCTTCTGACGAACCTTTCTGCAGGCAAAGAGAAGGCAGGGCAAAGGTATGTCCCATCTATGCCTGAGCATTTAAGGGAGACCTTTAATCATGCCCTTGAGGGGTTTGTTGAACATTTCAACTAATCCATTGCATTGTGGGTGATAAGATGTGGTAAGTTTGAAATTTACTCCACACTCCTTCCACATAGCAGTCAAGTAACTAGGCATGAACTTTGCATCTCTGTCTGATACTACCTCTTTAGGAAAACCCACCCTGGAAAAGATTCACAGGAGGGCTCTAGCCACAACAGGAGCTGTGGTAGTTCTAAGGGGAATTGCGTCTGGAAACCTAGTGGCATGGTCTACCACCACCAGTATAAATCTGTGCCCAGATGCAGTTTGAGGATCCATGGGATCAACAATGTCAATCCCAAACCTCTCAAAGGGACCCCCCACCCACAGGTAGTGGTATCAGGGGGGCCTTTGTGGTACACCTGCCTTACCACTGGCTTGACAGGTTACACAGGAGCAACAAAACTCCTTTGTGTCTTCTGACATGTGTGGCCAATGAAAGTGAGGTGACCTGCGAATGGGATATCATGTGCCAGTGTCAATAGGAAGCCCCTAAACTTCAGATGTATAACCAACCTCCTGGTAGCTCCAGACTTGGGGTCTCTACACTCTGAGTATAAGAGGCTATCTTCCCAGTAGATCCTATGGGACCCACTGGCACTCCCAGCAGCTTCAACAGCAGCTTGCTGTCTGAGGGGTTCAAGAGAGGGGCAGCTCAGCTGCTCCTGGCTCAGATCTGCCCCAGAAGGGCCCCCTGTCCCCAATAGCTCAACCTGATCAGGTTCAAGTCCCTCTGAGACAGTTCCTTCGTCAGGACTAAGATCATCTCCCTCAAGAGACTGATCTGTACTCTGAGTCAGTGGGGATGACACTGCCTTACCCCTACTGCTCCTTCTCTTGTAGGGCACCTGGTCCATTATTCCTGGATCCAGGGCGTGTTCAGTGGAAGACATTTCTGCCTGTGACCTAGTCATAGCAAACACATATGCAGGGAAACCCAACATTTCTGCATGAGTCCAGAGTTCCACTTCAGCCCAAGCTGAAATTTCCAAATCATTGACCAATAAGCATTCCACAGGGAGATCTGCACTTACTACAACGTTCTTAGAGCCAGTTACCCCTCCCCAGGTAAAATTCACAACTGCCAAGGAATGGTCTGTCCTAACATTGCTTGCATTGGTCACTTGGTACATCTCACCAAGTATGAATTACTCAGGGGCCACAAGGTCTTGTGTCACCATTCTGACACTTGCACCTGTGACCCTGAATGCCAAGGCCTCTTTTCCATTGATCAAATGCTGCTGTTTGTATTTGCCCAGATTACTAGGACTGACAAATAAGGAGGCAATAGCCATGCCTCCATCACAGATCAAAACAGTCAGAGTTGGAACTCTGACTAGGCCAGAGTCCATCTCAGATCCTAGGGTTAACCCTATTACACCCTTATTCGATGTATCACCACTTTGAGCTGAACTAGGGGGAACAGTTGCCTTAGGGGCAGTGGTGGCTGGAGTTGAGTCCCTGGACTTTGTATAATCACTTGTCCAATGGGTCTTCTGTTTCCATGATTGGACATCATGGCTGCTTCTTGCCTTTACCTTTGTTTGATTATGACTCCCCACCAGATGAAGATTTTGGGGGCCCTTGAAAAGACTTTACCCTTCCCCCCACCCTTATCTGAGGTTTTAGAATCTTGCTTCCTGGAGTCACCATCTTGGCTCTGAACTTTCTGCCTTACCCTGGTTCAGACCCATTTGTCTGCCTTCTGACCCAATTCTTGGGGAGAGGTCAGATCAAAGTCCACCAGGTACTGATGCAACAGCTGATTTTTACAATTATTAAGGATCTGCTCCCTCATAATTAAACTGTACAATCCTTTAAAATCACACACTTTACTGCCAAGTAAGCAGCCTTCCAGAGCCTTAGTAGCACAATCTACAAAGTCAACCGAGTGCTGAGTCTGTGCCTTTTGGGTGTCCCTGATCCTCTTAATCCTGTATTGCTCAGTGGTTAAGCCAAACCCATCAATCAGGGCACTCTTCAATACCTTGTAATTATCAGCACCCTCTTCTATTACAGTGAGGAGCTTGTCTCTACCTTTGTCAGCAAAGGAGAGCCACAAGATAGCTGCCCACTGCTCTTGAGGGACCCTCTGCACTTTACGGGCCCTCTCTAGTGCAGTTATCCTTTTGTGGATGTCTTATTTATAAAGTTTTATATAGCGCAAAAGAGATCCCCAAGGATATCAGAGCGCTTTGCAAAACTGATAGAAGGAAGGACATAAGAGCAATGACGACATCGAGTAAGAATAAAAAAAAAAAAACAAGGAATAATCACATCATTACAAGGTTACAAGGCAGATAGCGCGGCTGAAACGTGTTGCGGTAGCCTTTAATAAATATGATAAAGCATTGATGAGGTGTCAGAACCTGTTTTGTTGCATGAGTTATATATACATGTAAATATTTAAAACAACAGTCTACCAAGAAAATAGAAGGATGGGCAAATATGGCATGAATGCCAACAGACCCAATTCAGGCGGAAGTCTCCCGATTGTTTAAGCCCAAAACGGTTTTATTAAGGCAGTCTACAGCCTAGAATTGCGTCCTCTTCAATATAAATTAACTGGAAAATACAATCTCCGACTTTTTTTCAAAATCTCCCACTTTCCTCTTTTAATATGTTATGGAAGAAGCCTGCCGCTCCTGCCAGTGTGTTGTAACGTGTAACTTAAATAAATGGATTTATGAAATATTACCTTGCCTGGCATCTACTTCCTAATTAAGCATGGGCGAATTTTGCGAATCTCGCGTTCGCGAATTTTGCGGATTTGCGAACTCGCAATCCGCAAAATCCGCGAATTCTCGCGAATTTGCGGATTTTTTTTTTTTGTGTTTGCGCGGGTTTCTGCGAGTTCGCGAGGGTTTTGTACAATGTCGCAAATTGCGAACTTACCTGTCGGGTCGCAAGTTTCGCGAACTTGTTGTTTTTACGTGTCCAGCCTGTTTGGGACACTCTTCTTCATCACTGCCACTCTCTGTCACCACTGCCACTCTCTGACTACTCATGCCACCCTCTGGCCCACCCATGCCACCCTCTGTTTCATCACAGCACCCTCTGGTTGTCCAGTCAGTGTACATTATTGTGGCAACAAGCACACCTTCCCTGCCTCAAGTGATCTGAATTAATTTGGGGCTGATTAATGTGTCACAGAATATTTTTTTAGCTGGCACCTGCTTCCTTAGTGCTTCCTGATTAGTGATCTTTTGAACTTGCTAAGTGCTTTCATTGTTGCAAAATTAGTTACAACACCTGCCCTGCCCCAACTGACAATAATGAATTAGGGGCTGATTAATGGATTTGAACCTCCAGCCTGGCTCCTGCTTGTCTCCCTTAGCTGTAATTCAGGACCTTTGTGGCATATGTGTAACTATTCTGAGGTTCAGAGCAGGGTCACATAATAGTTGCAACTGGCAACTGAACTCTGGAGGGGCCCCTCAGGAAGCACTACAGGAAATGGCTACTAATGATGAGCCTGAACTTTTGAACCTGGTAAGTAGTTTCAGTTTTGCTAAAATCGTATTTCTGCAATTTTGCACTTATTCGCGGGGCGCGAAGTTGTACTGGGAAGCCGCGAACTCACGCGAGCAGTGCGAGCAAAATCCGCTGCTCGCGGATTTGCGGATTTTGCGGGAGATTCGCGAATCTCGCGGATTGCGAATTTACCGAAAATCCGCAAAATCCGCGAGCGAAACGGATTTTCCGCCCATGCTTATTCCTAATAAAGCTTTACTCTTTTTAGATGAAAGGACAAGTTGACATGTTCATAAGTTCATACTGTTCAACTCGCTTTCACTGAGTGAGCGTCAATCTCTTTCCATTTATATTTACACGCTTGACAAACAAAATGAATCCCAAGACTTCAACCGGGTCACTCTTTCATCAAATTTATATCACTATGTGTTGGACTTGGCCCTCTTGGCAGGGTCATCCCTGAACTTTTTGCCTTCCTCCAATATTCTCTCTGACCTGTTTTTGTTGGTTTAATGACTCTGGGCACTTTACCACTGCTGACCAGTGCTAAAGTGCATATGCTCTCCCTATATAATGTGTTTTGGTGTAATACAAAGGCTATTTTTATATATAACCTTGTGTGGAGTTTCCTTTGTGGTGGGTCTTGGGTGTTGTTGCTGGGGTGCGTGCGCAAATACTTAACTCATATCGCCTCCAAGTTTAGCCTTGCTGCTCGCGCCACGTTACCTAGAGGGTGAGCAGGGGTTATCTTGGCGTGTAACTCCCTTGCCCTGACTTAGGAGTGGTGGTCTCTGACTGACTTTGGCGCAAGCCCTGGCCAGCCAGGGATCCCATTTCTAACATTGGACGCAGCGGTGAGGATTTGCGAATTTGCATTTGTAGTTGACATACAGTGAATTGCTGATCACCACATAGTGAGAGCAGACCTATAACGCAGCCACAGATATCCATTTTTTTTAATTTTTCTGGGAGATCTCCATGTGTTTTTGAAGACGTCATGCCTGGTTCAGTGAGGATGGAAAAGGCAGCAACCAGATGCCTGTCGCCAGAGGAGTTGGCAGACAGGGCAGCAACCAGGGCACATGAAATGGAGATGGCGAAATTAAAAGGACAAATGGAAATGGACAAGCAAAAATTGGCAATGGAAAGCCAAAAATTAGCCATGGAGGCACAAAAACGCCAAAGAGCTCACTACTTAAGGATGAGAGAACTTGATTTGGAGCTTGAAGCCAGGAGGGCTTCAGCCCAACATCCAGAGATGTGTGTAGCTCGCAGATGGAGCTTTGCTGTGTTGGAGGTGGAGTCCAGCTCAGCTGGTGGCAGCAACATTCAGGTATCTAGTGCTGACAGCATAGCGCGCGCACCTAGAGATATGGGTCTGGAGAGGCATTGGTGTGTGATCCTGTGGGGAGTGGCTCAGGTAACTTCCAGCCCAGAGTGGTGGAAGTGGCGCAGAGTAGCCCAGCTAGGTCCTGTAGTAGTGAGAGGGGTGTAGGGCCTCACGTCCTGTCCTTACGGGGAAGGAGTGAGAATGGGTTTTGGCCCGGTAGTGCCCAACCTCAGTCTCATAGCCTGGATGGTTCTTTAAGGGAACACCAGGTGGGGAGCCTAGGCTGTCCGGAGGAGTCACCCTCTGAGGGGGATCCCCCAGTGGCTAGAGAACGTGGAGGCTCTGTAAACAGAGGTCCAGTAGTTCAGGTATCTGGCAGTACCGCTCCAGTTGGGAGGGTGCAGAGGTCCAGATGGAGGGGGAAAGAGTCCCCAGTGGAAGAACCAGTGGGTCAGGGGCCAGCCAGCAGGGCTGCGTCCCCAGTGAATGACCATGGGGACACCACGTCTGTCCTGGGGGATCTTCCCGCACTGTCAGAGGGACAGAGGCTGGGAGATCTGCGCCAGGCAGACTGTCGCACGGCACATGAGCTATGTGCCACCCTCAGGGGGGGCATGCGTGCTCCCCAGGAAGTCCTGGTGTGCCAGGCAAGTGTTCAACTGCAGGGTTGGGTCCCTGAGTTGGAGAGCCAGGTTCAGGTGTTGTCTGACCTGGAGGGTGGGACCACTGTAATCAGTGTCCTGACCCATGTCACTTCTAGGGGTACCACTACAGTGGGGAGTGGGCAGTACTCTGGAAGGGGGTGCAGAGGGAGGGAGTCCTTGCCTCTGACCCCGGTGCAGTTTGAGGGTTTAGACCCTAGGATAGAGGGCCAGGTGCCGGGTGTCCCCCCTGACCTGGTGTCCCAGTTGCAGGATAGCACCCCTGAACTGGTGGGCGAATTGTGCAGGCTACCTGCCACAGGTGCCCTGACAGTTCTGGAAGGGGGTACCACTCCAGGTGGGAGGGTACAGAGCCCCAAGGAGGAGGACCGGGTGTGGGAGAGCCCACCCCAGTCTTTGCTCCAGCCGCCAGGTACAGGCCTGGGGCTGGTGGGTCAGTGCCAGGATGACATATCTGACCTGACAGGAGGGAAAGTGGAGAAAGGGTGCCAAGCACCTGGGGCTACAGCCCCCCGCTCCTTAACGCCACAGAGGTTTGAGGGCCCTGAGAGGCATAAGGCCTGGGTCTCAGCCCTGACTACTGTCAGTGGCCACTGTGATTTGATGACTGTTGGGACACACCTGACTATGCAATTGTTAATTCTCCGCTCACTTAAATGGGATTACCTTCATAAACAGCAAATTTCGCCCCCATCACTGGAGCGAAGAGTCAACAGATGCATGTGGTACATGGCAAGCGTTAACATGCGCTGTAATAATGTTACTTTATTTTATTTGTAAAAATCATAAAAGGGTGGATCTTACCACCATGCAATGAACATCAACATCTTTGAATCAATGTAAAAACAACATAACATGGCACAACAGAATGACTCAGATCATTAGCTACATTGCACAAATATACAACAAAATATAAAAGTAGTATTCAAAAAAACACACAGGTATGCCTCTGTGAAGGAGTTACTGTCTCATTAAAACATCTAGACCAACAAATGAATACTGTGGCAGAGGATACAAAGTGCTTAGGGGGTTGTATTGAACTAAGTATAACTGTCACATGGTCAGACTGATAAAGTGCATTTACAGGGAGATTGGGGAGGAAAATGTCTATTAAGAAAATAAGAGAGAGTCCAGGACCGGCCGCGGCGAGACCATGAAGCCCAGATCATCTTTCATTGCTGTATTTTTTCTAGCTCTTGGCCAGCGAAAGCCAGGAATGTTATCGTTTTGCAGGAAAGTTGTATCGAAGACCCGCTAAGGCATTTTATCACCGCCCCCCTGCAGGTCCTGACTTGAGCTTCTCTTAAGTGTGATTTCAACAACATTTGTGGATGTCATCTACATTCGGATAGGGAGGGGCAATCTTTTTCAGTTTCCTATGCTCATGAGTATATTCTCTAGCTCTAGGGACACTGTTGCTGCCACCATTGGGCTCTAGCCCCAACCTTCTAGAAGCTCTCTGGAGCTTCTAGAGATTCCCTGTCTAAGGCCAATTGTTCCCTCTTGATTCTGAGTCTGTTCCAACCATAGTCAATTTATTGACACTTCTTCTGATAAGAGGAGTCCCTTTTATGAGAAGCAGAGGTCCTTATAGAAGTACAAGGATCATTAGATTCCAGAGAAGGAGATCTTGATCTTCTTGGTAAAGTGTTAGCTCTCCCTAGTGTAGTAAAGAGAGGGTCACTGGGGCCGTCTCCCCCACCTGAAGGAAGGGCTGGATTTTCCAGGTTAGAATCATCTTGATCCTCCTGGTCAGCATTTGATTCTTGATCAAGGAAGTGTTCACTTCCTGTCGTGTCCTCATCTGCTGTCCCACCCAACCTGCCTGCCTCATCAGACCCTGGGGTCTTTCTCAGGTAATCTAAAAGCAACATCTCCTCGAGACGTTGGGTGCTTGCACTTCTCCCTGTCCTCAGTTTCCTAGATGTACACATATATCTCAATTCCTGAAAGGTGAGATGGTCATAACTAGTTGGCAGAGACCCACTGTTTTCTGGCCTAGAGGACATACTAGTGTTATGTGATGTAGGCACCTACCTAACCTAGTGGGAACTAAACTCTCTTGAGTTGGAGAAAGGGTGTGCTAGACCCTTGACTACCCAACTCCAGGTTACCAATGCCAAGTTCAGTAGAACTTAATTATTCTAATCTTGATTTATATGTACCCAATACCTTTAGTGGTTTTCAGTTAATCACTCAATGAGATTTATCTGGTAAAACAATAGCAAGCTTGAATCCCAACCGTGCACACCAATGTGAGAACCTATTTAAAGTGGGGACCTTGTACCAGTCCAAAAAACCTTATTGATGATTAGGTTAAAGACAAGCTTTATTGAAAGCTATCCTAGTGGTAGCTATGAAGAGCAGCCTTCAGGCTAAGTCTCAAAGGAATGTAAAGCAGCTTGTTTTACCAGATCAGAACCTCCTGAATGACCAAATGAAAGGCGAACCACACAAGAGATAAATAAAATATATGTATTTATTACTAAACACTGTCTACTAATCTCTTTATGAGATTAGATCACAAAGTACACAATATTAAATCACTAGTACGACAGTAAATAGCTCCAGGGGGAGCCCAAACCATATACTAAGAGAGTGGTATAACAACCACGACTTGACTAGACACAGTGCCTAAAGCACGTAGAAACACTGGGTCCCCAAGGAACCACCCAAAGTAGTGACACAGGGGACCAACGGAGGATGGTTGCAGTGTGTGAACACAGGTGCGAGCTCCGTACAATCCTATGAGAAAGTCGGGGTTGGAATTTTAAAGATTAAGGACACTTTGGAGAGGATTTTCAGCATCACACCATTGAAAATGACGAAGGTTTCCGACATCACTTGACCCATATGTACCCGGCTCCTCAGGGATAGGTAACATCGGTATCTCAGTACTCTCAAGGGTGCTGGCCTTAGAACCTTCTATGTTTGAAAGGGTTTGCTTAAAGGGTAAACAACAAGGTTACAGAGGCAGTTTCTCAGTTTTACTGGCCCTCTGCTTTATAATATCAAGCCTCGGAAGTTCATAAAATGGAGCTTGCACTCTGTCACTCTGCCCCATTCTTGCTTCTTGTTCGAGACGCTGGTGCGGAGCCTTGGCTCTCTCTCTCTTACTCAGTGCACCCTCCACCACCAGGGTCCCCGCCTACTTGTGTTCCTCGGGAACTTGAGATGACGCAAGGCTACATCACCCCGACCCTCACTCGTTTGTGATGTCACTCCTTGGATTGGAAGATCACTGTGTGATGTGTTGTCTCGTGACGTGCTACCTTTTTGTTTAAAGTATTCGTGAAGTGAGAATTTGTTCAACCCCCCACAAATTAATGACTTGGTATCTCCAGTGCTTGAAGTGGAAAAATAGTAGTGCAGGTACTCTGTATCAGGGTGCCTGCTTGTTTCTGAGAAGGGCTGGTACTCTCCAATTAAAAATATCAATTCACTCTTGAGAAGAGCTGGAACTTTCCATCTCGAAATAAAATAGAGCCGGATTCAATGACAGCTTATTAACCATTTTAATACTTAACTTCTCTATAACATAGCTTACAAACATTGGCAAAGCCAATAGATCTACCTAAACATTCATAAGGTCCCAAAGGTGAGACCTATTGGATTTGTACAGTTCTAAGATAACCTCCGGTGCCCATGAGCCCAAAGCTGGCAAAGCTGGTCGCAGGGGGATATATGAACTGCACCATAAGAGTAGAACATTTCATACAGAAATGCACTGTACCATGAGATACACAGGGATGTATGATTATAATGTAGCATGATAACCAGATATAGGAATGTACCATGGTAGTCTAACATTATATTCAAACATGGGAATGTACCATTGTACTGTTATAAGACAAGAACGGGTAATGTACACATCTACTGTACCATGAAACACAGAAAAATGTACCATTGGAATGTACCATGGCAACTGGACATTGGAATATACCATTATATCCTAGTTTAATATTCAAATATAGGAATGTACCATAGTATCCTAGCATAACATAGGAATGTACCATTGTAATCTAGCATAACATTCAAACATAGTAATGTACCATTGTATCCTAGCATAACATTAACACATAGGAATGTACCATTGTATCCTAGCATAACATTCAAACATAGGAATGCACCCTTGTATCCTAGCATAACATTCAAACATAGGAATGTACCATTGTATCCTAGCATAACATTAACACATAGGATGGTACCATTGTATCCTAGCATAACATTAACACATAGGAATGTACCATTGTATCCTAGCATAACATTAACACATAGGAATGTACCATTGTATGCTAGCCTAACATTCAATCATAGGAATGTACCATTGTTTCCTGGCATAACATTAAAACATAGGAATGCACCATTGTATCCTAGCATAACATTCAAACATAGGAATGTACCATTGTATCCTAGCATAACATTCAAACATAGGAATGTACCATCGTATCCTAGAATAATATTCAAACATAGGGATGTACCATTGTATCCTAGCATAACATTCAAACATAGGAATGTACCATTGTATCCTAGCATAACATTCAAACATAGGAATGTACCATTGTATCCTAGCATAACATTCAAACATAGGGATGTACCATTGTATCCTAGCATAATATTCAAACATAGGGATGTACCATTGTTCTGTATCATAAGAATAGAACTTGTTATGCACAAATCCTCTTCAGCATAAGATACACAAAATGTTGCCTTTGTAATGTACCATGACAACTGGACATAAGAATGTACCACTGTACTCTAGCATTATATTTAAACATGGGACTGTACCATTGCACCCAGTAGGAACAATTGAACACAGGAATGTACAATTGAGTTGAACCATGAAATACAGACTGAAAAGTACCACGGTCCTGTACTGTATCATAGTAACCAAGAATGTACCGTGGTAACCTACTATGAAATCCAAACAAGGACATGTAATACTGAACTGCACATGGACATATATGTGTGACATATATGTCCTGCACTCTGAGGAGACTGGACCACAAGCGTAATTTGAGGCACGCACACATGGGAAACACACAGGGACCATCCAGTGTGGCTTCGATGGCACTGGTCGCACACCGGACCGCCTCCTCCTCTTCGGTACTCCTACATTGCACGGCTCAGCACTGGGCGTCAGTCTTGAAACTCAAGTGCGCTGCATGAAGAACCACTCCACTCTCCTCCACCCACATCCAGTCCACCCTTCCTTCATGCAAGTAGTTGCACCCTTGAAGCCCTCAGGGATTCAAGGCAGCAGAGTTGTCTTACCATTCCCACTAAGTCATGGAAAGATTCGCTGGTGGAGAGCCACTAACCCTGCATGCCACATACCAAGCCGCCACCTCCGCGAAGTCTGAAAACACTGGCATTGATGGAGCCCAGCTCTGCCAGCCTGGAAAAAAAGTCATGCGCAGCCCAGTGTTGACACTTTTACTGCTTTTCTGGGAACTGGATCCTAGTTTGGGAAGAGGGCTGAACGTGCCCCCCCACCCCATCCAGGTGTGAGCGCCGCCGCATGCCACTGACATTCCAGCTGGACCCCGCTTCAGCGTCAACAAGGATTGCGCTTTCTTCACCGCCCTCCACACTCTCCATATGAAGTGACTTTTTTTATGAGGTGCTGAACTCGCCATAAAAGCTTGCCATGAGGTCATTTTTCCAGACTAAATCTGACTGTGGGTTCCTCATCGGAGGAACATGGGGTGGCTGTGATTCTTGACCACGCCAGTGGAAGCTTTGCCAAGGTGGGCATGCAACCAGGGCGCGCGGACAAGGAAACCTTTATGTTAAGTGGTCCCACTACAAACCTGACACCTGTACCGCGCCAGCAGTCCAAAAATAGATCTGCAGTGAAAGGTACCAGGCTTAGGGGGAGCTTTCTCTCTTTTTCAAAATGTCAACATGTCATGGAACTAGATGAGAAGCCATGGCAAGGATGGGCACCTGTTGAGAACATGGAATCCCAGAGGAACAGCGTGGACTCCTACAAAGCACGACGGTGCAGAGTGCCAGGGTATTTAAGAAGACACATATGTGACAATATATGTTCTTTTAGTTTCCAAACGATGTGGCTGGTTTTAGGTTTGGAGGGAGGGGGGGACTCCGTCGGGATGATGGAGGACTTTGACCCCCAGTCTTGAGAAACCTCTGCTCGCCCATTCTAGAGTTGTCCACCAATCAGAGGACTCTAATAATTGGCAGGATCCTGTCCATGCTGTAAACGTTTGATAGACAGCTGTCAAACATTACGGCCGCCTGGCAAACCTTTATAAAGTGTTCCATTTTTCAAAAACAAACTCCAAAGTGGGATTTCGTTTTTAAAAACAAAAATACTAAGGGGCAGATTTATGACGACTGGCACATCTCTGCAAATCAGCAGGGATGCGCCAGGTAAGATGCATCACGCTGGAGTCGTATCGCAAGCGCAACGCAACTCCAGCAATGCTCGTAGCCTGCCCATCCACAACGCGGTGCCTAACACCTTACGTCTGCTTCAAGCAGCCGCAAGGTTTTGACACAGCGGCATCGGAAAAGTGACTGAGTGGAATCATGTAGATTTCACTCAGGCACTTTACCGAGGCTTTACTGCGCCAGAACTCCACCCTCCCACCCCTGCGCCAGAACGCCCACATTAAACCTAGCACAGGTCCCATGTAGCGCAGGGCTTTACAACGTGACGCATTCCCTAGATACGTCATGTTGTAAATAGGACGCAATGTGGCGCATGGTTTATTCTGCCGCTGCGTCACAAAATTGATGCAACAGTGGCGCAAAAGTGGCGCAAGTGGCTGGTAAATCTGTCCCTCTCTACCCTAATTATTTTCTGTTTTACAGACTATCAGCAAAAAAAAAACACCAAAAAACCCAGATAACTCCATCCACTCTAAATAGGGTGGCGGTGTTGTGTTAACCCCATGGCCCACACTCTTGGACTGTCGGGGGTGCTTGTCGGCAGCAGCAGACGTGGGCTCTGACGTCGACACATATACTGAAGGTTCCGTCTCTTAGTCAGGCAGGTGGAGCTGGAGTCAGGCCGAGAGGGTCCGCCGCTCTGGGGCAGCAGAGCGCTCAATCAGCCCCTGAAAGTTTTTAAAGCTTTAGGGGACCTCTGCAGCAGATGTGATCTTTACATACCCTGGAGAGGCTGCAGGAGGCCCCGCCCCTTCTTGTCTTCACAGACTCAGGGGTGGGGTAAGGTCTGACATGGTTCTGGTCTCCTGTGGTTGTGGTCTGTTTGAAAAAAGAAACCAGCCCAGAATCAGTGCTGGGGATGTTTTTAAAGTTCACCTTGAGACGAAGTGTCCGTCTCCGGACACTATATAGAGCTCACGTGCAATGATATGTACCATATATATTAAAGGTACAGGGACTTAATCCCTGTCTTCCCTTAACAGATGGCCTCGCCTATTGGGAACATTTATGTATTGTTTGCAGAGCAGCACATTCAAAAGTGGGGGTATATCCAGCATGCTCTCTGGTGCCTTCAGCTCCCGCTTCCTGTGCAGCTCTGGTAGTTTTCAAAGAGTAAACCTCACAAGCCTTCTCTCTTGTGGTGTATGCACCACTGTGAATCTCATTACATAATGAGTCCTTCGTTTCATTAATTCATGTGGGGTGTCCTACTCTTTCTATAGGATGAATAAAATGCAGACATGGAGCTGTACATCCTTGGAAAAATCCTAACACTCCTCTGGACTGGTCAGAGGGACCCCTGGTCCTTTCATAGCTTGGTTACCGCAATATTGTGTATTCTGTCCCCTCCACAGAGACTGACGCCAGACTGAAAGGAGGCAGAACCATGTGTGACCGAACCCGTGGAAGTGGGAGAGAATCAAACGCCCCTTGTGGCTCTGCACTGGTCCCCTCTTGGTGCCAGGACTGCACGTTGGATCTTGGTTCCCTCCATAGGGAACACTGTGTCAAAGGCCCTCCCGATCTACAGAAAGGGGGGCTGTGTTATGCACCAACCAGGGACCTTGATTCAGTGTCCACCATTTGATGAATCAGCGATCATTCAAGAGAAACATGGAGGAAGATGATTGGGCGTAGACCTAATCTGAACGGCCTTAGTCCAAACCTGAGATCCAAGCACGACTACATTCCCTTCACAAAACCTTGAATAAACTGAACCATTCACTGTTCAAACTTGTCCTCACCTGAGGCGAATGCACAAGAGATGGACATTGAACTTGCCTTTACCGGAGGTCAATGCAGAAGAGATGGCCACTGAACTTTATTCACTGAGGTCAAAGCGCAAGAGATGGCCATTGAACTTCCATTCATTTAGGTCAATGCACAAGAGATGGCCATTGAACTTGCATTCTCCTGAGATTAATGCACAAGAGATGGCCATTGAACTTGACTTCACTGACGTCAATGCACAAGAGATGGCCATTGACCGTGCATTCATTGAGGTCAATGCACAGGAGATGGCATTTGAACTTGCATTCTCATGAGGTAAATGCTCAAGAGATGGCCATTTAACTTGCCTTCACTGAGGTCAATGCACAAGAGATGGCCATTGAACTTGCATTCTCATGAGGTAAATGCTCAAGAGATGGCCATTGAACTTGAATTCACCTGAGGTCAATGCACAGGAGATGGCCATTGAACTTGAATTCACCTGAGGTCAATGCACAAGAGATGGCCATTGAACTTGCCTTCACCTGAGGTCAATGCACAGGAGATGGCCTTTGAAATTAAATTCACCCGAAGTCAATGAACAAGAGATGGCCATTGAACTTGAATTCACCTGAGGTCAATGCATGAGAGATGGCCATTGGACGTGCATTCATTGAGGTCAATGCACAGGAGATGGCCATTGAACGTGCATTCTCCTGAGGTCAATGCACAAGAGATGGCCATTGAACTTGCACTCACTGAAGTCATTGCACAAGAGATGGCCATTGAACTTGCACTCACTGAAGTCAATGCACAAGAGATGGCCATTGAACTTGCCTTCACCGGAGGTCAATGCACAAGTGATGGCCAATGAACTTGCATTCTCCTGAGGTAAAAGCTCAAGAGATGGCCATTGAACTTGCCTTCACCTGAGGTCAATGCACAAGAGATGGCCATTGGACTTAACTTCACCTGAGGTCAATGCACAAGAGATGGTCATTGAACTTGCCTTCACCTGAGGTCAATACACAAGAGATGGCCAATGAACTTGCCTTCACTGAGGTCAATGCGCAAGAGATGGCCATTGAACTTGCCTACACTGAGGTCAATGCACAAGAGATGGCCACTGAACTTGCCTTCTCTGAGATCAATGCACAAGAGATGGCCATTGAACTTGCCTTCACCTGAGGTCAATGCACAAGAGATGACCAAGGAACTTGCATTCATTGAGGTCAATGTACAAGAGATGGCCATTGAACTTGCATTCTCCTGAGGTAAATGCTCAAGAGATGGCCATTGAACTTGCACTCACTGAGGTCAATGCACAAGAGATGGCCATTGAACTTGCCTTCACCTGAGGTCAATGCACAAGAGATGACCATTGAATGTGTATTCATTGAGGTCAATGCACAGGAGATGGTCCTTGAACTTGCCTTCACCTGAGGTCAATGCACAAGAGATGGCCATTGAACGTGCATTCATTGAGGTCAATGCACAGGGGATGGCCATTGAACGTGCATTCTCCTGAGGGCAATGCACAAGAAATGGCCATTGAACTTGCACTCACTGAGGTCAATGCTCAAGAGATGTCCACTGAACTTGCCTTCACCTGAGGTCAATTCACAAGAGATGGCCATTGAACTTGCCTTCACCCTTGGTCAATGCACAAGAGATGGCCATTGAACTTGCCTTCACTGACGTCAATGCACAGGAGATGGCCATTGAACTTGCCTTCACCTGAGGTCAATGCACAAGAGATGGCCATTGAACTTGCCTTCACCTGAGGTCAATGCACAAGAGATGGCCATTGAACTTGCATTCTCCTGAGGTCAATGCACAAGAGATGGCCATTGAACTTGCATTCACCTGAGGTCAATGCACAAGAGATGGCCACTGAACTTGCCTTCTCTGAAGCCAGTGCACAAGAGATGGCCATTGTAGAGGAGTGTGGCTCAATGGTTAGAGCGGCAGACCCTGATGCAGAGTTCTGGCCCAGGACCAGGGTTCAATTCCTGCCTCAGCGGTTATTGGGCTCAATTTCCTCAGACCTGACAATTCTCGCCTCGGTGCCTATTCTAATCATGGGCCCCACGCTGCAACTCTGGGCAATAGCTTGCTTAACCTCCACACCGGCCCCAACAGCGCTAGGATGCCTGACTTCACCCTGGGGGTGCCCAGGAGAGGACACTTCACAGGGAAAGCCAGGAAGGGTTCCACAGCGATATGAGTAATAGCGCCAGGAAACCGCTTGGTGGCAGTGCGCTCTACAAATACCTTGACATTTACATTTACATTTAACTTGCCTTCACTGAGGTCAATGCACAAGAGATGGCCATTGAACTTGCATTCACCTGAGGTCAATGCATGAGAGATGGCCAATGAACTTGCATTCACCTGAGGTCAATGCAGGAGAGATGGCCATTGAACGTGCATTCATTGTGGTCAATGCACAAGAGATGGCCAATGAACTTGCATTCACCTGAGGTCAATGCACAGGAGATGGCCATTGAACTTGCATTCTCCTGAGGTCAATGCACTAGAGATGGCCAATGAACTTGCATTCACCTGAGGTCAATGCACAAGAGATGGCCATTGAACTTGCATTCACCTGAGGTCAATGCATGAGAGATGGCCATTGAACGTGCATTCATTTTGGTCAATGCACAAGTGATGGCCAATGAACTTGCATTCACCTGAGGTCAATGCACAGGAGGTGGCCATTGAACTTGCATTCTCCTGAGGTCAATGCACTAGAGATGGCATATGAACTTGCATTCACCTGAGGTCAATGCACAGGAGAAGGCCATTGAACTTGCATTCTCCTGAGGTCAATGCACAGGAGATGGCCATTGAACTTGCATTCTCCTGAGGTCAATGCATAAGAGATGGCCATTTATATTGACTACACTGAGGTAAATGCTCAAGAGATGGCCAATGAACTTGCCTTCACCTGAGGTCAATGCACAAGAGATGGTCATTGAACTTGCATTCTCCTCAGGTAAATGCTCAAGAGATGGCCATTGAACTTGCCTTCACCTGAGGTCAATGCACAAGAGATGGCCACTGAACTTACCTTCACTGAGGTCAATGCACAAGAGATGGCCACTGAACTTGCCTTCTCTGAAATCAATGCACAAGAGATGGCCATTGAACTTGCCTTCACCTGAGGTCAATGCGCAAGAGATGGCCATTGAACTTGCCTTCACCTGAGGTCAATTCACAAGAGATGGCCATTGAACTTGCTTTCACTGAGGTCAATGCACAGGAGATGGCCATTGAACTTGCCTTCACCTGAGGTCAATTCACAAGAGATGGTCATTGAACTTGCCTTCACCAGACAGAGTTCCCACCTATATCCCAACAAGAGTCTGCTTCTCTCCTTCATAAAATCAGATCGGGATCCCCCAATGACTGCTGTCCCCCGCAGATTCTGAAAGAAGCCTTTCTTGCATGTCCAGGCCCCCCTCTAGCTTTACTTAACAACTCCCTCGCTACCGGGGAGGTCCCATCCTCTTTCAAGCAAGCTGCAGTCTTACCCATTCTAAAGAAACCCAATGCAGACCCCTCAATTCTCAGTAACTACAGACCCATCTCCCTCCTCCCCTACCTAGGAAAGATCTTGGAGACCTACCTTACCCGCTGCCTGAGCTCTTTTATAGAGAAATCCTCCTTCTTAGACCCTCAACAAGCGGGATTCAGACCCCTCCACTCCACCGAGGCGGTCATAGTAGCAGTCATGGACACTCTCAGGAAGGGCACTGACAAAAACATCCCTCAAGCCCTTGTCCTACTGGATCTCTCGGCGGCGTTCGACACGGTCGATCACACCACCTTGATCGACCGTGTCCAAAACGCCGGCATTCAGGGATTAGCCCTTGACTGGCTCAGATCTTTCCTGCACCAGCGCTCTCAGTCCGTCCACCTTTCCACCTTTTCTGCACCCTACACCTCCCTTCCCTGCGGTGTACCTCAGGGCTCTGCACTCTCCCCTCTTCTTTTTAATTTGTACCTCCAACCTCTTTTAGCCTCCCTCCGCAACTCCCCGGTCACAATTTTCAACTATGCGGACGATCTCCAGTTAATTTTTCCCATAGACTCCCTCCCTTCCTCCCGTATGAATTTCCAGTCCACCATGCTGACCATTGCGGAGTGGATGTACCACAGCCACTTAAAGCTGAACCCTACCAAAACTGAGCTCGTTCTGGTAGGAGGCCCCAATCATCCATGGAATTCCACCTTCTGGCCAACATCTCTGGGGACAGCACCCACTCCCGTGAGCTCAGTCAAAAGCCTGGGGGTGATCATTTCAGAAGATCTATCTATAAGACCGCAAATCAACGCGGTCACCTCTGCCTGCTTCTTCCACCTCAGGCGGATCCGCAAGATCAGCAGGTTTCTCACCAAAGAAGCCCTGACCCAAGTTGTTATTGCGCTCATCACCTCTAGGCTCGATTATGCCAACACTTTGTATGCAGGAATCCCTGCATGTCACCTTCACCGACTGCAGCTGGTGCAATATCAGGACGCTCGCCTGATCTTCCGCCAGCCCAAACATCAGCACGTCACTCCCCTCCTCCGTAGTCTACATTGGCTCCCTGTTTCCAAACGCTGCACCTTCAAATTGGCATGCACAACCTATAAGGCCCTCTCGGATGCAGCCCCTGCGTTCATCTCTTCGGCCCTATCCCGTCACATCCCTTCTAGAGCCCTTCGCTCAGCATCACAAAATCTCCTCGATGTTCCCAAATTTAAAAGAAAAAAGCACGGTGGCCTGAGCTTTTCTGTCCTGGCTCCTTCCACCTGGAACTCGCTGCCACTTTCCCTCCGTCTCTGCCAAAAGTATGACTGTTTCCGCAGACTGTTGAAAACTCTGCTCTTTCAATCCGCATATGAATAACCCTCCCACTCTGGTTCACGTTACTTGTCAATGAGCGCCAAGAAACCTATGGTGATAGTGCACGTTACAAATAATTTTAACGTAACGTAACGTAACGTAACCATAGGTCAATGCACAAGAGATGGCCAATGAACTTGCCTTCACTGACGTCAATGCACAGGAGATGGCCACCGAACTTGCATTTTCCTGAGGTAAATTTTCAAGTGATGGCCATTGAACTTGCATTCACCTGAGGTCAATGCACAGGAGATGGCCATTGAACTTGCCTTCACCTGAGGTCAATGCACAAGAGATGGCAATTGAACTGGCCTTCACTGAGGTCAATGCACAAGAGATGGCCAATGAACTTGCCTTCACCATAGGTCAATGCACAAGAGATGGCCATTGAACTTGCCTTCACTGACGGCAATGCACAGGAGATGGCCATTGAACTTGCCTTCACTGACGTCAATGCAATGGAGATGGCCATTGAAATTGCCTTCACCGGAGGTCAATGTACAAGAGATGGCCAATGAACTTGCATTCACCTGAGGTCAATGCACAAGAGATGGCCACTGAACTTGCCTTCTGTGATTCTGTGGAGTCAGTGCACAAGAGATGGCCATTGTGGAGGAGTGTGGCTTAATGGTTAGAGCGGCAGACCCTGATGCAGAGTTCTGGCCCAGGACCAGGGTTCAATTCCTGCCTCGGCGGGTCTTAGGCTCAATTTCCTCAGACCTGACAATTCTCGCCTCAGAGCCTATTCTAATCATGGGCCCCACGCTGCAACTCTGGGCAATAGCTTGCTTAACCTCCACACCGGCCCCAACAGCGCTAGGATGCCTGACTTCACCCTGGGGGTGCCCAGGAGTGGACACTTCACAGGGAAAGCCAGGAAGGGTTCCACAGCGGTATGAGTAATAGCGCCAGGAAACCGCTTGGTGGCAGTGCGCTCTACAAATGCCTTGACATTTACATTTACATTTACATTTAACTTGCCTTCACTGAGGTCAATGCACAAGAGATGGCCATTGAACTTGCATTCACCTGAGGTCAATGCACAAGAGCTGGCCACTGAACTTGCCTTCACTGAGGTCAATGCGCAAGAGATGGCCATTGAACTTGCCTTCACCTGAGGTCAATGCACAAGAGATGGCCATTGAACGTGCATTCATTGTGGTCAATGCACAAGAGATGGCCAATGAACTTGCATTCACCTGAGGTCAATGCACAGGAGATGGCCATTGAACTTGCCTTCACCTGAGGTCAATGCACAAGAGATGGCTATTGAACTTGCATTCTCCTGAGGTCAATGCGCAGGAGATGGCCATTGAACTTGCATTTACCTGAGGTCAATGCACAAGAGATGGCCACTGAACTTGCCTTCACTGAGGTCAATGCACAAGAGATGGCCATTGAACTTGCCTTCATTGAGGTCAATGCACAAGAGATGGCCATTGAACTTGCCTTCACTGAGGTCAATGCGCAAGAGATGGCCTTTGAACTTGTATTCTCCTGAGATCAATGCACAAGAGATGGCCATTAAACTTGCATTCTCCTGAGATAAATGCTCAAGAGATGGCCATTGAACTTGCCTTCACCTGAGGTCAATGCACTAGAGATGGCCATTGAATGTGCATTCACTGAGGTTAAGCATGGGCGAATTTTGCGAATTCGCGATCCGCAAAACCTGCCAATTTGAGGATTCGCGGATTTTGTGGATTGTGTGGGTAAAGGCCAGGCGGGAAAACGGTGCACATCGCTAGTGTGAGGGGCAGGGCCAAACGGAGAGGCTTATATGCAAGTTCACATGCCTCGTGTGTGCATAAAAGGACAAGCACGGATGAGAGAAGCTCGTGGTCACAGGAACTGCACAGGGATTGAGCTTGTGAAAGTCAATAATGCAAAGGCCTCCATCAAGCATCAAAGCTAATTTTCGACGATAGATATGGGGAGAACGCACACCTGCCCAGCCTCGACAAAACTCACATTTTTGGGGGGGCTGATTAACTTTGCCATCACACCGTAGAGCGCAGGGGTCCCTTGAGTGAGCTGCCTGCCAGTGCCCATCATCCTGTAACTATTTTAGGATAGCGCCGGCAAGCTGCCAGCGCCATCCTAAAATAATTACTAAATTAGCTTCATCAGGAAGCACTAATAGATAAAATAAAGCAGGTGCTCGAGCACCTGCTTTATTTTATCTATTAGTGCTTCCTGTTGAAGCTAACTTAGTAACTGTTTTAGGATGGCGCTGGCAGCTTGCCGGCGCCATCCTAAAATAGTTACAAGTTCAACAGACTTGAACTTTTGAACCCCAAATCCGCCGCTCGTGGATTTCGCAGATTTTTGGTAAAATCGTGGGAGTTCGCGGATTGCGGATTTACCGAAAATCCACGAAATCCGCGAGCGGAACGGATTTTGCGCTCACCCTTAATTGAGGTCAATGCACAGGAGATGGCCATTGAACTTGCAATCTCCTGAGGTAAATGCTCAAGAGATGGCCATTGAACTTGCCTTCACCGGAGGTCAATGCACAAGAGATGGCCATTGAATGTGCATTCATTGAGGTCAATGCACAGGAGATGGCCATTGAACTAGCATTCTCCTTAGATCAATGCACGAGATGGTCATTGAACTTGCCTTCACCGGAGGTCAATGCACAAGAGATGGCCATTGAACTTGCATTCCCTAAGGTCAATGCACAAGAGATGGCCCTTAAAATTGCATTCTCCTGAGGTCAATGCGCAGGAGATGGCCATTGAACTACATTCACCTGAAGTCAATGCACAAGAGATGGCCACTGAACTTGCCTTCACTGAGGTCAATGCACAAGAGATGGCCAATGAACTTGCATTCATTGAGATCAATGTACAAGAGATGGCCACTGAACTTGCCTTTACTGAGGTCAATGCACAGGAGATGGGCATTGAACTTGCATTCTCCAGAGGTCAATGCACAAGAGATGGCCATTGAACTTGAATTCACCTGAGGTCAATGCACAAGAGATGGCCATTGAACTTGAATTCACCTGAGGTCAATCCACAAGAGATGGCCATTGAACGTGCATTCATTGAGGTCAATGCACAGTAGATGGCAATTAAACTTGCATTCTCCCGAGGTCAATTCACAAGAGATGGCCATTGACCTTGCACTCACTGAGGTCAATGCACAAGAGATGGCCATTGAACTAGCATTCTCCTGAGATCAATGCACAAGGGATGGCCATTGAACTTGCCTTCACCGGAGGTCAATGCACAAGAGATGGCCATTGAACTTGCATTCTCCTGAGGTAAATGCTCAAGAGATGGCCATTGAACTTGCCTTCACCTGAGGTCAATGCACAAGAGATGGCCATTGAACTTGCATTCCCCTGAGGTCAATGCACAAGAGATGGCCATTAAACTTGCATTCTCCTGAGGTCAATGCACAGGAGATGGCCATTGAACTTGCATTCACCTGAGCTCAATGCACAAGAGATGGCCATTGAACTTGCCTTTACTGAGGTCAATGCACAAGAGATGGCCATTGAACTTGCATTCACCTGAGGTCAATGCACAAGAGATAGCCACTGAACTTGCCTTCACTGAGGTCAATGCGCAGGAGATGGCCATTGAACTTGCCTTCACCTGAGGTCAATGCGCAGGAGATGGCAATTGAACTTGCCTTCACCTGAGGTCAATGCACAAGAGATGGCCACTGAACTTGCCTTCACCTGAGGTCGATGCACAAGAGATGGCCATTGAACTTGCCTTCACCTGAGGTCAATGCGCAGGAGATGGCCAATTAACTTGCATTCTCCTGAGGTCAATGCATAAGAGATGGCCATTGAACTTGCCTTCACCTGAGGTCAATGCACAAGAGATGGCCATTGAACGTGCATTCATTGTGGTCAATACACAAGAGATGGCCAATGAACTTGCATTCACCTGAGGTCAATGCACAGGAGATGGCCATTGAACTTGCCTTCACCTGAGGTCAATGCACAAGAGATGGCTATTGAACTTGCATTCTCCTGAGGTCAATGCGCAGGAGATGGCCATTGAACTTGCATTTACCTGAGGTCAATGCACAAGAGATGGCCACTGAACTTGCCTTCACTGAGGTCAATGCACAAGAGATGGGCATTGAACTTGCCTTCATTGAGGTCAATACACAAGAGATGGCCATTGAACATGCATTCTCCTGAGGTCAATGCACAAGAGATGGCCATTAAACTTGCATTCTCCTGAGATAAATGCTCAAGAGATGGCCATTGAACTTGCCTTCACTGAGGTCAATGTGCAAGAGATGGCCTTTGAACTTGTATTCTCCTGAGATCAATGCACAAGAGATGGCCATTAAACTTGCATTCTCCTGAGATAAATGCTCAAGAGATGGCCATTGAACTTGCCTTCACCTGAGGTCAATGCACTAGAGATGGCCATTGAATGTGCATTCACTGAGGTTAAGCATGGGCGAATTTTGTGAATTCGCGATCCGCAAAACCTGCCAATTTGAGGATTCGCGGATTTTGCGGATTGTGTGGGTAAAGGCCAGGCGGGAAAACGGTGCACATCGCTAGTGTGAGGGGCAGGGCCAAACGGAGAGGCTTATATGCGAGTTCACATGCCTCGTGTGTGCATAAAAGGACAAGCACGGATCAGAGAAGCTCGTGGTCACAGGAACTGCACAGGTATTGAGCTCGTGAAAGTCAATAATGCAAAGGCCTCCATCAAGCATCAAAGCTAATTTTCGACGATAGATATGGGGAGAACGCACACCTGCCCAGCCTCGACAAAACTTACATTTTTGGGGGGGCTGATTAACTTTGCCATCACACCGTAGAGCGCAGGGGTCCCTTGAGTGAGCTGCCTGCCAGTGCCCATCATCCTGTAACTATTTTAGGATAGCGCCGGCAAGCTGCCAGCGCCATCCTAAAATAATTACTAAATTAGCTTCATCAGGAAGCACTAATAGATAAAATAAAGCAGGTGCTCGAGCACCTGCTTTATTTTATCTATTAGTGCTTCCTGTTGAAGCTAACTTAGTAACTGTTTTAGGATGGCGCTGGCAGCTTGCCGGCGCCATCCTAAAATAGTTACAAGTTTAACAGACTTGAACTTTTGCACCCCAAATCCGCCGCTCGCGGATTTCGCAGATTTTTGGTAAAATCGCGGGAGTTCGCGGATTGCGGATTTACCGAAAATCCACGAAATCCGAGAGCGGAACGGATTTTGCGCTCACCCTTAATTGAGGTCAATGCACAGGAGATGGCCATTGAACTTGCAATCTCCTGAGGTAAATGCTCAAGAGATGGCCATTGAACTTGCCTTCACTGGAGGTCAATGCACAAGAGATGGCCATTGAATGTGCATTCATTAAGGTCAATGCACAGGAGATGGCCATTGAACTAGCATTCTCCTGAGATCAATGCACGAGATGGTCATTGAACTTGCCCTCACCGGAGGTCAATGCACAAGAGATGGCCATTGAACTTGCATTCCCTAAGGTCAATGCACAAGAGATGGCCCTTAAAATTGCATTCTCCTGAGGTCAATGCGCAGGAGATGGCCAATGAACTACATTCACCTGAGGTCAATGCACAAGAGATGGCCACTGAACTTGCCTTCACTGAGGTCAATGCACAAGAGATGGCCAATGAACTTGCATTCATTGAGATAAATGTACAAGAGATGGCCACTGAACTTGCCTTTACTGAGGTCAATGCACAGGAGATGGGCATTGAACTTGCATTCTCCAGAGGTCAATGCACAAGAGATGGCCATTGAACTTGAATTCACCTGAGGTCAATGCACAAGAGATGGCCATTGAACTTGAATTCACCTGAGGTCAATCCACAAGAGATGGCCATTGAACGTGCATTCATTGAGGTCAATGCACAGTAGATGGCAATTAAACTTGCATTCTCCCGAGGTCAATTCACAAGAGAATGGCCATTGAACTTGCACTCACTGAGGTCAATGCACAAGCGATGGCCATTGAACTAGCATTCTCCTGAGATCAATGCACAAGAGATGGCCATTGAACTTGCCTTCACCGGAGGTCAATGCACAAGAGATGGCCATTGAACTTGCATTCTCCTGAGGTAAATGCTCAAGAGATGGCCATTGAACTTGCCTTCACCTGAGGTCAATGCACAAGAGATGGCCATTGAACTTGCATTCCCCTGAGGTCAATGCACAAGAGATGGCCATTAAACTTGCATTCTCCTGAGGTCAATGCACAGGAGATGGCCATTGAACTTGCATTCACCTGAGCTCAATGCACAAGAGATGGCCATTGAACTTGCCTTTACTGAGGTCAATGCACAAGAGATGGCCATTGAACTTGAATTCATTGAGATCAATGCACAAGAGATGGCCACTGAACTTGCATTCACCTGAGGTCAATGCACAAGAGATAGCCACTGAACTTGCCTTCACTGAGGTCAATGCGCAGGAGATGGCCATTGAACTTGCCTTCACCTGAGGTCAATGCGCAGGAGATGGCAATTGAACTTGCCTTCACCTGAGGTCAATGCACAAGAGATGGCCACTGAACTTGCCTTCACCTGAGGTCGATGCACAAGAGATGGCCATTGAACTTGCCTTCACCTGAGGTCAATGCGCAGGAGATGGCCAATTAACTTGCATTCTCCTGAGGTCAATGCATAAGAGATGGCCATTGAACTTGCCTTCACCTGAGGTCAATGCACAAGAGATGGCCATTGAACGTGCATTCATTGTGGTCAAAGCACAAGAGATGGCCAATGAACTTGCATTCACCTGAGGTCAATGCACAGGAGATGGCCATTGAACTTGCCTTCACCTGAGGTCAATGCACAAGAGATGGCTATTGAACTTGCATTATCCTGAGGTCAATGCGCAGGAGATGGCCATTGAACTTGCATTTACCTGAGGTCAATGCACAAGAGATGGCCACTGAACTTGCCTTCACTGAGGTCAATGCACAAGAGATGGCCATTGAACTTGCCTTCATTGAGGTCAATGCACAAGAGATGGCCATTGAACTTGCCTTCACTGAGGTCAATGCGCAAGAGATGGCCTTTGAACTTGTATTCTCCTGAGATCAATGCACAAGAAATGGCCATTAAACTTGCATTCTCCTGAGATAAATGCTCAAGAGATGGCCATTGAACTTGCCTTCACCTGAGGTCAATGCACTAGAGATGGCCATTGAATGTGCATTCACTGAGGTTAAGCATGGGCGAATTTTGCGAATTCGCGATCCGCAAAACCTGCCAATTTGAGGATTCGCGGATTTTGCGGATTGTGTGGGTAAAGGCCAGGCGGGAAAACGGTGCACATCGCTAGTGTGAGGGGCAGGGCCAAACGGAGAGGCTTATATGCGAGTTCACATGCCTCGTGTGTGCATAAAAGGACAAGCACGGATCAGAGAAGCTCGTGGTCACAGGAACTGCACAGGTATTGAGCTCGTGAAAGTCAATAATGCAAAGGCCTCCATCAAGCATCAAAGGTAATTTTCGACAATAGATATGGGGAGAACGCACACCTGCCCAGCCTCGACAAAACTCACATTTTTGGGGGGGCTGATTAACTTTGCCATCACACCGTAGAGCGCAGGGGTCCCTTGAGTGAGCTGCCTGCCAGTGCCCATCATCCTGTAACTATTTTAGGATAGCGCCGGCAAGCTGCCAGCGCCATCCTAAAATAATTACTAAATTAGCTTCATCACGAAGCACTAATAGATAAAATAAAGCAGGTGCTCGAGCACCTGCTTTATTTTATCTATTAGTGCTTCCTGTTGAAGCTAACTTAGTAACTGTTTTAGGATGGCGCTGGCAGCTTGCCGGCGCCATCCTAAAATAGTTACAAGTTCAACAGACTTGAACTTTTGCACCCCAAATCCGCCGCTCGCGGATTTCGCAGATTTTTGGTAAAATCACGGGAGTTCGCGGATTGCGGATTTACCGAAAATCCACGAAATCCGCGAGCGGAACGGGTTTTGCGCTCACCCTTAATTGAGGTCAATGCACAGGAGATGGCCATTGAACTTGCAATCTCCTGAGGTAAATGCTCAAGAGATGGCCATTGAACTTGCCTTCACCGGAGGTCAATGCACAAGAGATGGCCATTGAATGTGCATTCATTGAGGTCAATGCACAGGAGATGGCCATTGAACTAGCGTTCTCCTGAGATCAATGCACGAGATGGTCATTGAACTTGCCTTCACCGGAGGTCAATGCACAAGAGATGGCCATTGAACTTGCATCCCCTAAGGTCAATGCACAAGAGATGGCCCTTAAAATTGCATTCTCCTGAGGTCAATGCGCAGGAGATGGCCATTGAACTACATTCACCTGAGGTCAATGCACAAGAGATGGCCACTGAACTTGCCTTCACTGAGGTCAATGCACAAGAGATGGCCAATGAACTTGCATTCATTGAGATCAATGTACAAGAGATGGCCACTGAACTTGCCTTTACTGAGGTCAATGCACAGGAGATGGGCATTGAACTTGCATTCTCCAGAGGTCAATGCACAAGAGATGGCCATTGAACTTGAATTCACCTGAGGTCAATGCACAAGAGATGGCCATTGAACTTGAATTCACCTGAGGTCAATCCACAAGAGATGGCCATTGAACGTGCATTTATTGAGGTCAATGCACAGTAGATGGCAATTAAACTTGCATTCTCCCGAGGTCAATTCACAAGAGATGGCCATTGAACTTGCACTCACTGAGGTCAATGCACAAGAGATGGCCATTGAACTAGCATTCTCCTGAGATCAATGCACAAGGGATGGCCATTGAACTTGCCTTCACCGGAGGTCAATGCACAAGAGATGGCCATTGAACTTGCATTTTCCTGAGGTAAATGCTCAAGAGATGGCCATTGAACTTGCCTTCACCAGAGGTCAATGCACAAGAGATGGCCATTGAACTTGCATTCCCCTGAGGTCAATGCACAAGAGATGGCCATTAAACTTGCATTCTCCTGAGGTCAATGCACAGGAGATGGCCATTGAACTTGCATTCACCTGAGCTCAATGCACAAGAGATGGCCATTGAACTTGCCTTTACTGAGGTCAATGCACAAGAGATGGCCATTGAACTTGCATTCATTGAGATCAATGCACAAGAGATGGCCACTGAACTTGCATTCACCTGAGGTCAATGCACAAGAGATAGCCACTGAACTTGCCTTCACTGAGGTCAATGCGCAGGAGATGGCCATTGAACTTGCCTTCACCTGAGGTCAATGCGCAGGAGATGGCAATTGAACTTGCCTTCACCTGAGGTCAATGCACAAGAGATGGCCACTGAACTTGCCTTCACCTGAGGTCGTTGCACAAGAGATGGCCATTGAACTTGCCTTCACCTGAGGTCAATGCGCAGGAGATGGCCAATTAACTTGCATTCTCCTGAGGTCAATGCATGAGAGATGGCCATTGAACTTGCCTTCAGTGAGGTCAATGGGCAAGAGATGGCCACTGAACTTGCCTTCACTGAGGTCAATGCACAAGAGATGGCCATTAAACTTGCCTTCAGTGAGGTCAATGCACAGGAGATGGTCATTGACCTTGCCTTCACCTTAGGTCAATGCACACGAGATGGCCAATGAACTTGCATTCTCCTGAGGTCAATGCATAAGAGATGGCCATTGATATTGACTACACTGAGGTAAATGCACAAGAGATGGCCATTGAACTTGCATTCATTGTGGTCAATGCACAAGAGATGGCCAATGAACTTGCCTTCAGTGAGGTCAATGCGCAGGAGATGGCCATTGAACTTGCCTTCACCTGAGGTCAATGCACAAGAGATGGCCAATGAACTTGCCTTCACTGAGGTCAATGCACAGGAGATGGCCATTGAACTTGCATTTATTGTGGTCAATGCACAAGAGATGGCCAATGAACTTGCCTTCACAGAGGTCAATGCATAAGAGATGGCCATTGAACTTGCATTCATTGAGATCAATGCACAAGAGATGGCCACTGAACTTGCCTTCACCTGAGGTCAATGCACAAGAGATGGCCATTGAATGTGCATTCATTGAGGTCAATGCACAGGAGATGGCCATTGAACTTGAATTCACCTGAGGTCAATGCACAAGAGATGGCCATTGAACTTGAATTCACCTGAGGTCAATGCACAAGAGATGGCCATTGAATGTGCATTCATTGAGGTCAATGCACAGGAGATGGCCATTGAACTTGAATTCACCTGAGGTCAATGCACAAGAGATGGCCATTGAACTTGCCTTCACCGGAGGTCAATGCACAAGAGATGGCCATTGAACTTGCATTCTCCTGAGGTAAATGCTCAAGAGATGGCCATTGAACTTGCCTTCACCTGAAGTCAATGCACAAGAGATGGCCATTGAACTTGCATTCCCCTGAGGTCAATGCACAAGAGATGGCCATTAAACTTGCATTCTCCTGAGGTCAATGCACAGGAGATGGCCATTGAACTTGCATTCACCTGAGCTCAATGCACAAGAGATGGCCATTGAACTTGCCTTTACTGAGGTCTATGCACAAGAGAAGGCCACTGAACTTGCATTCACCTGAGGTCAATGCACAAGAGATAGCCACTGAACTTGCCTTCACTGAGGTCAATGCGCAGGAGATGGCAATTGAACTTGCCTTCACCTGAGGTCAATGCACAAGAGATGGCCACTGAACTTGCCTTCACCTGAGGTCGATGCACAAGAGATGGCCATTGAACTTGCCTTCACCTGAGGTCAATGCGCAGGAGATGGCCAATTAACTTGCATTCTCCTGAGGTCAATGCATAAGAGATGGCCATTGAACGTGCCTTCAGTGAGGTCAATGGTCAAGAGATGGCCACTGAACTTGCCTTCACTGAGGTCAATGCACAAGAGATGGCCATTAAACTTGCCTTCAGTGAGGTCAATGCGCAGGAGATGGTCATTGACCTTGCCTTCACCTTAGGTCAATGCACAAGAGATGGCCAATGAACTTGCATTCTCCTGAGGTCAATGCATAAGAGATGGCCATTGATATTGACTACACTGAGGTAAATGCACAAGAGATGGCCATTGAACTTGCATTCATTGTGTTCAATGCACAAGAGATGGCCAATGAACTTGCCTTCAGTGAGGTCAATGCGCAGGAGATGGCCATTGAACTTGCCTTCACCTGAGGTCAATGCACAAGAGATGGCCAATGAACTTGCCTTCACTGAGGTCAATGCACAGGAGATGGCCATTGAACTTGCATTCATTGTGGTCAATGCACAAGAGATGGCCAATGAACTTGCTTTCACAGAGGTCAATGCATAAGAGATGGCCATTGAACTTGCATTCATTGAGATCAATGCACAAGAGATGGCCACTGAACTTGCCTTCATCTGAGGTCAATGCACAAGAGATGGCCATTGAATGTGCATTCATTGAGGTCAATGCACAGGAGATGGCCATTGAACTTGAATTCACCTGAGGTCAATGCACAAGAGATGGCCATTGAACTTGAATTCACCTGAGGTCAATGCACAAGAGATTGCCATTGAATGTGCATTCATTGAGGTCAATGCACAGGAGATGGCCATTGAACTTGCATTCTCCTGAGGTCAATGCACAAGAGATAGCCATTGAACTTGAATTCACCCGATGTCAATGCACAAGAGATGGCCATTGAACTTGAATTCACCTGAGGTCAATGCACAAGAGATGGCCATTGAACTTGCCTTCACTGAGGTCAATGCACAAGACATGGCCATTAAACTTGCATTCTCCTGAGGTCAATGCACAAGAGATGGCCATTGAACTTGCCTTCACTGAGGTCAATGCACAAGAGATGGCAATTGAACTTGCATTCATTGAGATCAATGCACAAGAGATGGACACTGAACTTGCCTTCACTGAGGTCAATGTGCAGGAGATGGCCATTGAACTTGCATTCACCTGAGGTCAATGCGCAAGAGATGGCCATTGAACTTGCATTCACCTGAGGTCAATGCGCAGGAGATGGCCATTGAACTGGCCTTCACTGAGGTCAATGCGCAGGAGATGGCCATTGAACTTGCCTTCACTGACGTCAATGCACAAGAGATGACCATTGAACTTGCATTCATTGAGGTCAATGCACAAGATGGCCAATGAACTTGCATTCTCCTGAGGTCAATGCACAAGAGATGGCCATTGAACTTGCATTCACCTGAGGTCAATGCACAAGAGATGGCCATTGAACTTGCCTTCACCTGAGGTCAATGCACAAGAGATGGCCATTGAACTTGCCTTCACCTGAGGTCAATGCATAAGAGATGGCCATTGAACTTGCCTTCACCTGAGGTCAATGCACAAGAGATGGCCATTGGACTTGCCTTCACCTGAGGTCAATGCACAAGAGATGGCCATTGAACTTGCCTTCACCTGAGGTCAATGCACAAGAGATGGCCATTGAACTTGCCTTCACCTGAGGTCAATGCACAAGAGATGGCCACTGGAGAAGGTCATCACTGTTAACTACGCTTGTGTTTAGACTCCATCTGCCTTCCCTGTCATTAAACATCCTTCACCAATCTCCCAAGTGCTTGGAAGGAACCACAGGAGACATGTAGGGCGTTATAACACTGCTTGCTACATAAGTGCAGGGACCCAGTAGAAGCGGAGGCTGGCCCAGACCTGTATGTGCAGCTGAGCAGCACTTAGTGCAGTCTTAGCAGCAAGTCTCTGTTACACAGGCTTCCGCCTTTGCCAATCAGCATCCTGGACACATTCAGGTTTTACTGTCAGTGACTCTGGCATGTGGTTGTCCCAGAGGCTGCTCAGCACATGAGCAGTGTCACCCAAAGCATGTTCCAACCTGGTGTCAGAAGTGTACACGTGGACATAACAGTAGCAATAACTAGGGAGGTAAGAACATGTGATCTCTGAAACAGACAGCAACTAAAGTTGAGTTAGATTTGCAAGCGAGCGACAGCTCAGATATGGAGGAACTCTGCTCCTCTTAATCCATTGTCGCTGAAAGAGATGGGAACAGACACTGCATCTTGGAATGACAGCAACACACACAGTGAAAAACAGGAAGGGCAGAAAAAAGAAGTCCTGGTGTAGAGTGATGAAGGCTATCAATGCAGCATGTACTTTCAAAGGGAATAATTTGCTGGCTGGCAGCTCCAAAGGTGCCCTTGATCATCTGAAGCACGTCTTCCATGCAAGAGCTAATCTCCTCAGGCCCTATGAAGGACATTCCCATTTCGCAGCATTCATCATTTGCTCCACTGAAGACCATCCTCCCAAAGCAGTACACTTCGTCAGGTCCTCAGATGACTATCCTCCATGTAGCGCAATGCCTCATTAGGTCCTCTTAAGGCCATCGTACATACAGCAGCACACCTCATCAGGTCCTCTGAAAGCTGTACTCCATGCAGTAGTAAGCCTCGATAGCTTCACTGAAGATCATCATCCACAAGGCAGCACATCTCGTCAGGTCCTCTGAAGACCATCCTCAATTCAGCAGCATGCCTCATCAGCTTCACTTAAGACCATTCTCCATTCAGCAGCATTTATTGTCAGGTTCACTGAAAACCATCCTCCATACAGCAGCACATCTCGTCATGTCCTCCGAAGACCATCCTCCATACAGCAGCACACCTCGTCAGGTCCTCTGAAGACCATCCTCCATACAGCAGCACATCTCGTCAGGTCCTCCGAAGACCATCCTCCATACAGCAGCACATCTCGTCAGGTCCTCTGAAGACCATCCTCCATACAGCAGCACATCTCGTCAGGTCCTCTGAAGAGCATCCTCCATAAAGCAGCACATCTCGTCAGGTCCTCCGAAGACCATCCTCCATACAGCAGCACATCTCATTAGGTCCTCCAAAGACCATCCTCCATACAGCAGCACATCTCGTCAGGTCCTCCGAAGACCATCCTCCATACAGCAGCACACCTCGTCCGGTCCTCTGAAGACCATCCTCCATACAGCAGCACATCTCGTCAGGTCCTCCGAAGACCATCCTCCATACAGCAGCACACCTCGTCAGGTCCTCTGAAGACCATCCTCCATACAGCAGCACATCTCGTCAGGTCCTCCGAAGACCATCCTCCATACAGCAGCACACCTCGTCAGGTCCTCTGAAGACCGTACTCCATGCAGTAACATACCATGATAGCTTCACTGAAGATCATCTCCACAAAGCAGCACATCTCATCAGATTCACTGAAGACCATCCTCCACAAAGCAGTACACTTCGTCCGGTCCTCTGAAGACCATCCTACCATCCTGTATTGAGCAGGATGCCTCGTCAACTCCACTGAAAGCCATCCTTGATACAGGAGCACACCTCGTCAAGTCCTCTGAAGATCATCCTCCATGCAGCATAATGTCTCGTCAGGTCCTCTGAAGACCATCCTCCATACAGCAGCATGCCTCGTCAGCTCCACTGAAGACCATCCTCCATCACCAGTACACCTAGTCACGTCCTCTGAAGACCATCCTCCATGCAGCGGCACAACTCATCAGGTCCTCTGAAGACCATCCTCCATTCAGCAGCTTGCCTCGTCAGCTCCACTGAAGACCATCCTCCATATAGCAGCATGCCTCGTCAGGTCTACTGAAAACCAGCCTCTATGTAGCAGCATGCCTCAACAGCTCCACTGAAGACCATCCTTCCCACAGCAGTACACCTCGTCAGATTCTCTGAAGACCATCCTCTATGAAGCAGCATTCCTCATCAGCTCCCTTAAAGCCATCCTCGATACAGCAGCATGCATCATCAGCTTTACTGAAGATCGTTCTCCATGCAGCAGCATGCCTCGCCAGCTTTACTGAAGACCATCCTCTAGACAACAGCATGCCACGTCAGCTACACTGAAGACAATCCTCCATACACCAGTACACCTCGTCACGTCCTCTGAAGTCCATCCTCCATGCAGCGTCACAACTCATCAGGTCCTCTGAAGACCATCCTCCATTCAGCAGCTTGCCTCATCAGCTGCGTTGAAAGTCATCTTCAATACAGCAGCAAACCTTGTCAGGTCATCTGATGACCATTCTCCATGTAGCAGCATGCCTCCTCAGCTTCACTGAAGACCATTCTCCATACAGCAGCATTCCTCGTCAGCTCCACTGAAGACCATCCTCCGCATAACAGCACATCTCATCAGGTCCACTGAAAACCAACCTCTATGTAGCAGCATGCCTCGTCAGATCCTCTGAAGACCATCCCCCATGCAGCAGCATGCCTCGTCAGATTCACTGAAGACCATCCTCCATTCAGAAGCTCACCACATCAGATCCTCTGAAGACCATCCTCCATGCAGCAGCACATCCCGTCAGCTCCACTGAAGACCATCTTCCATACAGCAGCACACCTCATCAGGTCCACTGAAGAACAACCTACACGCAGCAGCATGACTCATTAGCTTCACTGAAGACCATCCTCCATACAGCAGCATGCCTCGTCAGCTCCACTGAAGACCATCCTCCATACAGCAGCACACCTCGTCAGCTCCACTGAAGACCGTCCTCCATGCAGCAGCATGCCTCTTCAGCTCCACTGAAGACCATCCTCCATACAGCAGCACACCTCGTCAGCTCCACTGAAGACCATCCTCCATGCAGCAGCATGCCTCGTCAGCTCCACTGAAGACCATCCTCCATACAGCAGCATAATGCCTCATCAGGTCCTCTGAAGACCATCCTCCATACAGCAGCATGCCTCGTCAGCTCCACTGAAGACCATCCTCCATACACCAGTACACCTAGTCACGTCCTCTGAAGACCATCCTCCATGCAGCGGCACAACTCATCAGGTCCTCTGAAGACCATCCTCCATTCAGCAGCTTGCCTCATCAGCTCCACTGAAGACCAGCCTCCATATAGCAGCATGCCTCGTTAGGTCCACTGAAAACCAGCCTCTATGTAGCAGCATGCCTCAACAGCTCCACTGAAGACCATCCTTCTTACAGCAGTACACCTTGTCAGAATCTCTGAAGACCATCCTCTATGAAGCAGCATTCCTCATCAGCTCCACTGAAAGCCATCCTCCATACAGCAGCATGCCTCATCAGCTTTACTGAAGATCGTTCTCCATGCAGCAGCATGCCTCGCCAGCTTCACTGAAGACCATCCTCTAGACAGCAGCATGCCACGTCAGCTACACTGAAGACAATCCTCCATACACCAGTACACCTCGTCACGTCCTCTGAAGACCATCCTCCATGCAGCGGCACAACTCATCAGGTCCTCTGAAGACCATCCTCCATTCAGCAGCTTGCCTCATCAGCTGCGTTGAAAGTCATCTTCAATACAGCAGCAAACCTTGTCAGGTCATCTGATGACCATTCTCCATGTAGCAGCATGCCTAGTCAGCTTCACTGAAGACCATTCTCCATACAGCAGCATTCCTCGTCAGCTCCACTGAAGACCATCCTCCGCATAACAGCACATCTCATCAGGTCCACTGAAAACCAACCTCCATGTAGCAGCTTGCCTCGTCAGATCCTCTGAAGACCATCCCCCATGCAGCAGCACATCTCGTAGGCTACACTATAGACCATCCTCCATACAGCAGCATGCCTCGTCAGCTCCACTGAAGACCATCCTCCACGTAGCAGCATGCCTCGTCAGATTCACTGAAGACCATCCTCCATTCAGAAGCACACCACATCACATCCTCTGAAGACCATCCTCCATGCAGCAGCACCACCTCATCAGGTCCACTGAAGAACAACCTACACGCAGCAGCATGACTCATTAGCTTCACTGAAGACCATCCTCCATACAGCAGCATGCCTCGTCAGCTCCACTGAAGACCATCCTCCACGTAGCAGCATGCCTCGTCAGCTTCACTGAAGACCATCCTCCATACAGCAGCATGCCTCATCAGCTCCACTGAAGACCATCCTCCATGCAGCAGCACATCCCGTCAGCTCCACTGAAGACCATCCTCCATACAGCAGCACACCTCATCAGGTCCACTGAAGAACAACCTACACGCAGCAGCATGACTCATTAGCTTCATTGAAGACCATCCTCCATACAGCAGCATGCCTCGTCAGCTCCACTGAAGACCATCCTCCATGTAGCAGCATGCCTCCTCAGATTCACTGAAGACCATCCTCCATTCAGAAGCACACCATATCAGATCCTCTGAAGACCATCCTCCATGCAGCAGCACAACCCGTTAGCTCCACTGAAGACCATTCTCCATTCAGCAGCACACCTCATCAAGTCCACTGAAGAACAACCTACACGCAGCAGCATGACTCATCAGCTTCACTGAAGACCATCCTCCATACAGCAGCATGCCTCATCAGCTCCACTGAAGACCATCCTCCATACAGCAGCACACCTCGGCAGATCCTCTGAAGAACAACCTCCATGCAGCAGCATGCCTCATCAGTTTCACTGAAGACCATCCTCCATACAGCAGCATGCTTCGTCAGCTCCACTGAAGACCATCCTCCATACAGCAGCATGCCTCGTCAGCTCCACTGAAGACCATCCTCCATACAGCAGCATGCCTCGTCAGCTCCACTGAAGACCATCCTCCATACAGCAGCACACCTCGTCAGCTCCACTGAAGACCATCCTCCATGCAGCAGCATGCCTCTTCAGCTCCACTGAAGACCATCCTCCATACAGCAGCACACCTCGCCAGCTCCACTGAAGACCATCCTCCATGCAGCAGCATGCCTCGTCAGCTCCACTGAAGACCATCCTCCAAACAGCAGCATAATGCCTCATCAGGTCCTCTGAAGACCATCCTCCATACAGCAGCATGCCTCGTCAGCTCCACTGAAGACCATCCTCCATACACCAGTACACCTAGTCACGTCCTCTGAAGACCATCCTCCATGCAGCGGCACAACTCATCAGGTCCTCTGAAGACCATCCTCCATTCAGCAGCTTGCCTCGTCAGCTCCACTGAAGACCAGCCTCCATATAGCAGCATGCCTCGTCAGGTCCACTGAAAACCAACCTCTATGTAGGAGCATGCCTCAACAGCTCCACTGAAGACCATCCTTCTTACAGCAGTACACCTTGTCAGAATCTCTGAAGACCATCCTCTATGAAGCAGCATTCCTCATCAGCTCCACTGAAAGCCATCCTCCATACAGCAGCATGCCTCATCAGCTTTACTGAAGATCGTTCTCCATGCAGCAGCATGCCTCGCCAGCTTCACTGAAGACCATCCTCTAGACAGCAGCATGCCACGTCAGCTACACTGAAGACAATCCTCCATACACCAGTACACCTCGTCACGTCCTCTGAAGACCATCCTCCATGCAGCGGCACAACTCATCAGGTCCTCTGAAGACCATCCTCCATTCAGCAGCTTGCCTCATCAGCTGCGTTGAAAGTCATCTTCAATACAGCAGCAAACCTTGTCAGGTCATCTGATGACCATTCTCCATGTAGCAGCATGCCTCGTCAGCTTCACTGAAGACCATTCTCCATACAGCAGCATTCCTCGTCAGCTCCACTGAAGACCATCCTCCGCATAACAGCACATCTCATCAGGTCCACTGAAAACCAACCTCTATGTAGCAGCATGCCTCGTCAGATCCTCTGAAGACCATCCCCCATGCAGCAGCATGCCTCGTCAGATTCACTGAAGACCATCCTCCATTCAGAAGCACACCACATCAGATCCTCTGAAGACCATCCTCCATGCAGCAGCACATCCCGTCAGCTCCACTGAAGACCATCCTCCATACAGCAGCACACCTCATCAGGTCCACTGAAGAACACCCTACATGCAGCAGCATGACTCATCAGCTTCACTGAAGACCATCCTCCATACAGCAGCATGCCTCGTCAGCTCCACTGAAGACCATCCTCCATACAGCAGCATGCCTCGTCAGCTCCACTGAAGACCATCCTCCATACAGCAGCATGCCTCGTCAGCTCCACTGAAGACCATCCTCCATACAGCAGCATGCCTCATCAGCTCCACTGAAGACCATCCTACATGCAGCAGCACATCCCCTCAGCTCCACTGAAGACCATCCTCCATACAGCAGCACACCTCAGCAGATCCTCTGAAGAACAACCTCCATGCAGCAGCATGCCTCATCAGTTTCACTGAAGACCATCCTCCATACAGCAGCATGCTTCGTCAGCTCCACTGAAGACCATCCTCCATACAGCAGCATGCCTCGTCAGCTCCACTGAAGACCATCCTCCATACAGCAGCATGCCTCGTCAGCTCCACTGAAGACCATCCTCCATACAGCAGCGCACCTCGTCAGCTCCACTGAAGACCATCCTCCATGCAGCAGCATGCCTCTTCAGCTCCACTGAAGACCATCCTCCATACAGCAGCACACCTCGCCAGCTCCACTGAAGACCATCCTCCATGCAGCAGCATGCCACGTCAGCTCCACTGAAGACCATCCTCCATACAGCAGCATAATGCCTCATCAGGTCCTCTGAAGACCATCCTCCATACAGCAGCATGCCTCGTCAGCTCCACTGAAGACCATCCTCCATACAGCAGCATAATGCCTCATCAGGTCCTCTGAAGACCATCCTCCATACAGCAGCATGCCTCGTCAGCTCCACTGAAGATCATCCTCCATACACCAGTACACCTAGTCACGTCCTCTGAAGACCATCCTCCATGCAGCGGCACAACTCATCAGGTCCTCTGAAGGCCATCCTCCATTCAGCAGCTTGCCTCATCAGCTGCGTTGAAAGTCATCTTCAATACAGCAGCAAACCTTGTCAGGTCATCTGATGACCATTCTCCATGTAGCAGCATGCCTCGTCAGCTTCACTGAAGACCATTCTCCATACAGCAGCATTCCTCGTCAGCTCCACTGAAGACCATCCTCCGCATAACAGCACATCTCATCAGGTCCACTGAAAACCAACCTCTATGTAGCAGCATGCCTCGTCAGATCCTCTGAAGACCATCCCCCATGCAGCAGCATGCCTCGTCAGATTCACTGAAGACCATCCTCCATTCAGAAGCTCACCACATCAGATCCTCTGAAGACCATCCTCCATGCAGCAGCACATCCCGTCAGCTCCACATAAGACCATCTTCCATACAGCAGCACACCTCATCAGGTCCACTGAAGAACAACCTACACGCAGCAGCATGACTCATTAGCTTCACTGAAGACCATCCTCCATACAGCAGCATGCCTCGTCAGCTCCACTGAAGACCATCCTCCATACAGCAGCACACCTCATCAGGTCCACTGAAGAACACCCTACACGCAGCAGCATGTCTCATCAGCTTCACTGAAGACCATCCTCCATAAAGCAGCATGCCTCATCAGCTCCACTGAAGACCATCCTACATGCAGCAGCACATCCCCTCAGCTCCACTGAAGACCATCCTCCATACAGCAGCATGCCTCATCAGCTCCACTGAAGACCATCCTCCATACAGCAGCACACCTCGTCAGCTCCACTGAAGACCATCCTCCATACAGCAGCATGCCTCGTCAGCTCCACTGAAGACCATCCTCCATACAGCAGCACACCTCGTCAGCTCCACTGAAGACCATCCTCCATGCAGCAGCATGCCTCTTCAGCTCCACTGAAGACCATCCTCCATACAGCAGCACACCTCGTCAGCTCCACTGAAGACCGTCCTCCATGCAGCAGCATGCCTCTTCAGCTCCACTGAAGACCATCCTCCATACAGCAGCACACCTCGTCAGCTCCACTGAAGACTATCCTCCATGCAGCAGCATGCCTCGTCAGCTCCACTGAAGACCATCCTCCATACAGCAGCATAATGCCTCATCAGGTCCTCTGAAGACCATCCTCCATACAGCAGCATGCCTCGTCAGCTCCACTGAAGACCATCCTCCATACACCAGTACACCTAGTCACGTCCTCTGAAGACCATCCTCCATGCAGCGGCACAACTCATCAGGTCCTCTGAAGACCATCCTCCATTCAGCAGCTTGCCTCATCAGCTCCACTGAAGACCAGCCTCCATATAGCAGCATGCCTCGTTAGGTCCACTGAAAACCAGCCTCTATGTAGCAGCATGCCTCAACAGCTCCACTGAAGACCATCCTTCTTACAGCAGTACACCTTGTCAGAATCTATGAAGACCATCCTCTATGAAGCAGCATTCCTCATCAGCTCCACTGAAAGCCATCCTCCATACAGCAGCATGCCTCATCAGCTTTACTGAAGATCGTTCTCCATGCAGCAGCATGCCTCGCCAGCTTCACTGAAGACCATCCTCTAGACAGCAGCATGCCACGTCAGCTACACTGAAGACAATCCTCCATACACCAGTACACCTCGTCACGTCCTCTGAAGACCATCCTCCATGCAGCGGCACAACTCATCAGGTCCTCTGAAGACCATCCTCCATTCAGCAGCTTGCCTCATCAGCTGCGTTGAAAGTCATCTTCAATACAGCAGCAAACCTTGTCAGGTCATCTGATGACCATTCTCCATGTAGCAGCATGCCTAGTCAGCTTCACTGAAGACCATTCTCCATACAGCAGCATTCCTCGTCAGCTCCACTGAAGACCATCCTCCGCATAACAGCACATCTCATCAGGTCCACTGAAAACCAACCTCCATGTAGCAGCATGCCTCGTCAGATCCTCTGAAGACCATCCCCCATGCAGCAGCATGCCTCGTCAGATTCACTGAAGACCATCCTCCATGTAGCAGCATGCCTCGTCAGATTCACTGAAGACCATCCTCCATACAGCAGCACAACTCATCAGGTCCTCTGAAGACCATCCTCCATTCAGCAGCTTGCCTCATCAGCTCCACTGAAGACCAGCCTCCATATAGCAGCATGCCTCGTTAGGTCCTCTGAAAACCAACCTCCATGTAGCAGCATGCCTCGTCAGATCCTCTGAAGACCATCCTCCATACAGCAGCATGCCTCGTCAGCTCCACTGAAGACCATCCTCCACGTAGCAGCATGCCTCGTCAGATTCACTGAAGACCATCCTCCATTCAGAAGCACACCACATCACATCCTCTGAAGACCATCCTCCATGCAGCAGCACCACCTCATCAGGTCCACTGAAGAACAACCTACACGCAGCAGCATGACTCATTAGCTTCACTGAAGACCATCCTCCATACAGCAGCATGCCTCGTCAGCTCCACTGAAGACCATCCTCCACGTAGCAGCATGCCTCGTCAGATTCACTGAAGACCATCCTCCATTCAGAAGCACACCACATCAGATCCTCTGAAGACCATCCTCCATGCAGCAGCACATCCCGTCAGCTCCACTGAAGACCATCCTCCATACAGCAGCACACCTCATCAGGTCCACTGAAGAACAACCTACAAGCAGCAGCATGACTCATCAGCTTCACTGAAGACCATCCTCCATACAGCAGCATGCCTCATCAGCTCCACTGAAGACCATCCTCCATACAGCAGCACACCTCGGCAGATCCTCTGAAGAACAACCTCCATGCAGCAGCATGCCTCATCAGTTTCACTGAAGACCATCCTCCATACAGCAGCATGCTTCGTCAGCTCCACTGAAGACCATCCTCCATACAGCAGCATGCCTCGTCAGCTCCACTGAAGACCATCCTCCATACAGCAGCATGCCTCGTCAGCTCCACTGAAGACCATCCTCCATACAGCAGCACACCTCGTCAGCTCCACTGAAGACCATCCTCCATGCAGCAGCATGCCTCTTCAGCTCCACTGAAGACCATCCTCCATACAGCAGCACACCTCGCCAGCTCCACTGAAGACCATCCTCCATGCAGCAGCATGCCTCGTCAGCTCCACTGAAGACCATCCTCCAAACAGCAGCATAATGCCTCATCAGGTCCTCTGAAGACCATCCTCCATACAGCAGCATGCCTCGTCAGCTCCACTGAAGACCATCCTCCATACACCAGTACACCTAGTCACGTCCTCTGAAGACCATCCTCCATGCAGCGGCACAACTCATCAGGTCCTCTGAAGACCATCCTCCATTCAGCAGCTTGCCTCGTCAGCTCCACTGAAGACCAGCCTCCATATAGCAGCATGCCTCGTCAGGTCCACTGAAAACCAGCCTCTATGTAGCAGCATGCCTCAACAGCTCCACTGAAGACCATCCTTCTTACAGCAGTACACCTTGTCAGAATCTCTGAAGACCATCCTCTATGAAGCAGCATTCCTCATCAGCTCCACTGAAAGCCATCCTCCATACAGCAGCATGCCTCATGAGCTTTACTGAAGATCGTTCTCCATGCAGCAGCATGCCTCGCCAGCTTCACTGAAGACCATCCTCTAGACAGCAGCATGCCACGTCAGCTACACTGAAGACAATCCTCCATACACCAGTACACCTCGTCACGTCCTCTGAAGACCATCCTCCATGCAGCGGCACAACTCATCAGGTCCTCTGAAGACCATCCTCCATTCAGCAGCTTGCCTCATCAGCTGCGTTGAAAGTCATCTTCAATACAGCAGCAAACCTTGTCAGGTCATCTGATGACCATTCTCCATGTAGCAGCATGCCTCGTCAGCTTCACTGAAGACCATTCTCCATACAGCAGCATTCCTCGTCAGCTCCACTGAAGACCATCCTCCGCATAACAGCACATCTCATCAGGTCCACTGAAAACCAACCTCTATGTAGCAGCATGCCTCGTCAGATCCTCTGAAGACCATCCCCCATGCACCAGCATGCCTCATCAGATTCACTGAAGACCATCCTCCATTCAGAAGCACACCACATCAGATCCTTTGAAGACCATCCTCCATGCAGCAGCACATCCCGTCAGCTCCACTGAAGACCATCCTCCATACAGCAGCACACCTCATCAGGTCCACTGAAGAACACCCTACACGCAGCAGCATGACTCATCAGCTTCACTGAAGACCATCCTCCATACAGCAGCATGCCTCGTCAGCTCCACTGAAGACCATCCTCCATACAGCAGCATGCCTCGTCAGCTCCACTGAAGACCATCCTCCATACAGCAGCATGCCTCATCAGCTCCACTGAAGACCATCCTACATGCAGCAGCACATCCCCTCAGCTCCACTGAAGACCATCCTCCATACAGCAGCATGCCTCGTCAGCTCCACTGAAGACCATCCTCCATACAGCAGCATGCCTCGTCAGCTCCACTGAAGACCATCCTCCATACAGCAGCACACCTCAGCAGATCCTCTGAAGAACAACCTCCATGCAGCAGCATGCCTCATCAGTTTCACTGAAGACCATCCTCCATACAGCAGCATGCTTCGTCAGCTCCACTGAAGACCATCCTCCATACAGCAGCATGCCTCGTCAGCTCCACTGAAGACCATCCTCCATACAGCAGCATGCCTCGTCAGCTCCACTGAAGACCATCCTCCATACAGCAGCACACCTCGTCAGCTCCACTGAAGACCATCCTCCATACAGCAGCATGCCTCGTCAGCTCCACTGAAGACCATCCTCCATACAGCAGCACACCTCGTCAGCTGCACTGAAGACCATCCTCCATGCAGCAGCATGCCTCTTCAGCTCCACTGAAGACCATCCTCCATACAGCAGCACACCTCGCCAGCTCCACTGAAGACCATCCTCCATGCAGCAGCATGCCTCGTCAGCTCCACTGAAGACCATCCTCCATACAGCAGCATGCCTCGTCAGCTCCACTGAAGACCATCCTCCATACAGCAGCACACCTCGTCAGCTCCACTGAAGACCATCCTCCATACAGCAGCATGCCTCGTCAGCTCCACTGAAGACCATCCTCCATACAGCAGCACACCTCGTCAGCTCCACTGAAGACCATCCTCCATGCAGCAGCATGCCTCTTCAGCTCCACTGAAGACCATCCTCCATACAGCAGCACACCTCGTCACGTCCGCTGAAGACCATCCTCCATACAGCAGCATGCCTCGTCAGCTCCACTGAAGACCATCCTCCATACAGCAGCACACCTCGTCAGCTCCACTGAAGACCATCCTCCATACAGCAGCATGCCTCGTCAGCTCCACTGAAGACCATCCTCCATACAGCAGCATAATGCCTCATCAGGTCCTCTGAAGACCATCCTCCATACAGCAGCATGCCTCGTCAGCTCCACTGAAGACCATCCTCCATACACCAGTACACCTAGTCACGTCCTCTGAAGACCATCCTCCATGCAGCGGCACAACTCATCAGGTCCTCTGAAGGCCATCCTCCATTCAGCAGCTTGCCTCGTCAGCCCCACTGAAGACCAGCCTCCATATAGCAGCATGCCTCGTCAGGTCCACTGAAAACCAGCCTCTATGTAGCAGCATGCCTCAACAGCTCCACTGAAGACCATCCTTCTTACAGCAGTACATCTTGTCAGAATCTCTGAAGACCATCCTCTATGAAGCAGCATCCCTCATCAGCTCCACTGAAAGCCATCCTCCATACAGCAGCATGCCTCATCAGCTTTACTGAAGATCGTTCTCCATGCAGCAGCATGCCTCGCCAGCTTCACTGAAGACCATCCTCTAGACAGCAGCATGCCACGTCAGCTACACTGAAGACAATCCTCCATACACCAGTACACCTTGTCACGTCCTCTGAAGACCATCCTCCATGTAATGTAAATGTAATGTAATGTAAAAACAATTTATAAAGCGCAACATACACCGGTCGGTTTCTTGGCGCTGTTCACTAAATCAGGAGGGACAAAGAAGGGAGGGCAAGGGAGCTTATGTGTAAGCACCGCGGAAGAGGTGAGTCTTTAGGAGAGACCTGAAGTGAGGGTAAGAGGGGGAAAGTCTAAGTTCCGGGGGGAGAGAGTTCCAGAGTGAGGGGGCCAGAAAAGAAAATCTGAGGCCTCCGTGCTTTTTGCGTCTGAACCTGGGTGTCTGAAGGAGAGCATGGTGGGAAGATCGAAGGGGTTTGGAAGGGACGTACGGGTGCAGAAGCGACAAGATGAAAGAGGGGCCGATGCCGGCCAGGGATTTGTGGGCCAGGCAGCCTAGTTTAAATTGACAACGCTCTGATACAGGAAGCCAGTGCAGGGCTTTAAGTAAAGGACGGACGTGGTGATGTTTGGGTTGGTGGTAAATGAGGCGTGCTTCCTGCTTCCATGCAGCGGCACAACTCATCAGGTCCTCTGAAGACCATCCTCCATTCAGCAGCTTGCCTCATCAGCTGCGTTGAAAGTCATCTTCAATACAGCAGCAAACCTTGTCAGGTCATCTGATGACCATTCTCCATGTAGCAGCATGCCTCGTCAGCTTCACTGAAGACCATTCTCCATACAGCAGCATTTCTCGTCAGCTCCACTGAAGACCATCCTCCGCATAACAGCACATCTCATCAGGTCCACTGAAAACCAACCTCCATGTAGCAGCATGCCTCGTCAGATCCTCTGAAGACCATCCCCCATGCAGCAGCACATCTCGTAGGCTGCACTATAGACCATCCTCCATACAACAGCATGCCTCGTCAGCTCCACTGAAGACCATCCTCCACGTAGCAGCATGCCTCGTCAGATTCACTGAAGACCATCCTCCATTCAGAAGCACACCACATCACATCCTCTGAAGATCATCCTCCATGCAGCAGCACCACCTCATCAGGTCCACTGAAGAACAACCTACACGCAGCAGCATGACTCATTAGCTTCACTGAAGAGCATCCTCCATACAGCAGCATGCCTAGTCAGCTCCACGGACGACCATCCTCCACGTAGCAGCATGCCTCGTCAAATTCACTGAAGACCATCCTCCATTCAGAAGCACACCATATCAGAAACTCTGAAGACCATCCTCCATGCAGCAGCACAACCCGTTAGGTCCACTGAAGACCATCCTCCATACAGCAGCACACCTCATCAAGTCCACTGAAGAACAACCTACACGCAGCAGCATGACTCATTAGCTTCACTGAAGACCATCCTCCATACAGCAGCATGCCTCGTCAGCTCCACTGAAGACCATCCTCCATACAGCAGCATGCCTCGTCAGCTCCACTGAAGACCATCCTCCATACAGCAGCACACCTCATCAGGTCCACTGAAGAACAACCTACACGCAGCAGCATGACTCATTAGCTTCACTGAAGACCATCCTCCATACAGCAGCATGCCTCATCAGCTTCACTGAAGACCATCCTCTATACAGCAGCATGCCTCGTCAGCTCCACTGAGGACCATCCTCTATAGAGCAGCACACCTTGTCAGATCCACTGAAGACCAAACTCCATCTAGCAGCATCCTCTTCAGCTTTACTGAAGACCATCCTCCATACAGCAGCACACCTCATCAGGTCCACTGAAGAACAACCTACACGCAGCAGCATGACTCATTAGCTTCACTGAAGACCATCCTCCATACAGCAGCATGCCTCATCAGCTCCACTGAAGACCATCCTCCATGCAGCAGCACATCCCCTCAGCTCCACTGAAGACCATCCTCCATACAGCAGCACACCTCGTCACGTCCTCTGAAGACCATCCTCCATGCAGCGGCACAACTCATCAGGTCCTCTGAAGACCATCCTCCATTCAGCAGCTTGCCTCATCAGCTGCGTTGAAAGTCATCTTCAATACAGCAGCAAACCTTGTCAGGTCATCCGATGACCATTCTTTATGTAGCAGCATGCCTCGTCAGCTCCACTGAAGACCATCCTCCATACAGCAGCATGCCTCGTCAGCTCCACTGAAGACCATCCTCCATACAGCAGCATGCCTCGTCAGCTCCACTGAAGACCATCCTCCATACAGCAGTATGCCTCATCAGCTCCACTGAAGACCATCCTCCATAGAGCAGCACACCTCGTCAGATCCACTGAAGACCTAACTCCATGTAGCAGCACACCTCGTCAGGTCCACTGAAGAACAACAGCAGCATGACTCATCAGCTTCACTGAAGACCATCTTCCACACAGCAGAACACCTCATCAGGTCCTCTGAAATGCCATAATCCATTCAGCAGCATGCCTCGTTGTTGCCAAATAGCAGCTTAGCAGCATGCATCGTTGTTGGAAAGTGGGTTATTGGTGGGGGGCAAATGTAGGTCTGTCACTGGCAATAATGCCACTAACACACGGTAGGACTCAGCATAGGTCTTAGAAAATTATTCCTATGCTCAACACTTGGTAGCTTGGCTGCGAGCAGCCAGGCCTAACTTCAAAACCCTTCACAAAAGGAGCTACCAAGGGGAATAACACAGGTCACCCTCCCCTCAAAACTCTCTCACCAACAGAACCTGCTTATGCCTCGGGATAAACATAATGAGCATGCCCACAACCCATTCATGGTTAATCTACTTAGGTACTCGCTCATCAATGCTGTACACACTGTGTGCTCCTATCCCTGCTTACAATTCTCAAGTGTGTCTATTTCCTCTGTGAGTTAAATTGTGGGTGTTTCTGACCCCAAACATTTTTTCACATCCTGTCCAACAAAAAAAAAATTGTAAATGATGTGGAGGCGCCCCACGGAAACACCACCAAGGGAGCTAGTGATAGGTTCTCATCAGTGTGCTCCACGTATCATCATTGGCAGCCTCCAGACCAGAAAAAATATGTGAAAAGATGCGCACAACTAAATTGAAATGAAAGTGTGAAAAACGGTAAACCCCAAAATGTATTTGTGTGCCTATCAACCCTGACCCCCTACTATAAGAGCCATATAACAAGCATTTGCAATGCAATAGGTCTCGCATTAGGAAAGTTTGAGCTATTGGTATTGTAAATGACAAATATTTTATTTATGTGTTGGTTTTGAAAATAGCGAAATTAACAGCTTTGTCATTTACAAAGCCAATAGTTTTAACTTTCGCAAACGTGACACCTATAGCATTTGTAATGCAATATGTGTTGTATGTACGTGACTTAGATGTATTGATATTACAAATAACAGTGGCTTTTAATAATTAATACTTAAATAAAAGTTATTGTAATTTGTAATGGCAATAGCTTTAACTTTTGCAAATAACTTTTGTGAAGATTATGTTCAGTGTATTTTATTGTGACGAAAATCCAAGAACAGAAGTGAAATATTAACATCTTTTTGTGACATTTGTAATAAAGCTTGAAACATTGAGAGAACATATTTGAACCAGTTGTTGAATGGTTGCACAGATTGATGCTGTGGTAGCGCATAGTGATGTTGTGGTGCTCCTGAGTGATTCCGTGGTGGTGCTGAGTGATGCTGTGGTGATGTGATAGATAGATAGAGTGTAATGTAATTGTAAATGTAATTTGTACTTGTAAAGCGCACTAATACCCCAACTGGGGTGTCCTGGCACTGTAACGCATACCGCTGTGGAACCCTTCCTGGCTTTTCCCTGTGAGATGTCCACTACCGGGCACCCCCAAGGTGAAGCCAGGCATCCCAGCGCTGTTGGGGCCGTAGTGGAGATTAAGCAAGCTAGTGAGTGCGATAGATAGATAGAGTGAGGGGGATAGATAGATAGAGTGAGGGGGATAGATAGATAGAGTGAGGGCGATAGATATATAGAGTGAAGGCGATAGATAGATAGAGTGAGGGCGATAGATAGAGTGAGGGCGATAGATAGATAGAGTGAGGGCGATAGATAGAGTGAGGGCGATAGATAGATAAGGTGAGGGCGGTAGATAGATAGAGTGAGGGTGATAGAGTGAGGGAATTAGATAGAGTGAGGGCGACAGATAGATAGAGTGAGGGCGATAGATAGATAGAGTGAGGGCGATAGATAGATAGAGTGAGGGCGATAGATAGATAGAGTGGGGTGATAGATAGATAGAGTGCGGGCGATAGGTAGAGTGAGGGCGATAGGTAGAGTGAGGGCGATAGGTAGAGTGAGGGCGATAGATAGATTGAGGGCGATAGATAGATTGAGGGTGATAGATAGATAGAGTGAGGGCGATAGATGGATAGAGTGAGGGCGATAGATGGATAGAGTGAGGGCGGTAGATAGAGTAAGGGAGATAGATAGAGTGAGGGCGGTAGATAGATAGAGTGAGGGTGATAGAGTGAGGGCAATAGATAGATAGAGTGAGGGCAATAGATAGATAGAGTGAGGCCGAGCGATAGATAGAGTGAGGGCGATAGATAGATAGAGTGAGGGCGATAGATAGATAGAGTGAGGGCAATAGATAGATAGAGTGAGGCCGATAGATAGATAGAGTGAGGGCGATAGATAGATAGAGTGAGGGCGATAGATAGATAGAGTGAGGGCGATAGATAGATAGAGTGAGGGCGATAGATAGAGTGAGGAGATAGATAGAGTGTGGGCGATAGATAGATATAGTGAGGGCGATAGATAGATATAGTGAGGGCGATAGATAGAGTGAGGGAGATAGATAGATAGAGTGAGGGAGATAGATAGAGTGAGGGAGATAGATAGAGTGAGGGAGATAGATAGAGTGAGGGAGATAGATAGAGTGAGGGCGATAGATAGAGTGAGGGCGATAGATAGAGTGAGGGCGATAGATAGAGTGAGGGCGATAGATAGAGTGAGGGCGATAGATGGATAGAGTGAGGGCGATAGATAGAGTGAGGGCGATAGATAGATAGAGTGAGGGCGATAGATAGGTAGAGTGAGGGCGATAGGTAGAGTGAGGGCGATAGGTAGAGTGAGGGCGATAGATAGGTAGAGTGAGGGCGATAGATAGGTAGAGTGAGGGCGATAGATAGGTAGAGTGAGGGTGATAGATAGGTAGAGTGAGGGCGATAGATAGAGTGAGGGCGATAGATAGAGTGAGGGCGATAGATAGAGTGAGGGCGATAGAGTGAGGGCGATAGATAGATTGAGGGCGATAGATGGATAGAGTGAGGGCGATAGATGGATAGAGCGAGGGCGATAGATGGATAGAGTGAGGACGATAGATGGATAGAGTGAGAGCGATAGATGGATAGAGTGAGGGCGATAGATGGATAGAGTGAGGGCGATAAATGGATAGAGTGAGGGCGATAAATGGATAGAGTGAGGGCGATAAATGGATAGAGTGAGGGCGATAGATGGATAGAGAGGGCGATAGATGGATAGAGTGAGGGCGATAGATGGATAGAGTGAGGGTAATAGATAGAGTGAGGGCGATAGGTAGATAGAGGGCCCTAGATAGATACATGGTGTGTGTGTGGGGGTTGTGTGTGTGGGGGGGGTTGTGTGTGTGTGGGGTTGTGTGTGTGTGGGGTTGTGTGTGTGGGGGGGTTGTGTGTGTGTGGTGGTTGTGTGTGTGTGGGGGGGGAATGTGTGTGTTTGGAGTGTGTGGGGGTGGTGTGTGTGGGGGGGTTGTGTGTGGGTTTGTGTGTGGGTGTGTGTGTGGGGGGGTTGTGTGTGTGGGGGTTGTCTGTGGGGGGGGTTGTGGGTGGGGTTGTTTGTGTGTGGAGTTGTGTATGTGGGGTTGTGTGTGGGATTGTGTGTGGGGTTGTGTGTGTGTGGGATTGTGTTTGGGGTTGTGTGTGTGGTATTCTGTGTGTGTGGTGGGTTGTGTGTGTGTGTGGGGTGGGGCTATTGAGACAAAAGCAGGAAAAGTGAAGGGAAAGCGGGACAAACGTGTGGTGCATTGGCCTGCCAGGAGCAGTAATTATCCGAGTCTCACACACCAGCCCCTGCCTTCTGAAGCCCACATAGAAATTTGGAATCAGAAGAGTAAATCATATATGTGTGTGTATATATATATATTGCTAAAAAGAGACTGTTAGCCAGAGGTTATAGGAAGCACAACTTGGAGGTAGCATTGAAGAAAGCTAACTCCCAAGATAGAAATATTCTGCTTCAACCATGTTCCCCAAAAACCAGCGAACAAAGCAGACTCCATCATCACACCCATCTCCATGATGTCATCAACTGCTCCTTCAACTCTGCTACCTTCCCAGAAAACTGGAAACACGCCGAAGACAGCGCCCTCCTGAAGAAACCCACAGCTGACCCCTCTGAACTTAAGAACTACCGCCCCATATCCCTCCTCCCATTCCCTGCCAAAGTCATTGAGAAAGCCGTCAATAGCCAACTATCCGCCTTCCTTGAATCCAACAACTCCCTCGATCCCTCGCAGTCCGGCTTTCGAGCCAAACACTGCACCGAAACCGCCCTCATCGCAGCAACAGACGACATCTGAACACTACTGGACAACGGTGAAACAGTGGCCCTCATTCTACTCGACCTATCCGCCGCCTTCGACACTTTCTGTCACAGCACCCTCATACAACGCCTCAGCAACATCGGCATAAAAGGAAAAGCCTTGGACTGGATCATCTCGTTCCTAGCTGGAAGAACTCAGAGAGTCCGACTTCCCCCATACAGATCAGAGGCCACCGAAGTCATCTGCGGTGTACCACAAGGATCATCATTCAGTCCCACCCTCTTCAACGTTTACATGAGTCCACTCGCTTCCATCGCGCGTCAACACAACCTTAACATCATCTCCTACGCTGACGACACCCAGCTGATCCTGTCCCTCACCAATGACCCCATCACCGCCAAAACCAATCTTCATGAAGGCATGAAAGAAGTAGCCGTATGGATGAAAAACAGCCGCCTAAAACTTAACTCAGACAAAACGGAAGTACTCATCCTAGGATCATCCCCCTCTGCCTGGGACGACTCATGTTGGCCTTCAGATCTTGGCTCAGCACCCATACCCACAGACCACGCACGTAACCTTGGCTTCATCCTAGACTCCTCACTCTCGATGACCAAACAAGTCAACGCCGTCTCATCTTCATGCTTCAACATCCTACGCATGCTCAAAAAAATCTTCAGCTGGATCCCCACCGAAACAAGAAAGCAGTCACCCACGCACTGGTCACCAGCCGATTGGATTATGGAAATACCCTTTACGCCGGGACCACAGCCAAACTACAGAAAAAGCTACAACGCATCCAAAACGCCTCAGCCAGACTCATACTGGACATTTCTCGTCATGCCCACATTTCCGGTCACCTGAAGGATCTCCACTGGCTCCCCGTCAACAAGAGAATAACGTTCCGTCTCCTCACCCACGCACACAAGGCCCTCTACGACCTAGGACCCGAATGTCTCAACACACGACTGTCCTTCTACACACCCACCCGCCAACTACGATCATCCAATCAAGCCCTCGCTGCAATTCCGCGCATCCACAGATCCACCATGGGAGGAAGATCCTTCTCCTACTTAGCGGCCAAAACCTGGAACTCTCTCCCCACTCACCTCCAACTTACAAAGAACCACCTCTCCTTCAGAAAGCAACTAAAAACCTGGCTATTCGATAAGTAATGCATCCCACCCTCCCTCAAGCGCCTTGAGACCCTCTGGGTGAGTAGTGCGCTATACAAATTCCTGAACTTGAACTTGAACAAAATAGTCACAACATCAGCAGAACCCACAGGTGAAGCCTTGTGTAGGTTCATCACCATGTACAGTAAACAGTCACAAGCAATCAGGAAAATTATTAATTCCCAATGGCCCGTTGCATTGACAGATGGAGTGATGAGAGAAGTCTTGCCCGTAAAGCCTGACTTCACTTACCGGAAAGCTCATTCCACGAGATCTGATTTAGTCAAAAATAGTCCAGAGATACTAAACAAGGACTGCTGGTTGTCTTCCAAGTATGGCTTTTACAAGTGCAGTAGTTGCAGAGCCTGCAAGTTTGGTGCTAACACGAAAACATATCAAAGCGCATTCAGGGAAAGTGAGGTCAAGATCAAAGGTAATTTTAACTGCAGAACGGAGTATGCGGTGTATGTTTTAACCTGTAAGTGCGGACTCCGTTACGTAGGGAGCACCAAACTGCCTGTGCAGGCTCGCATTCTCCAACACCTAAGGGCCACTGTCAATTCGGATCCATCATATCCCGTCGCAAGACACGTCAACTCAGAGCATGGGGGTAACCTCAATGTCTTGACCTACTTTGTAATTGACAGTGTGCCTGCAAACAAAAGGGGTGGTGATAGAGATAAGTCCCTTAGGCAGTTGGAGACCAAGTATATCTTGGAATTAGATACCAAGAGTCCCAGAGGTCTCAACATCTGCGAAGATTTGCACCACTATTTATGATAATTGACATTAGACAGTGGTAGCAGTGGCTTTACGTGATTTCTCTTAGTGATGTTTACATAATATTGTAATGCTTTTACGATGTGTGTGGTATTTATATTTTATGTCTCCAAAGGGTGGTGTTTTATGAATGTGGATTTTATCATGAATTTATTGCGAATTTATGGTCTTATCCTATTTATTGGCGTCATTTTTTGTATTGAGATAGGATTAATAATAATTTATTTATCTATGCCCAATTTTGCACATTGTGGAATTATCATGCACAAGTCACTTTATCCCCTGACTCTGGTCAATGGTACTTATGTGAAAACTGTTAAATAATTTGTTCCTATTGAAACTGTCCTTTCCCCAACAGGATTCCCCGGCTGGGGAGCCTGTATTTTAAAACTTTTTTGTGCATATAGAATTTTTTACACATTGCACTTTATTGGCACAACAGCACTTTTTCCTTTTTTTAAAACAGTGACAATTATTATGCTCCCACATGATACATTGGCGATGATGGATGTTATGTATAGGTATGTCCATGATGATCACATTACTGGTGTTGAGCCACGACATTGCACTATGCAAATAATAGGCCCATTTGTTCATTGCTTTTTATATTGACATATTTTGTAATATTTATGATTTTAAGCGTATTAGTGACACGGGTAGAACAACATGTATTTGTACTGTTATAGGCTGTGTATGTCTATTTACAAAAGTGATCAGGGTAATTGTTATTTTGAACATACCTAGGAGCATATTTATGTACTTGTGCAGATAGTATTAATGCTACAAATTCGTCAATTATGGTAGACGACTCACCCAGATGAAGTCTGTTGTCTATTTCTATGAGGCATAATTTGCGGTCACATGGTATGGGAACAAGTGTTTTGATTGGTGGTATTCCTTTTTTAATATTTTGTGTGTGATGGCAAACACTTTGTATCTGGTGAGCAAGGCGACAGGGTCGCCGAAATGCGTCCGGATCGTGGCACTCCTGCTACACATGAAAAAATAAAATAAAGAAGACACTGCTGCACTCGCTACCTGACTTGCTGTCCGTTTTTCTCTGTGAGGGTGCTGCGGTCTGTGGCACTCTTGGGAGCGTTGAATATATATATATATATATATATATATATATATATATCCGCTCCACTCGCACCAGCCTGTCGCACTCAGGGTGCCTGCCAGTCGGGGGTGCACCAGACGTCAATGTCTGCTCCAACAATCCCTCCCCGCAATCCTCGGGAAACAGGAGGCAGCACTCCAAAGATAGGTAACACAAAATTCTTTTAATCTCTCACAAAGCGCTTTCGGCACTCGGCCTTCGTCAGTAATGAGACGCTGGCAACAAACATCAGCTTGCATTTAAACACCCGCGTTGCACGGGTAGTAAACATAAAGATAGGACTACCATCACAAATCAAAATTGAAAAAGTGGCGGTCGCCATCTTAGAGTGGTTGTAGTCGCAATGTGTTAATAGCTTATGCTAACAATAATACTCAAGTGTATATCCAATTATTGAAAAAGCACACTAAGGCCATCATCAACACACAATGCGACTGTATAACTAAGGTCATAGAATCACGCCCTGGATGGGCAAATATAATTCAGACGGTGTCTGCCAATTCAGAGTGGGTGCAAATTGCAATTATATCATACAAATATAACAGTGTTAGAATGATATGAAGATCGAAATTGATCCCAAACGCCATATGGCCACAATATTAACACAAAACTCATAGTCCCACTTTCCTCTTCATGTTATAAAGCCACCCGTAACAAGGAGCATGAAGAGTGCCTACAAGAAGAAAACATAGGCACTGAGGATAATCTCACTATCGTGAACTTGACACCCAAAATCCTGACTACTGAGGAACAAAATATCTTGAAATTGGGACCCACTTTTTGCCCTGAAAAGAACTTTGAGTTTACACAGACACGTATAGATCTGTTCAAGTACACCCGCAAATTAAAGCTGTATAAATACTTCAAGCTGAAACCTCCCTTACCTAAACCAGCGGCTGCTGGCGATACAGAAGAAAGTATGTTGCTATGTAAAGATCTTGTGGGTATTCGATCTCTGGAAGAATTGAGAAGGGAGATAGAAGAAGATGACACTGTCAACCTGAGAGACACACAGATGGTGACACATATGGAAGTACAGCAAAGAGGGGGTGCAACGAACTTTAAACCGAGTTCCACTTTTATGCCAATGATGGGAGCAGACGTTATAGACACTTTTTCTGAAGCTGTCATTCAGGATTTAAAAACTCTCAGATGCAAACATAGAACTGATCATGGGAGATCTAACTTCACCTACAAGCAACGAATAGCTCTAAAGAAGCTTTGTGATGATTCGTCCCTGGTGTGCAAACCCTCGGATAAAGGAGGGAATATCGTGCTGCTAACCAAATTGCAGTATGAACAAGAAGCACTGCGGCAATTGAATGATCTCAACACGTATGTAAGGGTGAACGAATCTATATATAATAAGAGCATCAAAGACTACCACGACATGATATTGAAGTGGTACAATAATAACATGCTAAATGGTGACGAACATCTGTTTCTGAGATGTCTAAATCCAGTAACCCCGACCTTTTACTATCTACCCAAGATACATAAGGATCTGGTGAATCCTCCCAGGAGGCCTATTGTAGCTTCTCAGGGCAGCTTAACTGAAAACTTGTCTATATATTTGGACTCCTTTCTTTCTCCCCATGTTGTCAATTTGAAATCCTATCTTAAGGATACAAAACATTTTTTGAACTGTATTGAGAAGATGGTTTGGTTGGAGGGGTACACTATGATGGTCATCGATATTGCTAGCTTGTACACGTGCATTGAGCATGAAGAAGGGTTACAAGCTATTTCCTGGTTTCTGGAGAGTAGGCCAGTGAAATATTATGAACACAATAAGATGCTGATGGAATTCCTAAGATTTTGCCTCAAGAATAACATCTTCCTTTTTGGAAAGAACCTCTACAAGCAGCTAACAGGCGTGGCGATGGGCACTTGCTCGGCCCCTAGCTTCGCGAATTTATTCGTGGGGCACTGGGAGGAGCGGGTGGCTTGGTCCAATACCAACAGCAAATGGAATGAACTGGTGAGATGTTGGTATCGCTATATAGATGACCTGTTTATCATCATTGAAGGATCAGTTGAATTAGCTGAAGAATATCTGGAGGTACTCAATAACAACGAGAATAACTTGAAGTTTACAGGAGAAATCAGCCAAAAGGAAGTGAATTATTTAGATCTGACTGTTTTTATTGAAGGAGGCAATCTGCATACCAAGCTCTTTCGCAAGACCACCGCAGGTAATTCAACACTATATGCCACCAGCGGGCATCCTAAGAGTTTGGTCAATAGTATACCCTATGGTGAGCTTTTAAGGATAAGGAGGAACAATACTAAGGACAATGAGTTTAAAAAAGCAGCCGGCGAGTGTATACAAAGGTTCAAAGCAAGAGGATACAATGCCACTACATTAAAACAAGCACTGAGCAAAGTTGAGAACCTTGATAGGAGCAAGTTGCTGGAAGATAAAACTCATGAAAAGGATAAGAACTCTGAGACTGGGCAATTCCGACTAATAACCACGTATTCTAGGAATTCTGGAGACATCAAACGCATTTTGCGTAAACATTGGAATATCCTGATGACGGACAATGTTATCAAGCAAGATCTGCCCTCCTATCCTTTGATCACATTCAGAAAAGCAAGAGCACTAAAGGACTATTTGGTCCATAGTCACCATGATGAACTGAAACCCAAACCTAAAATTGAACCTATGAAAGGTTTCTTTCCCTGCGGACGATGCAAGGCGTGCAAGGGAAGCAAACGTGTAACTCAGTACAGCATTCCAGGTGTAAAGGAGCCTAAGAGAATTTTAAAATTCCTCACATGTACCACGCCTTACGTGGTGTACTGTCTAACATGTCCTTGTGGCAGAAGGTATGTAGGCAGTACAACCAATCCAGTGAAACTAAGGATATTGGAACACCAGAGAGCGATCCAGAATGCAGATGTCAGTTACCCTGTTGCGAGACATTTTGATAAAGAGCATGCACGCAACAGAGAATTGCTTACTTTCTTCTGCTTGGATTCTGTCCCTGTGAGTGTCAGGGGTGGTGACAGACTCTTAAAGTTAAGGCGGTTGGAATCAAGATATATTATAGACTTGTTAAGTGAAATGCCAACTGGACTGAACATGCATGAGGATCTAGCTGTACACCTGGGATGATTTGAATCGAATTGACAGTAACATTGCTTTATGTTCTCTAATGGTTTTCAATTAGAATGATTAATGAATTTCTAATGAATTTTTTCCGTTGAGGGTTGTGATACGTTGCCAACATTATGATTGATTTATGCCCATCCAGGGCTTTATAACATGAAGAGGAAAGTGGGACTATGAGTTTTGTGTTAATATTGTGGCCATATGGCGTTTGGGATCAATTTCGATATTCTTACGTGTGTTTAATTCACACCCGTACATTTATGTCATGAGAACACTAAATTATATTAAAGTAAATTAAAACGTGCACCGACACTATTTGCAAGTTTAAACTTCACACGTGTAGTTATACCATTGGCTAGCTTCATCGCGCTTATAGTAGTTGTCGTCACTACTAAAATCGCGGTACCACATCCTGTTAGTTGCCTGTGGGATTATCGCGCGTATGATTTTTGAGCGGATTTGGACCATGGTAGGTGTTCGTCTAACTACTGCCTACCACAGTATGATGACTACCTCTTTTTTCCATTATATTGTAAGCACTAAATAGTGTTATTCTATAATCACACTGTATATATTTCAATTTTCCTGATAAGCACACGGTTCATGACATTTATACTTATTAGTATTATAAATTCTTGCCAATTAATTCACAACATTATTACTCCGCATGCTTGGTCTATCATATATCAATTTGTTGCCATATGGTCACATCCTTATCGTAGTCTTTACATTTGAAGCTTAGCACAATGGGCACCAATCGTCTCCAAGTTGAGTATTGGCTCGCAACTTGTCTAGTGTACCTGGGGAAGTGATAGGTGAAAAAAGGTGATTCTTAGTGATTTTTGGTGGTAAATTTGAGGAATAGTGATCTTGTTGCTTTTATGTGCTCGTGGTTTAAAAACAATTTCAGTAGTAGATGAACTGCAGATGTTTAGGAATGGGTTTAAAGGAAAGATAGAGGTATAAACTAGTTATAGATGTACATTCAGGGCTTCATCTGCGTTCAAACCGAACAGGATTTTTGAGTTCAGAAGGATTATGTATCTGGACTCAAGGCGGCGAAGGGCTAGTTTGCAATTGCCTCCTCTAGCATTCTTAGGCACGCTGTCAATGACATAGTATGAAAGGTTCAAGGCATTTCCTTCATGTAGCTGATTGATGTGCCTAGCTACTGGGTATGAAGGGTCTTTGTTCGCTATTGCCCTCAGGTGCTGTAGAATTCTGACATGTGCTGGGTGGATGGTGGAACCTACCTATCTTTTTCCACAGACACATGTCAACACATACACCGCAAATTCGGTTTTGCAAGAGTATTGTGCTCTTATGGTGTATGGTTTTTGTCTGAACGGTATACTGACATCAGTAGTGTTGATGCCATGGTTACACGCTTTACATTTGCTGCATTTATTGCGTTTCGGGAAGAATTCCCTTTCTCACGAGTGCGAGTGCGAAACTGACGTTTGTGTTATACTGTATCCAGCGAGGAGAGTGAGATAGCAGTATTTTTGGAATATATATATATATATATATATATTCACTAAATAAAACATAGGTTTTAGGCCTTATATAGTTAGGAATTAACATATAAAAAACCATTGAAATTCCTCCTATATAGTTAGTTAGCTGGACATTTTATTGACATAAAACCCAATGAAATTCCATATATAGTTAGTTGCAATAACTATATATCGCGCACCCGCAATCCACTGCTGATGATGTCACATATTACATCATTCATGACATAATAAGATGCATCAGCCAACATGCATGGAGTATCAAACGACAACATACACCACTCATTGCCAAATCATAGCACGAATCATCTACAACGGGTCAGAATGGTACTAAAATGTGTCATCATATGAATTTAAAATTTGCAATGCAGATGTGGGGGTCGGGCCTGCAAGAAACACCCTGGTTGCTAAAATGACGCTGACCCTGTCTATGCCGGTTTGCACACAGTGCACTAACAGTGAGGTTTGGCACACGCCCTGTGGACGTACCAAGTTGCTAGCCTTACTCAGATAGGTTTTATAGAGCCCGAGGCCTTGTGAAACATGTTCACACTTCTTCCTCAGAGTCCTTGCCGGTATTGAACTTGTGGCTCAGGGACACTTTTTAACACTGTGAGACATGGCGTGAGCAGAGTTAACAGGCTCTCGGCACATGACATATTGCTCATTTGCTCATTCTTAAAATTAAATATAATTAGGAATTACGTTACCTCTGTGTAGACTCAGGCCCCAAGAGTGAGCGCCACGGTACAGCAGACAAGATTTAAGAGGCGGCAGGCCTCAAACTCGACTCCGGCAGTTACGGTCCGAACTCATTAAGCACGGCTGCAAACACCTATTAATTTCTCTCCGGACTGAGAGGCAACAGGTCCAGGACGGCAGCAGGCCCCCAACCCCGGTACAGACTCCGCAGCACCTTGAAGAGAGGCTGCAGCAAGCACCAGCACCATATAAGCCGGCAGTGCAAACACTCAGCGCCGCGCTCCACTCCAACATTCATCTTAAGAAACTGACAACTGGCGCTCGTTGGGTCGGGTGAGTCCGGTTACTCCGGTAGCAGCCACTGGGACACATTTTTGAAAATATTTCCTGTGTGTGAGGCGCCGAGGCGCGCTTATTGCGCCTCACACAACTAATTTCAGGCACAGAGAGAGCGCGGCACTGCAGACACTGCAGCCAGTGCGCATTTAGAATTGGGAGTGAATGGTTTGAGTGAGCTTGCTCCCAAGTATTCTTCCGCCTCAAAGCTATGCTAGTGTTCTGTACTAACATCCATGCAATCTATACTGGAGTTTGCAACATGCACTCAAAATATAAGAACGTTTTGTCCGATGCTACATTCGCCAGACCAATGCCGGACCAAAGTTGCCCATTGTCTTGTAACAGTGTGTTTGATCACTTTAAAACGTTGTGACCACTTTATGGAGTCTTAAACGATACAGTAAACTACTTTCATAGGTTGCCTGATGCCCAGCTAACTTTTCTACTACTATGCCTACTATTATGCAGAACAGTGCATCTTCAAATTTGCTCTGTAGCAGTTGCCTAAACATTACTATTCTTCGACTGTTCACTCATCAGGCCTATGTGTCTTACATCTTCATCCGTTATCTGTTCGTGTACCATCAGCAGGCCCCCAGTGGTGACCCATAACGATCACAATTTACATACGCTGCAAAATAAAACCTGCCTTCCCATTTCCTAGTCGAACGATGGGCCAATCCCAGTGCGGCCCTGAGGCGAGCCCCCTGATGACGTCAGAGGCACAGAGAGAGCGCGGCACTGCAGACACTGCAGCCAGTGCACATTTAGAATTGGGAGTGAATGGTTTGAGTGAGCTTGCTCCCAAGTATTCTTCCGCCTCAAAGCTATGCTAGTGTTCCGTACTAACATCCATGCAATCTATACTGGAGTTTGCAACATGCACTCAAAATATAAGAACGTTTTGTCCGATGCTACATTCGCCAGACCAATGCCGGACTAAAGTTGCCCATTGTCTTGTAACAGTGTGTTTGATCACTTTAAAACGTTGTGACCACTTTATGGAGTCTTAAACGATACAGTAAACTCCTTTCATAGGTTGCCTGATGCCCAGCTAACTTTTCTACTACTATGCCTACTATTATGCAGAACAGTGCATCTTCAAATTTGCTCTGTAGCAGTTGCCTAAACATTACTATTCTTCGACTGTTCACTCATCAGGCCTATGTGTCTTACATCTTCATCCGTTATCTGTTCGTGTACCATCAGCAGGCCCCCAGTGGTGACCCATAACGATCACAATTTACATACGCTGCAAAATAAAACCTGCCTTCCCATTTCCTAGTCGAACGATGGGCCAATCCCAGTGCGGCCCTGAGGCGAGCCCCCTGATGACGTCAGAGGCACAGAGAGAGCGCGGCACTGCAGACACTGCAGCCAGTGCACATTTAGAATTGGGAGTGAATGGTTTGAGTGAGCTTGCTCCCAAGTATTCTTCCGCCTCAAAGCTATGCTAGTGTTCCGTACTAACATCCATGCAATCTATACTGGAGTTTGCAACATGCACTCAAAATATAAGAACGTTTTGTCCGATGCTACATTCGCCAGACCAATGCCGGACTAAAGTTGCCCATTGTCTTGTAACAGTGTGTTTGATCACTTTAAAACGTTGTGACCACTTTATGGAGTCTTAAACGATACAGTAAACTCCTTTCATAGGTTGCCTGATGCCCAGCTAACTTTTCTACTACTATGCCTACTATTATGCAGAACAGTGCATCTTCAAATTTGCTCTGTAGCAGTTGCCTAAACATTACTATTCTTCGACTGTTCACTCATCAGGCCTATGTGTCTTACATCTTCATCCGTTATCTGTTCGTGTACCATCAGCAGGCCCCCAGTGGTGACCCATAACGATCACAATTTACATACGCTGCAAAATAAAACCTGCCTTCCCATTTCCTAGTCGAACGATGGGCCAATCCCAGCGCGGCCCTGAGGCGAGCCCCCTGATGATGTCAGAGCTCCTTGACCAATCGGAGCGCGGCTCCTTCGCCGGCCCCGCCCACAACCAGGCGGCAGCCATCTTAAGGCAGCTCGGGCGGCGGCGGTGATCTCGGGGGCCAAAACGAGGGGTGGGCACCCTCGAAATTAAAATAAAAACATTAAAATGAAAGAGACAAACCCCCCAAGCCCCCCCCCCAAAAAAAATCGCGAAAAATCGCGGGGTGCGCGCACGCGTTCGCGCTTATAGATATATAATTGATTTCTCTTCTAATTTTCTCAGGAACCACTGGAGGGATTTACACAATTTTACCAAAAGCGTGATCTGCATACCAGACACTACCATTTTGACAAGTTTGGTGTAATTCCCTTCAGCGGTTCAAGCTGTAGCTGAGTCTAAAGGTCCTATGGAAATTAACATGGGGAAAACACGTTTTGGGACCCCCCTTTTTTCTCAGCCCCCACTTGACGAATCCCCCCCAAACTTTCAGGGAAGGAGCGGAGCGGAGCGAGCCATCTTCTTTGAGAAATTTGCGAAGATTCATCAACCAGGGCCAAAGTTATTCCCAATAGAATGTTGGGGATTTCCTATGGGAAACCGTCCTAACTATATATACCTACTGGCTACCGCCAGTAGGTAATATATATATATATATATATATATATATATATATATATATATATATATATATATATATATATATATATATATATATATATATATATATATATATATATATATATATATATATATATATATATATATATATATATATATATATATATATATATATATATATATATATGTATAAATATATATATATATATATATATAGCAAGACAACTGGCGCAGCAATGGCCTCGGAGCCACTTCTACAGCCCCCGTCTGTCCTCTCTCGTCCCAGTTTTCTCCGGCTGACTTCATGGGACAGCTATTCGAGTAAGGCGAGGGAGCGGGCAGCCTTGAATCTGTTTAGCAAGCACGAGACCTTGGCTTCCCCTCCTCCTGTGGCACGTCACACTCGCCATCCAAAGGTTGAGAAAGCACCAATGGCTGCGTTCCTAAGCCACCCACGTTTACGACGGAAGCCCGCTCGAACAGGGCTGGGGGGGTGAAACGAGTTTACGCCACCTCCACTTCCTATGGACATGGGCTCCTACATATACTGCAAGATCACCGGAGCTACCGGCGATAAAACAATATTTAGATGTACATTTTTAAACAAGGAACCAAATAGTCTCATGCTCAGAGTGAAGCCACGCTTGAACACAAACATAGAGCAGCATCTACTACAGGGGCGTAACAAAGGGTGGGAGGTGTTGCATAGGCACTCTTCAAAGGGGGGGACAATTCAAATAAGAGGTCAATGAATGTCTGTGAAATAATAGAGAACCAAGGGGCCCCTCCTCATATTCTGCACAGGGTCCCATTCGGTGGCGTCACCTCACCTTCTCCCTGTATTCGTCGGCCTGCAGTGTTGCTTTCTTCCAACAGACTGTTCCACCAGTGCTGCACCACATGGAGACATGGCGGCCTCTCACTCTGCTCTCCAGAGGCCTAGATCCTGCTCTTCTTGGGAATATAGGTGGCACGGGTCTGCCCCGACCTGCTGGGCCTGCAGAACAATCCTGGACAGAACAAGCATGGTCAGGAAGGTGACCCTTGAAAGGAAGGCGGGGGGAGAGAATAGAAAAGGGCAGTTGTCCGTAGGGGTCAATGGCTGCGGCCCGCGACTGTCTGCCGTACCGTACAGTCGCTGAGTGACGTAAGGCGGTGGCACGCACTTCCGCGCAGGCGCAGAGTGCTCTTGGCCGTTTCTCCGCTTGCTGATGTCGTAGAAGAGACGACGGAAGGAGAAAGAGCGAGGACCGGTGAGAAGATGGGGGATTCGGGGGGGGGGGTGGGTTTACCCCCGATGGGGTATGGGAGGGCAATGCCCGAGAGGAGAGGTAGAGCAGAGAGTGGGAACAGAAGATGGGAGCTTTGGGGGAAATTATGAAATGTGTGTGCTAGTTGCGAGGGGGAGGGACGTGTGTGAGTGTGTGTGTGTGATTGATTGATTGCAGGAGGCTGACTTGCCTCGGAAGCGGGACAGGAAATGTGCACGGCGCGTGGCTGTACGTGCACGTGCACATGCTGAACTCGCCGAAAGCGCGTGCCCATCCCCTGTCCCACTTCCAGAACAAGTCGCTAACAATAGAGGTTTCGCTGGAAAGCAGCTCTTTGCTCTGCTTACACAAGCTCGCCCTAAAAACGAGCTAAACAATCACTGGCACTATTTCCAATTTTAATCACTGCTATGGGTTTGCTCACATTAAAAACAAAACCTACTGTCATGCTCCATCAGTTTGTTAAGAGAAGCCAACATGTTTCATTGCCTTTTAATACTTTCCGGCATTTTCTTCGGAATTGGTGTCAATCCTCGCTACACTGTGAAATGCAATCATGTACCTGGTGGTTTCCCCCACATAGTATACCAGCAGCCACCTTCCCAGGGTTTGTGTACGCGTCCACAATATCCCCAGGTACTTATTACGGTTGCTCTTCATCAGCGGTTGGTTCGTTAGCGTCTGGCTGGTAAGTAGACATAATATCGACTCCACAATATCGAATGGACAAAATATCGAGTTAAAAATATCGACAATAATAAAATATCGATATTAAAAATATCGTTGGTCAAAATATCGACTAAAATAATGTTAAAAAAATATCGATTACAGAAATATTGACTCCAAAAAATCGACCAGACAAAATATTGATAAATAGTCAAAGTAAAAAATATCGATAATATGTAGAAAAAAGGTTAAAAAAAATAATTTATTATTAATAGTAATATAAATTGTAGTTAATGTTTAGGAGCGGGTTGTGGGTTTATAGGGGAATAGGGTGGGAAGTAATTTAATAATAATTAATTAATTAATACATGTTTGTAAATTTTTTGTTTATTAATTAATTGGTAATTAATTAATATTAATTAGTTAATTAATTAATATAATTTTGTACATATTTTTTATTACTAATTAATTGGTAATTAATTAATTTTAATTACATTAATTAGAGCAATTTTTTATGATCTATAATTTTGTGTTATTCTTAATTAATTAATTGGGACAAATAATTAATTAATAAATTCAATTAATTACAGCTAATGTGCTAATATATACTTTATTGTTATTGTTAATTATTAATTAATTGGTAATTAAATAATAATAATTAATTTTGTGTAAAGGAGTATATTTAGAGTTCAGGGTCAGTTTTCAATTCTTGGGTAAAGGGGTATTTTTTTGGGTTCAGGGTCAGTTTTCAGTTTGTGGGTAAAGGTTTTTTTTTAGGGTTCAGGGTCAGTTTTCAGTTTTTGGGTAAAGGGGTATTTGTAGGGTTCAGGGTCAGTTTTCAGTTCTTGGGTAAAGGGGTATTTTTTGGGTTCAGGGTCAGTTTTCAGTTTGTGGGTAAAGGGGTTTTTTAAGGGTTCAGGGTCAGTTTTCAGTTTTTGGGTAAAGGGGTATTTGTAGGGCTCAGGGTCAGTTTTCAGTTCTTGGGAAAAGGGGTATTTTTTGGGTTCAGGGTCAGTTTTCAGTTTGTGGGTAGATGGGTTTTTTAAGGATTCAGGGTCAGTTTTCAGTTTTTGGGTAAAGGGGTATTTTTAGGGTCAGTTTTCAGTTTTTGGGTAAAGGGGTATTTGTAGTGTTCAGGGTCAGTTTTCAGTTCTTGGGTAAAGGGGTATTTTTTGGGTTCAGGGTCAGTTTTCAGTTTGTGGGTAAAGGAGTTTTTTAGGGTTCAGGGTCAGTTTTCAGTTTTTGGGTAAAGGGGTATTTTTAGGGTTCAGGGTCACTTTTCAGTTCTTGGGTAAAGGGGTATTTTTTGGGTTCAGGGTCAGTCCACCCCTGAGTGTGGCTCAGGAGTGGAGAAGTGTGGCTCAGGGGTTAGAGGCGGCAGACCTGGAGCTTGAGTTCGGCCCTGGACCAGGGTTCAATTCCCCGCCTCGGCGGGTCTTGGGCTCAAAAATTCCACGGACTCGATAATTCTCGCTCCGGTGCCTTCTCGACTCACGGGTTCACACTCTGCGACTCTGGGCAATAGCTTGCTTAATCTCCACAACGGCCCCTCACGGTGGGATGCCTGGCTTTCACCTTGTGGATACCCTGCCAGGGTTATCTCACAGGGGAATACCAGGACGGGTTCCCTAAGCAAGCGCGGAGATGCCCCAGGGTAAGTCGTGCGCTATATAAGTTTCATTCATTTCATTTCATTTCATTTTCAGTTTTTGGTTAAAGGGGTATTTTTAGGGTTCAGGGTCAGTTTTCAGTTTTTGGGTAAAGGGGTATTTTTAGGGTTCAGGGTCAGTTTCGTGTTTTTGGGTAAAGGGGTATTTCTAGGGTTCAGGGTCAGTTTTGGGTTTTTGGGTAAAGGGGTATTTTTAGTGTTCAGGGTCAGTTTTGGGTTTTTGGGGTACAGGGATATTTTTAGGGTTCAGGGTCAGTTTTGGGTTTTTGGGGTACAGGGTAAAAAAAACAAAAAAAATTAAATTAAATCAATTAAATGAAATTAAAAATAAAAATATTACATTAAATTATTAAGTTTATAATTTATTTTAAATGTATATGTATTAGCACCTTCTCTGATATTAGCTAGACTGGAGTTGGAATAGTAATTATTTTCAATTCAATTCAAAGAATCTTTATTCGGTGATTAAAAAACACCATAAAAGCACACACATATATACATAGTAAAAAGTCATTAAACATTCCCAAGATCCTTTGTACAGAGTATTAACAAAGCATAAAAAACAAACAGTGAAACAGTGTATGACACTTAAAAGGGATACAATTAGAAACATTTCATTCTTCTCCCCTAGTAAGCCTTAAACGGACCGCTACCTTAATAAAATTCATGATACTACACAATGTTAAGGCGTCCGAAGCTTTCTGTAAAAATACTAGTGCCTCCCTAGCGCGAACCAATTTGTTTTTTTTTAAGAGGTTTACAAGAAATCTGCGCCTGGGCATTGAATAAAAGGGGCAGAGTAAGACAAAGTGAAGGGAGTCCTGCGGAGACCTGTTGTCGCAGCCGCAGGGCCCCTTCTGTTCAATTGATGTAGCAAATCCTGCTGGTGATGCCAACATAAATGGGAGTAGGTTCAGTCTGAAACGGCACATCAAGAACCTATCCTGTACGTTATACATGAGGTACAAATATGGCTCCATACCCTCCACGCTCTTCACTAGGTTATGGGCCCTCACTGTCTTTTTACACCCTTCAGCCTCAGCTCTGCATAGGTTTTTCCACTCTAGAAAAATTTTCCCTACTTGCAACTTATTCTGGGCTACAATTGTTGCAGGGTTAGTAAAAAGGTTCCCAAAGCCTAGTTCCTCTAGGGCAGTGGTCTTCAAACTTTTTGATGTCGAGACCCCCTTGTCTAACCTTTTTAGGCGTAAGGACCCCCTTCTGACAAAATGTTCTAGAAACTGGTTCTTCTTGTCATCAACATATATCGATAACTATAAATACCCCTGTTATACCTGCCATCTTTTGGCATGTTTCTCCTGTTTTTTTCTTTTCTGACCTGGTTTTGACTCTATTTTTGCTGGTTCAGTGTCTCTGCGCACTTCCTCATTGCTGTTCAGTATTAAAGAGCAAGTGCTCCTACTATATATTGTATTATGGATTGGTATTTCCATGATTGGCATGTTTGACTTACTGGTACGTCCCTAGTAAAGTGCACTGAGGGTGCCGGAACCTGTAAATCAAATGGTGCTGGTGGTCCTGCAGTACTGATTGTGCCACTCACCCAAGCAGCCCTTAAAAGGGTTATAAGACCTGCCACTGCAGTGTCTGGGGAAGATTGTAACTGCCATGTCGACCTGGCAAGTGCACCCACTTGCCAAGCCCTAATCTTCACTTTTCTTACATGCACGTCACCCCTAGGTAGGCCCAAGGTACTCCTGTGGGCAGGGTGCTGTGTATGTTATACATAAGACATGTACTGGCGTGTGTGACATGTTCTGGTAATGAATTACAATGTGTTTCATTTTTCACTGTGGAAAGGCTATCTGTCCCATAGGATAGAATGGGAGTTTACTTATAACATTATATGAGCAGATCCAAACCAAATGTCATTGAGCGTAGGGGTGTAGCCAAAGGTGTAGCTAAAAACAAAGGGCCTTATTATGAGGAATTGGCGAAGCACAGCGCTGTAAGTCTTCTTGCGGTGCTGCCCAATGCCAATGTGAAAGGACAGGAATAAACTGTAATTATGAAATACGGTGCATTCCAGTTCTTTTCCCTTCACAAATTGCTGCCTAGCACTAACCTAGGCAGAACTGTTTTTGTACGGGAAGAGGCACCTTCCTTCACCAAAGCAATCCTGAGGGGTTTTTTCCTATTTCTATGAGAGCTGCAGAATGCAGCACACAAGGAAAGAGATAAAAACGAGGAGAAAGAACATTTCTCCTCATTATGCCTCCACTGGAGAGGAGTCAATTTTTGGAGCTGCCCCATGTTTACATGATTTTGTAAATATGGGGCAGCATCCATATCTGTGGGCTTTGCGTGGGGTTCCCATGCAAAGCCCATGGAATACCGCCTTGACGCAGAGTAAAGCAACGCAGTGACTTGCGCTGCTATGTCTTACTGGTTACTCCATATGAGGCAATGCAATGCCATGCAGGGTGACTTTGCACTGCCTCATAGGTATGGTTGAGATGGTTGCGCCACTGCAGCATCAAAAAAAGTGATGCTCTGGCGATGCAAGCCTCTCATAAATAAGCCTAAAATATTCTTATGTTTTTAGGTATTTCACCTTCAGATATCTACATATAAAATAATGGGCAGTGTAAATGAAAAATAAATAAAATAAGTTATTGCTCAGTGGGAAATGCACTATAGTACAAACAACTATTAGTTAATGCACTGCAGAGTTCTGTGTGTAACCAGAGACGCACAGAATTACATCTTTATTGGTGCAGTGGAGAATAGTGATGTGTATTTTTAGTGCTACAAAGTCACAGCCTGTGACAGAAAGCACTGTGAATATGCAAGTCAATTTGTTATACTTGCATTACCGACACAGGGTATGATAGAATGCTGCGAAACGTGTTAATAGTTTTACAATAAATAGGTGCTTTTAAAATGTAGGTTTTAATAATACCAGACCATATGTAATGCAGTTTTCTTTTTTTTACATAACAGCCCCTTCAACACCTCTTTAGGGGCACAAAGGGATGTGTAAATGCAGTTAAAACTAAAAGCAAAACCTTCTCAGCCCAGTAGTTAACTCTTTGCACTTCAACTCAAAAAAACACACATCTTTGTCTTCACAAAGAGCCAGAACTGCTCCCAAGCATCCTTTACACTTGCAGATTACCAGTGCATTTCCTTTCATTCAGGCTAACAGCTGATAACGATCTCAATTAGCCGTCCCAGGACAGCAGACGGCTGTCTTTTTACAGGGACAAGTGAAGCTGGGAAACTGCGACCCCCTTCCTAAGACTCCAGGACCCCCCTGGGGGTCGCGCCCCACAGTTTGAAGACCTCTGCTCTAGGGTGTTCTTCACATAATGGAGCCAGGGAATGCGCATACATTTGTCCCTCTCTAAACAATCCGATAAGATTTCTCTACTGAGTGATGCATCAGGATTGACCCAGATTTTTAACCAGGCTACAATGGGCCTCAGTTTTACCAGGTCTTCTATATATGGCCTCCCTAACTCCCTGTGGGCGATCAATCCAGCAGTACTTTGGGGTACCCTCAGGATTGATTTCAAATATTATATATATAGTAATTATTAATTGGTTAGTGTCCAGCACCTTCCCTGATATTAGCTAGACTGGAGTTGGATTAGTAATTAATCATTGGTCAGTGTCCAGCACCTTCCCTGATATTAGCTTGACTGGGGTAGGAATAGTAAATAATTATTGGTCAGTGTCCAGCACCTTCCATGATATTAGGTTGACTGGAGTAGCAATAGTAAATATGAATTGGTCAGTGTCCAGCACATTTGCATATATTTTTACATTACTGTGTTATTATATTACAAAATAATGCAAAATGGATGTTTTCACAAAACTTTATTAAACATTTTTTATTTTTTAATGTGTACTACAATACAATCACAAACAAAAATAACATAACATTATTTTGAAATGTAGTATTCGCAGAATAACACATTATCATTTATATACATGTTATAAATTATCACACAAAATTATTTAACAACATTTTTTCTGCAAATAAAAAATATTTTCATCACTAACTTTGAGTAACAAGTATTTATATTGAATTAAATAAAAAACAAGTTTTTTTCAGCTTCTTCCATTTATATTTAATAATGTTAATATTATATATTAATATTATTAAATATATATTTTATAATTTACATTTTTATAAAGTAACATGACAATTATTATATTTGATCAAGAAATGGAAATACAAATTAAGACATTTTTTGGTACATATTTCAGACAATGTTGTTTTTAAATGAAACATATAAATATATTATGTTGTAAACTTTATAACAGTATAGGGGAACAATATGTTTAATTATAATATCATGTATTGCCAAAATATTATTTATGCAATTATATACTTTTATAATACTTAGAAATTATTATAAAACATTTTGTAATCATTAATAAAAAATAATAACAAATATATTTATTATTATTATTATTAATTACTAAACATAATCATTTATTTCTTCTTTTCAGAAAAACATACATTCAGAGAAAACAAAATACATTATTTCAGGGCATTGTTTATATATTTAATGGTTTTAATTTTGATATTAATAACAATAAATAAGTTTTATTATTTATTATTATTAATTATTACCATAAACAATTATAATGTTTAGTTAAAAACAAACACAAAGTTATTCCTATAAATGTACACAATAAGAAATTATTTACATATATTATTTCAAGTCTTACATAATTTTTTAATATTATTAATATATAATAATTATTATATATTAATTCATATTAAATATATTTATATTTTTTTAAACATGTTAAATTATAATGAGTCTAGTGTATTAATTTTTTAAAATAACAATGTGTATGTATTATATTTTTTCACTATAACATTGTATTTTATATGATACCTTTTCAAAAATGGTTTAAGGGGACTACTTTTTTACCGCGTAAGGTTATTGCGCTTCATTCAGGACTGGAGAAGCTCGCGGTTGGGAGTTGCTTCGCGTGGAGAGAGGTAAGCTTAATTTTACATACAAATTATAACTGAGTGGTAATGTTTGAGGGTATATTCGAACTGTGTAGTGTTTTTGTGTGTATGTATGAATTGTTTAAGTAGCGTTTAGGTGAAATGTCGTCGTTATAGATGCGTCGTGTATGGTTAAGTTCTAGTGTTATTTTAAGTGTTAGGAAATGTCTTCTTACATGGTTAATGTTAATTGTGAGTGTATTTACAAATGTTATGGGCTATTTGTGGGTGGGTTTCGTTATGTCTGTTTTTTTACAGGTTCCGGTTCCTCGCATGAAAACTACATGGAAGGAAGCGTGTTTTTTTCCGGAGAAACTAATGTATGACTTATTATGGTTATATTTTGACCTGTATCTCCTATTTTTCGTGTTTGCCAGGAGCGGTTTTTATATTTTTTAAACTTTTTTCGGGTTTTTGGAGGGTTTCGAATTGGATTGATACATTGATATGCGTGACCGTTTTTTAAAAGTTGTGTGTATATCACTTTAAATACTAAAGTGTCCACACTACTGTTTTCGGGATTTCCTAGAGCGTTTATTTCTTTTTTACTTAATTTTCGGGTTTTTGAGGGTTTACCATATTGGAATTGTCCTATATTGGAATGGATTGTATGGATTGTATTTTGCTTGATGACGTCTTTTTAATCTACAAAAATTGTAAGTATTTAAAGTACTTTTTTATTGGGTGGGAAATGTCGATCTTTATGTAATGTGTATGTGTGATGTAATTATAAATATTGCATATTTGTTCAGAAATAATGTCCCAAATTTTGATAAGTTTGTAAAACAAATATGTATTATTTATAATTGTTTACAAATGTTTATAATTTTTAAATTTACCATTATTGTAAGAAGACATTAGTATATTTTGTAGACATTTTTATAGTAGGCTTTTCGCTATTATTGACAGGTATTCTAATCCTCTAGTTGTAGGATATAGTGTGACTTGACTTTGCAGTAGTGGGAACATTTGTTTAGTTTGTTTAGTGAGTTTTGGACCAATCTGGGTCACAGATTGTTCCATTCGTAGTTCTTGATAGCTTTGCTCTTTTTTCAAAGCTTCTAGTAGGTTATGGAATGTGGGTTTGCCTCTGCTTGTGGTAGCTTGGAAAACATTATGCCACCCTTCTACACTGTTGTTTGTTTTAGCCTCTTGGTTTAAAGTACTATGATAGACATTCCACCAAGGGATTTGGAATTTGGGTTGGCGTCGATGTCCAGATCTGTGCAACCTTCCCACCCAAGTATCTTCGAAATAGTCCAGTAATGGGGTTAGTTTATCTTCATTCCTCTTGTAATATGTGCTGTCAATTAATAAATTGTAGTGTTCCGCTACATCGGTAACAGGAACGTAGGCCAGTGCTATCAAAGGTGCTATCTGTGGAGTATAGAATACTTAAAGTTGATTTCTGGAGATGCCTCCAGATGCTCTGATTGAAATGATAATAGCAACCCTGGATTGCTGTGTGGGGAAATGTTCTCAAAATGCTATTAATCATAGCTAATTCGAAATCAATAATTATTTTTTGTGGAAAATAATTATTGATTTCAGTTTTGAGAACATTTAATATTTCTGTATAAGTGTTTTGCTGTTTGTTGGGTAGCAAACAGTAAATGAAAGGGATGTTATAGTTATGGTATAAACCGTGGATGGAATATAGTTGAAAGCAAGGTTTTGGGCATGGTTTAAATGTTCCATCCATCATCCATTGGGGACACTGTTGGATTTTTCTTAAATTACTTGCAGTTGCAAACATAATGATTCTGTTTGTACTGCTTTCATTGTCAAAAAGGATAAATTTGTCTTTATTGTGTGTGATGCACATTTCTGGTGAAATAATAATTTCCTCAAAAGTAGTAGGGTTGGGTTGGGTTGTGCTAGTGAGTCTTTTAGTGCGTGCAATTGTGCGTTTCAGGGAGTCAATAGAGGGTAGTTGACCTGAAGCATGGGCTGGGACTTTTAACAGTTCTTCTTTAAGGATTTGTGTTGTTGGTTTATCACTTTGTGAGCTAGCAGTTTTTATACTTTCTAAAGCATCTCTTATTTCAATTGCTGTGACATTTGGGGGATGATTGTGTTCCCTGGTAAATAACACATTAGTTTCCTCAGTAGTAGCCCTCCCATAACATTTGTTTGAGTAATATTTGGTACACTTCCAAAAAACTTTTCTACCACTTTGTCTTTCCTGATTATACACATAACCCATATAACATAACAGTAATTTATTTTTCTGTGACATAACAAATTCTGCACCTTCTGTCATTTTGTTTTACTTGTTCTAGGAAAGAGTAGAAAGAATCAAAATCAAAAAACATATATTTCACTTTGTGGTGCAAACATAATTAATGATGTATTTATACTTACAGTTACTAAAAGTAGTAATCACAAATGCAGAACTGTATTTTGAAGGATTTTCTTGTATGTATTTCTTTATTTACTGTTGGTATGAAAATATAGAAATGCTAAGTTAATGTTTACACATAACAAACGTTTTTCCTAGGAAAAAGCAGTTTTCTATTTTGCTTAGTAGTACATTTGATGTAAACATTACATATACTTACTTGTTTAAATAGTTGAGTTGTAGTATTTGGTGGAGTACATCAAGGTGGTAAAGTTCAGATCTGTAGAGAAGATAGAATAAATAAATGTAAATTATTATGAATAATATTTGGAACCGTTGGGAAATGGGAAATATTTAAAAGTATACTAACTTGTAAATAAGTAGTTTTGTTTGCTGTAGGTAGAATAGATGTATGATGTATTCAGAATATCTGTAGAGGAAATATAAAATATATAACATGGTGTTAAGAACATAGTTGGCGTTTTTTTCGGAAGTTTTGTACAAATTACAAGTATACTTACATTTTTTACAAGGGTAGTCTTGTCTTTTGGTATAGTTGATGTTGGATGTTTTCATAGGATCTGTAGGGAAGATGTAATATGCAAGATATGTTGTTTAGAAAATAGCATTTTTAATATTGGGTGTTTAATAACAAAAACATATATACCTACATGTTTAATTAGTGTAGTTTTATACATTGATAGTGTAGAAATAGGAAAATCTCAGAATATCTGTGAATAAAATGTTTAAAATAAAGAATGAATCTTGTGAAATAGTGTTTAAAAACAGCAGTTGGTGTATAACAGAGCATTAATATATACTTACTATCTGATTTTCCAGGTGAAGAAATATGAGCATGTATTAGGAATTTATTTGGAGTAGTTTCTATCAGAAATGTAGGAGGAGATAAAAATAAAATAAGTGCAAGAGTTAGGAGATATAAGTAAAATAGTACACTACTAATTTAGATTTCTAAATAATGCACTGTAACTTACTTGAATAATTAGCTAGTGAGCTGGATCTTTAAAGATGTTTGTTCAGGAACAAAATCTTCAGAGTGTTGGCATCTTCTTTCTATAGAGTTAGCAGCAACAAATGGTAGAATGCATGTATCCCTTTTATAGTATGTGTATTTTGTGTGCTTTGATTTGATTGGTTGTAGGATGTAATGAAGCATTGTATAGGCTAGTTTGAATTTTTTTTTTGTTAATTGGTGTGTTTGTTGATGTGAGAATGGTGGTATGTGGTGATTTCCGCATTAAAGCAGGTTAGTTGTTAAATAAAATAGATGTGTAAGTGAAAATAAGTAATGAAAATGTTTGTTAAATGTAAAGAATATTTTTAAAATGATAGAACGCATTTAATAGAATGTATAGCAAATGTAGATAAATAGGAATGTTATAAAAGTAACAGGTATTATATGTAAAATGTATGTTGTACAGAGCAATGACTTTTATTGATAATTAATATGGTATATTAGACATGAAAGGGTACAAAAATGAACTCGATATTTTTTTGAAAATGATATTTTAGTAGTCTATATTTTAGTTGTCGATATTTTTGTAGTGTTAGGGGTAATTTCATGTAAAACGATATATTTGTAGTCGATATTTATTAAGGCGATATTTATGTTCTCGATATTCTTAAGAGTCAATAGTTTTGACTCGATATTTTTGTAGTTTGTGTAATAAGTATAGAAAGTCGATATTTTTGTCGTCGATAATTTTTCAACGATATTTTAGCAAGTCGATAATGTGACCGTCGATAATATTTCAGTGATCCCGTCTGGCTTACTCACTCCGTGACGTGATTTAGTTGCTGATGTTCCAGATAAGCTCTTTTAACCTGTAGCTTCCAGGGAGTCCACTCTTTAGTTCTTTTTCAGCAAGATAATCCACAGGGCTGTAGTTTCAGATGGTGCAGTCTTCAGAGGTCAGGCCTTAGAAATCGTTGCACAGCAACACTTCTCAACAGGGCAGCAGATCTGAGAGGCTCTGCCACTCTCAGATACTTATTCCCAGTTCTCTGGGTCAAGCAGGAGGTCACTGCTGACCAATAGGAGCAGGCCAACTCCCTAAAAATATGACCACATCCTGCAGAGTGTGGCATCATTTTGTCCTAGAGTGCACCAGATCTTCCAAATTCATAATGGTTGATTTCCCAGCAGAGAGTCAAGAGCTGGCTAAACACATCACCTAGGATGGCTTATTTCCATAGACTCTTCCCCCTACCATCTAAACCAGGGTCTCCAAACCGGTCCTGGACGGCCGGATCCATGCCAGATTTTCAAAATAACTACATGTATGCACAAAATATGGCATGGATCCGGCCTTCCAGGGCCGGTTTGGGGACCCCTGATCTAAACATACCTTCACTAATCCTGGGTCTGTTTAGGGTCAAAAGTGTGGAGTGGAAACTGACACTGTGGCCATCCCTCTGCCTTTGAAGACCATGGTTTACGATTCCTCCCCCTGCTCTGGCAGTCCTGTGCAGCACCACACTGCCCTCCCAGCAGAGCTGCTTAACCCCAGGGGCTCTTAATCACCTCTTCAAGGCAGCCTGGCTAATCCACTTAACTCGGACCATCAGGGCAGACCACTGGAAGTCTGAATTTGGACTTACAAACAAGAAAGTCTTATAACTTCTAGTAGGTACACTTTAGAAAAAATTCAACAATATGATATTGTTGGATTTATTAATACCATTCTGGGAAGTCTTTGAATAGTATTTCTAGCCTGTTCCTATCAAGAGTTATTAGTTACTAACCTTTTGCCATGTTAACCTATGTGGCCTGGGATTTGCAATAGGGAAAATGACTTGGGCCATTTTTCCAGCACTTGGGCTTATAAAAACATTTTATAAGTACTTCACTGATTTCTACAGGACCCTCACCCCACGTGCAACTAGGGAAGACTTTAGGGGTTCTGAATCTGTAGAAATATTGCAGATCCTCCCTCCACAGTGCTCCTAGCATCAAAGCCGAATTTGAGCAGCACTATACCACAAAGTGGAGAGTGAAATGTGAAATTTCACTTAACCCAGCGCATATAAAACTCATTGGATAAAGGTGTACCTTATAACTATATGACCCCCCACCCCTGGGACACTGAGGGGAGACCCAGGGGTTCCAAATATGCTAAAGCATTGTAGGTTATCGATTTTAAGTGCACTAAACCCCAAAGTCGATTTTGGGCACAATTTACTTTTTAAAAGCAGTCCTACCTCAGGCTTCAGCAGGGCACACATGCAAGTGCAAAAAGAGCTGCTGGCCTCTAAACTGCCATGTGCTGGGGTAATAGGGACTTCTAGGTAGTTTCAATTCCCCTGCAATAGTATATACTAGGGGCTTATAGGGTGGCCATGCCAATCACATGGGTACCCCACCATACTATTGTGTACCCCAGTGTGTACGTATTTAAACTGTATTCTAATGTGTATCTTTCAGCATAGCACTGGCCCTGGGCCTGGTTAGGCAGAGCCCAGGGTCAGTCAGAGTCAGTTACCATCAGTATTAGTCAGCAAAAAGTTGGCGGGTGCCCAGGGCTCAGGATGACTTTGTAACACTTGTCAACTCTTCTGAAGGACATCCTTCATGTATCAGCATGCCTCGTCAGCTTGTCTGAAGGATGTCCTTCAAGCAGCAGCATGCCTCACCATCAATGCAAGGAAAACAGAACACATAGCTCCCAGTGCTTTATTTGTAAATGAATGAGTGTTGGTGCCCAAAGCTCTGCTGTGAAGTCTCCACACTCCAACTCCCCTGGCTGGTGCAATTAAACGTCGGCACCCCGGATATCAAGCTGCATAGTACTGAATCTAATTCAGTTGTCTTTTATCCACTGCCACTTTGTCTCACTCTTGCAAGTACCTTCTTTGCACCTTTCTTTCACTGTCTTTAAGCTTTGTGTGTTTTTCTCTCTCTTGCTCGCAGTTAATATCTAATGGGAAAACATAAGTGCTGGTCCCTAAAAATAAGTGCAGCTGGTCCCAACTGGCACCCACGAGTTCAAATGAACTTCCATTCTGAGAGAATGTTGCAGAAGCATGACAGCAAGATATTTAAAGTACAGGAGATGTGGAAAGGTGGCCCATAACACAATTCCATGCCACAAGCCACAGTGTGTACACCTATACACAATTTGTGTGTAATTGAAACCCAAAAGACAAGATTCACCGTGATACACTGTAATACAAGACGGCACCAGATGCCAGCAGAAGTTAGCCCACATCTGGAATCCAGATGTTGATGGAATGCACCACTGAAAGTGGATCATGGTGCGAGGCCTATGGGAACCTGAATGAAACTGCGTTGAGGTTGCGGAATTCTGTAAAGTTACTGCTTAGAACAACGACTGTGGGGTCTTCAAGGATGGTGTCCTTGGCTGTGCTTCAGAACCAGTGGACAAGGCAGCCATGCTTCTTTCTTCATCACATAAGAAGGCACTGTCCCTACACTTGACAGTAAGGTGTGCGATCCACCACACAAGATGCGTAGGATGCACACACTGGAAATGTAATTATCTGTACAACAGAGGACTTGCTTTTTGAATTTCTTACAGGTTAGAAGGTCTGGTTATTTTGAAGACGCGCATCACATGTATGTAGACAGAATAATCATGTCAGAAAAACATGGGTACACAATTCTGAACAATCTGTAAGAGTCTAGTGTCATTTTCCATGCTACATTGGGTCAATTTAAGCTTGATAGATTACAATTTAGAGTAGAGTCAGTGAGTAAGATGTTAGCAGAAAAACATATATTGAGAGAGCCTGAGGGGTCAATGTCAATCTGAACAGGAAGCACATCCAGCCATTGATGCATCAAGCAACAGCATAGACCGAGTGATCACATCAGATTCAATGCAAGTCATTGAGAGAGCCAGAGGGGTCAGCATAACATTGAACAGGGAGAACACCGAGTCCATGATGCATCAAGGGATCACATAGACCGAGTGATTACATTGGACTCAACACAAGTCATTGAGAGAGCCGGAGGGGTCAATGTCAATCTGAAAAGGGAGAACATCGAGTCCATGCTGCATCAAGGGATCACATAGACCGAGTGATTACATTGGACTCAACACAAGTCATTGAGAGAGCCGGAGGGGTCAATGTCAATCTGAAAAGGGAGAAAATCCAGTCCATGATGCAACGGAGGACAGCATACACCGAGTAATCCCATCTCACTCAACACAAGTCAATGAGAGAGCCGGAGGGGTCAGCGTTACATTAATCAGGAAGAACACCCAGCTCATGATGCATCAAGGGACCACATAGACCAAGTGATCACATCGGATTCAATGCAAGTTATTAAGCGAGCTGGAGAGGTCTATGTCAATCTGAAAAGGGAGAAAATGGAGTCCATGATCAAGGGACCACATAGACCGAGTGATCACATCGGACTCAACACAAGTCATTGAGAGAGCCGGAGGTGTCAGCGTTACTTTAAACAGGGAGAACACCCAGCCCATGATGCATCAAGGGACCACATAGACTGAGTGATCTTTCTTTACCCTTTTCAGGCCATATAACACAGCCAAAAGACAAACCACTAGGGGGGAGGGGTCCCCCGCACTTCAGGAACCAGCAGTAATAGCTGTGAGTGGAGCAAATAAGCTTCATCTCTCGCCAGGTCATGCATCCTATGTCCTGGAAGACATCCGGCCACTGTTGTTTAAACACTTTAGGGGGGCTGCGGTACTCTTTGCAGCCCCCAACGGCAAGTAAACATACAATTAGTGGTGACCCTCTTCTGGGATACTACATGAACCAAATAGACAATTAGCCTTTGCAAGCATTACGGGAAGCTTCTGGCCTGAAAAATGCATATTTCATTAGCAGGCTTTGTCTCGTTAAGTTTTTTTTAGTTTCAGCCTGTCACTGCAGTTGTTCCTTTGTATCCTAGGTACCCATACCAATGGGCACCTAGGTGCAAGTAGGTATGGGGGAGGCAGCATGGAGAGCCCACTCCAATGCTACCGCTGGTTCCTAGCCTACGCGCGTACCTCTGGTGCAGTTCATGGGAGCTGGTACTCCCTAAGCTGCTACCGCAGCAGGAGCAGTTTGCCTCCCGCTCTCGCCTGTAGCGGGAGCTGCACTGTGTTTCTAGGCACCGCCGCCTCCACCTCAGACAGGAGCAGCTCGTCTCCCGCTCTCGCCTGTAGCGGGAGCTGCACTGTGTCGATAGGCACCGCCGCCTCCACCTCAGACAGGAGCAGCTTGTCTCCCGCTCTCGCCTGTAGCAGGAGCTTCACTGTGTTGCTAGGCACCACCGCCTCCACCCCAGGCAGGAGCAGCTTATCTCCCGCCTGTAGTGGGAGCTGCACTGTGTCGATAGGCACCGCCGCCTCCACCTCAGACAGGAGCAGCTTGTCTCCTCCCACCTGTAGCGGGAGCTGCTCTGTTTTGCTAGGCACTGCCGCCTCCACCCCAGATCCCGGACAGGTGCGTGGATGCCTCAATGCACCAAGTCAACGTGTCCCTGTCTAAAAGGATGGGGTCCTTGACGCAGAAAAGAATGTCTGCGCCGGCGGGATGGAGCACAAGTGAGAACGGGGACAGGCCCCATGCACACCGCTCTCCAAAAGGGAATAATGTTGAAACAATACCAAAATTGCTCCGACCCCGACACAGATCCACCCCAGGGTAGGGTTTGGAAAGACAGCAGAGCGCACATGCTGGGTTTCTTACTTTTTCTGTTTTAGCAAAGCAAATATTTAGAGCAGTATATCTCTGCCCCGTTTGGCCGATTCTCTCCAATTTTGGCTCATATTTCTCCTGGTGGCCATGTCTTGTCTCCTGCCTGGTTCCTGGTACTCCTCTCGTGCAGGCCCTCTGCTACCAGCCAGCATAGCACCTTCCCGCCTGCAACCCCCATAGCCTCCTGGCTGTTTTGCACAGCTCCTGTGGGCAGTGGAGTTCAGATCTTTCCTCTAACTGGTCCTCAAGGGGCTTAAGGGGGCCAAGAGCTAATGTCCCTGGAGAGACCCATCCTAGGGGTCAGCTGGTGACAAAGTCCTTAGTTAATCTCTGCAGGATTTATGAGGCCTTTTCACCATTGTTGCCTCCGAGGGTCTTCTCGAACAGTCTTTCCCTTGTGCTGTGATATTTAAGCGGGGTGAAAAGTTCTAAATGCCAGACACATCCGACCATTCCCTTTCCTAGGATGCCACATTATTCCTGCACCCCTGTCCAAACCCTCCTACAAAGCAATTTGGGTCAATCCATCTTGGCGACTTACAATTTTCTCTGGAAAGAGCTCCTCTGAGGGCCCCAGCTCTCCTCCTGGCTGAAATCCCTGCCTGACCCCTTCCCACCAAAACTTCAAGGGTGAGCACCTCCTGCTTTGGTTTAAGTGGTCTGACTTCTCCTTTGTTCACTGAGCCTGGGATAACCAAGCCCAGGTGCAGCATGATAACCTAGACTGCCCAACACTCTTTCCTCTTCAGAAACTGGGTCATTTACTGATATTTGCTCCTTTTGTGAGGCGAGGACTCTGCTCCCTCTGCTGGGCAGCAGAGTAATTAACTTGGCCCAGTACAAACACCTGAAATCGGCCTCTCAGCGAAGCCAGTGGACTATGACAATTTTTGAAGTCCCATAAGATGTGAGTATGTGTTTTTGGAATTTGCAAAGTCAAACTTGGCATACATATTTTACCCTAGTTTGATACCCTTTCAGCACTTGTAGGCCTAAGTGGAGCAAAACTGTACTTTAGGGCAGATTTTGCCTTCATTTATTATACAGTGAGAGCACTACACATTTCCCAGTAAGACCTACAGATCTATTTATAAATGCCCACTACTATTTTAAGGCCTACTAGAGTTCAGCACCAATCCTTGCAGGGTCCATTTTATGTAATGCCATCTGTGCCTAATTACAGGCTGCGCACAACGGTGTTCTAACGTATGCATCCTGCAGACGTATAACCAGTCGAGTGCACATTAACTTAGCTGCATCGCGTGCCTTATCTTAAAAAGAAGACTCTCACTAAAAAAAAGACTCAGTAAAAAAAAGACTCTCAGTAAAAAGAAAATTCCTCTCAGTAAAAAGAAGACTCTCAGTAAAAAGAAGACTCTCAGTAAAAAGAAGACTCTCAGTAAAAAGAAAACTCTTCTCAGTAAAAAGAAAACTCCTCTCAGTAAAAAGAAGACTCTCAGTAAAAAGAAGACTCTCAGTAAAAAAAAAACTCTCAGTAGCTTCCTGAAGGTGGGCAGGTCCTGGGTCTGCCGCAGGTGGGTAGTGAGGGTGTTCCAGGTCTTGGCAGCGAGGAAGGAGAAGGATCTGCCTCCGGAGGTGGTACGCTGGATTTGTGGGACGTCGGCAAGGGCGAGGCTGGCGGAGCGGAGCTGGAGGGCGGGGGTGTAGAAGTTGAGTCTGTTGTCAGGTAGGCTGGTCCGGAGTTGTGGAGTGCTGTGTGAGCGTGGGTGAGGAGCTTGAAGGTGATCCTCTAGTTGATGGGGAGCCAGTGAAGGTCTCTGAGGTGGGGGGTGACGTGGCTGCGTCGGGGGAGGTTGAGGATCAGATGGGCCGAGGCGTTCTGGATGCGTTGTAGTCGCTGTAGGTGTTTGGTCGGGATTCCTGCTTAGAGTGCGTTGCCGTAGTCCAGCCGGCTGCTGACTAGGGCTTGGGTCACCGTTCTTCTGGTTTCGATCGGAATCCACTTGTAGATCCTGCGAAGCATGCGGAGGGTGTTGTAGCAGGAGGAGGAGACGGCGCTGACCTGCTTGGACATGGAGAGGGAGGAGTCGACGATGACTCCCAGGTTGCTTGCGTGGTCCGTGGGCGTTGGTGCTGTTCCTAGCGTTGTCGGCCACCAGGAGTCGTCCCAGGCAGACAGGGTGGGGCCGAGGATGAGGACTTCAGTCTTGTCTGAGTTCAGCTTCAGACGGCTGCTCCTCATCCAGTCGGCGATGGCCTTCATTCCCTCGTGGAGGTTGGTTTTGGCGGTGTGCAGGTCCTTGGTGAGGGAGAGGATGAGCTGGGTGTCATCAGCGTAGGAGATGATGTTCAGGTCGTGTTGGCGGGCTACTTGAGCGACGGGGGCCATGTTGATGTTGAACAGCATTGGGCTGAAGGGGATGAGCCCTGGGGGACACCGCAGATGAGGTTGGTAGCTTTGGAACGGTGGGGTGGGAGGCGGACCCTCTGGGTTCTGTCAGAGAAAGGAGGTGGTCCAGTCTAGGGCTTTTTCCCCGAAATCCGGCTTCTTGGAGGCGTGTTCTTAGTGTGTGGTGGCAGACAGTGTCGAAGGCAGCTGACAGGTCCAGGAGGATGAGGGCTGAGGTTTCGCCGTTCTCTAGTTGGCGTCGGATGTCGTCTGTGGAGGCACTGAGGGCTGTCTCGGTCCAATTACCATGAATTTACCATGTGATTGAGGCTCCGGTATATCAGGGGTATATTTATTAAGATATTCCTGCAGCGCAGGAAGCCACCTTGCTGCGCTGCTTGATAGGGAAAGGGCTGGAATGCACTGTACTTAACATTATACAGCGCATTCCTGTCTTTTTCCTGCGCTGGCACAATGCATGCACTGTTGCACTACAATGCAAGGGTGCCTGTATTGTGAGCAGAATTGTTTTTGTGAAGGAAGGGACACCTTCCAGCACAAAATCAACCCTAGAGGCATGTTCTCTTTCTATGTGTGCTGCAGGATGCAGTACACATAGAAAGAGGAAGTAACAAGGAGAAATAAAGATATTTCTCTTCCTTATGCCTCCACCGGGGAGGCGGAGCATTTTGACAAATTCCTAGATCTACCACTAATGGTATATCTGGAACTGCACCAAAATCCATGGGGAGATGTGTGGGAACACCTGCGCTCCACACAATGGAACGCCCCGCTAGCGCCAGGTAACGCAACGCAGCAATTTGCGCTGCGTTGAGTCATTCTAGATTTATCAAGCTGTGCAGGGCCACAGTGGCCCTGTGTGGCTTGATAAAGTTAAATTAAGAATTGCATCTCTCTTGTGCCCCATTGTGTGGTGAAACCCTTTAATAAATATGCCCCTCAAGGTCCAAAAACGAGGTTGTCAAAAGCAAAGAATCCTGGTAGCCTAAATTGGTGTAACGCATGTGCTACAGGGACTATGTCTTCAAACGCAGAGAATTGTTTAACACTGAACACTATCATCACAACAGCTTCTATGGGTGGCTTTATCAACCATGTGTGTGGAGTCTCCAGAGAAAGATCTGGAGATCTTTGATGAAGGAACATCTTCTTGGCTGAGCTATGTCGCGAGGACACAATTCTATGTGATTAGTTTGGCTGATAATCTGGACACAGAAAGATGCTGAAGCCCTCACTCACTGTGGTCAACAGAGCTCACTGCTCCTCTACACCCCGGTCAAACCTTGGCATGGGCGGCCCCACTCAGAAGGACCTGGAAGTCCACCAACACATGTTGGGACCACTACATGTAGTGTCCCAGGGCCTTGAAGCACAGTGAGGTTGTAATGGTCCACTTGATGGGGGCACACTACCAAGAAAAGGGAAATTGACATTTTCAACAAAGACAAGTGTGAATTATCAAAGAGTCATGCAGTCCACTCTTCTGGTTTGTCCTGTAGAACAAATTGTTTGGACCTTCTAACATCCCTAGACACAAATCTGGTGTTGTAGGAATGGTGTGCCACTGTGAACGAGCTCGAAAATAAATCGTACATTTCACCAGAGTGAGTCGTAGTTGGTCCAGGTTGTTTATTAGCACCAAATGATGACAGTGAACGCAAGATATACAGAAAGAATCCAATATATATTGTACTGAACATAGGTTCCTAGTCATAGGTAGGTCTGAAGAGGGCCCAAAGTAGTGCGATATTTGTGCAACAGACACCTGGACACATTAAGGAACAAAGACCACACACATACGCTGACATGAAAGAATATGCTACTTATTTCCAATAATCCACAGTTTGGTGCAAAGAATAGTGATTGTACATCCCACTGTTGGCTTTAGAGTAATTGTTGAAAGAAATGTTCCAGGAAATGTGGCAGATGTAGATTAAGAGGGCTGTAGAGGTCAGGCAGTGGCTGTTGGAAGCTCCAGGCAGAGTCTTCAGGGTATAGGGCCTTGGTTCATCCCGATGTCCACTGACAGGTGCAGATTAAGAGGGCTGTAGATGTCAGGCTGTTGGAAGCTCCAGGCAGAGTCTCCCGGGTGTAGGGTCTTGGTTCATCCCGGTGTCCACTGACGGGTGTAGATTAAGAGGGCTGTAGATGTCAGGCTGTTGGAAGCTCTAGGCAAAGTCTCCAGGGTATAGGGCCTAGGCTCATCCCGATGTCCACTGACGGGTGCAGATTAAGAGGGCTGTAGATGTCAGGCTGTTGGAAGCTCCAGGCAGAGTCTCCATGGTGTAGGGCCTTGGTCCATCCCTGTATCCACTCACTGGTGTGGATTAAGAGGGCTGTAGATGTCAGGCTGTTGGAAGCTCCAGGCAGAGTCTCCAGGGTGTAAGGTCTTGGTTCATCCCGATGTCCACTGACGGGTGCAGATTAAGAGGGCTGTAGATGTCAGGCTGTTGGAAGCTCCAGGCAGAGTCTCCAGGGTGTAGGGCCTTGGTTCATCCCTGTATCCACTGACGGGTGCAGATTAAGAGGGCTTTAGAGGTCAGTCTGTTAGATGCTCTGAGTAGGTTTTGCAGGGTGTAGGGTCTTGGTTCATCCCTTTACCCGCTGTTGGGTGTAGATTAAGAGGGGCTGTAGAGGTCAAGCTGTTGAAAGTTGTGGACTCCAGGGTGTATGGTTTTTGTTCATCCACAAATTCACTGATGGGTTAAGTGGGTCTTCCAGGATAAGGAAGATCATGCTTAGAGGTTGGGGTAATTCTCCAGGGTGTAGGGCATAGGTTCATCCATGTATTCACTAATGGGAGAGGGTCTCAGAGGATCAGAAAGCGATGGTTTTTAGGAGGGGTAAGTCTCCAGGGTGCAGGGCATAGGTTCATCCATGTATTCACTGAGGGGGGAGGGTTCAAATGGACTGGGAGGATCAGGGAGATCATGTTTAGTGATTGGGATAATTCTCCAGGGTGTAGGGCATAGGTTCATCCATGTATTCACTGATGTGCGAGGGTTCAAAGGGGCTGGGAGGATCAGGGAGATCATGTTTAGAGGTTGGGGTAATTCTCCAGGGTGTAGGGCATAGGTTCATCCATGTATTCACTGATGGGTGTACTGAAGGTTGCAGACTTCTTAAAGGGAGTGTCTCTTGTCCTGATCGTTGAAACTCCCTGTAAATAAAAAAAAGAAAATGAGAGAATCAGGGGTCACTCAAAAAGAAGGATGATGGCTGCACATCAGCAACAATTTGGACTCAATGGCTAAATGTTGCAACAGGAACAAGTGCCAGGCATGTAGGTGCAGAAGACAACCATATCTTCCTTCTTCCAGCCAAGAGGACAGAGTGACACACAGACAAACCCTACTAAGGACAAACACGCGCACAGACAAACCCTACTAATGACACGCACCTACACAGACAAACACTACCATGAGAAGTTGAGAAGACGGTCTTGGGATGGAGCTCAGAGGATGAGGACCTTGTAGAAAACACCTATGGCACTTTCTCAAAGAATGTCAACTGGTAGGAGGGACGGGTGTGCCCTGTACAGTGTGTATCCAAGGCCTGCCTTAAACATGTGGCTGGTGGGGTAGGGCCTGCATGACAAGTTTTGACCCTCATGTGTATGTTAGGCTGCTGGAACATTACCTAGAAACATACATTTTCCATGATCCTTACTTTTTTATTTGACTTTTATGAATAATCATTCTGCTCTTAATGAGATGGATGAACATGAATACAAAGTCAGGGGAGTAACCCATGGGAGGCAGAGGATGTGACATCATAGGAGGAGCCAATGAGGACACAGGGTGATGTCATGATTGGAGCCCATAAGGCTAGGACTGACATCATCAGAGCAGCCTATCAGGGTGAGGGTGGAGTGGGGAGGATCTTAGGGTGGGGCTTGGAGAGTGACATCATGGGAGGAGACCATCAGAGTAGACTTATCTCTCTGAGATCCCACTCTTACAGGAAGCGTACCAACCTTCACTGAGGTTGGAGAGGGGGTGTCTGTGTGTGCCCCTTCCCCCTGCTTTGGGTGAACGTCTTTCTATCCCTGTGTTGCCGCCACTTGGTCAGCAACTATTGGATTTAGAATGAGAATATTGCACATTTAAATCTTCACCAGTTCAACATGACGTGACCTTCAACTCTCTGCTTGGGAAACCCACAATAATACAGAGAAAGAGGTAGAAGCACTTCTCCAAGATAGGCTGAGGAGCCCGGACGATGTGAAAAATACTCCGCTTTCATTGGTCACACTTCCTTCGTTGGCAACCAGTTTAATAAATGCTGTTGCCCTAGAGCCAATAGGTTGTACATCATGTGAAAATCTAGGCAGTAGTTCCCAAACTGGGGTCCGCAGACCCCTGGGGGTCCCCGAAGCCCCTTCAGGGGGTCAGCGACTACTTTGTAAATCAAATAATATTAACAGATTAATGAAAGTGGATATTAATATAGAAGCTAAATGTACAATTGAATATTTTAAAACCTACTGTGAATGCAAAGGAATTTGAAACTGGAGGCTAAAAATGCAATTAGCATCCTCAGATTGATTTGCAGGAGCAGTGCATCAAACAGAATATAGTAAGGATGATGAATGGCCTCAGTTGAATTTAGAAAAGCTCCAACCTTTTTATTAAAATTACATTTTGATTTCTTTTTTATTTATATGTGTTTGCTAATTAAAAATGTGCCATTTGTGTATTTGTTGGATTAATTTTTTTTCTGTATTTTTGTGTATTATTTTGCAGTTCAAATCATCAACATTTCAGTAATGAATTGTGGAGAGGGGATCCAGGATTCTAATATTGACTGAGTCACTGGGTTCCAGTAAGGATTAAGTGGTGGGTCCGTAGAAGTCAAAAGTTTGGGATCCACTGATGTAGAGCAAACGCATTACCAGGAATTACACCTCTGCTGTGGTTCAATTCTGCTCAGGCTTGGGGTGACCTTGGACACCTGCAAGAACCTTTGCTGCTGTGACCTGTTGCGGGAAAAAGACCAGACCTGACCTGGAACACTAAGGAAAGGACAGGAGCTGTTCTGATGCTGGGAATGTCTGCACAAGACCCTGATGACTCAGGTAACCAGGGCTGCCCAGGATCCATGGGATCAGCAAAGCCCAGATGACTGAGAGAATTAAAGACAAATCGTTGCTTCGGTCATGGAGACAATCAAGTCCTCACAATCCCCTTATGCTTATGGTGCCCACAATAATCAGGAGACCTTTCGCTGACACTGCGTGGTTTCAGTTCCATGGGCTGGAAGAGGTCGCCTTCATTCTGGAACAATTTGCATCATCTCTCATTCTCGGACCACAAATATCAGCTTTGTGAATGCAGATGGCCAAGCCTTGGGTTTCAAGAATACCCAAACCTGTGGGTGCCCCAGTCACTGAAAACTTTCCACCACAACTGGTAGTTTAATAAAGAATGACCCCTAAAGATAGCTGCTTACAGAGGACTTCATAGAGTGTTTTTCCACAATTCAGTCTTTCCACTTGCAAAACACTAAAAACCGTTAAGTTGTGTTTTTTTAATTCTTGATCTGTGTCGCTTTCAGACACAAATATTCAGAACACAAGTCACCAGTGACTAGGACACTGAAATGCAGAGGAGTCCTTAGAATATCACATTGACCACATCCTGTGGGACACTTGTTGGTTGGTAGGTGTTTAGAGACCCTTCCATGATCAGACCAGCTGCTTACAATATACACTGAGTTGGTTCGGGTCGGCCTATTCAACAATTGGCTTATTTGAATCCACCTCATTCCACCAATGCCTTAAGACACTGTCAATCAATCATTGATAAAACTGAAGAGAACGGCTCTCTTACCTCATGCTATTGCCTGTTTTTGTGTATTCCTTCCCCTGTTGTAGAGTGCTTGCATTGCAATGCACAAGTGACTATTTTGCATCTTAAATGTACAGTGAACCATCACATGTTTGTGATATTCGGATCTCTATCTCATGAACTCCTTGTATTCAGAAATGATATTATTTTTTGCCTTTTAATGGAAAGCTTTTTAGGTGTGAGCATGACCCTAACATATCGTCGTCCTAAATGTGCTTTTGTTTATGACATCAGGATGGCCATCTTGGACTCAGGCTGCCTCAATATGATGACCTATATACAATTGTTTAAAGATATCACTTGTACATTTTCTCCCCACCCATGCTCAATTTACTATCAGCTTTAAAACGCGTCTCATCCAATCGTTGTTACATAAAAAAACAGAAGCAAGACTCTATGAGGGCTCCCTTGCTATCGAGAAACAAACACAGAACTAAAATTAACTCTTCATTATATAAAGAAACAAAAGCAAGACTAACAACACAGGAATATAATGAAGTCTTCGATACATAAAGAAACAGAAGCAGGACTCTATGAGGGCTCCCATGCTATCAAGAAACAAAAACAGGACTATAATGAAGTCTTCACTATATAAAGAAACAGAAACAAGACTCTAATGAGGGCTCTAATGAGGGCTCCCTTGCTATCGAGAAACAAACACAGAACTATAATGAAGTCTTCATTGTATAAAGAAACAGAAGCAAGACTCTAACAACACAGGAGTATAATGAAGTGTTCGATACATAAAGAAATAGGAGCAAGGCACTAATAAGGGCTCCCTTGCTATCGAGAAACAAAAACAGGACTATAATGAAGTCTTCAATAAATAAAGGAACAGAAGCAAGACTCTAATGAGACCTCCATTGCCATCAAGAAAACCACACAGGACTATAATGAAGTCTTCATTGTATAAAGAAACAGAAGCAAGACTCTAACAACACAGGAATATAATGAAGTCTTCGATACATAAAGAAATAGAAGCAAGGCACTAATGAGGGCTCCCTTGCTATCGAGAAACAAAAACAGGACTATAATGAAGTCTTCAATAAATAAAGGAACAGAAGCAAGACTCTAATGAGACCTCCATTGCAATCAAGAAAACCACACAGCACTATAATGAAGTCTTCATTGTATAAAGAAATAGAAGCTAGACTCTAATGAGGGCTCCCTTGCTATCAGGAAACAAACACAGAGCTATAATGAAGTCTTCATTATATAAAGAAACAGAAGCTAGACTCTAATAAGGGCTTCCTTGCTATAAAGAAACAAACACAAGACTATAATTAAGTCTTCATCATATAAAGAAACAGAAGCAAGACTCTAATGAGGACTCCCATGCTATCGAGAAACAAACACAGAACTATAATGAAGTCTTCATTATATAAAGAAACAGAAGCAAGACTCTAACAACACAGAAATATAATGAAGTCTTCGATACATAAAGAAATAGAAGCAAGGCACTAATGAGGGCTCCCTTGCTATCGAGAAACAAACACAGGACTATAATGAAGTCTTCAATAAATAAAGGAACAGAAGCAAGACTCTAATGAGGCCTCCATTGCAATCAAGAAACAAACACAGGACTATAATGAAGTCTTCATTGTATAAAGAAATAGAAGCTAGACTCTAATGAGGGCTCCCTTGCTATCGAGAAACAAACACAGAACTATAATGAAGTCTTCATTATATAAAGAAACAGAAGCTAGACTCTAATAAGGGCTTCCGTGCTATAAAGAAACAAACACAAGACTATAATTAAGTCTTCATCATATAAAGAAACAGAAGCAAGACTCTAATGAGGACTCCCTTGCTATCGAGAAACAAACAGAACTATAATGAAGTCTTCATTATATAAAGAAACAGAAGCATGACTCTAACAACACAGGAATATAATGAAGTCTTCAAAACATAAAGAAAAAGAAGCAAGACTCTAATGAGGGCTCCCTTGCTAGCAAGAAACAAACAGAACTATAATGAAATCTTCATTATATAAAAAAACAGAAGACTCTAATGATGGCTCCCTTGCAATCGAGAAACAAACACAGGACTATAATGAAGCCTTCATTATATAAAGAAACAGAAGCAAGACTATAATGAGGCCTCCCTTGCTATCGAGAAACAAAAACAAGACTATAAGGAAGTCTTCATTATATAAAGACACAGAAGCAAGACTCTAATGAGGGCTCCGTTGCTATCGAGAAACAAACACAGAACTATAATGAAGTATTCATTATATAAACAAACAGAAGCTAGAGTTTAATGAGGGCTCTAATGAGGGTTCCCTTGCTATTGAGAAACAAACACTAAACTATAATGAAGTCTTCATTATATAAAGAAACAGAAGCAAGACTCTAATGAGGGCTCCCTTGCTATCGAGAAACAAACACAGGATTATAATGAAGTCTTCACTATATAAAGAAACAGAAGCAAGACTCTAATTATGGCTCCCTCGCAAGTGAGTAACAAACAAAGGACTATAATTAAGTCTACACTATATAAAGAAACAGAAGCAAGACTCTAATCGGGCTCCCTTATTATCGAGAAACAAACACAGGACTATAAGGAACTCTTCATTATATAAAGAAATAGAAGCAAGACTCTAATGAGGGATCCCTTGCTATCGAGAAACAAACACAGGACTATAACTAAGTCTTCATTATATAAAGACACAGAAGCTAGACTCTAATGAGGGCTTCCTTGCGATAAAGAAACAAAGACAAGACTTTAATTAAGTCTTCATTATATAAAGAAACAGAAGCAAGACTCTAATGAGGGCTTCATTGCAATCGTGAAACAAAGATAGAACTATAATGAAGTCTTCATTATATAAAGAAACAGAAGCAAGACTCTAATGAGGACTTCCCTGCTATCAAGAAACAAATGCAGGACTATAATGAAGTCTTCATTATATAAAGAAACAGAAGCAAGACTCTAATGAGGGCTTCTTTGCTATAAAGAAACAAATACAAGACTATAAGGAAGTCTTCATTATATAAAGAAACAGTCGCAAGACTCTAATGAGGGCTCCCTTGCAATCGAGAAACAAACACAGGACTATAATGAAGTCTACATTATATAAAGAAACAGAAGCAAAACTCTAATGATGGCTCCCTTGCTATTGAGAAACAAACACAGGACTATAGTGAAGTCTTCACTATATAAAGAAACAGAAGCAAGACTCTAATGAGGGCTCCCTTGCTATCGAGAAACAAACACAGGATTATAATGAAGTCTTCACTATATATAAAGAAACAGAAGCAAGACTCTAATTATGGCTCCCTCGCAAGTGAGTAACAAACAAAGGACTATAATTAAGTCTACACTATATAAAGAAACAGAAGCAAGACTCTAATCGGGCTCGGGCTCCCTTGATCCCTTGCTATCGAGAAACAAACACAGGACTATAACTAAGTCTTCATTATATAAAGACACAGAAGCTAGACTCTAATGAGGGCTTCCTTGCGATAAAGAAACAAAGACAAGACTTTAATTAAGTCTTCATTATATAAAGAAACAGAAGCAAGACTCTAATGAGGGCTTCATTGCAATCGTGAAACAAAGATAGAACTATAATGAAGTCTTCATTATATAAAGAAACAGAAGCAAGACTCTAATGAGGACTTCCCTGCTATCAAGAAACAAATGCAGGACTATAATGAAGTCTTCATTATATAAAGAAACAGAAGCAAGACTCTAATGAGGGCTTCTTTGCTATAAAGAAACAAATACAAGACTATAAGGAAGTCTTCATTATATAAAGAAACAGTCGCAAGACTCTAATGAGGGCTCCCTTGCAATCGAGAAACAAACACAGGACTATAATGAAGTCTACATTATATAAAGAAACAGAAGCAAAACTCTAATGATGGCTCCCTTGCTATCGAGAAACAAACACAGGACTATAGTGAAGTCTTCACTATATAAAGAAACAGAAGCACGACTCTAATGAGGGCTCCCTTGCTATCGAGAAACAAACACAGGATTATAATGAAGTCTTCACTATATAAAGAAACAGAAGCAAGACTCTAATTATGGCTCCCTCGCATGTGAGTAATAAACAAAGGACTATAATTAAGTCTACACTATATAAAGAAACAGAAGCAAGACTCTAATCGGGCTCCCTTATTATCGAGAAACAAACACAGGACTATAAGGAACTCTTCATTATATAAAGAAATAGAAGCAAGACTCTAATGAGGGATCCCTTGCTATCGAGAAACAAACACAGGACTATAACTAAGTCTTCATTATATAAAGACACAGAAGCTAGACTCTAATGAGGGCTTCCTTGCGATAAAGAAACAAAGACAAGACTTTAATTAAGTCTTCATTATATAAAGAAACAGAAGCAAGACTCTAATGAGGGCTTCATTGCAATCGTGAAACAAAGATAGAACTATAATGAAGTCTTCATTATATAAAGAAACAGAAGCAAGACTCTAATGAGGACTTCCCTGCTATCAAGAAACAAATGCAGGACTATAATGAAGTCTTCATTATATAAAGAAACAGAAGCAAGACTCTAATGAGGGCTTCTTTGCTATAAAGAAACAAATACAAGACTATAAGGAAGTCTTCATTATATAAAGAAACAGTCGCAAGACTCTAATGAGGGCTCCCTTGCAATCGAGAAACAAACACAGGACTATAATGAAGTCTACATTATATAAAGAAACAGAAGCAAAACTCTAATGATGGCTCCCTTGCTATCGAGAAACAAACACAGGACTATAGTGAAGTCTTCACTATATAAAGAAACAGAATCAAGACTCTAATGAGGGCTTCCTAGCTATCGAGAAACAAACACAGGACTATCATGAAGTCTTCATTATATAAAGAAACAGTCGCAAGACTCTAATGAGGGCTCCCTTGCAATCGAGAAACAAACACAGGACTATAATGAAGTCTACATTATTTGGTCATGGAGACAATCAAGTCCTCACAATCCCCTTATGCTTATGGTGCCCACAATAATCAGGAGACCTTTCGCTGACACTGCGTGGTTTCAGTTCCATGGGCTGGAAGAGGTCGCCTTCATTCTGGAACAATTTGCATCATCTCTCATTCTCGGACCACAAATATCAGCTTTGTGAATGCAGATGGCCAAGCCTTGGGTTTCAAGAATACCCAAACCTGTGGGTGCCCCAGTCACTGAAAACTTTCCACCACAACTGGTAGTTTAATAAAGAATGACCCCTAAAGATAGCTGCTTACAGAGGACTTCATAGAGTGTTTTTCCACAATTCAGTCTTTCCACTTGCAAAACACTAAAAACCGTTAAGTTGTGTTTTTTTAATTCTTGATCTGTGTCGCTTTCAGACACAAATATTCAGAACACAAGTCACCAGTGACTAGGACACTGAAATGCAGAGGAGTCCTTAGAATATCACATTGACCACATCCTGTGGGACCCTTGTTGGTTGGTAGGTGTTTAGAGACCCTTCCATGATCAGACCAGCTGCTTACAATATACACTGAGTTGGTTCGGGTCGGCCTATTCAACAATTGGCTTATTTGAATCCACCTCATTCCACCAATGCCTTAAGACACTGTCAATCAATCATTGATAAAACTGAAGAGAACGGCTCTCTTACCTCATGCTATTGCCTGTTTTTGTGTATTCCTTCCCCTGTTGTAGAGTGCTTGCATTGCAATGCACAAGTGACTATTTTGCATCTTAAATGTAAAGTGAACCATCACATGTTTGTGATATTCGGATCTCTATCTCATGAACTCCTTGTATTCAGAAATGATATTATTTTTTGCCTTTTAATGGAAAGCTTTTTAGGTGTGAGCATGACCCTAACATATCGTCGTCCTAAATGTGCTTTTGTTTATGACATCAGGATGGCCATCTTGGACTCAGGCTGCCTCAATATGATGACCTATATACAATTGTTTAAAGATATCACTTGTACATTTTCTCCCCACCCATGCTCAATTTACTATCAGCTTTAAAACGCGTCTCATCCAATCGTTGTTACATAAAAAAACAGAAGCAAGACTCTATGAGGGCTCCCTTGCTATCGAGAAACAAACACAGAACTAAAATTAACTCTTCATTATATAAAGAAACAAAAGCAAGACTAACAACACAGGAATATAATGAAGTCTTCGATACATAAAGAAACAGAAGCAGGACTCTATGAGGGCTCCCATGCTATCAAGAAACAAAAACAGGACTATAATGAAGTCTTCACTATATAAAGAAACAGAAACAAGACTCTAATGAGGGCTCTAATGAGGGCTCCCTTGCTATCGAGAAACAAACACAGAACTATGATGAAGTCTTCATTGTATAAAGAAACAGAAGCAAGACTCTAACAACACAGGAGTATAATGAAGTGTTCGATACATAAAGAAATAGGAGCAAGGCACTAATAAGGGCTCCCTTGCTATCGAGAAACAAAAACAGGACTATAATGAAGTCTTCAATAAATAAAGGAACAGAAGCAAGACTCTAATGAGACCTCCATTGCCATCAAGAAAACCACACAGGACTATAATGAAGTCTTCATTGTATAAAGAAACAGAAGCAAGACTCTAACAACACAGGAATATAATGAAGTCTTCGATACATAAAGAAATAGAAGCAAGGCACTAATGAGGGCTCCCTTGCTATCGAGAAACAAAAACAGGACTATAATGAAGTCTTCAATAAATAAAGGAACAGAAGCAAGACTCTAATGAGACCTCCATTGCAATCAAGAAAACCACACAGCACTATAATGAAGTCTTCATTGTATAAAGAAATAGAAGCTAGACTCTAATGAGGGCTCCCTTGCTATCAGGAAACAAACACAGAGCTATAATGAAGTCTTCATTATATAAAGAAACAGAAGCTAGACTCTAATAAGGGCTTCCTTGCTATAAAGAAACAAACACAAGACTATAATTAAGTCTTCATCATATAAAGAAACAGAAGCAAGACTCTAATGAGGACTCCCATGCTATCGAGAAACAAACACAGAACTATAATGAAGTCTTCATTATATAAAGAAACAGAAGCAAGACTCTAACAACACAGAAATATAATGAAGTCTTCGATACATAAAGAAATAGAAGCAAGGCACTAATGAGGGCTCCCTTGCTATCGAGAAACAAACACAGGACTATAATGAAGTCTTCAATAAATAAAGGAACAGAAGCAAGACTCTAATGAGGCCTCCATTGCAATCAAGAAACAAACACAGGACTATAATGAAGTCTTCATTGTATAAAGAAATAGAAGCTAGACTCTAATGAGGGCTCCCTTGCTATCGAGAAACAAACACAGAACTATAATGAAGTCTTCATTATATAAAGAAACAGAAGCTAGACTCTAATAAGGGCTTCCGTGCTATAAAGAAACAAACACAAGACTATAATTAAGTCTTCATCATATAAAGAAACAGAAGCAAGACTCTAATGAGGACTCCCTTGCTATCGAGAAACAAACAGAACTATAATGAAGTCTTCATTATATAAAGAAACAGAAGCATGACTCTAACAACACAGGAATATAATGAAGTCTTCAAAACATAAAGAAAAAGAAGCAAGACTCTAATGAGGGCTCCCTTGCTAGCAAGAAACAAACAGAACTATAATGAAATCTTCATTATATAAAAAAACAGAAGACTCTAATGATGGCTCCCTTGCAATCGAGAAACAAACACAGGACTATAATGAAGCCTTCATTATATAAAGAAACAGAAGCAAGACTATAATGAGGCCTCCCTTGCTATCGAGAAACAAAAACAAGACTATAAGGAAGTCTTCATTATATAAAGACACAGAAGCAAGACTCTAATGAGGGCTCCGTTGCTATCGAGAAACAAACACAGAACTATAATGAAGTATTCATTATATAAACAAACAGAAGCTAGAGTTTAATGAGGGCTCTAATGAGGGTTCCCTTGCTATTGAGAAACAAACACTAAACTATAATGAAGTCTTCATTATATAAAGAAACAGAAGCAAGACTCTAATGAGGGCTCCCTTGCTATCGAGAAACAAACACAGGATTATAATGAAGTCTTCACTATATAAAGAAACAGAAGCAAGACTCTAATTATGGCTCCCTCGCAAGTGAGTAACAAACAAAGGACTATAATTAAGTCTACACTATATAAAGAAACAGAAGCAAGACTCTAATCGGGCTCCCTTATTATCGAGAAACAAACACAGGACTATAAGGAACTCTTCATTATATAAAGAAATAGAAGCAAGACTCTAATGAGGGATCCCTTGCTATCGAGAAACAAACACAGGACTATAACTAAGTCTTCATTATATAAAGACACAGAAGCTAGACTCTAATGAGGGCTTCCTTGCGATAAAGAAACAAAGACAAGACTTTAATTAAGTCTTCATTATATAAAGAAACAGAAGCAAGACTCTAATGAGGGCTTCATTGCAATCGTGAAACAAAGATAGAACTATAATGAAGTCTTCATTATATAAAGAAACAGAAGCAAGACTCTAATGAGGACTTCCCTGCTATCAAGAAACAAATGCAGGACTATAATGAAGTCTTCATTATATAAAGAAACAGAAGCAAGACTCTAATGAGGGCTTCTTTGCTATAAAGAAACAAATACAAGACTATAAGGAAGTCTTCATTATATAAAGAAACAGTCGCAAGACTCTAATGAGGGCTCCCTTGCAATCGAGAAACAAACACAGGACTATAATGAAGTCTACATTATATAAAGAAACAGAAGCAAAACTCTAATGATGGCTCCCTTGCTATTGAGAAACAAACACAGGACTATAGTGAAGTCTTCACTATATAAAGAAACAGAAGCAAGACTCTAATGAGGGCTCCCTTGCTATCGAGAAACAAACACAGGATTATAATGAAGTCTTCACTATATATAAAGAAACAGAAGCAAGACTCTAATTATGGCTCCCTCGCAAGTGAGTAACAAACAAAGGACTATAATTAAGTCTACACTATATAAAGAAACAGAAGCAAGACTCTAATCGGGCTCCCTTATTATCGAGAAACAAACACAGGACTATAAGAAACTCTTCATTATATAAAGAAATAGAAGCAAGACTCTAATGAGGGATCCCTTGCTATCGAGAAACAAACACAGGACTATAACTAAGTCTTCATTATATAAAGACACAGAAGCTAGACTCTAATGAGGGCTTCCTTGCGATAAAGAAACAAAGACAAGACTTTAATTAAGTCTTCATTATATAAAGAAACAGAAGCAAGACTCTAATGAGGGCTTCATTGCAATCGTGAAACAAAGATAGAACTATAATGAAGTCTTCATTATATAAAGAAACAGAAGCAAGACTCTAATGAGGACTTCCCTGCTATCAAGAAACAAATGCAGGACTATAATGAAGTCTTCATTATATAAAGAAACAGAAGCAAGACTCTAATGAGGGCTTCTTTGCTATAAAGAAACAAATACAAGACTATAAGGAAGTCTTCATTATATAAAGAAACAGTCGCAAGACTCTAATGAGGGCTCCCTTGCAATCGAGAAACAAACACAGGACTATAATGAAGTCTACATTATATAAAGAAACAGAAGCAAAACTCTAATGATGGCTCCCTTGCTATCGAGAAACAAACACAGGACTATAGTGAAGTCTTCACTATATAAAGAAACAGAAGCAAGACTCTAATGAGGGCTCCCTTGCTATCGAGAAACAAACACAGGATTATAATGAAGTCTTCACTATATAAAGAAACAGAAGCAAGACTCTAATTATGGCTCCCTCGCATGTGAGTAATAAACAAAGGACTATAATTAAGTCTACACTATATAAAGAAACAGAAGCAAGACTCTAATCGGGCTCCCTTATTATCGAGAAACAAACACAGGACTATAAGGAACTCTTCATTATATAAAGAAATAGAAGCAAGACTCTAATGAGGGATCCCTTGCTATCGAGAAACAAACACAGGACTATAACTAAGTCTTCATTATATAAAGACACAGAAGCTAGACTCTAATGAGGGCTTCCTTGCGATAAAGAAACAAAGACAAGACTTTAATTAAGTCTTCATTATATAAAGAAACAGAAGCAAGACTCTAATGAGGGCTTCATTGCAATCGTGAAACAAAGATAGAACTATAATGAAGTCTTCATTATATAAAGAAACAGAAGCAAGACTCTAATGAGGACTTCCCTGCTATCAAGAAACAAATGCAGGACTATAATGAAGTCTTCATTATATAAAGAAACAGAAGCAAGACTCTAATGAGGGCTTCTTTGCTATAAAGAAACAAATACAAGACTATAAGGAAGTCTTCATTATATAAAGAAACAGTCGCAAGACTCTAATGAGGGCTCCCTTGCAATCGAGAAACAAACACAGGACTATAATGAAGTCTACATTATATAAAGAAACAGAAGCAAAACTCTAATGATGGCTCCCTTGCTATCGAGAAACAAACACAGGACTATAGTGAAGTCTTCACTATATAAAGAAACAGAATCAAGACTCTAATGAGGGCTTCCTAGCTATCGAGAAACAAACACAGGACTATCATGAAGTCTTCATTATATAAAGAAACAGTCGCAAGACTCTAATGAGGGCTCCCTTGCAATCGAGAAACAAACACAGGACTATAATGAAGTCTACATTATATAAAGAAACAGAGCAAAACTCTAACGAGGGCTTCCTTGCTATAAAGAAACAAACACAAGACTATATTTAAGTCTTCATTATATGTAGAAACCGAAGCAAGACTCTAATGAGGGCTCCCATGCTATCGAGGAACAAACACAGAACTATAATGAAGTCTCCACTATTTAAAGAAACAGAAGCAAGACTCTAACGAGGGCTTCCCTGCTATCGAGAAACAAGCGCAGGACTATAATGAAGTCTTCACTATCTAAAGAAACAGATGCAAGACTCTAATGAGGGATCCCTTGCTGTCGAGAAAAACACACAACTATAACTAAGTCTTAATTATATAAAGAAACAGAAGCTAGACTCTAATGAGGGCTTCCTTGCGATAAAGTAACAAACACAAGACTATAATGAAGTCTACAATATATAAAGTAACAGAAGCAATACTCTAATCTGGCTCCCTTGCTATTGAGAAACAAACACAGGACTTTAAGGAATTCTTCATTATGTAAAGAAACAGAAGCAAGACTCTAATGAGGGATCCCTTGCTATCGAGAAACAAACACAGGACTATAATGAAGTCTACAATATATAAAGAAACAGAAGCAAGACTCTAATCTGGCTCCCTTGCTATTGAGAAACAAACACAGGACTTTAAGGAATTCTTCATTATGTAAAGAAACAGAAGCAAGTCTCTAATGAGGGATCCCTTGCTATCGAGAAACAAACACAGGACTATAATGAAGTCTACAATATATAAAGAAACAGAAGCAAGCCTCTAATGAGGGCTCCCTTGCTATTGAGAAACAAACACAGAACTATAATGAAGTCTTCATTATATAAACAAACAGAACCTAGAGTTTAATGAGGGCTCTAATGAGGGCTCCCTTGCTATTAAGAAACAAACACTAAACTATAATGAAGTCTTCACTATTTAAAGAAACAGAAGCAAGACTCTAACGAGGGCTTCCCTGCTATCGAGAAACAAACGCAGGACTATAATGAAGTCTTCACTATCTAAAGAAACAGAAGCAAGACTCTAATGAGGGCTCCCTTGCTAGCGAGAAACAAACACAGAACTATAATGAAATCTTCATTATATAAAAAAACAGAAGACTCTAATGATGGCTCCCTTGCAATCGAGAAACAAACACAGGATTATAATGAAGCCATCATTATGTAAAGAAACAGAAGCAAGACTATAATGAGGGCTCCCTTGCTATCGAGAAACAAACACAGAACTATAATGAAGTCTTCATTCTATAAAGAAAGAGAAGCTAGACTCTAATGAGGGCTGCCACGCTATAAAGAAACAAACAAGACTATAAGGAACTCTTCATTATATAAAGAAACAGAAGTACGACTCTAATGAGGGTTCCCTTGCTATTGAGAAATAAACACAGGACTATAAGGAACTCTTCATTATATAAAGAAACAGAAGCAAGACTCCAATGAGGGCTCCCTTGGTATCGAGAAACAAACACCGGATTATAATGAAGTCTTCACTATATAAAGAAACAGAAGCAAGACTCTAATGATGGCTCCCTCGCAAGTGAGTAACAAACAAAGGACTATAATTAAGTCTACAATATATAAAGAAACAGAAGCAAGATTCTAATCGGGCTCCCTTGCTATCGAGAAACAAACACAGGACTATAAGGAACTCTTCATTATATAAAGACACAGAAGCTAGACTCTAATGAGGGCTACCTTGCAATCGTGAAACAAAGATAGAACTATAATGAAGTCTTCATTATATAAAGAAACAGAAGCAAGACTCTAATGAGGACTTCCCTGCTATCAAGAAACAAATGCAGGACTATCATGAAGTCTTCATTATATAAAGAAACAGAGGCAAGACTCTAATGAGGGCTTCCTTGCTATCAAGAAACAAACACAGGACTATAATGAAGTCTACAATATATAAAGTAACAGAAGCAAGACTCTAATGAGAGATCCCTTGCTATCGAGAAACAAACACAGGACTATAAGGAATTCTTCATTATATAAAGAAACAGAAGCAAGACTCTAATGAGGGATCCCTTGCTATCGAGAAACAAACACAGAACTATAATGAAGTCTTCATTATATAAACAAACAGAAGCTAGAGTTTAATGAGGGCTCTAATGAGGGCTCCCTTGCTATTGCGAAACAAACACTAAACTATAATGAAGTCTTCATTATATAAAGAAACAGAAGCAAAACTCTAACGAGGGCTTCCTTGCTATCGAGAAAAAAACACAAGACCATAATTAAGTCTTCATTATATATAGAAACAGAAGCAAGACTCTAATGAGTGCTCCCATGCTATCGAGAAACAAACACAGAACTATAATGAAGTCTTCACTATATAAAGAAACAGATGCAAGACTCTAATGAGGGCTCCCTTGCTATCAAGAAACAAACAGGACTATAATGAAGTCTTCACTATATGAAGAAACAGAAGCAAGACTCTAATGAGGGATCCCTTGCTGTCGAGAAACAAACACACGACTATAACTAAGTCTTCACTATATAAAGAAACAGAAGCTAGGCTCTAATGAGGGCTTCCCTGCTATCAAGAAACAAACGCAGGACTATAATGAAGTCTTCATTATATAAAGAAACAGAAGCAAGACTCTAATGAGGGCTCCCTTGCTATCGAGAAACAAACACAGGACTATAATGAAGTCTACAATATATAAAGTAACAGAAGGAAGCCTCTAATGAGGGCTCCCTTGCTATTGAGAAACAAACACAGAACTATAATGAAGTCTTCATTATATAAACAAACAGAAGCTAGAGTTTAATGATGGCTCTAATGAGGGCTCACTTGCTATCGAGAAACAAACACAGGATTCTAATGAAGTCTTCACTATATAAAGAAACAGAAGCAAGACTCTAATGATGGCTCCCTCGCAAGTGAGTAACAAACAAAGGACTATAATGAAGTCTTATTATATAACCACCAGATGTAAAATAATGTACGTAAAACAAAGCAGAGGCCCTCTATGCCCTGCATTGTCTTAAAACCACCAGATATTAAACAATGGACGTAAAATAAAGCAGTGGACTCTACACCCAGGATTGGTTTAAAACCATCAGACGTTAAACAATGTATGTAAAACAAAGCAGCGGCCCTCTGCAGCGTTATAAAACCAAATGTAGCAAGCTGGCTGTTTATATAGCATACTAAAAGGTGGTGAACTGTGCAAAGAGGCCACGTATTCCCTTATGAGTGGACAGGGTCTTGCTCTAGCAATCCCAATGCGCTCTTCTTGGTAAGTAGTGTGGTCGAGCAGCCTGAGGCTTATCAGAGAGGAGTGTTAGACATCTGGAAATACACAAAAGTCAATAAATGGTGCACATGACTCACGAAGGAGATCCACACCAATTTAAAGAAATGACACGTATCTTTATATATGTTTAGGTGCCAGAATCAATAGGATCAGGTAAGTATGTTTTGCAAGAGAAATACTTCTACGTTTAAAAAGTTGACAGTGCATTTTCCAGAAGCTGCAATGTTATCCTATGGGAGGAAAAACAAGTACAGCATTCAGGTAGAGTACAACCACTTACAAGACCAATCTCCTGGACTTAAAGTGAGTATGGGGAAAAGTAGAAGGCAGCACCTACAGGTCACCTCCAGCGGCACTAGTGCGGCGGATGCAGTGGTGCAATACAATATCATGGGCCCAATGTTAGTCTACGGGGATCGGTCTTCGTGAATAGAGGCTGCAGGTTTGGACTGGGAGGCCAGTAGGGCTGAACCAGCCAGAGTGCTCAAGTCTTAGGATACTAGGGGGTGTGAGGACGCAGGTGGTACTCTTCTCCTCTGGCCAGGGCGGCCGGGTGCAGAGGGTCTTTGAGGTGTTAGGTTTCTTCATCCGAGAGAACTCACTGTTAAGGGGGCCAGCACATAGAGGCTGCAGGCGGCATCAGAGAGTTCAGGAGGGGCACAACCACGCTGATGCCCTTGGGCCACTTCGACTCGGGCTAGGGGCTCAGGTGCAGTGGTGCTTGGCGGCGTCGGGTTTTGGCGGGTCTGGAGTCCTCATGATTTTTCTTGGGGTGCCTGCAGGATGCAGCAGAGCAGCGGAGCTGCTCCATGAGAATGCTTGAAGCTTTATTGAAGGCAGGAAATCCTCTCAGGCTTTTGGAGGCACAACAGCTTGCAGGACGAGACGGCTTTGGCTCAATTCAACGGGTAACAGCAGACAGGCCGGGAGGGCGGGTGTCAAGTCAATCGCTTTTCTTCAGTCTTTGCTTTAGCAGCTCTTCAGTGTTCTTCTTCATAGGTCAGCAGAAACTGTTTCTTTGGTGCCAGGGGCACCCCTAAATACTGGATTTAAGGGTGTTAGGAGAGTGTAGGGTGGTAGACAATGGGCTGTTGATCTCTGGGGTTACTAGGCCCCCTATATGACCACTTCCTGTGGGAAGTAGGCATAACCCTGTCTCAGAATTCCTACGTTTGCTATCACCAAGATGGCTAACTTTGAAAAGTCCCTTCCACTTCAGGTAGCCAACCTTAGGGGTGGTACTAACCTGAGGGAGAACACGCCTATCTGACTAACTAATGTTCCTGTCTGGCCAGGTGACAAAGAGCTCAGGACAAAGGAGGGGGGGGGGGGGGCAGCATTCTCTCAGGCGAGGGAAGCATAACTCTCATACCAAAGGGAGGTGGGCTCTTTGAAGCTCCTCTGCCTTGGAATGCTACTCTGCAGGTCATCGTGTGGGAGAGGGTGTAAACACCCTCCCCTCTGCCTGGGCAGTAAGCATGAGCGAATTTTGCGGATCTCGCGTTCGCGAATTTTGCGGATTTGCGGATTCGCAATCCGCAAAATCCGCGAATTCCCGCGAATTTGCGGATTTTTTTTTTTTTGTGTTCGCCCGTGTTTCTGCCAGTTCGCGAGGGTTTTGTACACTTTCGCAAATTGCGAACTTACCTGTCGGGTCGCAAGTTTCGCGAACTTGTTGTTTCTACGTGTCCAGCCTGTTTGGGACACTCTTCTTCATCACTGCCACTCTCTGTCACCACTGCCACTCTCTGACTACTCATGCCACCCTCTGGCCCACCCATGCCACCCTCTGTTTCATCACCACACCCTCTGGTTGTCCAGTGTACATTATTTTCGGCAAAGCAAAGCACACCTTCCCTGCCTCAAGTGACCTGAATTAATTTGGGGCTGATTAATGTGTCACAGAATATTTTTTTAGCTGGCACCTGCTTCCTTAGTGCGCCCTGATTAGTGATCTTTTGCACTTGCTAAGTGCTTTCATTGTTGCAAAATTAGTTACAACACCTGCCCTGCCCCAACTGACAATAATGAATTAGGGGCTGATTAATGGATTTTAACTTCCAGCCTGGCTCCTGCTTGTCTCCCTTAGCTGTAATTCAGGACCTTTGTGGCATATGTGTAACTATTCTGAGGTTCAGAGCAGGGTCACATAATAGTTTCAACTGGCAACTGAACTCTGGAGGGGCCCCTCAGGAAGCACTACAGGAAATGGCTACTAATGATGAGCCTGAACTTTTGAACCTGGTAAGTAGTTACTTTCAGTTTTGCTAAGATCGTATTTCTGCAATTTTGCACTTATTCGCGGGGCGCGAACTCACGCGAACTCACGCGAACAGTGCGAGCAGTGCGAGCAAAATCCGCTGCTCGCGGATTTGCGGATTTTGCGGGAGATTCGCAAATCTCGCGGATTTCCCGAAAATCCGCAAAATCCGCGAGCGAAACGGATTTTTCGCCCACGCCTACTGGGCAGTCGTTGTACACATAGGAAAGGCAAAAGAGTGCACTCAGATTGACTTCACGCAACGGAAAAGCAGAAGTGCGCACTCTCAGTCGTTTCACACATTGGAAAGGCAGAGCAGTGCACTCACAGTGACCTCACGCAACGGAAAAACAGAAGTGCGCACTCTCAGTCATTGCACACATATGACAGAACCGGTAAAAGAGGGGGTGGGATTGCTATTATCTATCATGCCTCGATCCAGGGATCATTTCAGGCGGCGCCCTCACAGGCCCACGAGGCACTGGGATTTAAGCTTTCCATATCTAATCATTATACCTTTCAGGGCTGCCTTTTATATAGACCACCCGGATCTAGGTCTCAGTTCCTCGATACGGGGGGTACTTTTCTGGAAGAAGCCCTTTGTACTAAGTCCTTTACCGCTTTAGGAGATTTTAATTTTCATTTAGAAGCAGGAACAGACCCGGACACTTTAGCTCTGGTCGATGTAATGCAGGCCGGCAGGATTGACTCAGGTGGTAGGGGGAGCTACACATACAATAGGGCACACTTTGGATGGCATTTTTACTAATAATCCAGACTTACATTTTAGTCATACAGAGTCCATGGTCTGGTCAGATCACTCAGTGGTGCTTTTTGAGATTCAGCTGGTTAGGTCTAGACAGGACAGGAAGTCTGCCAAGCTGTATAGACCTTGGAAAGAGCTTGATGGAAGGGCGCTGGAGGATCGGCTCACATCCTCTATATTTATACCACCCATAGATGTAAATGAAGCTGCCGAAAAGTACACATACTGGATAGATCAAGCATGTACTACTCTAGCACAGCCCAAACTCTGCCGCCCTACGCGTACCGCACCATCTGCTCCCTGGTTTACCCAGGAGTTAGGAGACCATAAGGTGACCTGTAAAAAACTGGAGCGCCTATGGCGCTCAGACTATCTGCAGGCAGATAAAACTAAACTTAAAGCCAGTCAAAAGATATATAAAGAAATGATTAAGAAGGCTAAAAGTACGTACTTTTCTGCTCAAATTGAGGGAGCCAAAAACTCCACTAGAGAATTCTTCGATACAGTGGCCAGTTTGGTTACTCCTAAATCAGTCATTATTCCCCCAAGTTTGGAACTTTGCGAGACCCTCGCCAAGTTCTTTCTAAACAAAGTGGAGCTGATCTTTTCAGCCTTAGAACATCAAGTGGGGTTGTCTCTTCTTGAAGGAACACATAGGACCACTCTGGTGAACCCACACGAGGCGAAACTCCTGGAGTTTCGTCCGGTGAATTCGGAAGAGATAAAAAAGTTGCTTTTAGGAACAAAATCAGGCTTGCCTCAAGATCCCTGCCCAGCCTCAGTGGCACAACTGGCAGCTACCCCTATATCATACATGTTAACTGAGCTATTTAATTGGATCTTTAATTGTGGAGAATACCCAACATGCTGGAAACGAGTATCAATTGCTCCTCTGCTCAAAAAACCCACTCTCAACATCTCAGATCCCAATAGCTACCGGCCTATAGCCAGGCTGCCACTTCCGGCCAAACTCATTGAGAAAGTCATGAATGCACAGCTATGTGACTTTTTCAGGTCCTCTCAATGCTTGGACATAGCTCAACACGGGTTTAGGGAGGGCCATAGCACCGAGACTGCCCTTATTAAGTCCACGGACGAGATCAGGAAGGCGATGGACGCAGGAGGACGGGCAGTCCTGGTGCTCCTTGACCTATCCGTGGCCTTCGACGCGGTCCATCATAGTATTTTGGTGGATCGTTTAGAAGGCTGCGGAATTCGAGGGACAGCCCTGAGCATGCTGAAGTCCTTCCTAACCGACAGGTGGTGGCCCTGGGAGATTTCGAATCTAGACCATTCAAACTCCCAGGAGGGGTCCCTCAGAGTTCTTCCCTGAGCACCACATTATTTAATATTTACGTTTCCTCCCTCGCCCCGGTGATTCGCTCATTTGGTTTTGAACTAACATCTTACGCAGATGATACACAAATTGTGGTATTCTGCTCCCGGGGAGAGAAGAAGGAATAGCGGCAAGGTTCCAGGACTGCATGACTGCAGTGAGCTTATGGATGGCTGGCAATTGCCTCAAGCTGAATTCCTCAAAAACTGAGGTTCTTCTTTTTGGCAATGGCGTTAATCTCTGGACTCCCAATTAGTGGCCCCAAGATATGGGAGTTCCACCCATTCCGGCAACAACAGTAAAAAACCTGGGTATGCTTATTGATAGGTAACTGTCTTTCAAACCACAGGTTAATGCCCTAACATCCTCCATTCTCTGGCTCATGAAAACTATCAGGAAAATTCTCTCTTTTTTATCCAGCAGTAGCAGGAAAACGGTGGTGACAGCACTTGTGCTGTCCCGCCTTGATTACTGCAACAGTCTTTTCCTGCAAGCCCAGCAAGGGATTCTCAACAAACTACAGATGCTGCAAAATGCAGCTGCTCGACTAATCACTGGCCTACCCAAGTTTCCACCGGTGGCACAGGAATTGAGGAAATTGCATTGGCTCCCAATTAGGAAACGTATAATGTTCATATCACTGTGTATGGTGTTCAAGGCAGTGAATGGACTTGGTCCATCCTTCCTTCAACAACATTTTCAACTGTACACGCCAGGCAGACAGCTAAGATCAGCAAACAAATAGCTAGTTAAGACAGATCGGATCAGGAAAGCTCGATGGGGAGGACGTAGCTTTATTTCTGGAGCCTCCACTATCTGGAATAAATTGCCCCTGGCCCTGAAACAAAGCACTAACCTGATGGCTTTCAGGAAAAACATTACAACATGGCTCTTTGACCTGTAGAAACCAGCGACCCACACAGAGGAGAAATCATATCATTTCAGCGCCAGGACACCGCCCGGTAACAGCGCGCTTTAAAATGGTATAAATAAAATAAAGGCAGAGCAGTGCACTCACAGTGACCTCACGCAACGGAAAGACAGAAGTGCGCACTCTCAGTCATTGCACACATATGAAAGGCAGAGCAGTGCACTCACAGTGACCTCACGCAACGGAAAAACAGAAGTGCGCACTCTCAGTCATTGCACACATATGAAAGGCAGACGGGTGCACTCACAGTGACCTCACTCAACGGAAAGGCAGAAGTGCGCACTCTCAGTCGTTTCACACATTGGAAAGGCAGAACAGTGCACTCACAGTGACCTCACGCAACGGAAAGACAGAGGTGCCCACTCAGTTGTTGCACACATATGAAAGGCATAGCGGAGCACTCACAGTGACCTCACACAATGGAACGGCAGAAGTGCACACTCACAGTCATTGCACACGCAGCAAAGGCAGAGCGGTGCACTCACAGTGACTTTGCACAACGAAAAGGCAGAAAGTGCGCACTCTCAGTCGTTGCACACATAGCAAAGGCAGATCAGGGCACTTCCTGTCAGTACACTCACCGACACCTCGTGCTTGTGCTCACTCCAGAAGGTGACTGGTTGCTCTTTGCGGTAATCGTGGTCCTAGAAAGGAAAGAATCAGTCTATGAATAGACTCTCTTTAGTTGGCGTAGAGTGTGCACTTAACTCAGTGGTCCTACGGGAGAGTTCTTTCTTTAGTTGGCTAATGGTAGGGCACTTACTTTAGTCAGCCTGTGCTCGAGAGTTTACCTCCATCTCCCTACGGTAGGGCACTTACTTTAGTCGGCCTCTGCTAGAGAGTTTACCTTCGACAGCCTATGGTAGGGCACTTACTTTAGTCAGCCTCTGATACAGAGTTTACCTCCATCTCCCTACGGTAGGGCAATTACTTTAGTTAGCCTATGCTAGAGACTTTACCTTTGTCGGCCTACGGTAGGGCACTTACTTTAGCCAGCCTCTGCTAGAGAGTTCACCTTCGACAGCCTATGGTAGGGCACTTACTTTAGTCGGTCTATGCTCGAGAGTTTACCTCGTCAGCCTATGGTAGGGCTCTTACTTTAGTCGGCCTCTGCTAGAGAGTTTACCTTTGTCTTCCTATGGTACGGCACTTACTTTAATCGGCCAGTGCTAGAGAGTTTCCCTTCGACAGCCTACGGTAGGGCACTTACTTTAGTCAGCCTATGCTAGAGAGTTTACCTTCGTCATCCTACAGTACGGCACTTACTTTAGTCAGCCGATGCTAGAGAGTTTCCCTTCGTCTTCCTACAGTACGGCACTTACTTTAGTCAGCTGATGCCAGAGAGTTTATCTTTGTCTTCCTACAGTACAGCACTTACTTTACTCAGCCTATACTAGAGAGTTTATCTTTGTCAGCCTACGGTAGGGCACTTACTTTAGTCAGCCTCTGCTAGAGAGTTTACCTCTGTCAGCCTACGGTAGGGTCCTTACTTTAGTCCACCTCTGCGAGAGAGTTTACCTTGGTCAGCCTACGGTGGGGCACTTACTTTAGTCAGCCTATACTACAGAGTTTACCTTTGTCTTCCTACAGTAGGGCACTTACTTTAGTCAGCCTCTGCTAGAGAGTTTACCTCTGTCAGCCTACGGTAGGGCCCTTACTTTAGTCAACCTATGCTAGAGAGCTTACCTTCGGCAGCCTACGGTAGGGCACTTACTTTAGTCAGCCTATGCTAGAGAGTTTACCATTGTCGGCCTACGGTCGGGCACTTACTTTAGTCGGCCTCTGCAAGAGAGTTTACCTCCGTCAGCCTACGGTAGGGTACTTACTTTAGTCAGCCTCTGATACAGAGTTTACCTTCGTCAGCCTACGGTAGGGCCCTTACTTTAGTCAACCTATGCTAGAGAGCTTACCTTCGGCAGCCTACGGTAGGGCACTTACTTTAGTCAGCCTATACTACAGAGTTTACCTTTGTCTTCCTATAGTAGGGCACTTACTTTAGTCAGCCTCTGCTAGAGAGCTTACCTCTGTCAGCCTACGGTAGGGCCCTTACTTTAGTCAGCCTATGCTAGAGAGTTTACCTTCGTCATCCTACAGTACGGCACTTACTTTAGTCAGCCTATACTACAGAGTTTACCTTTGTCTTCCTACAGTAGGGCAATTACTTTAGTTAGCCTATGCTAGAGACTTTACCTTTGTCGGCCTACGGTAGGGCACTTACTTTAGCCAGCCTCTGCTAGAGAGTTCACCTTCGACAGCCTATGGTAGGGCACTTACTTTAGTCGGTCTATGCTAGAAAGTTTACCTTTGTCGGCCTACGATAGGGCACTTACTTTAGCCAGCCTCTGCTAGAGAGTTCACCTTCGACAGCCTATGGTAGGGCACTTACTTTAGTCGGTCTAAGCTAGAGAGTTTACCTTTGTCGGCCTACGATAGGGCACTTACTTTAGCCAGCCTCTGCTGGAGAGTTCACCTTCGACAGCCTATGGTAGGGCACTTACTTTAGTCCGCCTCTGCTAGAGAGTTTACCTTTGTCGGCCTACGATAGGGCACTTACTTTAGTCGGCCTCTGCTAGAGAGTTTACCTCCGTCAGCCTACGGTAGGGCACTTACTTTAGTCAGCCTCTGATACAGAGTTTACCTTCGTCAGCCTACGGTAGGGCACTTACTTTAGTCAGCCTATGCTAGAGAGTTTACCTTCGACAGCCTACAGTACGGCACTTACTTTAGTCAGCCTATACTACAAAGTTTACCTTTGTCTTCCTACGGTAGGGCACTTACTTTAGTCAACCTCTGCTAGAGAGTTTACCTTTGTCTTCCCACAGTACAGCACTTCCTTTAGTCAGCCTGTGCTAGTTTACTTTCGGCGGCCTACGGTAGAGCACTTACTTTAGTCAGCCTATGCTAGAGAGTTTACCTTCGTCAGCCTACGGTAGGGCACTTACTTTAGTCAGCCTATGCTAGAGAGTTTACCTTCGACAGCCTACAGTACGGCACTTACTTTAGTCAGCCTATACTACAAAGTTTACCTTTGTCTTCCTACGGTAGGGCACTTACTTTAGTCAACCTCTGCTAGAGAGTTTACCTTTGTCTTCCCACAGTACAGCACTTCCTTTAGTCAGCCTGTGCTAGTTTACTTTCGGCGGCCTACGGTAGGGCACTTACTTTAGTCAGCCTCGGATACAGAGTTTACCTACGTCTCCCTACGGTAGGGCACTTACTTTAGTCTATATCCAAATATTAGGAGTCAAGAGGGAAATACAGGACTAGGTCGCCCTCCACTCAGTCAATCAAAAATCACAAAAAAAACCTGGTCCTAAGGGCAATTAATCTTATGGATCTGTGAGCATCTGTGGATTGCCAAAAGGTCATTCCAATCACACCTCTGATTCTAGAGATTATTACCATGTTCCAGTCTATTGCCAAAATAAAAAATAGCCAATCTCTGATAAACATGTAACCAGACAACACAGTACAAACATCCACTAGAAGGACAACATTTGAAAAAATGTGTGAATAGTTTGATGACACCTCACGGGCGCACCACCAATGGGACCCCTGGTTGGTACTCACCAGGATGGCCCTGTTCTCATCATCGGTGTCACCTAGCTTAACGTAAACGTGTCCGAAACCCAAAGGAAAAGGAGACAGTGAATGGGAGTGATGCGAATACTACCTATCGATTCGCACTCAGGCTGTGAGCTGAGTGCGAATCGATAGGTAGTATTCGCATCACTCCTTTTTATGTATATATGTTTACTGTTGGCAACAAGAGAATGCGAATAAAAGGTTTCTGTATCTTGTATGCACAGTAGTCGTTGTGTTATATGTTGAACGTTGTTAGTCCTTGTCACATATAAGTTTTTGCGTACACTGCACCATTCACTGTCTCCTTTTCCTTTGGGTTTCGGACACGTTTACGTTAAGCTAGGTGACACCGATGATGAGAACAGGGCCATCCTGGTGAGTACCAACCAGGGGTCCCATTGGTGGTGCGCCCGTGAGGTGTCATCTAACTATTTACACATTTTTTCAAATGTTGTCCTTCTAGTGGATGTTTGTACTGTGTTGTCTGGTTACATGTTTATCAGAGATTGGCTATTTTTTATTTTGGCAATAGACTAGAACATGGTAATAATCTCTAGAATCAGAGGTGTGATTGGAATGACCTTTTGGCAATCCACAGATGCTCACAGATCCATAAGATTAATTGCCCTTAGGACCAGGTTTTTTTTGTGTTTTTTTTTGTGATTTTTGGTTCACTTACTTTAGTCACCTGTGCTACAGAGTTTACCTTCGAGAGCCTACGGTAAGGCACTTACTTTAGTCAGCCTGTGCTAGAGAGTTCACCTTTGACAGCTGTGGTAGGGTACTTACTGAAGACAGCCTCTGCTGGAGAGTTTACCTTTGTTGGCCTACGGTAGGGTACTTACTTTAGTCGGCTGCCAAGGGGTGGGTTCGAAACACTCTGCATTGTAGTCCCTGTGTGTGGTGGATGTTCTCACTGGTTCAGGTGGAGGTGGGTTCATTTCATCAAATGATTCCTTACTGAAAGGACAAAAACACAAGACATGAACATGAGTGCAGCAATGAGAAATCCACAGAGCCTGGCAGGAGGCAACACACTGCATGACATTCATGTATCTTCATTTGTTTCAATGCCAGTGCAAAACCCTGGACGCACGTTGGTTCATAACCAATAAACCCAGTTTCCAGTTGAAACCGGTGGAGTCCAGTGATTTCTTGCAGTCCTAATGGTCTCCCACCCCTCGACTATGCCTTGTGATTTCAGAGATACAGACTCTTAAAGTTTAGGGGCTTTTACAGTGCTTAACTTGAGCAGGTGTTTGCCAGGGCTCAGCACAGAAACTCAATGTAGAGCACCAGGACTCAACGGTGGTGACTACATTTGCAAGTGACCTCACTGTGCAGTGGCCAGACAGTTCTACATCCTGCATTCAGGAACCACTGCTGCTGTAAAACCTTTGCTAGTTGTGAGTGACGCACACATATTTACTTTGAGTCTGGCACTGCTACCACAGCAATGGGGCCATGATGCATGTGCCAGTTAAGGCATCTCTCAGTACCCCCACACACCTCCAAGCATGGACAGGCATTGACTTGCTTCCCCACAGTTGCCTTCTACCACAGCAGGCCTGGCTATGCTCTCCTTCCTGCACACCTCATGATGAACCATTCGTTGGTGTGGGACCAGCCCACAGCTCTACAGTTTGTGGGTTCCCATTCAGATACACGTTCACAAATGCAGACAAAGAGCATATAGGAGCTCTCAGGCTGAGCCAGGGAGAAAGGCAACCTGTCCAGCCATATTTTTGTAATTGAATTTTGGTACTTGTAGACTAGTTCATTTTGTACTATGAATAAAGGTCTACAAGTGACAAAAAGCAAAAGAAAAACTGCATAAGCTGCTCACAATGCACAGGCGCCAAACTCGGGGTCAATTCAGCTCCGCATGAAGAGGAAATGCTGCTAATTTGAAACATGTACAAATCCAATGTGAATATTGCAATTTCTATAGAATTATGAAACCAAGGTAGGTGCCAATGGGTAACATATTCCAGAGTAGTGAATGAAACAGATAGGTCATAAGGGCCCAACCGAAACAGTGATGGTTAGTGATCTTGGTAGGTCGTTCCATAGCTGCACGGCAAGACAACAAAGGTCTAGTCCCCAACCCACACCCACCTGTACCGCAGAACAACAAAAAGTAGAAGGGCTCTTACATGCAACAAGGTGCATGTTAAAGATCTGAAAGGCCCAGCCTCCAAGCCACACCCGTCTGTACAGCCGAAGAGCAGAAAGAGGAACAGCTCTTAAATGCAACGAGCTGCATGTCGTGGCCTAGCCACAACCCGCGCGCATCTGTACAGCAAAGCATCAAAAATGCAATAGGGCTCACATTAGGAAAGTTTGAGCTATTGGTGTTATAAATGAATTATTTTTATTTATGTGTTTTTTTTTAAATAGCTAAATTAATAGCTTTATCATTTACAATGCCTATAGTTATAACTTTCGCAAATGTGACACCTATAGCATTTGCAATGCAACATGTTTTGTATTTACGTGACTTAGATGTATTGATATTACAAATAACAATGGCTTTTAATTTTTTTAAATAATTAATACTTAAATAATTAATTTAATTTGTAATGGCAATAGTTTAAACTTTTGTAAATAAAATTTGTGAAGATTATGCTCAGTGTTTTTTATTGTGACGAAAATCCAAGAACAGAAGTGAAATATTAACATCTTTTTGTGATTTGTAATAAAGCGTCAAAGCTTGAAAAATTGAAAGAACATATTTGAACCAGTGATGCTGTGGTTGCGCTGAGTGGTGTGTGCATCGGTGTAGCTGTTTGGTGGGTGCATTGGTGGAGCTTAGTTGGAGCATCGGTGGAGCTGTATGGTGGGTGCCACGGCGGAGCTGTGTGGTGGGTGCCACGGCTGAGCTGTGTGGTGGGTGCATTGGCGGAGCTGTGTGGTGGGTGCATTGGTGGAGCTTAGTTGGAGCATCGGCAGAGCTGTGTGGTGGGTGCCTCGGTGGAGCTGTGTGGTGGGTGCCTCGGCGGAGCTGTGTTGTGGGTTCCTCGGCGGAGCTGGGTGTTGGGTGCATCGGCGGAGCTGTGTGGTGGGTGCATCGGCGGAGCTGTGTGGTGGGTGCATCTGTGGAGCTGTGAGGTGGCTGCATCGCTGGAGCTGTGTGATGGGTGCATCGCTGGAGCTGTGTAGGTGGAGCTGTGTGGTGGGTGTATCGGTGGAGCTGTGTCGGTGGAGCTGTGTGCATCAGTGGAGCTGTGTGGTGGGTGCATCGGTGGAGCTGTGTAGGTGGAGCTGTGAGGTGGGTGCATCGGTGGAGCTGTGTCGGTGGAGCTGTGTGGTGGGTGCATCGGTGGAGTTGGGTGGAGGGTGCATCGGTGGAGCTGTGTAGGTGGAGCTGTGTGGTGGGTGCATCGCTGGAGCTGTGTAGGTGGAGCTGTGTGGTGGGTGCATCGGTGGAGCTGTGTGGTGGGTGCATCGGGGGAGCTGTGTAGTTGGAGCTGTATGGTGGGTGCATCGGTGGAGCTGTGTGGTGGGTGCATCGGTGGAGCTGTGTAGGTGGAGCTGTGTGGTGGGTGCATCGGTGGAGCTGTGTGGTGGGTGCATCGGTGGAGCTGTGTGGTGGGTGCATCGGTGGAGCTGTGTAGGTGGAGCTGTGTGGTGGGTGCATCGGTGGAGCTGTGTGGTGGGTGCTTCGGTGGAGCTGTGTGGTGGGTGCTTCGGTGGAGCTGTGTGGTGGGTGCATCAGTGGAGCTGTGTGGTGGGTGCCTCGGTGGAGCTGTGTGGTGGGTGCCTCGGTGGAGCTGTGTTGGTGAAGCTGTGTGGTGGGTGCATCGGTGGATCTGTGTCGGTGGAGCTGTGTGGTGGGTGCATCGGTGGAGTTGGGTGGTGGGTGCATCGGTGGGGCTGTGTCGGAGGAGCTGTGTGGTGGCTGCATCGGTGGAGCTGTGTGGTGGTTGCATCGGTGGAACTGTGTGGTGGTTGCATCGGTGGAGCTGTGTGGTGGGTGCATCGGTGGAGCTGTGTGGTGGGTGCATCGGTGGAGCTGTGTGGTGGGTGCATCGGTGGAGCTGTGTGGTGGGTGCATCGGTGGAGCTGTGTGGTGGGGGCATGTGTGGTGCGGGCATGTGTGGTGGGGGCATGTGTGGTGGGTGCATCGGTGGAGGTGTGTGGTGGGTGCATCGGTAGAGATGTGTGGTGGGTGCATCGGTGGAGCTGTGTGGTGGGTGCCTAGGTAGAGCTGTGTGGTGGGTGCCTCGGTAGAGCTGTGTGGTGGGTGCCTCGGTAGAGCTGTGTGGTGGGTGCCTCGGTGGAGCTGTGTGGTGGGTGCCTCGGTGGAGCTGTGTGGTGGGTGCCTCGGTGGAGCTGTGTGGTGGTTGCATCGGTGGAGCTGTGTGGTGGTTGCATCGGTGGAGCTGTGTGGTGGTTGCATCGGTGGAGCTGTGTGGTGGTTGCATCGGTGGAGCTGTGTGGTGGTTGCATCGGTGGAGCTGTGTGGTGGTTGCATCGGTGGAGCTGTGTGGTGGTTGCATCGGTGGAGCTGTGTGGTGGGTGCATCAGTGGAGCTGTGTGGTGGGTGCCTCGGTGGAGCTGTGTGGTGGGTGCCTTGGTGGAGCTGTGTAGGTGAAGCTGTGTGGTGGGAGCCTTAACGGAAATTACAACTCTCAAAACAAAAAAATTCTATCCTTTAACGATGCTGGATAAATTATGACAAGTGCTTGCTACTGTTCCAACAGATACATGCAGAATAATATGTAGGACGTTATTCTGGAAGGAAAACTAAATCACAGAAAAGAAAAGAGTACTAACCGTAAATGAGAGAGGTTTGTTTGTTAACATCTGCATTGGGAGAAGGTTTTGTTAAACCTGTCGGTGTTTAATTAATACCGAAGCTACACTATATTTTAAGGAATGACGAATTTTAAAGGCCTGCTTAGAAAATGATAAGTAGCAGGGCAAAATAAATCGCAACAATGTGTGCAGAAAGGAAAGAAAATATATATGAATGTTGTCTGGGCACGGCAACAGCACATGGCAACATAACTGCGCCTTAGCTAGCTACTACACAGTGCACTCAGTACTTAAACCAAAACTTCGAAAAGCCCTCTTAAGAAGCATGGTATTCGTGGTCCTAAGTTATTGAGGCACATTTTTGGGGGAGATGTGTTCCCAAAAGACGGCACACTGATTCACTCAAAAAATGGTTTTACTGACAGAGCGGCATTTATCTTTACAGAAAAGGATACAGCATGCATTCCATGTTTGTTTTCAAGCAGAGCATAAACAGTTGTTGCAGCAAGGGACGGGAAGATTAGGAGACGAAACTGAAAGTACGGCCGGCAGGCCATGAATAATTAGGGGGTGACAAATGCGCTGGGAGGGCTGCCTTTGATGTGGTAATGTGAGGCAGGCAGGCAGGCGGCTGGTGGCATTGTGCACGCGCTTTTTAGGACTTGCGCTTGCGCAATGACCTAAAAAGCACATGCACTCAAAGGAATCGCCAGTGGAATCGCCAGTGGTGGTTAAACACTGGATAAGCCCCTATAGAGCTTCCAGCTGTGCGCATGCGCACAGCAGGCGAGCCGTAAATAGAGGAACAGCTCTTGTATGCAACGAGCTGCATGTTAAAGATCTCAAAGGCCCAGCCTCCAAGCCACACCGTCTGTACAGTCGAACAGCAGAAACAGGGAACAGCTCTTGAATGCAAAGAGCTGCATGTTGCAGCCCACCCTCCAAGCCACACCCGTCTGTAGAAGTCGAACAGCAGAAAGAGGAACGGCTCTTGAATGCAACGAGCTGCATGTTAAAAATCTCAAAGGCCCAGCCTCACCCATCTGTACAGTCGAACAGCAGCAAGAGGAACGGCTCTTGAATACGACGAGCGGCATGTTAAAGATCTGAAAGGCCCAGCCTCCAAGCCACCCACGTCTGTAGAAGTCGAACAGCAGAAAGAGGAACGGCTCTTGAATACGACGAGCGGCATGTTAAAGATCTGAAAGGCCCAGCCTCCAAGCCACCCACGTCTGTAGAAGTCGAACAGCAGAAAGAGGAACGGCTCTTGAATGCGACGAGCTGCATGTTAAAGATCTCAAAGGCCCAGCCTCCAAGCCACACACGTCTGTAGAAGTCGAACAGCAGAAAGAGGAACGGCTCTTGAATGCAACGAGCTGCATGTTAAAGATCTCAAAGGCCCAGCCTCCAAGCCAGACCCGTCTGTAGAAGTCGAACAGCAGAAAGAGGAACGGCTCTTGAATGCAACGAGCTGCATGTTAAAGATCTCAAAGGCCCAGCCTCACCCTTCTGTACAGTCGAACAGCAGAAAGAGGAACAGCTCTTGAATACCACAAGCGGCATGTTAAAGATCTCAAAGGCCCAGCCTCGAAGCCACACCTGTCTGTACAGTCGAACAGCAGAAAGAGGAACGGCTCTTGAATACGACGAGCGGCATGTTAAAAATCTCAAAGGCCCAGCCTCGAAGCCACACCCGTCTGTACAGTCGAACAGCAGAAAGAGGAACGGCTCTTGAATACGACGAGCGGCATGTTAAAGATCTCAAAGGCCCAGCCTCCAAGACACACCCGTCTGTAGAAGTCGAACAGCAGAAAGAGGAACAGCTCTTGAATGCCACAAGCGGCATGTTAAAGATCTCAAAGGCCCAGCCTCAAAGCCACACCCGTCTGTAGAAGTCAAGTGCGGATGTAGTCATGGTGGGGGCCGTCACTTGTGGCAAGACCTCTTTAATGGGTAACTGCAGAACAGAGGTCCCGCCAAAAGTGCGGGTCCCTGCCATGACTGCGAGCTCCAGCACAAGTTTGCACTCCCTATGTGACCAGTCCCCAAGTAACTTGTTGTGCACAAATGGAAGGGATGAGGTTTTTAAAAAAATAATTCTTTATTCAATAACGTGAATTGATTAGAGGGTGGTTCTCACTCAGCACATAAGGACTGGGATGAGAAAGATGGCCAAAGTGGTAAAGTATGATATGATGCTGGACCAGTTGTAGTGATGGGGTAAGGGAAAATAGGAGGTGGGTTGGGTGGATGGCTTCCGGTTCTGTGGCAACTTCTTAGTAAGCCAAAGTCAGAAGAGAGAATAAAAGATTTGGCTATTTCATAGATTTGAAACTCAAAATACAAATCTGAAACAAAACAGAATCAATCGATTGCCGCTCACGGATTACTGTTGCCTGTCACTGGATTGCACAATCGTTTTGCCGCCCTGGTGTGAATTTCGTCTCCTCCCTGAAGCGCTTCTGCTGGTGTGAGCGCATTCCGCAGTCGGCGGAATTTGTCATCGCTCCCAGCTTGAAGCCCTTGCAGGTTGAGGTTCGTGGGGAGTGTTTTAGAAGGGAACCGACCGGGGGACTGCGAGGCCCAGCATTCCTCAGTCAGCGCAGCTGGTGCCTCTTTCCCCGGCGGTCACGCCCCCCGCCTCCACGTACATTACTGACGCAAGCTCCACCGCGACGCGGGAGGCGCGCGGGACGGAGCTCGGGGCGAAGCCGTTAGAGACCGGTGGAGACTGGACTGGGCTATACCCCCTGGCCCTAACCTTGCTACAGCAAATCCACCTGATAGTGACGCTTGCTGAAGATAAGGTGCTATGTCCACGCGGGAGTATAGAAGTAGGGCAGCCAAAGGGAACATGCAAAATGGGACACTTGATGATTTTATTTCCAGGACCAATACCGCCATAGACATGGAGATCAACAAAATGCAGCATAGGGTCTCCAGTGAACTTGATGCAGCTAGAAAGCTATCCCAGGGGCTGGCCTTGGCCAAAAAATCCTCTTTAGGGCACTTTGCCTTTGCCAAAACACCTGACCGCCCAATGGGTCCAGCTCCCATTTTGACGCAGGCAGTTATCCACCAGCCAGCAGTCGTATCCCTTCCAGCATCGAAGGTGGGGTCTCCATATTCATCCCCTCCCATCCTTAGTCCATCATTGGGTGGGGTGGCTGGGGTTGAGGCTAGGGTTGAGGGGGCCCCTTTGGAGACAGTATCGATTGTTAAGCGTAAGGTAATGAGCGGGAGGATTTCCCTTACCCCCCCAAAAGGGTGCCACCCATAAACGAAAGCGTAATAATACTTCTGCTTATTCTAGGAAAAAGGCTAAGGTTGCAAAGGCTCAGTTACCCTCTCAAGCACTATCTCAGGTATCCCACGCACGCCTTCCCATGGGAAATACTTGCCCTCCAGTATTAGAATCTAGTTCAGTAAAATCGGTGAGCGAATATGATGATAATCTCGTAATAGAAAGTGAGAATGGTGGGGTACCACTTTGCACAATAGAAGGAAAGGATGTGGAATTTTTAGCGACAAAACTTCTAACCCCCCTGGAAGTTAGACTTTCACGAATAGAAACTCAGTTGCTCGAGACAGAAAAAAGCATCCTAAACCTAGCCACCTTGAGCATACCTGATAATAAACCATCTAGTCCACCAGTTGTTACTCACACCCCATTAGTACCTGCTGCTATTACACCAGTAGCTCCGGTGGTTAAACCCATTCCGAAACTTCGGCACAAGGTTATTACAAGCACTTCTGCTAACAGGGTAGCGGAAGGTACAAATCAGCTGCCGACTCAACCTGCACCAGCCCCGAAAGCCATGGCAATCCCGAGGGCCAAAGATCACAACACATACCACTCCACTCCACAGAGAACAAAACCTACTAAAAATCATTATAGGGGCTATGTTGATCTTCCCCCAGATGTAAGACCGTATGTAGTTGTGTTAACAGGGTTCCGGAAATTCCATACCAACAGCAGGAAGATTTTGGATCATTAAAAAACAAGGTAATCCATTGGCTTAATGTAAACAGATAAAAGGGTAAAAAGTGCCTTCAAGGGAATTCGTTTGAAATGATGTTTGTTGATTTTAAATTGATTTAGAGGGATGATATACTAATCCCTATATGTAATTAATACACCACATACGGTATTTTGAATGACTTTAACAGAGTCTTTAACATATAAACAACATATAAACAACAAGCACAAGGGTGTTTTTTAGAAAAATAGAATTTATCAAGAAAATTTAAGTGGTAAATAATGTCGCAATGCTAAAATGGAATGGGACCAGGACAACTGGTCTGAAATGACGGCTGCCCTTGCACTTCGAGATGCCCGGAAATTCTGGCAAATCGTCAAGCATGGTTCAGCTGAACCTATAGCGGCAGTAGAAGCAAATATTGCATCTGCTGTTTGGGAGGACCACTTTAAAACCCTGTATAGTGCGCCCGATTTGGACCAATTGGGCAACCCACTCGAACTATCAATGGCCCAATCCACTGAAAGTGTATCCCCCATGGATGGGTTCACTTTGGAGGAACTCACTATGGCGATTATGGGCCTCGCTGCTGAAAAGGCGCTGGGCTTAGACAAGCTCCCAGGTGATCTATATAGGCATGAAGCTAAAATCTGGGCCCCGTATCTTAGGGTGCTGTTCAATGCGATTCTGAATGGAATGACGATCCCCCAACTTGGCTGGGGGCAGAGCTAGTCCCCATATTTAAGAAGGGCTCGCCTCTGCTCCCAGCCAACTACAGGCCAATAAGCCTGATAGACGTTTCTCAGAAGCTTTTTACTAGGCTAATTCTGGATCGTCTGTCGGAATGGATGACGGAATATGATATTCTGAGTCCATTCCAAGCGGGGTTCCGAAGGAAGGTTTCCACCATAGACCAGGTCTTCCGGCTCGCCCTCATCTTTTGGAAAACGGTACAGTTGGAGGGTGGCAGCCTCTACAATGTATTTGTGGACTGAGGGCGGCCTTCGACCTGGTTCCCCTCAGAAAACTCTGGGAGGTGTTGACCAAACTGGGGGTCCCTAAGGGCTTGTTGGAGATGATTATTCGTCTCCATACTGCCAACTTTGCACAGGTGAGGTGTGGCAAGGAGGGGGCACTGACGAACAGGTTCCCCGTTGACAGGGGGGTAAGGCAGGGTTGTGTGCTTGCACCGACCCTGTTCTGCCTCTACGTCAACGGGGTTATCTCCCACCTGGACGGGGTTGCTAACTCCGACGCTCCTAAGCTGGCAAGCAGCAGGGTGCCGGCGATTATGTTCGCTGACGACACCCTGCTGCTTTCAAAGTCTCCAATGGGCATCCAGCGCATTCTTGACGGCTTTGTGGATTTCTGTGGGGAACATGGTTTAGAAATTAACACCCTAAAACCAAATTTATGGTCTTCAATCCCCCACCAAAACTCCGCTCAAGCCCTAAGATCGGGCAAAGCAGACTCGAAAGGGTGCGTACCTTTGAGTACCTTGGAGTCCTGTTAAATGAGAAAATGTCCTGGTGTACACACCAAGAGAAAGCACTACTCAAATTGGCTCAGTACTCGGTGGGATTATGAAGCTTGTGGGAAAAAACAGGTCATCTATCCAACCTGTTGGCCCACCTCTCCAGATTTATAGGGCACAGGCAAGGGGGGCTGCCATGTATGGCTGTGAGCTCTGGGGTCACGCAGTCTCTCCAGACCTGGTGAAAGAGGAGAACAAGTTCATCAGGCGGGTGGTAGCACTTCCCCCCAGTACGCCTCTTGTCCCACTAAGGCTAGATCTGGGGATGCGACCTCTTGATGAAGGACTGGCATTGCGTCCCTTGGCTTATTGGCGTAGGTTGCGGGCAGTTCCAGAACTGATTAGCTATAGGCTGGGGCTCCAGGAGGTGCTTGCTATGCCTAACGTAGGGAAAATTAAATGGTTTAAATTTATTAAAACGGAGTTGGAGGGTCTAGGCCTTTCGACTCTCTGGTCTGACCCTTTATCCACTTGCCCATTAATTCCCAAAAAGAGACTGGCAAAGGTTTACTACGACAATAAATTAGCGGCACTCTGTCGTCGACAAAACCTTGGGACATTCACAGAGTCATTTTTACGCATCAAGGACATCTACAGCTTTGAACCAGCCTTGGATAAATTATATCCTGCCTTACTCAGGAAACTCTATTTGCAATGGAGGCACGGGACACTTCCACTTCGAGCCCTTACTAGTAAGTGGAGTGAATCAGCAGTCAGCCTATGTCCGGCTTGCAGAGTGGCCTATGAATCTGAGCTGCACATAATTTTTTTCTGCCCGGCTTATAACGTGACCCGTAAGAAATGGATTGTTCCTGTATGCAGGAATTTGGGGTTCGCAGAGTGCCTGGCCGCGTTTAGAGTGCTGAAAACAGACTTGTCGGATCACATTGTTTTTGCAGTGGCTAAATATCTAGGTGCGATGTGGTCCCTGAGAAGACAGTGTCTTAAGGCCGGTCACTGAACTTTACTGTAGTAAAAATGTGATACCTTGTACTAATGAAATATTTTTAAGGACTCCGATGGACCTTGGAATGTTTTAATGTTTTAAATGTCTTAACAGTTTTATGAAATGGTTCCTTAATATCTTTTATGGTGATAAATTACTGAAATAAAGATTTATGAATGAATGAATCAAAATGGCGAATTATCATTCAAGAAAAATGGAACAAAGTATAGCTTCATTTGAATGAGGACAAGCGGCTGTCAGTAAAGAGAAGCGCAGGAAGCCAATGTCGGGCCGGAGTCGAGATACCGAACAAGACAGGAAGGAAACTTAAGAAGAAGTCTTAGCAAGACAAAGTGGCAGTAGAGACAAGAACCGCAGGAAGGAAGCCAATGTCGGGGTCAGAGTCAAGATACCAAACAAGACAGGAAAGAAACTCCAGAAGAGGTCTTAGCAAGAGAAAGTGGCAGTGGAGACAAGAACCGCAGGAAAGGAAGCCAATTTCAGGGCCGGAGTCAAGATACCCAACAAAGAAAGGAAGGAAACTCCAGAAGAGGGCTTAGCAAGACAAAGTGGCAGTGGAGACAAGAAGCGTGAGAAAGGAAGCCAATGTCGGGGCTGGAGTCAGGCTACCGAACAAGACCGGAAGGAAACTTCAGAAAAGGTCTTAGCAAGATAAAGTAACAGTGGAGAAAAGAAGCGCAGGAAAGGAAGCCAATGTCGGGGCGGGAGTCAGGATACCCAACAAAGACAGGAAGGAAACTCCAGAAGAGGTCTCAGCAAGACAAAGTGGCAGTGGAGACAAGAAGCGCAGGAAAGGAAGCTAATGTCGGGGCAGGAGTCAAGATACCAAACAAGACAGGAACGAAACTCCAGAAAAGGGCTTAGCAAGACAAAGTGACAGTGTAGATGAGTTGCGCAGGAAAGGAGGCCAATGTCGGGGCCGGAGTCAAGATACCCAACAAAGAAAGGAAGGAAACTTCAGAAGGCTTCTTAGCAAGACAAAGTGACAGTGGAGACAAGAAGCGCGGGAAAGGAAGCCAATGTTGGGGCCGGAGCCAAGATACCGAACAAGACTGGAAGGAAACTCCAGAAGAGTTTTCAGCAAGACAAAGTGACAGTGGAGGCGAGAAGTGCTGGAAAGGATGCCAATGTTGGGCCGGAGCCAAGATACCCAACAAACACAGGAAGGAAATCCAGAAGAGGTCTTAGCAAGACAAAGTGAGAGTGGAGACAAGAAGTGATGTAAAGGAAGCCAATGTGGGGGCTGGAGTCAGGATACCCAAAAAAGACAGGAAGGAAACTCCAGAAGAGTTTTCAGCAAGACAAAGTGGCAGTGGAGATTAGAAGCGCAGGAAGCCAATGTTAGGGGCTAGAGTAGACATACCGGAGAAGATAGGAAGGGTACTCCAGATGAGGTCTTCGCAAGACAGACAGCACAGATGACCAGTGGCTGCCAGTGAAGAGAAGCACAGGAAGCCATTGACGGAGCGAGAGTCAACACAACAAACAATACAGCAAAGCAACTCCAGAAGAGGTCTCAGCAAGACAAACAGAAGAGATGATCAGTGATTGCCACTCAAAAAAGCAGAGGAAGCCATTGTTGGGCGGGAGTCAACATAACAAAAGGAAGGAGGAAACTTCAGAGGAGGTCATATCAAGACAACGCAACATTGTATGGAATCCACAGAAACACAGTAATTGTATCCTTTTATGTCACCATTGGTGCTGGTGTTTGAAGCAAGACTTGGCAGGCGGCACTGAGCCCGCTTCCACCTGCTCGCGGGCGCAGTGCATCCGCTAGGAGCCCACTGGCTTTCAACAGTAGCACATTGTCCTTGTTGGATTACCTCTGGAGCACATTTTGTTGTTTGTGGAGCTCTATTCACAAGGAACAAAATACAAGGCCAGAAGCAGTCAAAGGATCATGGAAACCACCGCCAGTGACAGCGATGAGCCGTGAGCCCGTTCCCACACACATAGAACATCTTTATAGCAGTTGTGATGACATGCTTGGGACTAAGATCCTGCCGTAGTTGGCATGTGGTTATAGACCAGAGCCCTCCTTTGGGGGGTGGGGTGTAGGAGGGGGGGGGGCGAAGACATCACTTCTTGCTTGGCTCAAGTCTTCCTAGGCTGCATCTGTGATCTGGTATGGAGCTTCAGCTGAGTACCTCAATACCACAAGGAAGTCATTCCAACCTCTATGCTTAGGCATGCTAGCGACCATTGACACTACTACATCACCTCAAGAAATACAGTGTATTATGATATCCTTGTCTTGACCGGTGGTATCGGTTCCAGGTTCGTCACTCCTTTTCCTGGTCAGTAGATTGAGACGGTACCGTGTACTATGATATCCGTGTCTGGGCCGGTAGTATTGGTTCCAGGTTCATCACTCCTATCTCTGGCCAGTAGTTTGAGACGGTACCTTGTACTATGATATCCGTGTCTGGGCCGCCAGTATTGGTTCCAGGTTCGTTCCTCATTTCCCTGGTCAGTAGATTGAGACGGTATTGTGTATTATGATATATGTGTCTTGGTCGGTAGTATTGGTTCCAGGTTCGTCCCTCCTTTCACTTATTAGTTTGAGAAGGTACCATGTACTATTATATCCATGTCTTGGCCGGTAGTATTGGTTCCAGGATCGTCCCTCCTTTCCCTGTCCCGTAGATTGAGACTGTACTGTGTACTATGATATCCGTGTCTTGGCCGGTAGTATTGGTTCCAGATTAGTCACTCCTTTCCCTGGTCATTAGACTGAGACGGTACCGTGTATTATGATATCCCTGTCTGTGCCAATAGTATTGTTTCCTGGTTCGTCACTCCTTTCCCTGGTCAGTAGTTTGAGACGGTACCGTGTGATATGATATCTGTGTCTTGGACGGTAGTTTAGGTTCCAGGTTCGTCCCTCCTTTCCCTGGTCAGTAGTTTGAGATGGTATTGTGTGCTATGATATCCGTGTCTTGGCCGTCAGAATTGGTCGCAGGTTCGTCCCGCCTTTACTTAGTCAGTACTTTGAGACGGTACCGTGTGCTATGATATCCGTGTCTTGCCCGATAGTATTGGTTCCAGGTTCGTCCCTCCTTTCCCTGGCCAGTACATTGAAACGGTACAGTGTACTATGATATCCGTGTCTTGGTCGCTAGTTTAGGTTCCAGGTTCGTCCCTCCTTTCCCTGGCCAGTACATTGAAACGGTACCATGTACTATGATATCCATGTCTTGGTCGGTAGTATTGGTTCCCGGTTCATCTCTCCTTTCCCTTGTTAGTAGTTTGAGATGGTACTTTGTAATATGATATCTGTGTCTTAGCGGGTAGAATTGGTTCCAGAATCGTCCCTCCTTTCCCTGGTCAGTAGATTGAGACGGTATTGTGTACTACGATATCCGTGTCCTGGCCGGTAGTATTGGTTCCAGGTTCGTCCCTCCTATCCCTGGTCAGTAGTTGGAGATGGTACTGCGTATTCTTAGATCCACGTTTTGATCACCACTTGTTCACCACCTGGTCCCGGGATGCTCATCCTGAACCTTGCTTTAGACCTCGCTGGCCAGGTGCACACTTTTCCCCCTTGGCCCAGTACTCGCCGGTTCTGTCCAGATAGTTGGCCTTGCGTGGCCTGGTGTTGTAAGACACCATCTCGCCCTGGCTCCTGGTACTTCTGGAAGCACCTCTTCATCTGGGTAGGGTGTGCATCCCTTCTAGTGGTCATACCTCCTGCCCGCCAGTCTGGGTCAGAGCGAGAGGGCATCTGGGCATGGCTTTGAGGGCTTCTGGACCTAGCTTTGAGGAGCTCCCAAAGATGCCCTCAGCTCTGGACAGTCGCTGCTAACAGCAAAGCAGGACTTTGAGGTTAATTCAAGGTGCTTGGCATTCTCCGTATCCATTGGATGTGTTTTGGCCCTTTCCTTGTCCATGTCAATATTGGGGACCCTTTGAAAGGACCACTCCATGTGTACCTGCTGCAGAACGATGGTTGACGGACCCTCTACGTGACATTTAACCTGACGCCTGTGTCAGACGAGGCCACGCCCCGCCCCTGGTCACCTTTCCATGAGCTTCAGAGCCACCAGGGCAGTCATCTCAACCATCAAATGTTGGGGCGCTTACACAGTCAATGCTTGTCATAGGTGGGGGGGTATATATGCCCCACATTAACAGCTTCACAGAGAACACACCATTATTTTTTTGTTGCAGTTTTATGAAGCGAGAACTCGACCCGAAGATATTGGGACGCTTTACACGGTTACATCAACAAGGGTCACATTCATTGTTACAGCACCAGAAGATTAAATGGTGTCTCCATAATCATAGGATGTTGAGCCAACGCCGAGACTCTAAGCTGGTTCCCTAGTTCCAAAGTCGGCAGCTCTGGCCGGAGCACCAGGCGTTCTCCAACCTGTCCATCGGCATGGACACGACATCTTTACGGTCACCTGAAATGTTCCGAACCCTCCACTTGTCCTTTTATGCTGCTGTGCTGTGTTCACGCCTTTCAGAGAAGTCCCCCCTATGTACCAGGCCTTTCAGTAAACATACCACACCAGTGCAATGCTCACCACCCTAGAAAGAAACGCCAAGTCCTCAAAGTAGAGGTGTTTGAATGTACGGAGCAGGCTGCAGTCCAGCAGTCAAACAAACTAAGCCCTTTTAGGGGCGAAGAAGGTCGGCTAAAACAAACTGTAGTAACACCTTACGTACAGACGATGCACAATGTAGGGCGGGCACTAAAAGGCTCAGACTTCCACGACAACACCGGAGCTAAAGGCCACACCCAGCTGCAAGCCTGTCCACACAGGACCCTGTCAGCTGCAGGACCATCCGCACAGGTGACCCTGTCAGATGCATGTCCATCAGCACAGGTGGCCCGGTCAGCTGCAGGACTATCCGCACAGGTGACCCTGTCAGATGCATGTCCATCAGCACTGGTGACCCTGCCAGCTGCAGGACCATCCGCACAGGTGACCCTGTCAGATGCATGTCCATCAGCACAGGTGGCCCTGTCAGCTGCAGGACTATCTGCACAGGTGACCCTGTCAGATGCATGTCCATCAGCACTGGTGACCCTGCCAGCTGCAGGACTATCCGCACAGGTGACCCTGTCAGATGCATGTCCATCAGCACAGGTGACCCTGTCAGATGCAGGACCATCCGCACAGGTGACCCTGTCAGATGCATGTCCATCAGCACAGGTGGCCCTGTCAGCTGCAGGACTATCTGCACAGGTGACCCTGTCAGATGCATGTCCATCAGCACAGGTGACCCTGTCAGCTTCAGGACCATTTGCACAGGTGACCCGGTCAGTTGCAGGACCATCCGCACAGGTGACCCTGTCAGATGCATGTCCATCAGCACTGGTGACCCTGCCAGCTGCAGGACTATCCGCACAGGTGACCCTGTCAGATGCATGTCCATCAGCACAGGTGACCCTGTCAGCTGCAGGACCATCCGCACAGGTGACCCTGTCAGATGCATGTCCATCAGCACAGGTGGCCCTGTCAGCTGCAGGACTATCTGCACAGGTGACCCTGTCAGATGCATGTCCATCAGCACAGGTGACCCTGTCAGCTTCAGGACCATTTGCACAGGTGACCCGGTCAGTTGCAGGACCATCCGCACAGGTGACCCTGTCAGATGCATGTCCATCAGCACTGGTGACCCTGCCAGCTGCAGGACCATCCGCACAGGTGACCTGGTCAGCCACTGGCCCACTCACACAGGTGACCCTTTCACCCGCTGGCCCATCCGCTCAGGTGACCCTGTCAGCTGCATGTCCATCTGCACATGTGACCCGGTCAGCCGCTGGGCCATCCACACATGTGACCCTGTAAGCCGCTGGTCCATACACACAGGTGACCCTGTCAGTCGCTGGCCCATCCGCACAGGTGCCCCTGTCAGCTGCATGTCCATCAGCATAGGTGACCCTGTCAGCTGCAAGTCAATCTGCACATGAGACCCTGTCAGCCGCTGGTCCATCCACACATGTGACCCTGTCAGCCATTGGTCCATACACACAGGTGACCCTGTCAGTCGCTGGCCCATCCGCACAGGTGTCCCTGTCAGCTGCATGTCCATCAGCACAGGTGACCCTGTCAGCTGCAGGACCATCCGCACAGGTGACCCTGTCAGCTGCAGGACCATCCGCACAGGTGACCCTGTCAGCTGCAGGACCATCCGCACAGGTGACCCTGTCAGCTGCAGGACCATCCACACAGGTGACCCTGTCAGCTGCAGGTCCATCAGCATAGGTGACCCTAACACAAAATGCACAAAAGCATACTCAAATTTAAAGAAAGCCTTAACAAAACAACCAAGAAACAGAGCAGAGGTAACCGAATTAAGGAAAACTTACGCACAGGCAATTAAACAAAGGAAAAAGGAGTTACAAGTAAACCTCTGGAAACAACTCCTAAAAAGCAGTACCCTAAAAGACAGCACATCCTTCTGGGAAACAGTTAAAACTCCTTTTTTAACTGATAATAATGCTGGCCCCTCTTTGGATGTTGCTATAACTGCAGAAGACTGGGTACAGCACTTCTCAGGGGTTTTTGGGGAGATTGAGCCCGAAGACTTAACTTCTCAAGATCCTCTCCCGTTGGTGCAATACCCGATAGAGATACAATTCACACTCAAAGAAACAACTAATGCTATAAAATCTGCAAAAAATGGCAAAGCACCGGGACCAGACTCTATTCCTATGGACCTCTACAAAATTCTACCTGAACTATGGGCTCCCCTTCTGACTAAAGTGTTAAACGCAGCAAAAGACACTGGCCTTCCTGACTCTTGGTCAACCTCGATCCTGGTCCCCATTTTTAAAAAAGGCAACAGAGACAGTCCAACCTGCTACCGCCCCATATCCCTCTTGGATTCAACTGGAAAGATGCTAGGGCGTATACTTCTAAATCGACTTCAGGAGTGGTCAAAAGAGCAAGGGGTACTCTCAGACCTCCAATACGGCTTCAGAGCCGGGCTAAGCACCGTGGATCAAGTCCTAAATTTAACATTACTTGTAGGAAAATATGTAACAGCGAAGAAATCGTGCCTACACATGGTGTATGTCGATCTTACAGCAGCCTTCGACTGTGTGGGACACTCGAAGCTCTGGACAATAATGCTACAAATGGGGATAGAACCACCTATAGTAGACATCCTCCGTGAGCTATACTCTGGCGCTACGGGAAAGGTCAGATATGGAATAGCAGGACAACTAACTAACAGCTTTCCAATTCAGAAAGGGGTCAGACAAGGGTGCGTGCTGGCCCCTTTCCTATTTACACTTTATACGAATGGTTTAGAGGCTGCACTGCTTAAGGGCGTTAAAGATCTGCCGGAAGCCGGTCGTCGACAGATTCCAGCGTTACTATACGCCGACAACGCGGTAATACTGGCAAGAACACCTGTCCAGCTTCAGAGGGCCCTAAATAATTACTGTACCTTTATGACCAGTCTCGATCTAAAAGTGAACATAAGGAAAACTTATGTAATGCACATTGGCAACAGAGGGAACAAAGAGAAAAAAATCTTTGTGGACAACCTGCCTCTTGAAAGAACTAACATCTATCCTTATCTTGGTATAACTATTGATGAGGCGTTTAATTGGAGAGAGGCAATTAATTCCAGAAAGTTAGCTCTCATAAGAACAGTCGGCGCTTTAAAAGCATTTTCACTTCGTTTGGGAAAAAGACCACCCAACGAAATGATTAAGATATACAATGCAAAATCTATCAGCACAGCCACTTTTGGAGCAGGAGTCTGGGGTACAACTAATGTAGAGCAACTCCAAAAAATCGAAAACTCCTTCCTAAAGTTTTTATTGGCTGTTCCCAAAAGCACCACCACATTTGGTTGTCACCTTGAACTCGGAGTACACTATATATCGGACATCATTAAGATTCAGCCTATCATGCTATGGCGTAGAATTTGGGCCAGAGAAGAATGCCACCTTACAAGAACAATAATAGAGGACTGCATGAAACTAGACCATATGAATAAGATAAAATGGTTGGCATATGTAAAATCTTTTTTCACTGACATCGGCCGTCCGAGTTTCTTTGAAGACCCACCATCTGTAACAGACATTTCAAAAAAAGATCTAAAAACACTTTGTCTGTCACATTTATCTGAACTCCGAATGCTGTGTGAAATAGGTAAACCCTCAGTACAACAATGCTTAATGATACAGCTGGTCCCAACTATCCAACCTTATTTACAGTACCATTTGTCGCAATATGAAAAGTTACTCCTCACTCGTTTCAGGCTTAACATATATCATTTTTTGGTTCTATTTCCCATTCAGAATGTATGGACTCATAACACTGCAGTGTGTCCGTGTGACTCTATGTCCCCACAGTCTACAATACATGTCACATTTTTTTGTAAATTTTATATGGAACTACGCAGGAGGTGGATATTACCACTACTAAAAGTTATGAACATCCGTAGATGTCGCCCTGCCTATTTAGCCCTGCAACTTCTGGAAAATTCTTTGATGACAAAATCTGTGGCACAATATCTAAAATTATGCATTAGGCACCGTACGAACCTGTAATGATGTGTAATAGTTTTAATAATTTTTCTACAATGAATGAATAATGATTTTTAATATTTATTGTGTTTTTATGTACTTTTATGGTTTTCACATATGGAACCCGAATAAAGATATTTTGATTTGATTTGACCCTGTCAGCTGCAAGTCAATCTGCACAGGTGACCCTGTCAGCTGCAGGTCCATCCGCACAAGTGACCCTGTCAGCTTCATGTCCATCCGCACAGGTGACCCTGTCAGCTTCATGTCCATCTGCACAGATGACCCTTTCAGCTTCATGTCTATCTGCACAGGTGACCCTGTCAGCTGCATGTCCATCTGCATATGTGACCCTGTCAGCCGCTGGCCCACTCACACAGGTGACCCTGTCAGCCGCTGGCCCATCCGCACAGGTGACCCTGTCAGCTGCATGTCCATCTGCACATGTGACCCTGTCAGCCGCTGGTCCATCCACACATGCGACCCTGTCAGCCATTGGTTCATACACACAGGTGACCCTGTCAGTCGCCGGCCCAGCCATACAGGTGTCCCTGTCACCTGCATGTCCATCAGCACAGGTGACCCTGTCAGCTGCAGGACCATCCGCACAGGTGACGCTGTCAGCTGCAGGACCATCCACACAGGTGACCCTGTCAGCTGCATGTCCATCCGCACAGGTGACCCTGTCAGCTGCATGTCCATCCGCACAGGTGACGCTGTCAGCTGCAGGACCATCCACACAGGTGACCCTGTCAGCTGCATGTCCATCCGCACAGGTGACCCTGTCAGCTGCAGGACCATCCGCACAGGTGACGCTGTCAGCTGCAGGACCATCCACACAGGTGACCCTGTCAGCTGCATGTCCATCCGCACAGGTGACCCTGTCAGCTGCAGGACCATCCGCACAGGTGACCCTGTCAGCTGCAGGACCATCCGCACAGGTGACCCTGTCAGCTGCTGGCCCATCCACACAGGTGACCCTGTCACCTGCAGGCCCATTTACACAGGTGACCCTGTCAGCCGCTGGCCCATCCACACAGGTGACCCTGTCAGCTGCATGTCCATCAACACAGGTGACCCTGTCAGCTGCAGGTCCATCAACACAGGTGACCCTGTCAGCCGCTGGCCCATCCATACAGGTGACCCTGTCAGCTGCAGGTCCATCAGCACAGGTGACCCTGTCAGCTGCAGGTCCATCCGCAAAGGTGATCCTGTCAGCTGCAGGTCCATCTGCACAGGTGACCCTGTCAGCTGCAGGTCCATCCATACAGGTGACCCTGTCAGCCGCTGGCCCATCCATACAGGTGACCCTGTCAGCTGCAGGCCCACTCACACAGGTGGCCCTGTCAGCCGCTGGCCCATCCACACAGGTGACCCTGTCAGCTGCTGGCTCATCCACATCGGTGACAATTTCAGCCGCTGGCCCATCCACACAGGTTACCCTGTCAGCCACTGGCCCACTCACACTGGTGACCCTGTCAGCTGCATGTCCATCGGCACATGTGATCCTGTCAGCCGCTGGTCCATCCACAGATGTGACTCTGTCAGCCGCTGGTCCATACACACGTGACCCTGTCAGTCGCTGGCCCATCTGCACAGGTGACCCGGTCAGTCGCGAGCCCATCCGCACAGGTGACCGTGTCAGCTGCAGGTTTATCAGCACAGGTGACCCTGTCCGCTGCAGGTCAATTCGCACAGGTGATCCTGTCAGCTGCAGGTCCATCCGCACAGGTGACCCTGTAAGCTGCAGGTCCATCCATACAGGTGACCCTGTCAGCTGCTGGCCCATACACACAGGTGACCCAGTCAGCCGCTGGTCCATACACACATGTGACCCTGTCAGCTGTAGGACCATCCGCACAGGTGACCCTGTCAGCTGCAGGACTATCCGCACAGGTGACCTGTCAGCTGCAGGTCCATTTGCACAGGTGAACCTGTTAGCAGCAGGTCCATCCACACAGGTGACCCAGCCAGCTGCTGGTCCATACACAGGTGATCCTGTCAGCTGCAGGTCCATTTGCACAGGTGACCCTGTCAGCCGCTGGCCCATCCACACTGGTGACCCTGTCAGCTGCATGTCCATCAACACAGGTGACCCTGTCAGCTGCAGGTCCATCCGCACAGGTGACTCTGTCCGCCACTGTTCCATAAACAGGAGACCCTGTCAGCTGCAAGCCCATCCACACAGGTGACCCTGTCGGCCGCTGGTCCATAAACAGGTGACCCGGTCAGCTGCAGGTCCATCCGCACAGGTGACCCTTTCAACTGCGGGTCCACTCACACAGGTGATCCTGTCAGCTGCAGGTCCATCCGCACAGGTGACCCTATCAGCCGCTGGCCCATCCACATAGGTGACAATTTCAGCTGCTGGCCCATCCACACAGGTGATCCTGTCAGCCGCTGGCCCATCCACACAGGTGACCCTGTCAGCTGCAGGTCCATCCGCCCAGGTGACCCTGTCACCCGCTGGCCCACTCACAAAGGTGACCCGGTCAGCCGCTGGTCCATAAACAGGTGACCCTGTCAGCTGCAAGCCCACTCACACAGGTGACCCCGTCAGCAGCTGGTACATAAACAGGTGATCGGGTCAGCTGCAAATCCATCCGTACAAGTGACCCTGTCAGCTGCAGGTCCACTCACACAGGTGACCCAGTCAGCTGCCGGTCCATTCGCACAGGTGACCCTGTCAGCTGCGGGCCCACTCAGACAGGTGACCCGGTCTGCCGCTGGCCAAACCATACAGGTGACCCGGTCAGCCGTTGGCCCATCCACATAGGTGACCCTGTCAGCCACAGGTCCATACACACAGGTGACCCTGTCAGCCACTGGCCAAACCACACAGGTGACCCTGACCTGGCTTAAAGATGCATCTGACCCGGACATTACTGCCCTTATGCAATTGGGATATGCCCTCTATAGGATGGACAAACCACAAGGTAGAGGAGGGGGCTTAGCCATTCTTCTTAAAAACCACTACCAATGTAGGGTCAGCCCGATCACGATATCCAACTGTGAGAGTATGTACTTCTCCTTGGATTTTGAACCCACCGCCACTTTCTCAGGCATTCTTATTTACCGCCCCCCTAACCAAATAGGAGATTTTCTCGGCTCACTCCACTCAAAAGCCGCTGAATTAGTGATCACTCATCCCCATTTCTCACTATTAGGAGATGTTAACATCCATTTGGATGACCCCTGCAACATGATGGCCAGATCCCTGGTAGATGATCTGGCAGCTCTTCAAATTACACAGAAGGGCTACCAACCCACTCATGAAAAAGGTCATCTCCTAGACTGGGTATTTAGCAATGACCAAAGACTAGAGTTAGGTACACCTCTGCCCCTCGTCTGGACAGACCACTATTTGATTCCGATACAATGGACACCAGTTATCTCAGCACCAATTGTCCCCCGCACTGTCTTGCAGGGGAGAGAATGGTCAAAAATTTCCATGGACCAGTGGACTGAATCCCTGTCCCTTGCTCCCCCCCCCAATTGGGAACAGACCCTACATCTCTTTACGACAATTATACCAATTGGTTGCATACAGCTCTGGACCATGTCGCGCCCCTGAGAGAGCTCAAAGAAAAAACTAAATCAAGAGACTCACCTTGGTACACTCCCCAACTCAAAGAGTTGAAAAGAGGCTGTAGGAAATTGGAACGAACTTTGAGGCTCTCCCGCAAAAATTCAGATAAACTCAACCATCAAGAGGCAATTAAAAAATACAAAGCAGAAATTAGAAATTCAAAAGCCTTTTATTTTGAAAGCAAAATTACCAGTGCCTCTAATTCCTCAAGTGAAATCTTCAAAATTGCAAAATTCCTCATAGATACCCCGACCATTCCCCCCAATCCCAATAAAACCCAACTACGGTGTGACAATCAGGCAGAATATTTTTACAGGAAAATACAGAACATCATTTCCAACTTTGATTCAGCCACTGGGGCCACTGATAACAGAACTACTCCATCATATTCTACGCCTCAGACACTGGATGAATTCCCTCCACTTAATGAGGACTCACTTGATATCCTAATGCGGAAGGTCAAATCTGGGTCACCCAGCGATCCTGCCCCCCCCTGCTATCTAACTAAGATCACAGACATCATTAGGCCTGTCATTCTTAAAGTCCTAAATTCCTCTATTACCACAGGTATAGTCCCAACGGCGTGGAAATGTGCACAAGTTAGAGCACTATTAAAAAAAACCACCCTGGACCCAGATAACATGGCCAATTATCGTCCAATCTCACTTCTCCCCTGGGTCAGCAAACTGTTGGAGAAACACATTAATGCCTCCATTACTCAATATCTGGAAGACAACCTCCTGCTTCATGAGTCCCAAGCAGGATTCCGCCCAAAGTTAGGAACGGAAGCTGCCCTTCTGACAGTGACTGAGGTGGCAAGGAAACAGATGGATCGAGGCAGCACTGTAGCAATCATGTTGCTTGATCTTAGTGCCGCCTTGGACACCATCAATACCAGCATTCTTCTCCACCGCCTACGCCAAATAGGAATCTCAGGGAAGGCCATACTTTGGCTCCAATCTTTTTTGGAGAATCGTTCGTTTGAGGTAGTTGAGAGCAATGCCCACTCAAAAATCTGGCCCCTTGATCAAGGCGTACCACAGGGCTCGTCTTTGAGCCCTACCCTATTTAATGTGTATCTACAACCCCTCGCTGACATTGTGCATTCGTTTGGTCTAGACATTGTAACCTACGCCGATGATACACAACTGGTTGTATCTATGAACCAGCCTAATACCTCCCCCCCTAACCTCACTAAATGTTTAGTAGCAATAAATCAGTGGATGACTTCCTCACACCTAAAGCTCAATGGCGAGAAAACTGAGCTTATGATCTTGGGCAACTCACTCACTCCTGGTCCTATGTTAGAATGGCCCCCTAGCATGGGAAACCCGCCTCAACCTAAAACCCAAATAAAGAGTCTGGGCATGTGGCTGGATACAAAGCTAAATTTCAAGCAACAAGCTACTGTCCTGTCCGCCACTTGCTTTGGCCTGATGCGGATGCTTAGGAAAGTGTTGCCACTTCTACCCTTCCAAGCACGCAGAATCATGGTGCAAGCCATTATTCTATCTCGATTGGACTATGGAAACTCTCTATATTTGGGAGCTCCTATCTCCACCACAATGAAACTCCAGATTACCCAAAATGCAGCTGCTCGCCTCCTCTTAGGCCTGAGCCGGCGAGAATCTGGTACAGCAGCTTTGAAGGAACTACACTGGCTGCCCATCAAGGCCAGAGTTTTGTTCAAATCTATGTGCATTATGCACAAGGCCATGTGGAGGACCGCTCCATCCATGATCTGTTCTCTGGCAACCCCTTATCTTCCTTATAGATCCTTGAGATCTAGTTCAGCCTTCTTGGCCACTGTAAACAGAACCAAACGGGCCAGATGGGGCGGGCGATCCTTCTCTTGGAATGCCGCCAAGGCTTGGAACTCCTTGCCGGATATCCTTCGCGGCGAATCTAACCTGCTGAAGTTCCGGAAAGACTTGAAAACGCTCCTCTTTATCTAACTTGGCTCTCTGGCCCTCTCTTGACTCAGACAATATAGCGCTACGAGGCCTCCGGGTTGTCTGCGCTTAACAAAACACTATTAATAATAATAATAATAATAATAATAATAATAATAATAATAATAATAATGCAGGTCCATACACACAGGTGACCCTGTCAGCCGCTGGCCAAACCAGGTGACCCTGTCAGCTGCAGGTCCATACACACAGGTGACCCTGTCAGCGGCGGGCCCACTCACATAGATGACCTTGTCAGCCGCTGGCCCACACAGGTGACCCTGTCAGCCGCTGGCTCATCCACATAGATGACAATTTCAGCCGCTGGCCAATCCACACAGGTGACCCTGTCAGCCACAGGTCCATACACACAGGTGACCCTGTCAGCCACTAGCTAAACCACACAGGTGACCCTGTTAGCTGCAGGTCCATTTGCACAGGTGAACCTGTCAGCCGCTGGCCCATCCACACAGGTGACCCTGTCAGCTGCAAGTCCATCAGCACAGCTGACCCTGTCAGCTGCATGACCATCTGCACAGGTGACCCTGTCAGCTGCAGGTCCATTTGCACAGGTGAACCTGTTAGCAGCAGGTGCATCCATACAGGTGACCCAGCCAGCTGCTGGTCCATACACAGGTGACCCTCTCAGCTGCAGGTCCATCCGCACAGGTGACCCTGTCAGCTGCATGTCCATCAGCACAGGTGACCCTGTCAGCTGAAAGGTTCATCCGCACAGGTGACCCTGTCAGCTGCATGTCCATCAGCACAGGTGACCCTGTCAGCTGAAAGGTTCATCCGCACAGGTGACCCTGTCAGCTGCAGGTCCATCGCACAGGTGACCCTGTCAGCTGCAGGTCCATTTGCACAGGTGAACCTGTTAGCAGCAGGTGCATCCATACAGGTGACCCAGCCAGCTGCTGGTCCATACACAGGTGACCCTCTCAGCTGCAGGTCCATCCGCACAGGTGACCCTGTCAGCTGCATGTCCATCAGCACAGGTGACCCTCTCAGCTGCAGGTCCATCCGCACAGGTGACCCTGTCAGCTGCATGTCCATCAGCACAGGTGACCCTGTCAGCTGAAAGGTTCATCCGCACAGGTGACCCTGTCAGCTGCATGTCCATCAGCACAGGTGACCCTGTCAGCTGAAAGGTTCATCCGCACAGGTGACCCTGTCAGCTGCAGGTCCATCGCACAGGTGACCCTGTCAGCCACTGGTCCATAAACAGGTGACCCTGTAAGCTGCAAGGTCATCCACATAGGGTGACCCTGTCAGCCGTTGGCCCACTCACACAGGTAACCCTGTCAACTGCAAGTCCATCTGTACATGTGACCCTGTCAGCTGCAGGTCCATACACACAGGTGACCCTGTCAGCTGCTGGCTATAACCATACAGGTCTCATGTCAGTTTCTGGCCCATCCAAACAGGTGACCCGGTCAGCTGCTGGCCCACTCACACAGGTCTCCTGTCAGCTGCTGGCCCATGGCCAGTTCATGCAGTCCCCTCTGAGTCTCAAGCCGAATCACACAGGTCCCCTCTGAGCCACCGGTTCAGTGATACAGGTCCTCTTTCCACCATTCACACAGACAACCTACCAGTCGCTGACACATTGACATGGGTTTCCGATCAGCCCTCCTTGGGAGCCACCTACCAGAGTTCTTACCTTCTTTTGGCTACACCAGCCCAGAGTGATTTGACTGTCTCACTGCTAAGAGCCAGATTGAGGTTTGGTTCTACTCCATGTTGTACTTCGCAGGGACACACTAAACTACATCGCTTCTAGCTAACACCGTCCTCTCAGAGACATGTGACCAAGAGAGAATCACTTGAAATCTGTATCTTCCTCTCGGCCACCAAGGTGGAGAGTCAGGAGGCCGCTTCCCCTCTCTGGCCAATGCCTAGCCATCTAGGGTTCGGTTTGTCTTTGTACTCAACCTGGCATCCCTGAGGCGTTCCTGGATTGCGTTCATACACTGCTGCCAGGATTAGTTTGATTGGTTAAAAGGCCTGCCTATAACTGCTTTAGATATTTAAACAACAGGGGGTGGTGATGGACAGAGTTTCTGAATTAAGCAGAATACTCTCACCCAGTCAAGAGATCAGGGCTTAATCCAACACCGTTTTTTAGCTCACTGCACCATCCCAGCTCAGAACCTTTCTTTCACTGGGAAGGAAACAAGCTTCCGGGGACCGGTTTCTGCTTTAGGGGATGTTCTGAAAACCGCCCTTATGGACCAGGCGAGACACTGACGAGAAGCTGCACATTGATCCATTAATGGATGTTGAGTCATAACCAGTTTGAAGATGACCCTTTACCATGATGGAAGCAAAGGCCTTGTTAGATCAGCATGGATGGTCTCTGAGCCTGTTCCTCATAGATAGCAAGTGAAGGGCGATCCTACCTGGTCCAGGGGTCATGCTGTGATGCTGATGTCCACCGTCTCTTGGAACAGGTTGAGGACAGATGTTAGAATTGGGAGTCTCTGGTTGGCGCAAGTATTCACTTGTGACAAGCAGGGACCCTCTCCTCTAAGTCAGGGCGAAGGAAGACCCCTTTAGAATTACCCCTGCTCACCCTCAAGGTGCGTGGCACGAGCAGACAAGGCTAAACTTCAGGCGCTATAGGTTAAGCATTTGTAGATACACAGAGTAAACACATCAACTGCACCACAAAGGGACACCAAACAGGTTTTAAATAAAAATGGTATTTATATATATATTCTTAAGCAGACTTATTACAAGACCCAGTAACGTTGTTCAAGTGGGCTATAATACTTATAAAATAAAGAGTTCTTTTAAAATCGTTCAAGCAAGTGCAGTTCATTCAGCCATGTGGTAGTTCCTTTAAAAATCATTATTCACAGGTTTCTAGATACGTGGGGCCAGTGCTGGACAGTTCGTAGCGCTTCTGGGCGTTGTTTTCGGGAGAAATCCCCAGGCCCTACCAATGCTCCAGCATCTAGCGTGAACAAGCGTACGCGGCAGACAATCTATGTAAAGAGATACGAAGCGTACAGGTAAACGCTGAAGATGGGAAGCGTACAGCTACAGACTTGGGGATTTCAGCGCACAAGTCTCTGTTCTTTAACCAAGAGTACACAGCGCACTGTTTTCACTGGCAATATGGAGCGCACAAGTCAATTGAATATACGAAGCTACAGTGAATTGATACGAGTGTACAGCTCACAGTTCTCAGCGCACTCTGGTGAATACGAAGCGCACAGTTCAATCCTTTATCAGGTGTGCGCGGTGGACTTCTAAATGCTGTCAGTTCAATTCTCTTTAAGAATATGAGGCACCCAGTGCGCAGGATACGAAGCGCACAGGAAGTAATTACATGCTGAAGTACGGGGAAGGCAGACGTTGCGGACCCCGAGTCCGGTGCGCACTGTACCTTTTTCCTTCTTGATGATCCCAGCGAAGGCGGATGCGGGGCGCACGGCGGCTCTAGGCAGGGCGAGGCCGGCGTCCGGGGCGTCCGATCTTTGGGGCGTCTGCTCTCTGGATCTTTGGGTCCGGTGGGGGCTTCAAGCGGGAGCGTGGGGGGCACACCAGCGAGCCTCCAGTGATGAAGTGACAATGCGGCCTGACACAACGGGGGAAGAGCAGCTCAGCGGAGCGGGGCTCTTCCTCGGAGGGAAATACCAAACAGCAGCAGTCACGGCCTCAAGAAGGGGCTGGGGGGCACCAGGGTCATGGCTCTGGCGGGGCAGAAATCCTCAAAGTTACCTGCAGACGAGCAGGGAGCAGGTTGAGCCAGATGGTCCTGTGGCTCAGGTCAGGGGGCAAGCTCTTCTTTTAGGCCCTTGGAGATAGTTGATAAGCACAAGTTCTTTGTAGATAAACAAGATGCTGCAAGTCTTTAACCCCTTCGATGCTGATGACGGGCGGGATCCGTCATGGCACACGGCGCTCGTGTGCTGATGACGGCTCCCGGCCGTCATGGCGCCTACCTGCGGGAGGAGGGCTGCAGCTCCACCCGTGTGTCCGCAATCTTTTTTTTTTTACCGCGGGAGGCAGGGGAAGACCTTCCCGTGCCTCCCCCACCCGCCCCCTCCTACGTCACCGATGACGTCAGCGCGCGAGCCGCGCTGACGTCGGCACTTGTTTACTTTCTGTTTCCCCACCGGTGGCCGCCATTTCCAAGCTGCGCCTCGGTGGGGAAACAGGTACGTACAGCGATCTCGCTGCATCGAACTTTCTTTGCGAGGCACCGGGGGACAGAAAAGGGTTTGCCTTTCCCCCCGGTGCCTCTTTTCTGCATTCCTGCTGCACGGTCGTGCAGCAGGAATGCAGAATATTCCGATTTTTGTGTATTTCGATTGATTTCTGTTTCGGGGAGCGGCCCCTTGAGCAAGGGTCGCTCCCCCAGGGGGTGCATAATATTTTACTGTGCTTGCCCCCCCCGGGGGGGGCAGGAGATATATTTTAGATTTTTGTAGCCCACTGGACCACCAATGCAACATTGTTCGGGGAGTGGCCCCTTGGGCAAGGGTCACTCCCCTTGGGGGCATGTTTTTGGCTGTCTGCCCACGTGGGGGGGCTGATGAAGCCATGCTTTTTGTTTTTTGTAGCCCACTAGGCCACCAGGGAGAAGAGTGATCCCTCGAGCAAAGGTCACTCTCCATTTAGGCCCCACTAGATCACCAGGGATGTGTGTGGGGAGTGGCCCCTTGGGCAAGGGTCGCTCCCCAAGGGGGCATATAATTTTACAGTGTCTGCCCCCTGGGGGGGGAGGGGCAGGACATATATTTATGTATTTTTGAGCCCCCTGGACCACCAATTTTACTCTGTATGGGGAGTGGCCCCTTGGGCAAGGATCACTCCCCTTGGGGGCATGCTTTTGGCTGTCTGCCCCCGTGGGGGGGCAGATCAAGCCATTCTTTATGTTTTTTGTAGCCCACTAGGCCACCAGGGATGGTTATAAGGAGAGTGTCCCCTTGGGCAAGGGTCACTTTCCATTTTGGCCCACTAGACCACCAGGGATGTGTGTGGGGAGTGGCCCCTTTGGGCAAGGCTCACTCCCCAAGGGGTGCAAATATGTCTATGGTGTCTGCCCCCCTTATATTTTGTATTTTCCTGCCTGCCTGAACCACAGATTTTGCGTTCTATAGGGAGTGGCCCCTTGTGCAAGGGTCACTCTCCTTGGGGGCATGTTTCTGGCAGTCTGCCCCCTTGGGGTAGGCAGATCACGTCGGTATTTTTGTTTTTTGTAGGGCCCACTAGGCCACCAGGGATGTTTAGAAGAAAGTGACCCCTAGGGCAAGGGTCAGTATCCATTTGGCCACTAGACCACCAGGGATGTGTATGGGGAGAGGCCCCTTGGGCAAGGGTTGCTCCCCAAAGGGTGCAATTTATGTTGGTACATTGAATGTTTGATAATGTATTGGCCCACTGGAGCACCAATGAAGCCATGTGTGGGGGGTGGCCTCAAGGGCAAGGGGTGAATATTTTATTTATACTCTTAGGCCCACTTACCCCTTAGCTTTTTTGGTGTATTGTGTGTTGACTGGTGCATTATTTGAATATGTGATTGTAATGTTTTTTCTTCTCCTTTTTATTGTAGTGTAAAGCTTGTTATTCCTGTTTGTGGTTTTGGCAGTGGTTGTTCTGCAGTTTTGCGTATTTGCATTTATTTGGTAAGAAAAACATTTTTGTAGGGTTTACTTCAAATGAGTATTATTGTTATGCATAAATGTCTTTTTTTGTAAGTGCTGTCATAATGGCTGTATTTCTGTTTGTGTTCTGAGCATGAAATTAATTGCGATATTTTTTGCGTTGTTTTATGTGTAATTTGTTTTTTTACCTTTTTCTTTTTTAGTGGGATATTGTTGATCCTTTCCGTGTCTGTGCAGAGTAGGTGGTGCTGAGTCTAGCTGCTTCTGTCAAGTGAGTGGTATAGTGTTGGAGTATATAGGTCTGTGAGATAAAGCAACATTGTGTTTATTTCTTTTTTTTCAAAGGATTTGTTGTTCACGTGTTTGACAAATAATCTTTTTTAGTTAGCATTATGGCTAGCCGTAGAATGACTGCTCAGCAGGTGATTAGTTTGCTTCTTGAATCTTCCTCTGAGCTGGATTATGAGACTGACAGTGCGTCTGAGGGAGAGGATGATTCAGGCAGTGAGTTTTCTCTCCACATGGAATCAACGGATGATGAATCCACTCTCAGTGCGGACGAAGTGCCTGTTGTAGAGGAGGAGATTGATGTGCCGATGCAGCAAGAGACATCTGGCTTGCAGCCTGGTGCTGCAAGCATTCCCATTGGAAGTGCTGGACTCTGGGTTGATCCAAAAATGGTGCAGCCGGTGTTGTCTGACTTTACTGGTTATGCAGGGTGTAAAGTGGATTGTGAAAATTTCTTGCCTATACAGTTTTTTAAGTTGTTCATGGATGATGTCTTTTTGGCTGAGATTGTTGAGCATACTAATTTGTATGCGGAACAGTTTTTGAGGAAGAACAGTGCCAAACTTAGGCCCCACTCTAGAGCTACCCGTTGGACTCCCACAAATCTGGATGAGATGAATAGGTTTTTCGGTTTGACTTTTTTGATGGGCTTGATAAGGAAGCCTTCCCTGGCTTCATATTGGTCTTCCAGTCCCTTGATGGCAACGTCTATATTTCCTGCAGTTATGTCTCGTGATAGGTATTTACTTTTGCTTCGGATGCTGCATTTCGTTGACAATGATTTGGCGTTGCCAAGAGATCACCCTGACTATGACCGCCTTTTTAAGATTAGGCCTGTTATTGATCATTTTGTAGATCGATTTTCAGAGATCTATTCTCCAGGCAAAGAAATTTCTATTGATGAGTCTTTGGTCTTGTTCAAGGGTCGTTTACTTTTTAAGCAGTACATTCCTAGCAAGAGGGCACGTTATGGAATTAAGCTGTATATGTTGTCTGAGAGTAGGACAGGATATGTCTCCAATTTACGTGTGTACACTGGTAAGGATTCCACTATTGACCCCCCTGGTTGTCCGTCCACTTTTGGAGTGGCAGAGAAAATTGTCTGGGATCTTGCTAGAGGACTGTTTAACAGAGGCCACCATTTGTACCTTGATAACTTCTACACTGCTTTGCCATTGTTTAAGGAGTTGTTGAAAGTAGACACTTTTGCCTGTGGCACAATCCGCTCTAACCGTAAAGGTTATCCGAAAGAGCTTGTTTGTAAAAAGCTTCAGAGGGGACAGTGCAGTGCCTTGCGTAGTGATGAACTGCTAGCTGTAAAATTTGTCGACAGGAGGGATGTGTACATGCTGAGTACCATCCATGATGAAAGTACTACATCTATGCCTGTTTGGGGTGCTGTTGCTGAAGTGCGTAAACCTGTGTGCATTGTAGACTACAATAAGCACATGGGTGGTGTTGACAGAGTTGATCAGAGGTTGGAACCTTACACTGCTATTCGTAAGTCTTATATTTGGTATAAGAAGTTGGCCATCCATCTGTTCAATTTAGCAACTTTTAATGCTTTTGTTGTGTTCAAGGAGTGTTCTCCTGCGTCAAAGTCGACTTTTGTTCAGTTTCAGGAGTCTGTGATAGGCAGCCTTGTTGTTGTGGAACAGGCACATGTTCCTAGAGTCGGAGTGGTGGAGGAAGTGGCTAGATTGCGAGATCGCCACTTTGCTGATTACATTCCTGCCACGCCCAGAAAAAACAATCCCTGTAAGAGATGTAAAGTCTGCTATCGAAGAGATGTGCGGAACGATACTTGTATGCACTGTGCTGATTGTCCTTCTAATCCTGGGCTTTGTATGCCCAGATGTTTCAAAATGTATCACACTCAAAAGAAATTTTGGGAGCTACCGTGAGTCTAATGGTGTACTGCCTGGTCTGTAATGTTTTTTATTGGTTATTCAGTTGCATCTGTGGCATTAGTATTTTGTTTTTTAGTTAACGCTGTTTGTAGTTGTAGTTTTATATCTAGTTCCAAATGGTTTGTAATTTCTTTCTTTGTTTTTAAAAAAAAATTATTTGGCGATGTGCATGGATTGGTGTTTGGTTGGCGGCGTGCATGGACTGGTGTTTGGCTGGCGGCCTGCATGGACTGGCACTTGACTGGTGGTGTGTCTGGACTGGTGCTTGGCTGGCAGTGTGTGTGGATGGGCGCTTGGCTGGCAATGTGCGCGGGCTGGTGCTTGGCAGGCGGTGTGTGTGGGCTGGTGCTTGGCAGGCGGTGTGCGTGGGCTGGTGCTTGGCAGGCGGTGTGCGTGGGCTGGTGCTTGGCAGGCGGTGTGCGTGGACTGGTGCTTGGCAGGCGGTGTGTGTGGTCTGGTGCTTGGCAGGCGGTGTGCGTGGACTGGTGCTTGGCTGGCGGTGTGTGTGGAGTGGTGCTTGGCTGGCAGTGTGTGTGGAGTGGCGTTTGGCTTGCGGTGTGCGTGGAGTGGTACTTGGCTGTCTGTGCATGGAGTGGTGCTTGGCTGGAGGTGTGTGTGGAGTGGTGCTTGGCTGGAGGTGTGCATGGAGTGGTGCTTGGCTGGCGGTGTGTGTGGAGTGGTGCTTGGCTGGTGGTGTGTGTGGAGTGGTACTTGGCTGTCTGTGCATGGAGTGGTGCTTGGCTGGAGGTGTGTGTGGAGTGGTGCTTGGCTGGTGGTGTGCGTGGAGTGGCGCTTGGCTGTCTGTGCATGGAGTGGTGCTTGGCTGGCGGTGTGTGTGGACTGGTGCTTGGCTGGCGGTGTGTGTGGAGTGGTGCTTGGCTGGCAGTGTGTGTGGAGTGGCGTTTGGCTTGCAGTGTGCGTGGAGTGGTACTTGGCTGTCTGTGCATGGAGTGGTGCTTGGCTGGAGGTGTGTGTGGAGTGGTGCTTGGCTGGTGGTGTGCGTGGAGTGGCGCTTGGCTGTCTGTGCATGGAGTGGTGCTTGGCTGGCGGTGTGTGTGGAGTGGTGCTTGGCTGGTGGTGTGCGTGGAGTGGTACTTGGCTGTCTGTGCATGGAGTGGTGCTTGGCTGGAGGTGTGTGTGGAGTGGTGCTTGGCTGGTGGTGTGCGTGGAGTGGGGCTTGGCTGTCTGTGCATGGAGTGGTGCTTTGCTGGCGGTGTGTGTGGAGTGGTGCTTGGCTGGCGGTGTGTGTGGAGTGGTGGTGTGCATGGAGTGGTGCTTGGCTGGCGGTGTGTGTGGAGTGGCGCTTTGCTTGCAGTGTGCGTGGAGTGTTGCTTGGCTGGTGGTGTGTGTGGAGTGGTACTTGGCTGGTGGTGTGCGTGGAGTGGCGCTTGGCTGGTGGTGTGCGTGGAGTGGCGCTTGGCTGGTGGTGTGCGTGGAGTGGCGCTTGGCTGGTGGTGTGCGTGGAGTGGCGCTTGGCTGGTGGTGTGTGTGGAGTGGCGCTTGGCTGGTGGTGTGTGTGGAGTGGCACTTGGCTGGTGGTGTGTGTGGAGTGGTGCTTGGCTGGTGGTGTGTGTGGAGTGGTACTTGGCTGTCTGTGCATGGAGTGGTGCTTGGCTGGCGGTGTGTGTGGAGTGGTACTTGGCTGGCGGTGTGTGTGGAGTGGTACTTGGCTGTCGGTGCGCGCTGAGTGGTGTTTGGCTGGCGGTGTGCATGGTCTGGTGCTTGGATGGTGGTATGGGTCGACTGGCGCTCGGCTAGCGGTGTGCGAGTAGTTACTTTTTGTTGGTCACTACACACACTGCTAGGTGAGTGACACTCCACGCAGTCCATCATTTTGTGTTGTTGCAAGGTCAGAAATTTGGGCGTGTGAAAGTGATGGGCCCTTGAATGGCGCTGTCTGCTGGTGTGAGTGTCGAAATGTGATGGGTCCGCGGCTGGCGGTGTGAATGTTTTGTATGTGTCACACGTATGAAAGGTGTATGAATGGCCTGTAAAGAGGTTGGTGCCTTGACGTGGCTTTACAGCTCACGAGCTGTGAGTCAGTGGTTCAGTTTATCATACTTTCAATTATACGCAGTGTATTTCATTTTTTTGAAATTACTTGCGAATACAATTGTATGTACTGAATCATCACTCACCCTCGTGCCAAATCCAACCAGAATGTGTGTGTGCTTGCGGATTAGATGGCTGTGCAGTAATGTTTGTCTTTTATCTCTTTCTGAAGTAGGATGTACCTTGTCCCTTATTGTGATTGTTGTAATGTGTTGCTGTTCTTTCTGGATGGTGTCAATGGTCTGGTTTGTATCAGGTATGAAAGGCGCGTGAATGGCCTGTAAAACGGTTGGTGCCTTGTCGTGGCTTTACAGCTCACGAGTTGCGAGTCACTGGTTCGGTTTTTATGCATTTATTTATTGACAGAGCATTTCATTTTTCGAAAGTTCTTGTTAGTAAAATTTTATGTACTGAACCATCACTCGCCCTCGTGCCAAATCCAACCTGTATGTGTGTGTCTTTGAGGAATAGTTAGCCGTGCCTTGAATGTTTCACTTTTGAGTAACTCTGTTACGGTGTACATTATAGCTATAAATAACGTACTAAATTTAGTTATTATTGTTAAACCATGGAAGTATATGGTCATGTCTTTCTGGTGCATTCTATTGATTTTTATACAGAATCTCCTGCAAACTTGAAATTGTCTGTCACAATTTCCTTGAATCACACGCTCTCAAATTGAAAACTTAATTCTCCACCGTACAATTTGAACCGTTTCCTGTTGCAGCCACTATGCCTACCCACGCAAGTGAGGTACCATTTTTATCGGGAGACCTGGGGGAACGCTGTGTGGGAGGAAATTTGTGTGAGCCCAGTGACGCCACGCTTTCCCACACAAAAAAAGTGTGTCAAAACTGACTTTTTCTGCAAAAATTGAGGTTTGCAAGGGATTCTGGGTAAAGGAACGTTGGAGGATCCACGCAAGCCATACCTCCTTGGAAGCCCCCGGGTGTCTACTTTTCAGAAATGTGTGGGTTTGGTTGGTTTCCCTACATGGCCGTCTCGCACGGGGCCAAAAACCTAGGTAACCCCTCTTTCAAAAGCTGGTGGGATTGACATTCAATACCACCAGCTTTTGCAAGAGGGGTTACCTGGGTTTTTGGCCCCGTGCGAGACGGCCATGTAGGGAAACCAACCAAACCCACACATTTCTGAAAAGTAGACACCCGGGGGCTTCCAAGGAGGTATGGCTTGCGTGGATCCTCCAACGTTCCTTTACCCAGAATCCCTTGCAAACCTCAATTTTTGATGGAAAAATCAGTTTTGACACACTTTTTTTGTGTGGGAAAGCGTGGCGTCACTGGGCTCACACAAATTTCCTCCCACCCAGCGTTCCCCCAGGTCTCCCGATAAAAATGGTACCTCACTTGCGTGGGTAGGCATAGTGGCTGCAACAGGAAATGGTTCAAATTGTACGGTGGTGAATTTACAATACCAAATTGCAAAACAACCTTGATTTTTGGGGGGGGGCACCTGCGTTTTTGGCCCGGGGCTCGGCGGTTTTCATTGGAAAGTACAAAACCCAAACAGTTCTGAAAAGTAGACCCCCGGGGGAGTCCAGGGAGGTATGGCATGCGTGGGTCCCCGAACGTTTTCCTACCCAGAACACCTTGCAAACCTTAAAATTAGGTAAAATAATCACTTTTCCAAACTTTTTTGCGTGGGATCACCGTGCCGGCAAAAATGTCCTACCACCCAGCGCTGCCCTTGTTCTCCCGAGTAAAAGGATACCTCACTTGTGTGGGTGCCCTAAAGCAGAACAGTCCGAAAATGAATTTTGAAAAAGTAGTATTTCAGTGTTACAAATTAAGCCCCTCTGCCTTAGACACAGGCCTTTGGCCCACCCACACAAGTGAGGTATCATTTTACTCGGGAGAACAAGGGGAACGCAGGGTGGTAGGACATTTGTGCCGACACGGCGATCCCACGCAAAAATGTATGGAAAACTGTTTTTTTAACCTAAATTTGTGGTTTGCAGGGATTTCTGGGTAGGAAAACATTGGGGGACCCACGCATGCCATACCTCCCTGGACTCCCCCGGGGGTCTACTTTTCAGAACTGTTTGGGTTTTGTACTTTCCAAAGAAAACCACCGAGCCCCGGGCCAAAAACGCAGGTGCCCCCCCCAAAAATCAAGGTTGTTTTGCAATTTGGTATTGTAAATTCACCACCGTACAATTTGAACCGTTTCCTTTCGCAGCCACTATGCCTACCCACGCAAGTGAGGTACCATTTTTATCGGGAGACCTGGGGGAACGCTGGGTCGGAGGAAATTTGTTGATCCACGCAGATTCCGGAACTTTCCACCACAGAAATGTGAGGAAAATGCGTTTTTTTCCCAATTTCTTAGCTTTGCAAGGGATTCTGGGTAAGAGAACCTGGGGGTAGGCAGTCGAGTGACCCCATCCTGAATTCCCCTGGGTGTCTACTTTTCAAAAATATATAGGTTTGCTAGGTTTCCCTAGGTGCCGGCAGAGCTAGGGTTCAAAAACAAAAGGTAGTCTCTTTGCCCAAAGAGGGCACAATTTCACTGAAAAATTGAGTTGTGACCACGTTGCGTTTTGCGCTGTTTCCTGTCGCAGCCAGTATGCCTACCCACGCAAGTGAGATACCATTTTTCTCGGGAGACCTGGGGGAACGCTGGGTGGGTGGAAATTTGTTGATCCACGCAGATTCCGGAACTTTCCACCACAGAAATGTGAGGAAAATGCGTTTTTTTTTCCAATTTCTTAGCTTTGCAAGGGATTCTGGGTAAGAGAACCTGGGGGTAGGCAGTCGAGTGACCCCATCCAGAATTCCCCTGGGTGTCTACTTTTCAAAAATATATAGGTTTGCTAGGTTTCCCTAGGTGCCGGCAGAGCTAGGGTTCAAAAACAAAAGGTAGTCTCTTTGCCCAAAAAGGGCACAATTTCACTGAAAAATTGAGTTGTGACCACGTTGCGTTTTGCGCTGTTTCCTGTCGCAGCCAGTATGCCTACCCACGCAAGTGAGATACCATTTTTCTCGGGAGACCTGGGGGAACGCTGGGTGGGTGGAAATTTGTTGATCCACGCAGATTCCGGAACTTTCCACCACAGAAATGTGAGGAAAATGCGTTTTTTTTCCAATTTCTTAGCTTTGCAAGGGATTCTGGGTAAGAGAACCTGGGGGTAGGCAGTCGAGTCACCCCATCCTGTATTCCCCTGGGTGTCTACTTTTCAAAAATATATAGGTTTGCTAGGTTTCCCTAGGTGCCGGCAGAGCTAGGGTTCAAAAACAAAAGGTAGTCTCTTTGCACAAAAAGGGCACAATTTCACTGAAAAATTGAGTTGTGACCACGTTGCATTTTGCGCTGTTTCCTGTCGCAGCCACTATGCCTACCCACGCAAGTGAGATACCATTTTTCTCGGGAGACCTGGGGGAACGCTGGGTGGGTGGAAATTTGCTGATCCACGCAGATTCCGGAACTTTCCACCACAGAAATGTGAGGAAAATGCTTTTTTTTCCCAATTTCTTAGCTTTGCAAGGGATTCTGGGTAAGAGAACCGGGGGGTAGGCAGTCGAGTGACCCCATCCTGAATTCCCCTGGGTGTCTACTTTTCAAAAATATATAGGTTTGCTAGGTTTCCCTAGGTGCCGGCAGAGCTAGGGTTCAAAAACAAAAGGTAGTCTCTTTGCCCAAAAAGGGCACAATTTCACTGAAAAATTGAGTTGTGACCACGTTGCGTTTTGCGCTGTTTCCTGTCGCAGCCACTATGCCTACCCACGCAAGTGAGATACCATTTTTCTCGGGAGACCTGGGGGAACGCTGGGTGGGTGGAAATTTGTTGATCCACGCAGATTCCGGAACTTTCCACCACAGAAATGTGAGGAAAATGCTTTTTTTTTCCAATTTCTTAGCTTTGCAAGGGATTCTGGGTAAGAGAACCTGGGGGTAGGCAGTCGAGTGACCCCATCCTGAATTCCCCTGGGTGTCTACTTTTCAAAAATATATAGGTTTGCTAGGTTTCCCTAGGTGCCGGCAGAGCTAGGGTTCAAAAACAAAAGGTAGTCTCTTTGCCCAAAGAGGGCACAATTTCACTGAAAAATTGAGTTGTGACCACGTTGCGTTTTGCGCTGTTTCCTGTCGCAGCCAGTATGCCTACCCACGCAAGTGAGATACCATTTTTCTCGGAAGACCTGGGGGAACGCTGGGTGGGTGGAAATTTGTTGATCCACGCAGATTCCGGAACTTTCCACCACAGAAATGTGAGGAAAATGCGTTTTTTTTCCAATTTCTTAGCTTTGCAAGGGATTCTGGGTAAGAGAACCTGGGGGTAGGCAGTCGAGTCACCCCATCCTGTATTCCCCTGGGTGTCTACTTTTCAAAAATATATAGGTTTGCTAGGTTTCCCTAGGTGCCGGCAGAGCTAGGGTTCAAAAACAAAAGGTAGTCTCTTTGCCCAAAAAGGGCACAATTTCACTGAAAAATTGAGTTGTGACCACGTTGCGTTTTGCGCTGTTTCCTGTCGCAGCCACTATGCCTACCCACGCAAGTGAGATACCATTTTTCTCGGGAGACCTGGGGGAACGCTGGGTGGGTGGAAATTTGTTGATCCACGCAGATTCCGGAACTTTCCACCACAGAAATGTGAGGAAAATGCGTTTTTTTTTCCAATTTCTTAGCTTTGCAAGGGATTCTGGGTAAGAGAACCTGGGGGTAGGCAGTCGAGTGACCCCATCCTGAATTCCCCTGGGTGTCTACTTTTCAAAAATATATAGGTTTGCTAGGTTTCCCTAGGTGCCGGCAGAGCTAGGGTTCAAAAACAAAAGGTAGTCTCTTTGCCCAAAAAGGGCACAATTTCACTGCAAAATTGAGTTGTGACCACGTTGCGTTTTGCGCTGTTTCCTGTCGCAGGCACTAGGCAGACCCAGGCAAGTGAGGTAGCATTTTTTTCAGGAGACCTGGGGGAACGCTGGGTGGGTGGAAATTTGTTGATCCACACAGATTCCAGAACTTTCCACCACAGAAATGTGAGGAAAATGTGTTTTTTTTCAAATTTCCCAACTTTACAAGGGATTCTGGGTAACAGAACCTGGGGGTAGGCAGTCGAGTCACCCCATCCTGAATTCCCCTGGATGTCTAGTTTTCAAAAATGTATAGGTTTGCTAGGTTTCCCTAGATGCCGGCAGAGCTAGGGTTCAAAAACCAAAAGGTAGTCTCTTGGCCCAAAAAGGGCACAATTTCACTGAAAAATTGAGTTGTGACCACGTTGCGTTTTGCACTGTTTCCTGTCGCAGCCACTATGCCTACCCACGCAAGTGAGATACCATTTTTCTCGGGAGACCTGGGGGAACGCTGTGTGGGTGGAAATTTGTTGATCCACGCAGATTCCAAAACTTTCCACCACAGAAATGTGAGGAAAATGTGGGTTTTTTGTCAAATTCTTTGCTTTGCAAGGGATTCTGGGTAACAAAACCTGAGGGTAGGCAGACGAGTCACCCCATCCTGTATTCCCCTGGGTGTCTACTTTTCAAAAATATATAGGTTTGCTAGGTTTCCCTAGGTGCTGGCAGAGCTAGGGCTCAAAAACAAAAGGTAGTCTTTTCCTCCAAAATGGGCAAGATTTCACTGGGAAATTGAGGTGCGTCCACGTTGCGTTTTGCGCTGTTTCGTGTCGCAGCCACTATGCCTACCCACGCAAGTGAGGTACCATTTTTCTCGGGAGACCTGGTGGAACGCTGGGTGAGTAGAAATTTGTTCATCCACGCAGATTCCAAAACTTTCCACCACAGAAATGTGAGGAAAATGTGTTTTATTTGTCAAATTCTTAGCTTTGCAAGGGATTCTGGGTAACAAAACCTGAGGGTAGGCAGAGGAGTCACCCCATCCTGAATTCACCAGGGTGTCTACTTTTCAAAAATGTATAGGTTTGCTAGGTTTCCTTAGGTGCTGGCAGAGCTAGGGCGCAAAAACAAAAGGTAGTCTTTTTGTCCAAAAAGTGCAAAATTTTACTGGGAAATTGAGGTGCGACCATGTTGTTTATTGCGCTGTTTCATGTCGCAGCCACTATGCCTACCCACGCAAGTGAGGTACCATTTTTTTCAGGAGACCTGGGGGAACGCTGGGTGGGTGGAAATTTGTTGATCCACGCAGATTCCGGAACTTTCCACCACAGAAATGTGAGGAAAATGCGTTTTTTTTTCCAATTTCTTAGCTTTGCAAGGGATTCTGGGTAAGAGAACCTGGGGGTAGGCAGTCGAGTGACCCCATCCTGAATTTCCCTGGGTGTCTACTTTTCAAAAATGTATAGGTTTGCTAGGTTTCCCTAGGTGCTGGCAGAGCTAGGGCTCAAAAACAAAAGGTAGTCTCTTTGTCCAAAGAGCGCAAGATTTCAATGGGAAATTGAAGTGCAACCACGTTGCGTTTTGCGCTGTTTCGTGTCGCAGCCACTATGCCTATCCACGCAAGTGAGGTACCATTGTTTACGGGAGACCTGGGGGAACACTGGGTGGGTGGAAATTTGTTGATCCAAGCAGATTCCAGAACTTTCCTCCACAGAAATGTGAGGAAAATGTGTTTTTTTTCTCAAATTCTTAGGTTTGCAAGGGATTCTGGGTAACAAGACCTGGTGGTAGGCAGTCGAGTCACCCCATCCTGAATTCCCCTGGGTGTCTACTTTTCAAAAATGTATAGGTTTGCTAGGTTTCCCTAGGTGCCGGCAGAGCTAGGGTGCAAAAACTACAGGTAGGCACTTTGCTAAAAAAGGGTCAATTTGTAACTGCAAAATTTAGGTGTCACCACGTTGCATTTTGCGCCGTTTACTGTCGCAGGCACAAGGCCGACCCACACAAGTGAGGTACCGTTTTTATCGGGAGTCTTGGGGTAATTCAGATTTGTAAATCAACTGTTATTACCAATTGAGCTTTTGCGCATTTCTCCCTTTCAATGAAAGACATTGTGTAAAAAAAAAAAACATTTGAAAAATGACCAATAATTCTCATGCTAGTATGAGTATTCCCAATTTTGAAAATTAGCAATTATATACTGTTTCTGAACTCTATATTTTGTACCCAATTCAGAAATACATAGGTGTCTTTCATACAGATTTTTCCATGTATACATTTTCCAAGACAAAGTGCTCTATACCCAGTAAATGAAAAAATACCATTGCAAGTTGCTGCTCAGTTTTTGGATCTGGGTTCGTCGGGTTCTAGGTGAAACTACAAGTCCTATATATCCCCACAACCAGGAAGGTCTAACGGATGTAACGGTATATTGCTTTCCAAGAGCTGTCAAAATTAAAAAAAGTTATAGGTGAAAACGTGGAGACAAAAGGCTGTTTTTTTCAACAATTTTTCAATTATTCCAATATTTAACTGTTAGTTTCTATAAAGAAACCTTCATGGATTTAGACAAATGACCCCTTTCTGAATTCAGAATTTTGTCTACTTTTTGAAAATGTACAGCTTTCTAGGATCCATTATTGTTTTCAAACTCATTTCTACCATTAACTGGAAGGAGGTGGAAAGCTCTAAAAATAGCAAAAATAGGCTATGTCCCAGAAAAATGCCAAAACTGTGTGAAACATGTCGGTTCTCTGACAAAAGACTGTCATTTCCTAAAAGCTGAGAAAATGGAGATTTCAGCCCCACAAACCCTTTTTTGATAACATTTTCAGGGAAAAACCCAGAGGCTTTCATTTGCAGCCCGTTTTTCCCATTTTTCTGAAAAAAACAAAAAAATCACTATATTTTGGTTAATTTCTGGGACCCCTCCAAGGTAATCCACAAACCCTGGGCGCCTTTAGAATCCACATGATGTTGGAAGAAAAGGACGCAAATTTGGCATGGATACCTTATGTGGTCAAAAAGTTACAAGGGCCTAAGCGCGCACTACCCCAAATCGCCAAAAAAGGGCTTAGCACAGGAGGGGAAAAGGCCTAGCAGCGAAGGGGTTAAAAGTTCCTCTCTGCTCTCCTTTGGCAGCAAGGTCACCACTGCAGGCTGGTCCCCAGGAGAGGGACAGTCTTCTTCCTTACAGCTTTACCGGCGCCTCCTCCTCAGGCAGAGCTTCTTCTTGGCTTCAAGAAGATCTAGTTTGTTAGGAGCAGGGCTCCTATATTTATACTCAGTTTCTTTCCTCTTTTCTGGCCAGGAGGGCCTTTGCATAGCCCATTTCAGTTTTGAAGCACTCCGTTGTGCTGTGCCTGGCTTTTCCTTTCAGTGTGAGGGGCAGGGACATCAGACGCTCCGCAGGAGGTGGAGCCAGCATTGTGTGGACTGGGGCAGCCAGGAGTACTTTGTTGACAGGCTTCCCCCTTTCCTGGGCCAGGTGTTGGGCTGAGTCATCAGTCGCTCCCCAGGGGGCGGAGCCAGCATTGTGGTGGCAGAGCACATCCCTATTCAGAGTCAAGGGGCACTCCCACCAAGGTGTAATCCTAACATTGTTATGTTATGGGGGTGACTTAAGTCACCCCCAGGAAGAAGTGTGGCTCAATGGTTAGAGCGGCAGACCCTGATGCAGAGGTCTAGCCCGGGACCAGGGTTCAATTCCCCGCCTCGGCGGGTCTTGGGCTCAAATTTCCACGGACCTGATAATTCTCGCCTCGGTGCCTATTCTAATCATAGAGTCCCACTCTGCAACTCTGGGCAATAGCTTGCTTAATCTCCACAACGGCCCCCACAACGCTAAGGATGCCTGGCCTTCACCCTGGGGATGCCCAGGAGTGGACACCTCACAGGGAAAGCCAGGACGGGTTCCACAGCGGTATTCGTACAAGCGCCTTGAGACCCTTGCGGGTGAGTAGTGCGCTATACAAGTATAAATTTACATTTACTTCTAGAGCGCACGGCTACTCAGGCAGAGTGTCCCGGCGCTATATAGATCTGTAGAGGAGACCAGAAACACAGCAGACTAAAGGCCATAAAGCCAAGTCTTCAGACCCTTCCTGAAGGCCAACAGATTGTCTAGTTTCCTGAGAGAAAGGGGGAGCTTATTCCAAAGCTGAGGTGCCAATAATCTATAGGAGCGGCCCCCAATACGGGCAAGCTTGGTAGTTGGAACGATGGCCAAGGCTTGGGTGGCCGAACGTAGTGATCTGGAAGGAAAGTAAAATTGAACACGTTTCCTAAGATAGACGGCACCAATACCATGCAAGGATTTGAAAATCATGGTCAGGGTCTTAAAAAGTATACGCTTTCTCACAGGAAGCCAGTGGAGCGAGTCAAGAAGGGCTGAGGTGTGAGTCCTACGACTAAGGCCAAAAATGGCACTGGCAGCAGAATTCTGAACAGTTTGCAGGCGAGCTAGAAGGTACTCTGGGAGCCCTAGATAAAGAACATTGGCATAGTCAAGCCTAGAGCCGATCAATGCCTGGACTATAATTTTCCTGTGAGAGACAGAGAGAAAAGAGAGAAATTTCCTGAGTGTACGCAGCAGGGCAAAGCATTGGCCAACCAAACTGAGAATCTGAGGCTTAAAAGTTAAACCCTTGTCAATTTTGACACCCAGATCTTTGGCATTCACCACCTGTCATCCCCCAGCCCCGTCACTCACACAACACAGACAGTCAGATACACATCCTGGCAGAGGCGGGCTAAAATGGTTAGGCAAGCAAATGCTAGCTTTCTAAAAGTAGCATTTGCAAACACAGGATATTAAAATAAACTTTACTAAAAGAAGTAATTTATTATTCTGAGTTCAGGCATACTAAACTTGACTTTCTACCATGTTCCCTGAGCGTGCTGGGATTATAGGGTGTAATGACTCCAGCAGCCCATCTTGGTCTGAGAGAACAGGTAGCCTTACAATAGTGAAAAGCAAAATTGGCTGTAATTCACTATTAGGACATGTCACACACATCAGGGCTTGTCCTACCTTACACTTACAATGCACCCCGCCCTAGGGCCTGCCATAGGGATGACTAATATGAAGCAAAGGGAAGGTTTTGAGGCTGGCAAGTGTGTGCACTTGCCCAGCCAGCATGACAGTACCTGACTGCACGCAGGTTCTGCAATGGCAGACCTAGACACATTTTAAAAGGCTGCTTCTGTGGGTGGCGCAACCAGCGCTGCAGGCCCACTAGCAGTATTGGCATTTCAAAGCCCTGGCACTCCTGGTACACTTTACTGTGGACTGACAGTAAATCCAATGAGCCAATCATGGAAATCAATCACATATACATTTTGCACAGGGAGAGCATATGCACTTTAGCACGGGTTAGCAGTGGTAAAGTGCCCAGAGTCATTAAACCAACAAAAACAGGACAGAGAGAATTTTGGAGGAAGGCAAAAAGTTCAGGGATGACCCTGCCAAGAGGGCCAGGTCCAACAACAGAAAGCTTTGATCATGAGGTAGGAAGCTCTGATTCACTCAAGGTTTCCCACGCAAGCTCTCCCGCTCCATTTGCAAAGAAGGCTTCAAAAAGAGAAGCGCTGCCTGCTGCACTCTGAGCATGAAACCAATTATACTGAAGTCAACGGGTGCAATCAACCCAAACTTGAAAGTGGTTGAGAAGCACAATGCAGGAGGACTTCGTTCTGCGAGGAGGAACCGAGGGAATGAATCCATCACCGGTTAGAGAACCCTATCCCACCCCAGGCTGATGTGGTCCACGCTTTCCATCTTCATTAGCACTCGTTGCCATGGCTACGTCAAGATTTTGATCCGCTTGAAAGTGCATCCCTGATGGGTCCTCTCGGCCTCCCAATTACAGGTGAGGCTTCGAAGCGGCTATAGATAGCTCGAATGTGATAATGTGCTGTCGCGTCGAAGGCGCATCTCAGGCATGGCGAGCCCAGCCTCAACTGATGGAGCTTCGAGTGCCCATTCAACGACTCGTGCCCTGATGCAATGAGGAACAGCGAGAACTTTGGAAGTCTAGCAAAGTGCAGGCTCAGGGACTGACAGCAACATCTAGAGAGCATTACCATCGTTTCTCGTCACCGGCGTGCTGCGGAGTAGAACTTCAGGCAACCCATGGTGAAGCAGCGTACAAGAAAAAAACACATAGTAATATTAAAAGAATTTACTAAAAAGAATCTGATCAAAAATTTGTCTTGTCAATAACCCAGTGGAGCTCAGATCCTTCTTGCCCTGCAGCAGACAGGAGCAGTGGTCCTGCTTTCACTGGGCTCCCCAGACCACAAGAACCACAAGACTTGGAAGGGCACTTCCTTTTACCAGCCCTGGATGAAAGGTGGGCATGGAAGGGACCGTGGAGGTGCTGTCCTTGGAGGATGACCCGAGTTAGCCCTACTGGACATTTGCCTCCCTGTGTGGCCATCTGCTGTCAGCACGATTGTTGGACTTGGCCCTTCTGGCAGGTTCACCCCTAAACTTTTTGCTTTTTGAATGCGATTTTTGGTTTCTGCGCACTTTCACTGTGTCCCAGTGGAAAGTGCGTGCGCACTCTGAGTGCGTGGAGTAAGGTTGGCCTGCCCTCCCATAGGAATGCATGGGGAATGTCTGTGTCCCTGGTAGTTCCTGATGCGTGAGGTGTGCAGGCTCGAGTTTGGTATGTGCGAACTCGTGTGATTGAATGCTGCACAATGTGCGGCGTGTATGTGTCTAGTGTGGAAGTGCTGCTTCTGGAATGGAATGGAATGGAATGGAATGAGGATTTGTAAAGCGCGTTGGCTACCCAGGGGCGTCCCAGCGCTGTAGAGAGCTTGAACTGGTTCAGAGAGGTGGGAAGGGAGAGGCGGAGTGAGGTTTTAAGCCGAAGTTTTGCTGAGTAGCCAGATTTTGAGAGTTTTCCGGAAAGTGAGGAGGTTGGGTTCGGATCTGATGTGGAGAGGGAGGGAGTTCCAGTTCCTGGCTAGATTGTAGGAGAGCGATCGACCACCACATCTGGCCTTCCTGATGCGTGGTACTGAGGCGAGGTGGGAGGTCACAGATCTGAGAGAACGGGTGGGCTGGTAGGCTTTCACAAGGGGGGAATTGATGGGGGGGGACCTGTTCCCTAGTAAGAGCGATGTGCAATGCACATGCTCTTAAATTCGATTCTGGCTCTCACCGGGAGCCAGTGAAGGTCTCTCAGTCTGGCTCTTACTGAGGTTCGGCGAGGAATGTCCAGGAGGATTCTTGCCGCACAGTTTTGAATAACCTGGAGTCTGTTGAGTGTGAATTGGGGTGCTCCGAGGTATAGGGCATTTCCACAATCGAGGCGGGAGAGGATCAATCCTTGAACCATAATTCGTCTCAAGTGGAAAAGCAGGAGAGGGAGAATTTTGCGAAGCAGTCTCATCAACCCAAAGCAAGTGGCAGCTAGATTGGTAGCCTGATCGTTGAAGGAGAGGGAGTGGTCAAGCCAGAAGCCCAGGATCTTGATTTGCTCCTTGGGTTGCGGGGGAGTGCAGCTCAAAGCTTTTGCTTCTAGACATGGGTGTGCGTGTGCAGTGAGTGTGCTGGCACGTGATTGGCTGGAGCTGGCTGGTGAGCCTGGCTCCAGGAGTCTGGATGGGTCTGCCGGGTGGTGAGTGTGGAGATTAGCATGCTGATGGCTGGGGAGGAGTGCACCTGGGTCCTGAAGAGGGCTGGGCTTTCCCCACACAATGCTGGCTCCGCCCCCTGTGGTGCGTCTAATGACCCTAGCCCTGCCAGTGAATAGAGTGAGGGGCTGAGCACATCAAGGGTGCTCCCAGACCAGCTGCGACTGGTTTTTTCCCTCACCCTGAAGCCAGACAAAGGGAAAAGGTGTATAAAAGAGGGGCTGTGACCCCATGAAAATGTTCTCTTCTTGATCCTATCTAGAGGGGGGCTGCTGCTGTGGCTGGGCGCCAGGAGGACCGCCACTGGGGATTTGCTCTGGGCCCAGCCTTGCCCCCCCACCTCCTGAAGGACTTTGACTGGACTTTAGGGACTCCTGGCCGCTGGGGAGCGCTTTATTTTTCTCTAAGCGCCGGGGAGCGCTTTATTTTTCTCTAAGCGCCGGGGAGCGCTTTACTTTCACCCCTGCCGCCTGGTGGCGCTTTGTTTTTGTCTTTGGCGCTGGGAGCGCTTCATTTCTTCTCTGGAGCGCCTGGAGGTGCAATGCTCGTTTTTGGCGCTTGGGAGCGCTCTGTGTGCTTTGGCTGGTGCCCACCCGGCATCTTTTGCCCCGTGTTGGTTTCTGCCGTGATTTTGCCCGACTTGAGGCTCAGCAGCGCGACCAGAGCCGAGGGAGGAGGCTCGTCAGGGAGGCCGCGTTGCTATTGGCTGCCGAGTCAGCCTATGTCCAGCGAGAGAGGGGCAGGACCTCCCTTTCCCACCACAACCCGGAAGAGGATAGCTGTGTCACCGCCGGGGCTCCCATGAGCGAGGGAGAGCCCCGTTCTGCCTGCTAGTGCCCACGCCGCCTGGGACCCGGAAGGAGAAAGAGGAGTCCGGCTGCGAGGTTCCCGTGTTGGGAAGAGAGCCCGCAGCCCAAGAGAGAAGGCTTCCCCTACCGCCGCCCAGGAGAGGAGCCGGCAGAGGAGGGAGCAAAGAAGAAGCCTACGACCCGGTGAGTGGGGCCCGGGGTCCAGTCTGGAAGAGGAGGGCGTTGGGGCACATTGCCGGTGCCCGCCCTCCCCTCCAGCGTGAGGACAGTTGTGTAGAGCCTCTTGGGACCACTTTTGAATTCATTGGGGGACTCCACCAACAGGGGCAGTATTTGGTTCAAGCCCAACAAGGCTCCAGCAGCATCTTAGCATTTGCGAGTCCCCAGAGGGGGGACTCGAACGGACAGGCGCTCCAGTTGTGAAAGACCCCGAGAGGCTCCAGGCAGGTGCCGCATTGCTCACGGGTCCCCCGAGAGGGACCCCACCGAGACACAGGCCCAGGGGAGGGTTGGGTGGCCCTAACTGGCAGCGGGCCACTACCCCCCCTTACCCGAGGCACGATATTGTTCAGAGCCACAAGGCTCTGGGGCATTTTGTTGGTTTCAGAGTCCAGAGAGGCTCAGTGGCATTTCTTTGAGTCCCGAGGCTCCAGGGCCCCATTGTTGTTTTAGAGCCCAGAGAGGCTCACAGCCCACATTGTGTTTAGAGCCCAGAGAGGCTCTTGAGGGTCCAGTCAGTGGCGCAAAGCCTGCGAGGCTCCAACGTTGGCCATTATTATTTACACAGCGGCCCAGCACTTAGTGGGCAGCTGCTCCGTTTAGGACCCTGACTTTGGGACACAGGGCATCCTAACCCTAGAGAGGCCAGTTGGCCTAGGGACTGCCACAGGTGGTGGCTCATGTGCGTTTCGAGCAATTGTGATCTTTCCCTGCACCTCTGAATGTGGTTTGATGAGTCACATTACCTAGAGGGTGAGCAGGGGTTATCTTGGCATGTACCTCCCGTACCCTGACTTAGGAATGGTGGCCTCTGACTGACTTTGGAGCGAGCCCTGGCCAGCCAGGGATCCCATTTCTAACAACGAAGTACAGCTCTTCTGTTGGGACAGACAAGCCTTCACGCGCAATCTGCGCTGCTCTACAAAAACCCCTCTCTTCCGGAGAGCGCCACGAGTCACGCAGGATGCGTGGGACCAAGCCCGCACCATTGCCCACTGTCTATACATTGCTTTGCTTAATATATTGAGCAGCGAGTGGGCTTGGTCAGCTTACCCTTGTTAGAGGTCCAAGAGCGCCACGCACTCTATATCCAGTGCTCCGAAGAGGCTGTTTTAGTGGCCATGGGCACATCAGGCCCACGTGGCAACAAACCTGGCCAGTCAGTGTAACAATTACTCACAATGGGCGACTGCCCCGACCTTCTGGCCAGCGCCTCAGATGGAGCGGTCCATTATACTTCATGCACAACCACACCCCCCACCCCTTTTAAAAAAAAGAATAAAAACATGTTTTTAACTTTTCTCGTGTAACTACAGATGCTAGCCCGTCCTGGCGACCAAGCTACCATCTGAGGACACGGACTGAAATCTTCGTGTAACTGCAGATGTTGGCCCACTTTGTGCGTGAGTGAATCTGGCGACCAAGCCACCATCTACCACCTGAGGACAATGAGATCCTCCCGTAACTACAGATGCTAGCCCTGCCATTGTGCGTGAGTGAATCTTGCGGGCAAGCCACCATCTACAGTCTGAAGACACTGACTGGGATCATCCAGTAACTACGGATTCAAGCCCGTCCTTTGTGCATGAGTGAATCTGGCGACCAAGCCACCATCTATCATCTGAGGACACTGGCTGGGAAAATTCTGTAACTACAGATGCTAGCCTGTCCTTTGTGCGTGAGTAAATCTGGTGACCAAGCCACCATCTACCATCTGAAGACACTGACTGGGATCCTTCCGTAACTACAGATGCTAGACCGTCCTTTGATCATGAGTGAATCTGGCAACCAAGCCACCATCTACCACCTGAGGACAATGAGATCCTCCCGTAACTACAGATGCTTGCCCACTTTGTGCGTGAGTGAATCTGGCGACCAAGCCACTATGTACCGTCTGAGGACACTGACTGTGATCATCCCGTAACTATGGATGCAAGCCCGTCGTTTGTTCGTGAGTGAATCTGGTGACCAAGCCACCATCTACCATCTGAGGACACTGACTGGAATCATCCTGTAACTAGAGATGCTAACCCGTCCTGGCGACCAAGCCGCCATCTACCGACTGAGGACACTGACTAGGATACTCCGGTAACTACAGATGCCAGCCCGTCCTTTGTGCATAATTGAATCTGGCGACCGAGCTACAATCTACAATTTGAGGACTCTGACTGGGATCATCCCGTAACTACAGATGCTAGATCGACCTTTGTGTGAGAGTAAATCTGGTGACCAAGCCACCATCTACCATCTGAGGACAATGAATGGATCATCCCATAACTACAGATGCCAGCCCGTCCTTTGTTCATGATTGAATCTGGCGACCAAGCAACCATCTATCATCTGAGGACACTGACTGGGATCCTCCCGTAACTACAGATGCTAGCCCGTCCTTTGTGTGTGAGTGAATCTGGCGAACCAGCCACCATCTACCATCTGAGGACACTGACTGGGATCATCCCTTAACTACAGATGCTGGCCCACTTTGTGCGTGAGTGAGTCTGGCGACCAAGCCACCATCAACCATCTGAAGACACTGACTGAGATCCTCCCGTAACTACAGATGCTAGACCGTCCTTTGTGTGAGAGTAAATCTGGCAACCAAGCCACCATCTACCATCTGAGGACAATGAATGGGATCATCCTGTAACTACAGATGTTAGCCCGTCCTGGCGACCAAGCCAACATCTACCATCTGAGGACACTGATTGGGATCCTAGTGTAACTACAGATGCAAGCCCGTCCTTTGTGCATAATTGAATCTGGCGACCAAGCCACCATCTACGATCTGTGGACACTGACTGGGATAATTCCCTAACTACAGATGCTAACCCGTCCTTTGTGCATGATTGAATTTGGCGACCAAGCCACCATCCACCATCCGAGGACACTGACTGGGATCATTCTGTAACTACAGATGCTAACCCGTCCTGGCGACCAAGCTACCATCTACCATCTGAAGACACTGACTGGGATCCTTCCGTAACTGCAGATGCTAGACCATCCTTTGTGTGAGAGTAAATCTGGCGACCAAGCCACCATCTATCATCTGAGGACACTGACTGGGATCCTTCCGTAACTACAGATGCCAGCCTGTCCTTTGTGCGTGAGTAAATCTAGCGACCAAGCGACCATATACCATCTGAAGAGACTGACTGGGAACTGAGGACACTGACTGGGATCCTCGTGTAACTACAGATGCTAGCTCATCATGGCGACCAAGCTACCATCTGAGGACTCTAACTGGGATCCTCGTGTAACTACAGACGCTAGCCCATCCTGGCGACCAAGGTACCATCTGAGGACCCTGACTGGGATCCTCGTGTAACTACAGATGCTAGCCCGTCCTGGCGACCAAGCTACCATCTGAGGACACTGACTGGGATCCAGGTGTAATTACAGACGCTATCCCGTCCTGGCGACCAAGGTACCATCTGAGGACCCTGACTGGGATTCTCGTGTAACTACAGATGCTAGCCTGTCCTTTGTGCGTGAGTGAATCTGGCGACCAAGCCGCCATCTACCGACTGAGGACACTGGCTAGGACACTCCGGTAACTACAGATGCCTGCCCGTCCTTTGTGCATAATTGAATCTGGCGACCAAGCTACAATCTACAATTTGAGGACTCTGACAGGGATCATCCCGTAACTACGGATGCAAGCCCGTCCTTTGTTCGTGAGTGAATCTGGTGACCAAGCCACCATCTACCATCTGAAGAGACTGACTGGGATCCTTGCATAAAAACAGATGCTAGAGCGTTCTTTGTGTGAGAGTAAATCTGGTGACCAAGCCACCATCTGCCATCTGAGGACAATGATAGGGATCATCCCATAACTACAGATGCCAGCCCGTCCTTTGTGCCTGATTGAATCTGGAGACCAAGCAACCATCTATCATCTGAGGACACTGACTGGGATCCTCCCGTAACTGAAGATGCTAGCCCGTCCTTTGTGTGTGAGAGAATCTGGCGACCAAGCGACCATCTACCATCTGAGGACACTGACTGGGATCATCCTGTAACTACAGATGCTAGCCCATCTTGGCGTCCAAGCCACCATCTACCATCTGAGGACACTGACTGGGATCATCCTGTAACAACAGATGCTAGCCCGTCCTGGTGACCAAGCCCCCATCTACCATCTGAGGACACTGAATAAGATCCTTGTGTAACTACAGATGCTGACCCACTTTGTGCGTGAGTGAATCTGGCCACCAAGCTACCATCTACTTCTGAGGACACTGACTGGGATCCTCCCGTAACTACAGATGCTAGCCCGTCCTTTGTGCATGAGTTAATCTGGCAACCAAGTCACCATCTACCATTTGAGGACACTGACTGGGATCCTCGTGTAACTACAGGTGCTGGCCCGCTTTGTGCATGAGTGAATCTGGCCACCAAGCTACCATCAACTTCTGAGGACACTGACTGGGATCCTCCCGTAACTACAGATGCCAGCCGGTCCTTTGTGCATAATTGAACCTGGCGACCAACCTACAATCTACCATCTGAGGACACTGACTGGGATCATCCTGTAACTACAGATGCTAGCCCGTCCTAGCAACCAAGCCACCATTTACCATCTGAGGAAACTGACTAGGATCCTCGTGTAACTACAGGTGCTGGCCCGCTTTGTGCATGAGTGAATCTGGCCACCAAGCTACCATCTACTTCTGAGGACACTGACTGGGATCCTCCCGTAACTACAGATGCCAGCCGGTCCTTTGTGCATAATTGAACCTGGCGACCAACCTACAATCTACCATCTGAGGACACTGACTGGGATCATCCTGTAACTACTTATGCTAGCCCATCCTGGCGACCAAGCCACCATCTGAGGACACTGACTGTTATCCTAGTGTAACTACAGATGCTGGCCCACTTTGTGAGTGAGTGATCCTGGCGACCAAGCCACCGTCTACCGTCTGAGGACACTCACTGGGATCCTTCTGTAACTACAGATGCAAGCCCGTCCTTTGTGCATAATTGAATCTGGCGACCAAGCCACCATCTACCATCCGAGGACACTGGCTGGGATCCTTCCATAACTACAGATGCTAGAATGTTCTTTGTGTAAGAGTAAATCTGGCGACCAAGCAACCATTTACCATCTGAGGACACTGACTGGGATCATCCTGTAACTACAGTTGCCAGCCCATCCTTTGTGCATAATTGAATCTGGCGACCAAGCTACAATCTACCATCTGAGGACACTGACCGGGATCATCCTCTAACTACAGATGCCAGCCCGTCCTTTGTGCATAATTGAATCTGACAACCATGCTTCAATCTACTCTGAGGACACTGATCGGGATCATCCCGTAACTACAGATGCCAGCCCGTCCTTTGTACATAATTGAATCTGGCGACCAAGCTACAACCTACCATCTGCGGACACTGACTGGGATCATCCTGTAACTACAGATGCCAGCCCGTCCTTTGTGCATAATTGAATCTGGAGACCAAGCTACAACCTACCATCTGAGGACACTGACTGGGATCATCCTGTAAATACAGATGCTAGCCCGTCCTGGCGATCAAGCCACCATCTGAGGACACTGACTGGGATCCTCGTGTAACTACAGATGCCAGCCCGTCCTTTGTGCTTAATTGAATCTGGCGACCAAGCCGCCATCTCCCATCTGAGAACACTGACTGGGATCATTCCGTAACTACAGATGCTAGCCTGTCCTTTGTGCATGATTGAATCTGGAGACCAAGCCACCATCTACCATCTGAAGACACTGACTGGGATCCTCCCGTAACTACAGATACTAGAACGTCCTTTGTGTGGGAGTAAATCTGGCAACCAAGCCACCATCTACCATCTGAAGACACTGACTGGGATCATCCCGTAACTACAGATGCTAGCCCGTCCTTAGGTTGTGAGTGAATGTGGCGACCAAGCCACCATCTACCATCTAAGGACATTGACTGGGATCCTCCCGTAACTATAGATGCTAGCCCACTTTGTGCGTGAGTGAATCTGGCGACCAAGCCACCATCTACCATTAGAGGACACTGACTGGGATCATCCCGTAACTACGGATATAAGCCCGTCCTTTGTTTGTGAGTGAATCTGGCAACCAAGCCACCATCTACCGTCTGAGGACACTGACTGGGATCATCCCATAACTACAGATGCTAGCCCGTCCTTTGTGCATGCGTGAATCTGGCAACCAAGCCACCATCTAACATTTGAGGACACTGACTGGGATCATCCTGTAACTACAGATGCTAGCCCGTCCTGGCGACCAAGCCACCATCTACCATCTGAGGACACTGGCTTGGTTCCTATTGTAACTACAGATGCTGGCCCACTTTGTGCGTGAGTGAATCTGGCGACCAATCCACCACCTACCGTCTGAGGACACTGACTGGGATCATCCCATAACTACAGATGCTAGCCCGTCCTTTGTGCATGCGTGAATCTGGCAACCAAGCCACCATCTAACATTTGAGGACACTGACTGGGATGCTCCGGTAACTACAGATGCCAGCCCGTCCTTTGTGCACAATTGAATTTGGCGACCAAACCACCATCTACCATCTGAGGACACTGACTGGAATCATTCCGTAACTACAGATGCTAGCCTGTCCTTTGTGCACAATTGAATTTGGCGACCAAGCCACCATCTACCATCTGAAGACACTGACTGGGATCAATCCGTAACTACAGATGCTAGCCCGTCCTGGCGACCAAGCCACCATCTACCATTTGAGGACACTGACTGGGATCATCTGTAACTACAGATGCTAGCCCGTCCTGGTGACCAAGCCACCATCTACCATCTGAGGACACTGACTGGGATCCTAGTGTAACTACAGATGCTGGCCCACTTTGTGCGCGAGTGAATCTGGCGACTAAGCCACCATCTACTGTCTGAGGACACTGACTGGGATCCTCCCGTAAGTACAGATGCCAGCCTGTCCTTTGTGCTTAATTGAATCTGGCGACCAAGCCACCATCTACCGTCTGAGGACACTGACTGGGATGCTCCCGTAACTACAGATGCTAGCCCGTCCTTTGTGTGTGAGTGAATCTAGCGACCAAGCCACAATCTACCATCTGAAGACACCAACTGGGATCCTCCCGTAACTACAGATGCCAGACTGTCCTTTGTGCATAATTGATCCTGGCGACCAAGCCACCATCTACCCTCTGAGGACACTGACTGGAATCATTCCGTAACTACAGATGCTAGCCCACTTTGTGCATGAGTGAATCTGGCGACCAAGCCACAATCTACCATTTGAGGACATTGACTGGGATCATCCCGTAACTAAGGATATAAGCCCGTCCTTTGTTCGTGAGTGAGTCTGGCGACCAAGCCACCATCTACCGTCTGAGGACACGGACTGGGATCATCCCATAACTACAGATGCTAGCCCGTCCTTTGTGCATGAGTGAATCTGGAAACCAAGCCACCATCTACCGTCTGAGAACACTGACTGGGATCCTAGTGTAACTACAGATGCTGGCCCACGTTGTGCGTGAGTGAATCTGGCAACCAAGCCACCATCTACCGTCTGAGGACACTGACAGGGATGCTCCCGTAACTACAGATGCCAGCCTGTCCTTTGTGCATAACTGAATCTGGCGACCAAGCCACCATCTCCCATCTGAGGACACTGACTGGGATCATTCCGTAACTACAGATGCTAGCCTGTCCTTTGTGCATGATTGAATATGGCGACCAAGCCACCATCTACCATCTGAGGACACTGACTGGAATCATTCCGTAACTACAGATGCCAGCCCGTCCTTTGTGCATAACTGAATCTGGCGACCAAGCCACCATCTCCCATCTGAGGGCACTGACTGGGATCATTCCGTAACTACAGATGCTAGCCTGTCCTTTGTGCATGATTGAATCTGGCGACCAAGCCACCATCTACCATCTGAGGACACTGACTGGAATCATTCCGTAACTACAGATGCTAGCCTGTCCTTTGTGCATGATTGAATCTGGCAACCAAGCCACCATCTACCGTCTGAGGACACTGACAGGGATGCTCCCGTAACTACAGATGCCAGCCCGTCCTTTGTGTGTGAGTGAATCTGGCGACCAAGCCACAATCTACCATCTGAAGACACTGACTGGGATCCTCCCGTAACTACAGATGCCAGACTGTCCTTTGTGCATAATTGAATCTGGCGACCAAGCCACCATCTACCATCTGAGGAAACTGACTGGAATCATTCCGTAACTACAGAAGCCAGCCTATCCTTTGAGCATCATTGAATCTGGTGACCAAGCAACCATCTATCATCTGAGGACACTGACTGGGATCCTCCCGTAACTGAAGATGCTAGCCCGTCCTTTGTGTGTGAGAGAATCTGGCGACCAAGCCACAATCTACCATCTGAAGACACTGACTGGGATCCTCCCGTAACTACAGATGCCAGACTGTCCTTTGTGCATAATTGAATCTGGCGACCAAGCCACCATCTACCATCTGAGGACAATGACTGGGATCATCCCATAACTACAGATGCCAGCCCGACCTTAGTGCATGATTAAATCTGGCGACCAAGCAACCATCTATCATCTGAGGACACTGACTGGGATCCTCCCGTAACTACAGATGCTGGCCCGTCCTTTGTGCATGAGTGAATCTGGCGACCAAACCACCATCTACCATTTGAGGACACTGACTGGGATCATCCCGTAACTACGGATGGAAGCCCGTCCTTTGTTCGTGAGTGAATCTGGTGACCAAGCCACCATCTACCATCTGAGGAAACTGATTGGGATCATCCTGTAACTACAGATGCTAGCCCGTCCTTTGTTGGTGAGTGAATCTGGCGACCAAGCCACCATCTACCATCTGAGGACACTGACTGGGATCATCCTGTAACAACAGATGCCAGCCCGTCGTTTGTGCATAATTGAATCTGGCGACCAAGCCACCATCTACCGTCTGAGGACACTGACTGGGATCATCCCATAACGACAGATGCTAGCCCGTCCTTTGTGCATGAGTAAATCTGGCAACCAAGTCACCATCTACCATTTGAGGACACTGACTGGGATCATCCTGTAACAACAGATGCTAGCCCGTCCTGGCCGCCAAGCCACTATCTCCCATCTGAGAACACTGACTAGGATCCTTGTGTAACTACAGATGCTAGCCCACTTTGTGCGTGAGTGAGTGAATCTGGCGACCAAGACACCATCTACCATTTGAGGACTCTGACTGGGATCATCCCGTAACTACGGATATAAGCCCGTCCTTTGTTCTTGAGCGAATCTGGCGACCAAGCCACCATCTACCATCTGAGGACACTGACTGGGATCCTCCCGTAACTACAGATGCTGGCCCATCCTTTGAGCATGAGTGAATCTGGCGACCAAGCCACCATCTACCATCTGAGGACACTGACTGGGATCCTCCTGTAACTACAGATGCTGGCCCACTTTGTGCGAGAGTGAATATGGCGACCAAGCCACCATCTACTGTCTGAGGACACTGACTGGGATCCTCCCGTAACTAAGATGCCAGCCCGTCCTTTGTGCATAATTGAATCTGGCGACCAAGCTACAATCTACCATCTAAGGACACTGACCGGGGTCATCCTGTAAATACAGATGCTAATCCCGTCCTGGCGACCAAGCAACCATCTGAGGACACTGACTGGGATCCTCGTGTAGCTACAGATGCTGGCCCACTTTGTGCGTGAGAGAATCTGGCAACCAAGTCACCATCTACCATTTGATGACACTGACTGGGATCCTCCCGTAACTACAGATGCCAGCCCGTCCTTGGTGCATAACTGAATCTGGCGACCAAGCCACCATCTCCCATCTGAGGACACTGACTGGGATCCTCCCGTAACTACAGATGCTAGACCGTCCTTTGTGTGGGAGTAAATCTGGCGACCAAGCCACCATCTACCATCTGAAGACACTGACTGGGATCTTCCCGTAACTACAGATGTTAGCCCATCCTTCGGTTGTGAGTGAATGTGGCGACCAAGCCACCATCTACCATCTAAGGACACTGACTGGGATCCTCCCGTAACTACGGATATAAGCCCATCCTTTGTTCGTGAGTGAGTCTGGCGACCAAGCCACCATCTGAGGACACTGACTGGAATCATCCCATAACTACAGATGCTAGACCGTCCTTTGTGCATAATTGAATCTGGCGACCAAGCCACCATCTACCATCTGAGGACACTGACTGGAATCATTCCGTAACTACAGATGCTAGCCTATCCTTTGTGCATCATTGAATCTGGTGACCAAGCCACCATCTACCATCCGAAGAGACTGACTGGGATCCTTCCACAACTACAGATGCTAGAACGTTCTTTGTGCGAGAGTAAATCTGGCGACCAAGCCACCATCTACCATCTGAGGACACTGACTGGAATCATTCCGTAACTACAGATGCTAGCCTGTCCTTTGTGCATGAGTGAATCTGGCGACCAAGCCACCATCTACCATTTGAGGACACTGACTGGGATCATCCTGTAACTACAGATGCTAGCCCGTCCTTTGTTGGTGAGTGAATCTGGCGACCAAGCCACCATCTAATATCTGAGGACACTGACTGGGATCATCCTGTAACTACAGATGCTAGCCCGTCCTTGCGACCAAGCCACCATCTACCATCCGAGGACACTGACTGGGATCATCCTGTAACAACAGATGCTAGCCCGTCCTGTCGACCAAGCCACCATCTACCATCTGAGGACACTGACTGGGACCCTCCCGTAACTACAGATGCTAGCCCGTCCTTTGTGTGTGAGTGAATCTGGCGACCAAGCCACCATCTAAAGAAAATGACTGGGATCCTCCCGTAACCACGATGCTGGCCCACTTTGTGCGTGAATGAGTCTGGCGACCAAGCCACCATCTACCATTTGAGGACACTGACTGGGATCCTCCCGTAACCACAGATGCCAGACTGTCCTTTGTGCATAATTGAATCTGGCGACCAAGCTTCAATCTTCCATCTGAGGACACTGACCGGGATCATCCTGTAAATATAGATGCTAGCCCGTCCTGGCGACCAAGCCACCATCTGAGGACACTGACTGGGATCCTCCCGTAACTACAGATGCCAGCCTGTCATTTGTGCATGATTGAATCTGGCGACCAAGCCACCATCTCCCATCTGAAGACACTGACTGGGATCCTCCCGTAACTACAGATGCTAGACCGTCCTTTGTGTGGGAGTAAATCTGGCTACCAAGCCACCATCTACCATCTGAAGACACTGACTGGGATCCTCCCGTAACTACAGATGCTAGACCGTCCTTTGTGTGGGAGTAAATCTGGCGATCAAGCCACCATCTACCATCTAAGGACACTGACTGGGATCATCCCGTAACTACGGATATAAGCCCGTCCTTTGTTCGTGAGTGAGTCTGGCCACCAAGCCACCATCTACCATTTGAGGACACTGACTGGGATCATCCTGTAACTAAAGATGCTAGCCTATCCTGGTGACCAAGCCACCATCTACCATTGGAGAACACTGACTGGGATCATCCCGTAACTAGAGATGCTAGACCGTCCTTTGTGTGGGAGTAAATCTGGCGATCAAGCCACCATCTACCACCTAAGGACACTGACTGGGATCATCCCGTAACTACGGATATAAGCCCGTCCTTTGTTCGTGAGTGAGTGAGTCTGGCCACTCAGCCACCATCTACCATTTGAGGATACTGATTGGGATTATCCTGTAACTACAGATGCTAGCCTGTCCTGGGGACCAAGCCACCATCTACCATCTGAGGACACTGACTGGGATCATCCAATTACTACTTATGCTAGTCCATCCTTGCGACCAAGCCACCATCTGAGGACACAGACTGGGATCCTAGTGTAACTACAGATGCTGGCCCACTTTGTGCATAATTGAATCTGGCGACCAAGCTACCACCTACCATCTGAGGACACTGACTAGGATCATTCCGTAACTACAGATGCTAGCCCGTCCTAGCGGCCAAACCACCATCTACCATCTGAAGACACTGACTGGGATCCTTCCATAACTACAGATGCTAGAACGTTCTTTGTGTGAAAGTAAATCTGGCGACCAATCCACCATCTACCATCTGAGGACAACGACTGGGATCATCCCATAACTACAGATGCCAGCCCGTCCTATGTGCATGATGAATCTGGTGACCAAGCCACCATCTACCATTTGAGGACACTGATTGGGATCATCCCGTAACTATGGATGCAAACCCGTCCTTTGTTCGTGAGTGAATCTGGCGACCACTCCACCATCTATTGTCTGAGGGCACTGACTGGGATCATCCTGTAACTACAGATGCTAGCCCGTCCTGGCGACCAAGCCACCATCTACCATCTGAGGACACTGACTGGAATCCTCATGCAACTACAGATGCTAGCCCATCCTGGCGTCCAAGGTACCCTCTGAGGACACTGACTGGGATCCTAGTGTAATTACAGATGCCAGCCCGTCCATTGTGCATAATTGAATCTGGCGACCAAGCTACAAGCTACAATCTACCATCTGAGGACACTGACCGGGATCATCCTGTAACTACAGATGCCAGCCCGTCCTTTGTGCATAATTGAATCTGGCGACCAAGCTTCAATCTACCATCTGAGGACACTGACCGGGATCATCCTGTAACTACAGATGCCAGCCCGTCCTTTGTGCATAATTGAATCTGGCGACCAAACTACAATCTACCATCTGAGGACACTCACCGGATCATCCAGTAAATACAGATGCTAGCCCGTCCTGGCGACCAAGCCACCATCTGAGGACACTGACTGGGATCCTCGTGTAACTACAGATGCTGGCCCACTTTGTGCGTGAGTGAATCTGGGGACTAAGCCACCATCTACTGTCTGAGGACACTGACTGGGATCCTCCCGTAACTACCGATGCCAGCCCGTCCTTTGGGCATAATTGAATCTGGCGACCAAGCCACCATCTCCCATCTGAGGACACTGACTGGGATCCTCCCGTAACTACAGATGCTAGCCCGTCCTTTTTGTGTGAGTGAATCTGGCGACCAAGCCACCATCTACCATCTGAAGACATTGACTGGGATCCTCCTGTAACTACAGATGCTAGACCGTCCTTTGAGTGAGAGTAAATCTAGCGACCAAGCCACCATCTACCATCTTAAGACACGGACTGGGATCATCCCGTAACTACAGATGCTAGCCCGTCCTTTGGTTGTGAGGGAATGTGGCGACCAAGCCACCATCTACCATCTAAGGACACTGACTGGGATCATCCTGTAACTACGGATATAAGCCCGTCCTTTGTTCGTGAGTGAATCTGATGACCAAGCAACCATCTATCATCTGAGGACACCAACTGGGATCCTCCCATAACTACAGATGATAGCCCGTCCTTTGTGTGTGAGTGAATCTGGCGACCAAGCCACCATCTACCATCTGAAGACACTAACTGGGATCCTCCCGTAACTACAGATGCTGGCCCATCCTTTGTGCATGAGTGAACCTCGCGACCAAGCCACCATCTACCATTTGAGGACACTGACTGGGATCATCCCGTAACTACAGATGCAAGCCAGTCCTTTGTTTGTGAGTGAATCTGGCGACCAAGCCACCATCTACCATCCGAGGACACTGACTGGGATCATCCTGTAACTACAGATGCTAGACCGTCCTGGCGACCAAGCCACCATCTGAGGACACTGACTGGGATCCTAGTGTAACTACAGATGCTGGCTCACTTTGTGCGTGAGTGAATCTGGCGACCAAGCCACCATCTCCCATCTGAGGAAACTGACTGGGATCATTCTGTAACTACAGATGCTAGCCTGTCCTTTGTGCATAATTGAATCTGGTGGACAAGCAACCATCTATCATCTGAGGACATGGACTGGGATCATCCCATAACTATGGATGCAAGCCCGTCCTTTGTGCATGAGTAAATCTGGCGACCAAGCCACCATCTACCACCTGTAGACACTGACTGGGATCATCCTGTAACTACAGATGCTAGCCCGTCCTGGCAACCAAGCCACCATCTGAGGACACTGACTGGGATCCTCGTGTAACTACAGATGCTAGGCCGTCCTGGCGACCAAGATACCATCTGAAGACACTGACTCGGATCCTCGTGTAACTACAGATGCTAGCCCGTCCTGGCGACCAAGATACCATCTGAAGACACTGACTGGGATCCTCGGGTAACTACAGATGATAGCCCTTCCTGGCGACCAAGCCACCATCTACCATCTGAGGACACTGACTGGGATCCTCCCGTAAATACAGATGCCAGCCCGTTCTTTGTGCATAATTGAATCTGGCGACCAAGCTACAATCTACCATCTGTGGACACGGACTGGGATCATCCTGTAACTACAGATGCTAGACCGTCCTGGCGACCAAGGTACCATCTGAGGACCCTGACTGGGATCCTCGTGTAACTACAGATGCTAGCCCGTCCTGGCGACCAAGAAACCGTCAGAAGGCACTAACTGGGATCCTCGTGTAACTACAGATGCTAGCCCTTCCTGGCTACCAAGATACCATCTGAAGACACTGACTTGGGATCCTCGTGTAACTACAGATGCTAGCCCGTCCTGGCGATCAAGCTACCATCTGAGGACACTGACTGGGATCGTCGTGTAACTACAGATGCTAGCCCATCCTGGCAATCAAGCTGCCATCTGAGGACGCAGACTGGGATCCTCGTGTAACTACAGATGCTGGCCCACTTTGTGCGTGAGTGAATCTGGCGACCAAGCCACCATCTACCATCTGAGGACACTGACTGGGATCCTTCCATAAGTACAGATGCTAGCCCGTCCTTTGTGCATAATTGAATCTGGCGACCAAGCTACAATCTACCATATGAGGACACTGACTGGGATCATGCCGTACCTACGGATGCAAGCCTGTCCTTTGTGCGTGAGTAAATCTAGTGACCAAGCCACCATCTATCATCTGAAGAGACTGACTGGGATTTGAGGACACTGACTGGGATCCTCTGGTGTTAGACCCGTCTGCTTCTGAGAGCCCCCTCACCACTATGATTTCTTTTGTTCCCCTGTACCTCCCAAAATTTGTCGCTTTTCTTTGTCTACCAGGACCTTTTGTGTGCTGTTTCATGGGGCTAGATGTTCCTTGACGCCCAGTTGTTCACAAGGTTTTTGGTACCTATTTACAAGACATTAGTGAAACCTGTGACGTTATAGGCTGGGATTGGCAACCTGAATGAATGACCTCAAAATGGTGGCCATCCATTTCCCTCATGTGAGTGACTCCCTTTGGAGCCTCCATGAACCTTGACCTTTCAAGGTTTTGGCGCCCTTTTATTTGGGGCACATTCCTGACAGGAATTACCTTATTTCCCTCAGGTACACAAAATGGCTGCTCTAGAACCCCAGTATGGTGGCTGTTAGAGACCCAAATACCCCAGAAGTGCCATGTCATTGGCTTAACCCAAAGAAGGTTCTAGAACCTACTGGCACGAGCCAGCACCTCAGGGCACTGACTATATAAGGTCCAGTCCCTGGCAGCCATTTTGGAGATGACTAAGAGACTAGATAGGATAATGATGTTCCAGATCTAGGTGAAGAAGGAGATTCCAGACTTGACACCAGATTGACACCTGCCCTGTTGACCCCTGAGGCAGCTGGTAGTGCGGGCAGTAGAGCAAGCAAGAGTCACTGGCGTGGATCCTGATTGGCGTTCCAGTCAGCTGTGCATGCGGTGACCTCGCGCCTACAGCGCCTGCCCAGCGAGTGCCTCGTCACCCCCAAGAGACTGTGGCCGATTTTCGTGTGCCTCCCCGCCCCCCCGGTGGTGAATTACGACTGACTCGGGTCGCGAGGCGAGAGCAACTTCGCCGCGACCGCGAGCGTCTTCTGTGCCCCTTGTGTGACAGGCGCCTCCTGCGTGGAGCTCGGACGTCTCCGAGCTCCACCGGCGTAGAGTGCTTCCTGCGCAGACTGAGGTGAGGTGGTGTGCCGGGGCGGGGAAAGGCTGGCCTTCGTTGGGCCGGACTACTGTATCTGCCCCTCCCCAGTGGATCGGTGGCTGTAGCTGTGGGCGGGACCCATCCCTGTTTGAGGAAGTCAGAGGGAGGCCCGTGGAGCCCCTGAGAACCTGTCGCTGGCGAGAGAAGTGCTGAACCCGACTGAATCGCTTTTCGATTGCAGCCGATGTGAGGTGGGCCAGTTTCTTCAGGTGGGAAGCGCTGTTATAAAGGAACTGTGAACCGGCATTTATTTGACTGAGCGCGAAGATTGTGTGACCTCTTCGGCAGCCCCGTTCGGCAGTCTAAAGACTTGGAACTGGTGCCGCCTGAGTGCTAGCGGGGACAGAAACCCCTAGGCGCGCTTAGACCCCCACCGGCAAACAGAGATCTCAACCCGGTGGCAGCCGAGTGTAAATGAAGTGTTCACTGTCTTTCCTTGCCTTTTAGATATACGCGCATAACCCCCGTGTGATTCTTAAAGAGTCCCAGCACTCCCTGTTGTGCCCAGAGAAGCCTGTGTACACTAATGGTGAAATCGTCATAAACTGTAAGAGTAATCTTTCCAAACCTGAAATGTATTTGCAAATGTAGTGTTCCTGAAATAATTAATTGGTGGCAGCGATACCAGAATGAATCTGTAGATGTTCTTGTAACTGTACCAGTATTTATTCTGTTATATTGAAAGTGATATTTATGCTATTTATTGAAGATATTTATTCTCAATATTTATTCTATTTTCTTGACAATATTTATTCCTGATATTCATTCCATTTATTGATGAACTGTACTCCTAAGCTTATTTATTGAATCTGTTCCAAATCGAAACCCAACAAATTGTGACTAAGAGAAATGTGTATGTGCTTCCCTAATTGATCCCCATTCACAACAGAGAATTTTTACATAAAGGAATCGTATTTTTCTACAACAGTGGTGTGGTGTCCTTCTTTTTGGTGGTTGTTCAAGGAGATATTATTGGGTCAAAGCCGGCTTAACACGACAGCCTTCACTTGCCTTGACACTTGAGCCAAGCTACCCCCTTTGTGCTGGGCTTGCCCATCGCAGGTCCAACATCTGGTAAATACAGATGCTAGCCCGTCCTGGCGACCAAGCCACCATCTACCATCTGAGGACACTGTCTGGGATCCTCGTGTAACTACAGATGCTGGCCCACTTTGTGCGCGAGTGAATCTGGCGACCAAGCCACCATCTACCGTCTGAGGATACTACTGGGGTCCTCCCATTCCTACAAGTGACATACATGATCTTCATCCTGTGAGAGAGCCCTAGGACCTCGCCAATTCAATGCTTGAATGTTACCATGATATCTTCATCGGGCCCCAGGACCAAAGTCTAAGCACCCTGCAGCGTGCCAACACTGCGCTGTGCCCCCCTAAACATCAGCTTACAAAGGAGGGACCACCGCACCCAGGCCTTGAACATGACCCCAGGCTTTTGGTGTAATTCCGTCCCGTGCTTTGGGCTGTAGTTGTGTTTAAAATGTCTATGGGAATTAAGATTGGGAAAAGTATTTGGGATCCCTCTACCTTTTTTTCGGCCCCCACTTGACGAATCACCCCGAAACGTTCAACACACCAGCTGTACTGAGCGTCTTAACAACTTTCAAGCAACTGGATGGACAGGCTAAGACCCTACAAATAATTGATTTCTATTAACTACCCTCTACCCCAGCTCCCCAGGTTTAGACTGAGGTTTCTGACCCCCCCACTGCCACCCCACCCAGATGCACAGACTTCCTTTTAGCACACGCACCCCACAGAGCTCGACACTCTGGCTCGCCCCCTCTACCTGTACTCTGTTCACAGGTCTCTTGATGTTTTCGTATTATGGAGATAAGGCCTCCTAACTCTCACTTTGTATGATTTTTCATTAAGGTCAAATTGCGGTCTATTTCTGAGCTTTAAACACATTGAACACATACTCTGCTCATGAGACCTGAGCTCATACATTGTGCAAAATGTGAATGATAAACACAGGGCCTGTCTGAGCTCCCATCCCCTTTGGTAATCATGAAGCGCTTCAATGCTGTATTGGGATAGTAAGCGCTACATAACGTGCAATCATCTACCCAGCAGTTAAAATGCACTAAAAAAGCAAGGGGTCTGCGATCCTGAGTGAAATGTGATGGAGGTCGGTGAGAGGGGGAGGGGTTCGGCGAGTGGGGGTGGGGGTCGGCGAGTGGGGGTGGGGGTCGATGAGTGGGGGAGGGGTTCGGCGAGTGGGGGTGGGGGTCGGCGAGTGGGGGTGGGGGTCGGTGAGTGGGGGTGGGGGTCGGTGAGTGGGGGTGGGGGTCGGCGAGTGGGGGTGGGGGTCGGCGAGTGGGGGTAGGGGTCGGCGAGTGGGGGTAGGGGTCGGTGAGTGGGGGTAGGGGTCGGTGAGTGGGGGTGGGGGTCGGCTAGTGGGGATGGCAGGTGTATTAGCTTTAAAAAAAATTGAGTTACTATTTTGCTGGTCTTTCACTTTTAGGCAACTACACATAAATAAGGTAGACGTCTTAAATGAGAAATAAAGGTGAAAGGAAGCTACACTAATCAGTGGGAAATGCATTATTTTACATTATGAAGGCTCTCCTGGTTAATGTCGTGACTGTAGCTGTCTAGGGGTGTCACCAGAGCGGCCCAGCACTGACACCTGACTGGAGCAATGGTGAATAGCACCTTGTGTATGTTTAGTGCTACGAGGCCCTAGCCTGTGATTAAAAGCACTGTGAACACACACAATATAGAACAGACTGTGGCTCGATTGGAAAGAGAAGTCTCGAATAAAAGCAGGGTACTCCAGAACTCGGCTCGCGACCCCTCACCCTCCCTCTCAGAAAGAAGGAATCTTTGCCATCATAAAGCTTCAAGGGGCTCCATTAATTAACGCACACACTGGCTCTGAAGCAGCCCTTTACATCGGATGATTAACCAACTGAGCACATATGCATTTCTTCCAGGTAGCAGGCTCCCTGGGGAGAAGGCCTGTTTCTTTAGCCCCCTGCACTCTGCCCCTCCTCCGCTTCACCGGCTTTCGGGCAGTGCCACCTGTGCGACCGCACTGGGCGCCGACCTCAGGGCAGGGCCGCTGTGTTAGCAAAAACTCAAGGTTTAATCAAACCTGCCGCAGAGTTCCTTGTGCTGCTCAGCTTTCAGGCAGCAATAAAAATGTCAAGATAAGTCTTGTGATTAATGTTTCTGCTAGAGAAAGAGATCGGAGCTCTGTCTAGTGGCAGTTTTCACTCCCCAGAAGTAGCGCAGAGGGTTACTGTGCCTGCGACAAAGAACCGTTCTGTAGGGTATGTTGATGGCTGAGAGGGGGGATTTAAAACAAATGAAAGGGAGGGAGGGAGGGGCTATGGAGAGATATGGGTCAATTTTTCCGGATGGCCGTGAATGACTCGAAGGTCACTGGGGTGCGGGCACCAAAATAGATTGTCGCACTGGGCGCCACCAGCTCTAAAGCTGGCACTGGCTTCACGGCACAGGACACCCCCTTCATTCCCCCTCCACTCTGCTCCTCTGTGGGCAGCCAAAGCTGTCCGTCCTTCCCTCAGCTTCACGGCTCAGGAGACCCCCTACCTATCCCTATGCCCTCTGTTCCTCCCTGAGGGTCTTCCTGAAGGTGTTCAGGGAGGGGGCGTGTATGATGTTTGATGGTAGCTCATTCCAGGTCTTGGCCGTTGAGGTATTTGGGTCCATTGTTGTGTAGGCATTTGTAGGCGTGAGTGAGGATTTTGAAAGGGACTCTTTTCTCCATGGAGAGCAAGTGGAGACTTTATAGGTGTTGGCTGATGTGTTTGTGCCAGGGGATACCTAGGATGAGTCTGGCGGCAGTGTTCTGTATTGTCTGGCGTTTGCGGAGTAGGTACTTGTTGATGCCGGCATAGAGTGCGTTTCCATAGTCCAGTCAGCTGGTGAGGAGTGCGTGGGTTACTATCCTCCTTTACTCAGGGGGGACCCACTTGAAGGTCTTGCGGTGGATGCGGAGGGGGTTTGAAGCCTCAGGAGGTGACAGCATTGACCTGTCGGTTCATGGTGAGTGATGAGTCGAGTACGATGCCGAGGTTCTAGGCGTGGTCTGAGGGGGTAGGTGGCCTTCCGAGGGCGGTCGGCCATCAGGTACTATCCCATGCTGAAGGGGTGGTTCCAAGGATGAGGAGTTCTGTCTTCTAGGCGTTGAGCTTCACGCAGCTGTTGGTCATCCAGACTGTGGCGTCTTGCATTCCTTTCTGGAAGTTGAGTTTGGCAGTGGTGGGGTTTTTGATAAGGGAGAGGATGAGCTGGATGTCGTCTGCGTAGGATACGATGTTGAGGCCTTATTGTCGTACAATGGCTGCGAGGGGGGCCATGGAAATGTTGAAGAGGGTGGGGCTCAGTGATGAATCCTGTGGGACTCCGCATGTGATTTTCGTGGGGTCGGAAAGGAAGGGTGGGAGTCTGATCGTTTGGCTTCTTCCGGTGACGAGTAAACAGATCCAGTCCAGGGCTGTTCCTTGTATGCCTGCATCGTGTAGTCTAGCGACTAGTGTGCGGTGGGAGGCGGTGTCAAAGGCCACTGATAAGTCGAGTAGGATTTGGGCTGAAGAGTGGCCTTGGTCCAGGAGGGTACGGATGTTGTCTGTGGCAGCGAGTAGGGCGGTCTCTGTGCTCTGGTTGCTTTGGAATCCGATTGGGACGGATCGAGGAAAGCGTTCTCTTCAATGAATCGTGTGTTGTGTGGCTGAATTGGATGCTGTTTCCTGCCGCATATATGGGGTCGAGGGTATGTCTTGCTCTGTGGGTCGGTGTGTTGACGACTTGTTTAAGTCCGATGCTGACGAGGTTGTCACGAAGGATAGTGGAGTTGGAGTTGCTGGGGTTGTCGAGGTGGAAGTTCAGGTGTCCAATGAGAATGTAGTTTGTTGAGGCAATGTCGTGGGGTGCGATGAAGTCAGTGATAGTAATGGCGAAGGGTGTTCGGGGGCCAGGGGGTCTGCAGACAAGGGTTCCTCGGAGTGTGGCTTCGGGGGTGGTCTGGATCTGGAAGTGCAGGTGTTCGGTGGAGGGGAGGGTTTCGCTGGAAAAGGTGAGGAGGAGGGCGCTCTTGTGGGTGATGGCGACGCACTCTCCTGGGTGGTTGGGGCGGTCGTTCCTCTGGATCTTGTATCCGTCTGGGATAGCGGTGCTGATGTCGGGGGCGAAGGATGCGTTGGTCCAGGTCTCTGTGAAGAAGGCGCTGTCGGGCGAGAGAGAGTTGAGTAGTAAAATCTCCTATAAAAAGACCAGTTTACTCGGTCTAATGCTTTTGTGGCATCTACAGTGATTGCAGCTAGGGGCAATTTGAACGTGGTTGCTATATCTACTGCCCCAATTAAATTGTATATTAGGTCTTTGATTCCCCTACCACGCAAAAAAATCCCTTTTGGTCCTCATTTAATATGACATCCAACACTTTACAACTCTCCAACTTAAGTTTTACTGCCCTACAGAAGTTATTCCCTATCTACAAAAACCGAGTTCCAGGATAGTAGTAAATGGGAATATCTCAAGCAGCTTTAATATCGAAAGGGGGACCATGCAGGGGTGCCCCCTATCACCACTGCTTTTTAACCTATATATTGAACCGTTGGCGAAAAAAATTAGATCCCACAGAGGCATCCAACCATTTAGGTTTCAGGGCTAGTTGAAGAAAGTAGGTCTATATGCAGATGACTTAATTATATACACCTCAGACCTGAATACTGCTCTGCCAGCAGTGTATGATTTGGCAACAAGTTTTGGTCGGCTGTCCGGATATGAAATTAATGAAAATAAAACGGTGGTGATGGAATGGAATGCTAATTCAGGACTAAATTGTGTTAAGGAGGAAATGAGGTATCTTGGGATTCAAGTGGTACAGAAGGTAGAACAGATACTGGAAGTGAATTATCAAAAGGTGAATAAGGCAGTAGGGAAACTTTTACTCAGCTGGGCCCACCTCCCACTAACAATCTATGGTAGAGTAAATCTGGTGAAAATGGCAATATTGCCTACATTTACATTCCTATTTCAAAATATACCAATCGCCTTTAAAGAATGCTGGCTGGAAAAAACACAATCCAGACTTGGTAATTTTGTTTGGGGATCGAGGTAAACCCGGATTGCCTGGAAAAAACTCAGAAGGCATATGATAAAGGAGGCTTACGACTACCAGATTTGAGGTATTACGCCTGGCTTTTTCTATTAAAAGGAGGGAAGTCTTTGTTGAGCCTCCCTGATAGCTCAGAGACTGGTAAGATGTTTTGAGCAATGTTATCCGGGATACTAGGAGGAGAAAAGGGGTTTGTACAAAAGTATGGAGATACGCGCTATTTCAAAAAGGTACAGCTCAAAACCCTGCAGAGCTTCGCATTAATTTGGTTTAAAATAAGGAGAGAGAGCAATATAAACTATTACAGTGAATTTGCCCCTACATAGTTAAGTGACAGTCTGGCAAGTCGCCTGAGAGAAGCGGAGAATTGATCTCCTTGGAAGAGGCTCAAGAGATAATGAAGGGGAATTTGTCAAGATTTAATATCTTCAAATGAAAAGTTGGAGCCTCGCGGAGAGGCGTGATGCGGGGAAATTGAACCTGACTGAAGCTTTAATAATGGCTAGAGGTCCCAGCTGAAAAGAGGTGGCAAGGTGATATTGGAGTTTGGTGGACAGCGCTAATGGAGAATTCAATCTACCAGCAACACTGTGGGAAGAGAACTTGCCGGGAGAGCAGTGGATACATTCATGGCAAGTATCTTGCAACATCCTATACTCCATAGTGCGTGCTGCAAACCTAAGGCGGAACAACCTCTTTTGTATTCACAGAGTACACGGGACACCCCACAAGTAAGCAAAATTTGCAAAAGGTGCGATCTCGAAGTGTCCAAAATGTGGTGAAGTAAGAAGCAATGATGTGCATATGTTTTTGGAGTGCCCGGCATTGCAAGCTTTTTGGAGGGATGTAAGTAATACACTGTGTACAGTAATTGGAGTACAGCTCCAGGTAAGCGTCTCCCTTGTATTTTTTAGATTACCAGAGAATCTCGACTCTCTTACTTTAAACGTTAAAAAAATATATATATATATATTTAATACTGTTGGCCCATAGAGAAATCTGTAAAAAATGGATTAATGCTATGCCTCCTACTAAAATTGAATGGTTTTCCTCAATAAATATATACTTGCACTGGATAGAGTACTAACGACCAGGCGAAATGAGTTTTGGGTTCTCCTAGAAAATTGGATAAATGGTATTGATATTCCTGAACAACTGTCCGATGATTAGGCCTCTATACCATCAATTGTGTCCGATGATTAGGCCTCTATACCATCAATTGCTTGGTCACTCCGGTGGTGGTAGTCGGGATGAAAGGCTCGGGTCACTGGATAAGGCCACCTATGGTCGGAGTATGAAATAGCAAGGCATAGAGTGATCCAACTTAAGTCAAGCAAGCAAAAGACTATTTTTCTATGCCTTCGCGCTTACCTAGGCTAATGAGGACCAAAAAAAAAAAAAAGAGAGAGAGAGTCGAGTAGGTTCCAGATTTCCATGGCGTGTTTGTGTACAGAGAGTACACTGTTTTTCCATGGACTGTGGGAGCTGTCTGCCCCTCCCTTGGCTTCACAGCACAGGAGACCCCCTTCCTATCCCTATGCACTCTGTTCCTCCATGGGCTGCGGGAGCTGTCTGTCCCTCTCTGTGCGCCACGGCACAGGAGACCCCATTCCTTTCTCTCTGCACTCTTCTTCACTCGGCTGCATGAGCGGTCTGTCTGTCCTTCCCCCAGCTTCAAAGAACAGGAGACTCCCTTCCTTTCTCCTTCAGTGCAGGCATCTCAATTGTCCCCATTAAGTTGTTCTTTCTTTTTTAACAAGTAGGGGAACTGTTTTTGTTAAATTAAAAAAGTATGGGCACCCATCCCGTCAACTTCGACCTTTGTTTATAATACAATGGATTGCTTTTTGTCTTCGTTTGGTTAATTAGTCAGGGGTCATTGGCAGCTGTAGAGCACATTTAAGGGATTTTCTTCTAAGATTTATTGTTTAAAGTGTGTGTTGATAGGATGAAAAATAGTGGCTTTAGGTGACTTTTCCAATATTTTTCAACCCACAAGGACATTAAATCCCAGTCACGCCAATATAAAGCCGGCCAGGTGGGAGCACAGCAGCCAGGACACGCCAGCTCAAGATTTTGCCGTCAGTGCAGTGCCCGTTCTTTACCCTACAGTGCTTCCCCCAAAGCAGGCACAGCTTCAGTGAGCACGCATTATGGTTGGTCATTCACCATGCCATAGGGAATGATGGACTGGCTGGAATTGTTTCAATTCTTCAAAGACTAACTCTCAAAACTTGTTTTTTGGTCAAAACCTACGCGACAGCACAGCTAGTGGGCATTCTGTAGGCTTCCCTGGGGATGCAATCCGCCCATTGCCTACCATTGGCTTTGAGGTTTATAACTCACATTTGCTTGCTTTCTACTTGCTGGCTTTGTTTTTGGCTGTCTAGTATATCTTCATTCCTCCCGTGGAGCAAAGCTTGTTCACCAGCGTTCCTTGTAACCTTCCACAAGTGCTCGCTTTCTGTAAACAGGCCTTTCAATGTTGTTCTTATTTTGTCACGTTTGCTGTGCGTTCAAAGACGTAGGTCAAATGTCAGGCTCTGTCTTCAGAGGGAGTCTGGAGTTTACTTTTCTTTCTCGGACTTCAAATTGAGAAGATTTAATTAGCAATCATGTCCGGTACTTGGAAAGAAAACGTTTTTTCTAGCACACAGAATTTAAATGTCTGTAAACAAACTGCGCAAATATTTTAGAATGTTATCAGAATTAGCAGTGCACAAATTAAACTTTTTTTTTGTAATTCATAAGTGTGTTGTAAACAAGCAATTTAATATGATCAAAACGAATCAGTTCAATAGGGGATGCCATTTCCACACATTGTCGTTTGTGCACTTTATAGCTTTATCAGTAAAACTGTATGGGTACATGTAATAGTTTTTTCAATTCAAAATGTGTTGCATGTAATGGCCGAGCCCTAACACACCATGCATACCCCACTCTAAGCTGCTCTATTCCAAGCCGCTCCACTGCACAACGCTTCACTCTACAACGCTCTGCGACGCTCCCCTCTGCGATGCTCCCCTCTGCGACGCTCCCCTCTGCGACGCTCCCCTCTGCGACGCTCCCCTCTGCGACGCTCCCCTCTGCGACGCTCCCCTCTGCGACGCTCCCCTCTGCGACGCTCCCCTCTGCGACGCTCCCCTCTGCGACGCTCCCCTCTGCGCCGCTCCGCTCTGCGACGCTCCGCTCTGCGACTCTCCACTCTACTTAATATTAAATGTAAGTGTTGTAAAGTTGCATCTATAGCAACCAATATCGCAGTAGTAAGGAATAATGGCATTAGTCTCAAGTGGACTGGGATAAATGATGCATCCCTATTGGAAAAGGTTATAAAAGGCAATAAGAAAACGTTTTTGTCTGTACAGAAATCGAGGCCACCCCAATATGATAGTGACAGCCTTTGGCAAGATCACTTCAGCTATTGCATCCAACTTAAAAGTGAGTTACAAGGGCACCAAGAAACAGAATGTAGGTTGGTTCATACACCAATGTACCCGAGCTAATCAGAACCCATAAAAAGCCTTACAGTCAATCCTTAGGGATAAGAGGAGACTAAACAACTAAGAACTACCTGCAAACAGAGGAAGAGAGAATTCCAAGGCCAGGCTTAATCTGGAGCGGGCAGCCGAAATGAGAGGTTCAATACCATATTGAAAGATAATCAATTCCCCTTTTCTAAGGGACGACTCAGAACTGAGGGTGGAGATGCTTGTCTTTCCGTCCGTTTGTATCACCCACTTTGGTAATACTTCTAATCCCAAGAAAGATAACTAAAGTATCACAGGAGGAGACTTAAACTCTAGAACCACTGTCCCCCTGCAGCTGGTCAGTATAACAGAGGTGATATTAGCTATTGATAAGTCTGCCAGTGAAAGAGCCCGTGGCCCCGGTGGGGTTCCTGTGGGTGCATGGAAATCTTATACTAGACTATGGGCTCCAATACTGACAAAGGTCTGTAACGCAGCAGCCCGAGGTTTTGTCCCATCCACCTGGACAGATAGTATAATAGTACCAATTTTTGAAAAGGGGACGAGGGATGCTAAATGCTACCACACTATATTCCTTCCGGATTCATCTGCAAAAAAAATGGGGAGAATAGTACTTGACAGGTTAGATGCCTGGGCATCTAACAGATGCCCAATATGGATTCACTAGGCATATCGGGACGATAGAGCAATATATTAACCTCAATCTCCTCACTGGTTAATATACGTTGGGTAAGAGGGGATCAGTTGATTTATGGTTCGCTGTTTTAAGTAGTGAATTTGATCTTGTTAACCATGCCAAATTATGGAACTTCATGATAGAAATGGGTGCACCAGTAGAAATCGTAGCCCACTTGTCACAAATGTACACCCCCACCCCCTTGAGCACAGGGGTAAGAAACGAGTTAGAAGGGGAATGTATTTCAAGTTTCAAGGTCACTACAGGCATTAGACAAGATTGTGTTCTCGCCCCCTTTCTATAATTGCTATATGTTAATGGGGTGGACAGAAGATTATAACAGATGGACACCGATGCGCGAAGGTTGGACTTTGCTCGATCCCTCTGATCCTATATATAAAGATGATGTGGTACTGATATCAACAACCGCAAATGGACTATAATCCTTGATTACCTAATTTGCCTCATATATGACCAGAGGGAGTGGTGTGGCTCACTGGTTAGAGGTGGCAGACCCGTAAGCAGAGGACGGCCCGGGACCAGGGTTCGATTCCCGACGCGGCAGGGTCGTGGACCAGGGTCAGCGGGCTCGATAATTCTCGCCTCGGTGCCTACTCCAGTCAGGGACCACACTCGGCAACTCTGGGCATTAGCTTGCCTCATCTTCACAACGGCCCCCCCAGACCGCCGGGGATGCTTGGTCGCACCTTCGAGATACCCATTAGGGACCATCTCTCAGGGTGAGCCAGGACGGGTTCCCCAGTGGTCGAAGTGCGGAGATACTCCTCCGGGAGTCGATTCCTAGCGCTATATAAACCCGCAATTAAATTAAATTAAATTAAGATTAAACCTGACAGAAACTTTTGTGACGGCTTGCAAAAAGGGGAAAGTTGAGAAAAAGGCCCATTAAGTGAGGGATCACCAATGAGAAGAAGTCCAAAGTGGTTCTTATTTGTCATACTTTTCTCACACAATGGCATCTGGGGTCTTCATCCAGAAATGGCAAAACGTACTTTCATTTGATCAATAGAGGCATTGTCAAATCCATACGTGAAATGGAGCAGGTATATAAGAGCAAATGCGCCTGCCCTCAACTGTTACCTACCGGCTGCCCTATGGGGTATGACCGAAAATCCTATATTGCAATCACAAGATAATACCTTCCTTTGCAGACCTTTGGCTGTTCCCCGTTCTGCTCTAGTATATATTAGGCACAGGGAAACTCAAAGATACCATTTATGTGAGTGCAATTACTGGCTGGGATATCAGGGGCAAAAAAGTAACACAATTTACTTGGGACGTGATTACGGACTGCCTAACGCTTGAGCACCAGGATAAGATCCCCGGCTCGTACCCATAGATAAATCACTTTAAGAACTTGCCGGAAACATGTCTATTAAGAGCCCGCTAGTATGTTGCAGTTTGGTCAAAAAGAACTAAAAGCAAAATGTCTTAAAGAAACAAGGGATCTATAGAGAAAGAAAAGAATGTCCAAAAACGACTGTCAACGTACATGGTGGGACCTATAGATCAAGACCTTCAAGGCTAGTTGGTAATGTTATCTAACACACCGGAGAGATTCTACTCGACAAGAAGGCGGATGGGTATCTTGCATCAAGTGATGGCATTCCCAAATAAGGATGCCCGGACGAACGATCTACCTAATGCCCGTTCGACGGGGAAGCGACCCAATCTATAGTGCATTTTATATTGTTTTGTAAATTTTAGATTGGTATTTGAGGGTCTCCCTTGAGTCCCCATTTTCTAACAGAGAAACTTATTTCTCATAGAGATGCATTCAACTGCTTATGTCATCTTGAGACCCAAGTTAAGTGTCAGGCTGTTTCTGTATATATTTCCCAAGCAATAAAGAAGCATCTTACTTACTTAGATGATGTGACCTATGGAATAGATGAATGTTTCTTTTTTAGTATTAAATTGTCAAATGCTTCAGGGCAACATTAAGAGGTTGTCCCTAGATGTGTAACGGGAAATGTTATGTATACAGAACTATAATTAATGTGTGGCTCTTTATGAAATCATAAGATTACCTGCCTATAATACACTGTTCTTTAGCTGCATGCTTTGCACATATGCCATCTGCACCTTAGCCTGCCTGACAGGATGCCTTAGATGGAATCTCTTCACACATTGTTTATGGTATATTTGGACTATGGATCACCCATATATCTTGCACTTCTGACATTTTGTTTTTCCAGTTTATCTTATGATATAACTATTTATAACTACTTTAATGTTTTTTTCTTAATGTATAAATCTATTGTCAGTATATGAGTTTATTTTTCGCCCTATGTACTTTTATGGCTTTAAATCAAATCCAAAGAAAGTTTTAATTGACTTGAAACAATACTCAAACCCACAATACTCCACTCTACGCCACTTCATCTAGGCACTCTATGACACTCCACTATACGGCAGTCCACCTCACTCCACTCTATGCAACTCCACTCCACTCCACTCCACTCCACTCTGCACCACTCCACTCTACTCTACGCCCCACAACTCTATGCCTCTCCACTCTGTGACACTCTACGTTACTTCACTCTACAACACTCCACTCTACGCCACTCTACTCTACGCCACTCCACTCTACGACACTCTACTACATTCAACTCTACTCTACTCTACTCTACTCTACTCTACTCTACTCTACTCTATGCCACTACATGTCTTTCTACTCTACGCCTCTTCTCTCTAGGCCTCTCTACTATACTCTATGCCACTCCATTCCACCCAATGCCACTCCACTCGGCACCACTTCACTCTACACCACTTCACTGTACTCCAAGCCACTCTGAGCCACTCTACAACACTCCATTCTACAACACTTTATCCCACTCTATGTCCCTGCACTCTATGCCTCTACACTCTAATCCAAGACACAGGACTCAGTCCGTGACACTCCACAACACTCTACTCCACCCTTCCCCACCCAATGCGACTTTCCTCTATGTAACCAACGTTTAACCATGCTGAACAGCAGCCACGCTGCTGTACAACATGGCTAAAACATATTGGCAAAGCAAAGAGGTCTTGCCTAGGCGAGACCTACTGGCTTTGCCAATGCTTGTTTCAATGTGTGATCAGGGTCCCCGATACAGTGGGATTTTTGTCTCAGGGAGCTGGAGACATTGACTGATTTTCTTTCCTGAGACTGCCATGTCCAAGAAAAGAAAACACGATGGCCATAACTTCATTACCCATAGACTTGAATTCGACAGTACTTCTGATACCGTGTCTGCAACCTGAAATAAGCAGTTGCCAACGTGCAGCAGCAGAGCAGGCACTGTTGTAAGGCCCATGCAAAAAGTCTCCATTTTGAACTGTGCTTTTAAATTTGACATCTTTTTAGACAATAACCTTTTATATGCTTTGCACGACCATGATATAACATATTTAGAAAGTACTTTGCTTGCAGCACATTTCTTGGAAAGCATTTTATCTTGACATGTGTACACTCTATTAAAGACTAAGTAACACGGAGCACAATGCCCTTGTTGTGGTGCCCGGTTGGAGGCAGCTTTGAATCGGAAAAAGAAAGAATCACATCAGCACTGCGCCTCTGACACAGTGCGATCAGAACAATGCTTTGATGATAATACCCACCTCTGAGCTACATTTGGCAGAGGAGAACTTCTACAGATTATCCTGGAACGGTTGCCTGTGAATGAGATGCAGCCCTGCTGACTCAAATCTCTATCCTGCTATGGACAGTGGCCTGCTCTACACCAGATCGGCTTCCTGATACATCACACAAAGGTATGGGGGTTGGGAGGTCCCCAGAGATCTGGCAGAGGGTACTCCCACTATGCTCTCGATAATGTAGCTAGTGTTCGGTAGGTGTAAAAGTATATGCATAATCATATATTCATATAATCATACAAAATTGACATCATGGTTGGCCTGTTCATATTGTTCACCATTCTTGTAATGCTGGTAACAATGCTTTGTTTCCTCTTGCTAATAAATGAAGCTCATGTTTCTTGCACAAGAATACAATTGCTTAAATAAATGCTTGAAAAGTCAGTTTGTAAATTTCTCGTGTCTCCCTTTGGGCATACCTGAATGACAATGAAAGGGTAGATCTGTTTCCACAATCTCCTTGGGGAATAGAGTGGTCATGTTCTGAGGTTGCAGATACCATCCAGTCCCTGTGAGGCTAGGGGTCCAAAAGGCACGCTGTGCACTAGCTCGGAATTGGGCCAACATACTCGGATGATATGAGTTAACTCAGTCCCTATATTCATACATTTATGTTGTCTGGATGCACAGTCTGACTTGATTCGTAAGAACCGTACCACAGTGCCACCTTACCTCTAAATGAGTCACGGGATGCAAGAGATTGACAGACACAAACCCTTTAACGACCAGCCTCTAATAAGGACCATAGTGTGTGTTCCAATCCGAGCACCACCTTAGAAACTTAAAACAAGCACTGGCTAACCAATAATCTGTCCCTTAAAGGCATAATTGCCATGCTAAAGCTTTTGCCAATACCGTGCAGCATTGGCACGAAAATAAGGAACACTTACATGGCTACTGTTGATGGTTACGTTGATCTGTAGTTGCGCTCCTTTGTTATGATACATGCATCACCATGCAAGGGGATACCATTACAGGATGACTCAAGCGCCATTGTCACTTTTTCTACTGACTGACCTAAAGTGGCAGACGTCACTAAGATCAGCTAATAGAAAACATGAACATTAGGTGCACGAAAGCGCTTTTCTTGTAAGAGAGCCCAGCAGCAAATGAAGCGGCAAAGCCCTCCTAAAATGCCAAATTTATATAACCGCAAGGAGTGGGGGAGCAACAGAGGAAAGGGTGGGTGGCTGGAATGAGGAATGGGCAAATGGATAAAATAAAAATAAAGCTGGAAAGAAAGTGAAGGGGAGGGGAAAAGTAGCACATGAGGGAGAACACAGCAAGGCACACAAGAGAGAAAGCAGCAGAAAAAGGAGAAACCAACATGGTTTGAACATGAGGGTGAGAAGCACATGAAGTAGAGAGCTAAAAGAAATGTGATCTCTCATGGAGCACTTAACAAAAAATAAAAAATTGTTCTGTAAAAGTGAGCAGTGGAAGGATATGTCAGCCAATCTAATAGCATGGTAAAGAAGGTATACTCTGGTGGGAAGAGGAACAAACACAAGAGGAAGAAGGAAGAGAAAGGAAAGACAATGACTGAACACAAACAAACAAGAGTAACAACAAACTCACTTAATGGCAGTAGTGGAAGGGCTCTAAGAACACTAAGTTTACCATAGAACCCACAAAACGGCTTTCGATAGCTGTCGAGTAGGCAAAACATCAAAAAAAGAGGTTGTAAAAGCGACTGCCCAGTGGTACTGCACTAGTGAGACAGGTGCCCATATAAAGGCGGAACACAGTGATCACTGCCCTCCATGGAGAAGTCAAACATAGGACCTCTTCTCAACATTATCCTGTCCGGCCGGTATCCATTTGCTTCCTTGTTGCCAAGTGTGGGTTCAAGTCTGCACTCGCTTGAGTACGACCAAGCTCCGGGTGTGCTAGCCGTCTACATATCATTCTTCTAGGACAGCTGTTGGCCACTGAGCTACGACATGGTCTAATGAAAAGAAAGTTCACGTGCACAGCTACATGTTCAGCCAGATGTTATTATTACAAGTCTGGGATAGGAACACCACCTTTCAAATGTAGCAGAACAAGTGAAAAGAAACCCAGACTTCAGTGAAGATCTGTCTCCTTCCTGCAGCCTGAGAAGTTTGCTTGTCCAGCTAAGGCAAGGCAGAGGAGATATAAACAGACACACAAGGCTCCATTGTCTGCTGCTAAGGAGAAGCAGATGCTGGAAGGGATAGATCTCAGCTGGATCCACAAGGGTTCCTTTGTGAGGCCCTGCAGAATCCCAGGGAGACCGCCCCATCCAAAGCTACACTTCAGGGACTGAGGTTTGCTGGCCCTCTGCAGATGCAGTGCAGCTATGTACTGGCTGCAGTGTCACCGTGACTCCTTGCATCATCTCCCTTGAGGCCCGCCCCCACACCGAGTGCTGGAAAACTCAGAATCTCAGATATGTGAACACCCCGGCTTAAACAACTCTTTAGGGAATGGACCTTGAAGACCATCCCCAGCAAATGGAAAATGTCCTGGTCTGCTGCCAATCCTGAAGAGATATAAACACACTAGTATTATGTGTCCCCATGAGGCCATCTTTACCTGAAACTATATTTCAGCTGGAACAATGCAGATCCTGCAGAGATGTAAACACACTAGTGTCATGTGTCCCCATGAGGCCATCTTTACCAAAGCTCTATTCCAGCTGGAACAATGCAGATCCTGCAGAGATATGAACACACTAGTGTCATGTGTCCCCATGAGGCGATCTTTACCCGAAACTATATTTCAGCTGGAACAATGCAGATCCTGCAGAGATATAAACACACTAGTGTCATGTGTCCCCATGAGGCCATCTTTACCAAAGCTCTATTTCAGCTGGAACAATGCAGATCCAGCAGAGATATAAACACACTAGTGTCATGTGTTCCCATGAGGCGATCTTTACCCGAAACTATATTTCAGCTGGAACAATGCAGATCCAGCAGAGATATAAACACACTAGTGTCATGTGTCTCCATGAGGCCATGTTTACCAAAGCTCTATTTCAGCTGGAATAATGCAGATCCTGCAGAGATATAAACACACTAGTGTCATGTGTCCCCATGAGGCCATCTTTACCAAAGCTCTATTTCAGCTGGAACAATGCAGATCCAGCAGAGATATAAACACACTAGTGTCATGTGTTCCCATGAGGCGATCTTTACCCGAAACTATATTTCAGCTGGAACAATGCAGATCCAGCAGAGATATAAACACACTAGTGTCATGGGTCCCGTGAGGCCATGTTTACCAAAGCTCTATTTCCGCTGGAACAATGCAGATCCTGAGGATATAAACACACAAGTGTCATGTGTCCCCATGAGGCCATCTTTGCCAAAGCTCTATTTCAGCTGGAACAATGCAGATCCTACAGAGATATAAACACACTAGTGTCATGGGTCCCCGTGAGGCCATGTTTACCAAAGCTCTATTTCAGCTGGAAATAGAGCTTTGGTAAACAATGCAGATCCAGCAGATATGAACACACTAGTGTCATGTGTCCCCATGAGGCCATCTTTACCAAAGCTCTATTTCAGCTGGAACAATGCAGATCCAGCAGAGATATAAACACACTAGTGTCATGTGTTCCCATGAGGCGATCTTTACCCGAAACTATATTTCAGCTGGAACAATGCAGATCCAGCAGAGATATAAACACACTAGTGTCATGTGTCTCCATGAGGCCATGTTTACCAAAGCTCTATTTCAGCTGGAATAATGCAGATCCTGCAGAGATATAAACACACTAGTGTCATGTGTCCCCATGAGGCCATCTTTACCAAAGCTCTATTTCAGCTGGAACAATGCAGATCCAGCAGAGATATAAACACACTAGTGTCATGTGTTCCCATGAGGCGATCTTTACCCGAAACTATATTTCAGCTGGAACAATGCAGATCCAGCAGAGATATAAACACACTAGTGTCATGGGTCCCGTGAGGCCATGTTTACCAAAGCTCTATTTCCGCTGGAACAATGCAGATCCTGAGGATATAAACACACAAGTGTCATGTGTCCCCATGAGGCCATCTTTGCCAAAGCTCTATTTCAGCTGGAACAATGCAGATCCTACAGAGATATAAACACACTAGTGTCATGGGTCCCCGTGAGGCCATGTTTACCAAAGCTCTATTTCAGCTGGAAATAGAGCTTTGGTAAACAATGCAGATCCAGCAGATATGAACACACTAGTGTCATGTGTCTCCATGAGGCCATCTGTACACAAAGCTCTATTTCAGCTGGAACAATGCAGATCCTGAGGATATAAACACACAAGCGTCAGGTGTCCCCATGAGGCCATCTTTACCAAAGCTCTATTTCAGCTGGAACAATGCAGATCCTACAGAGATATAAACACACTAGTGTCATGGGTCCCCATGAGGCCATGTTTACCAACGCTTGTTGGACAGGCCTCGTGGCAGGCCCGACCCCTCCCCGCATGGCGGGTCTCGGACTACTACGACCCCTGTTCCCCGGACAAGAACGACACCTGCAGCCGCCGGGTCAACCCCCCAGCTCTTCCCCGACGGAACCCAGGCTCGTAACCACAACCTTCTCGGCTGGCCCGGGTCCCTTCCCGAACCACCGTCCCCGGCCCAGCCGCCATCTTGGACCCTCCACGACCAGGCCTCGTGGCCTCGGGTCGACCTCAGTCTCAGGCCCAGCCAGGCCCCGACATCGAGGCACCACCATCCACCCAGGGGGTAACGAGACCACTTGGCGAGTCAATGGGAGAAGGAGTGTTGATGGCTCCCCTCCGCCTGGTTTCGATCGCCCCCGGCCTCCCTGGGCGCTGGCTCCACCCCCCTGCTGGGTGTCTGGACTCCCTCATCCCGGACCCCCCGACCTCCAAGTGCGAGGGTCCGGACATCAAAGGGCGCCAGACCTATAACTGGGGTAGCTCCAGAGCAGGAAGGCAGTTGTATCCTGGAGTCGAGAGACACCGAGACAAACTCATCCTTGGAGGCCTGCTGGCGCTGCCGCGGCTCCTCTTCGTGAATCATCTTTGAAGGCCTGCTGGCGCTGCCGCGGCTCATCCTCGTGAACCATCTTTGAAGGCCTGCTGGCGCTGCCGCAGCCCATCCTCGTGAACCATCTTTGAAGGCCTGCTGGCACTGCCGCGGCTCATCCTCGTGAACCATCTTTGAAGGCCTGCTGGCGCTGCCGCGGCTCATCCTCGTGAACCATCTTTGAAGGCCTGCTGGCGCTGCCGCGGCTCATCCTCGTGAACCATCTTTGAAGGCCTGCTGGCGCTGCCGCGGCTCATCCTCGTGAACCATCTTTGAAGGCCTGCTGGCGCTGCCGCGGCTCCTCTTCGTAAACCATCCTCAAAGGCCTGCTGGCGCTGCGCGGCCCGTACTTGCGAACCCTCCAGCTCGAGGATTGAGAGCTATACACCGGCTACCCCTGTACCGGACCGGTACTGAGACTGTCCCGCTACCCCCTTTCCCCAGAGACTAGAATTGAAGGGATCATCGTATCCTGGTCCTGCTGTAACGTCACGTTTAACCTGCCTAAGAATACCGATAAAAGTGTACAGAACCTATCTTTGTGTGGCGTCCATCTGTGTGGGGGGGTGGTTACTTGTCCGTACGATCTAAGGAGAGGGCCCTCGCCAGGAGGCCTCTCCCCCTTGCTCGGCCGACCCTCCGGGTCCCCGTCTAACATTGGTTGCCAGCGGCGCAATTCGAGCCAACGCATAATCGTACGGAGAGTAACTCACCCCACGACACACAGCGACAATGACGACAAAAGAGACCGGAACAACCGCAAAATTCCAGATGGAACGGCTAGAAGAATACAGCCACAAGGAATTAAAACAATTCTGCATAGACTTGGGCATCGCTACCACGGGACTGAGCACCAAAGATGACCTCAAGCACGCCTTGGAGTCTTGGGTGGAGACATAAGCGTCCCCACCCCAAAACGAAAGCATCGAGACCACAGAAACAATTGCAACACCCAAAGAAGAAAGAAGAGCGGGCCTCTCTTCCGAGGAGGCCCGAGAACGGGAGAAGAGCCGGCTCCACGAGTTGGAACTGGCTCGACTCCGCTTAGATGGGGAACTAAAACTAGCAGAAAAAAAGATAGCCCTCGAACACTTACGGCTACGGGAAGAACAAGAAGAAAAAAAAAGCCAGAGGGAGCTTGAAGAGAAGAAACTAGCGTACGAACACGAGCGCAGTTTAAAAGAACTTGAGATTCGACGACAAAACAGGGACCTCGGCGTCCCCGAGAACCTGAGCTCCGCTCCCCCTACGGACACCAAGGTCCACATTCCCAAAGACGTCGTCCGAGAGTACTACCGGGACGACGATATCCAGCAATGGTTCAAAGCCTACGAGGTAGCCATGATCTCCCACCGGATTCCGCGAAAAGACTGGGGAGCCGGGCTGTGGGGGAGATTCGTCAACGAAGGAAGAGATGCCCTGCTACAACTCCCCGACGCAGAGATGACCTCCTACGAGCACATGAAAGCCGCCCTTCTCACCCGCTATGGGCTCACCCCCGAGATGTACCGGCAGCGATTTCGAGACTGTAAAAGAATCCCCGGTACCACCTGGGTGGAATATGTGAACTTTTTTAGCCGAGCCTTAGAGGGGTGGATCAAAGGCAGCCAGGTCACCACCTACGAACAATTATTCGATCTCATTGTGTGGGAGCACCTATCCAATAATTGTTTTGTTGAACTAAGGCAGCATCTCCTCAATAGCAAGCTGACCGAACCCCGGAAACTCGCCGTCGAAGCGGATCGATGGGAGAGCACCCGGGTCCCCCGGAATTGGCCGGGCGTACAAAAACAGAGCCTCCCAGGGGTCCCACCGTCCGCGAGGGGGAGGAGGAGGCCAGGGTCGGGGCAGGGACACCGCCACGGTGCCCCCCACTAGCAACCCCCGTCTCCGGCCGGCAGAGGAAGCCCTCCGATGCGACCGGGATTCCGCTCCAACCTCGTCTGCCACAAATGCCAGCGGCCCGGCCATTACGCCAATGACCCCAACTGTCCGAGAAACCAGTCAGTCCAGGCCCCGGGTCCAATGAACCGCCAGATCACCGCCGCCACCCTCGGAGAAGAGCAAGGCGAAGAAGAAGCCGAAGAGTGCAAACCCTACCAGACCGAGTGGGAACCTGCAGCCATGTCCCTGGTATATCTAGGGGAGAGGGACCTGGTCCCGCGGGCCCCCATCCCAGCCAACACGCAGAAGTACAGCCAGTGGGTCCCCATTAATGGACACCGGGCCAAAGCCCTACGCGACACGGGGCCAGCGTGACCGCAGTCCTTTGCCATCTGGTGACCCCCGATCAGATCTTGCCCAACGTACTTTGTCCAGTACGGTCTGCGGACAACTCCGAAAGCCTGTGCCAGATGGCCCGCGTCCCCTTCGAGTGGGGGGGCGTGTCGGGCATGCTGAAAGTGATTGTCCGAGACGATGCCCCCGTGGACTGCCTCCTGGGGAACGATCTCGAGAGCTCCCCCTGGGCCGCCGTTGAACGAAGAGAGCACCTGGGGATGCTTGGTCTTCCTGAATGGGTCTGTGCGACGACCCGATCCATGGCCGCCTGCGCCATCCCCACCACTGAAGAACCTGAGTGGCCCGAACCTCCACCGCCGGTCGCCACGGAAGAGACCACCCCTGAACCCGGTCCACCGGGGCCCAGCAACGAAGAACCTGACCCACTCCGAGACCTCCCGGAGCTGGCCCAGTGGCGCCAAGAAGGTGGCCCCACCCAGGAACAGTTCCGCCAGGAACAAAGAGCGTGTCCCTCCCTCGAGGGGCTCCGACAGCAAGCCAAAGCCCAGAGCGCAGGGGATGCCTCGGGGGCCCACTGGATCTACTGGGACAACGGGCTCCTCTACAGTGAGCAAAAGATTGCCGAACTAGGGGCCAGCCCGGTGCTGGTGGTCCCCCTCCGATTCAGAGACTTCCTTTTGAACCTGGCACACAATGTGCCTCTCGCTGGGCACCTGGGGCAGGACAAGACTTACAGCCGCCTGGTGACCCATTTCTACTGGCCTAAAATGCGGAACGATGTGATAAACCACTGCCGGGCCTGTCCCACCTGCCAGGCCAGCGGGAAGAGCGGCCGGAAACTAAAAGTCCCCCTGCAACCCTTTCCCATCGTCACCTACCTGGTGGACCTAGAGTCCCCCCGGAACCCCCTCCGGGTCCTCCATGCCAACCGACTTAAGCCTCACTTTGTGCGCTCTGTACTTAGCCTCCTGATGGCTACCGACAGTGGGGCTGAAGAGGACTCCGAGCCCCTCCCCGACCTCCTGAGAACCCTCGAAAAAGACGGCTCCGTGGAAGGAGTCCACCTCTCTTCTGCCCTGACTCCAGCACAACGCCAAGGCTGCCAAGACTTGCTACAGCAGTTTGCCGACCTGTTCTCCCTCACCCCTGGGGTCACCCCCTGGTGCCTCCACGATGTCGACACCGGGGATAGCCCCCCTATCCGGCACAGGGCCTACAGAGTGCCTGATCAAGTACGCGCCTGCATCCAGTCAGAAGTATCCAAGATGCTGGCCCTAGGGGTAATCGAGCCCTCCGACAGTCCCTGGGCCAGTCCAGTCGTGCTGGTCCCCAAGGCCACTGCCCCTGGCGTCGCCCCAGAACTCAGATTTTGGGTAGACTACCGGGGCTTGAAAGCCGTCACCCGAACAGACGCTCACCCCATCCCCCGAGCTGATGAACTGATTGACCGTCTGGGGGCCGCCCGATACCTGAGCATCTTTGACTTAACAGCGGGCTATTTGCAGATCAGCCTCACCCCAGGCGCCCAGGAGCGATCCGCCTTCTCCACTCCGGATGGCCACTACCACTTCAAAGTGATGCCCTTCGGAATGAAAAACGCCCCCGCCACCTTCCAGAGGCCCGTGAACAAAGTATTGGCGGGGCTAGAGGAGTTCAGCGCTGCCTATCTGGACGATATTGCAGTGTACAGTCGCTACTGGGCAGAACACCTCCAACACCTCCGGGAGGTCCTGACCGCACTCCGGCGGGTGGGACTGACAATCAAGGCCAGCAAGTGCCAAATCGGCCAAGGGTCCGTGACCTACCTGGGGCACCAGGTAGGAAGTGGACAAGTGGCCCCTGTCCAACTCAAGATCGCTGCCATTCAGGCTTGGGAGCCCCCGGTCACCCAAACAGAGGTCCGAGCCTTCCTGGGGCTCACCGGATACTACCGGCGCTTCGTGAAAGACTATGGCAGCATTGTGGGGCCCCTCACAGAACTCACGTCCAAGAAGAACCCCCCGAAAGTACACTGGACCCCTGAGTGTCAGGCCGCATTTGAGAACCTCAAGTCCGCCATGTGCACCACCCCAGTGCTCCAAGCCCCCGACTACAGCCGGGAATTTATAGTACAGACGGATGCCTCCGATCATGGCGTTGGGGCCGTCCTCTCCCAAACCAACACAGAGGGAGTTGACCAGCCAGTGGCCTTCATCAGCCGACGCCTGCTGGCCCGAGAACAGCGCTGGAGCACCATAGAGCGAGAGGCCTTCGCCGTGGTGTGGGCCCTCAAGAAGCTCCGGCGCTATCTCTTCGGTACCCACTTCCGGGTGCAAACAGACCACCGACCTCTGCAATGGCTGATGCAGATGCGGGGAGAGAATCCGAAGCTGTTATGTTGGTCCATCTCCCTGCAAGGGATGGACTTCACTGTGGAGCATCGCCCAGGCCAAGACCACGCCAACGCAGACGGCCTGTCCCGCTTCTTCCGCCTCGGCGAGGAGATTACCCAAGAGGATGGGTGACTCTCCCTGCCTTCAGCTGCGGGGGACGCATGTTGGACAGACCTCGTGGCAGGCCCGACCCCTCCCCGCATGGCGGGTCTCTGACTACTACGACCCCTGTTCCCCGGACAAGAACGACACCTGCAGCCGCCGGGTCAACCCCCCAGCTCTTCCCCGACGGAACCCAGGCTCGTAACCACAACCTTCTCGGCTGGCCCGGGTCCCCTCCCGAACCACCGTCCACGGCCCAGCCGCCATCTTGGACCCTCCACGACCAGGCCTCGTGGCCTCGGGTCGACCTCAGTCTCAGGCCCAGCCAGGCCCCGACATCGAGGCACCACCATCCACCCAGGGGGTAACGAGACCACTTGGCGAGTCAATGGGAGAAGGAGTGTCGATGGCTCCCCTCCGCCTGGTTTCGATCGCCCCCGGCCTCCCTGGGCGCTGGCTCCACCCCCCTGCTGGGTGTCTGGACTCCCTCATCCCGGACCCCCCGACCTCCAAGTGCGAGGGTCCGGACATCAAAGGGCGCCAGACCTATAACTGGGGTAGCTCCAGAGCAGGAAGGCAGTTGTATCCTGGAGTCGAGAGACACCGAGACAAACTCATCCTTGGAGGCCTGCTGGCGCTGCCGCGGCTCCTCTTCGTGAACCATCTTTGAAGGCCTGCTGGCGCTGCCGCGGCTCATCCTCGTGAACCATCTTTGAAGGCCTGCTGGCGCTGCCGCGGCTCATCCTCGTGAACCATCTTTGAAGGCCTGCTTGCGCTGCCGCTGCTCATCCTCATGAACCATCTTTGAAGGCCTGCTGGCGCTGCCGCGGCTCATCCTCTTCGTGAACCATCTTTGAAGGCATGCTGGCGCTGCCGTGCCTCCTCTACGTAAACCATCCTCGAAGGCCTGCTGGCGCTGCCGCGGCCCCTACTTTCGAACCCTCCAGCTCGAGGATTGAGAGCTATACACCGGCTACCCCTGTACCGGACCGGTACTGAGACTGTCCCGCTACCCCCTTTCCCCAGAGACTAGAATTGAAGGGATCATCGTATCCTGGTCCTGCTGTAACATCACGTTTAACCTGCCTAAGAATACCGATAAAAGTGTACAGAACCTATCTTTGTGTGGCGTCCATCTGTGTGGGGGGGTGGTTACTTGTCCGTACGATCTAAGGAGAGGGCCCTCGCCAGGAGGCCTCTCCCCCTTGCTCGGCCGACCCTCCGGGTCCCCATCTAACAACGCTCTATTGCAGCTGGAACAATGCAGATCCTGCAGAGATATAAACACACTAGTGTCATGTGTCCTCATGAGGCCATCTTTACCAAAGCTCTATTTCAGCTGGAACAATGCAGATCCTGCAGAGATATAAACACACTAGTGTCATGTGTCCTCATGAGGCCATCTTTAACAAAGCTCTATTTCAGCTGGAACAATGCAGATCCTGCAGAGATATAAACACACTAGTGTCATGGGTCCCCATACGGCCATCTGTACCTTAGGCTCTATTTCATCTGGAACAATGCAGATCCTGAGGATACAAACACACTAGTGTCATGTGTCCCGATGAGGCGATCTTTACCCGAAGCTCTATTTCAGCTGGAACAATACAGATCCTGCAGAGATATAAACACACTAGCGTCATGGGTCCCCATAAGGCGATCTTTACCCGAAGCTCTATTTCAGCTGGAACAAGTTCAAGTTCAAGTTCAGAGATTTATATAGCGCACTACTCACCCAGAGGGTCTCAAGGCGCTTGGGGGGGAGGGAGGGGTATTTTACTTATCGAATATCCAAGTTTTAAGTTGCTTTCTGAAGGAGAGGTGGTTCTGTACAAGGCGGAGGTGGGTGGGGAGAGAATTCCAGGTCTTGGCGGCTAAGTAGGAGAAGGTTCTTCCTCCCATAGTGGATCTATGGATGCGCGGAATTGCGGAGAGGGCTTGATTGGATGATCGTAGTTGGCGGGTAGGGGAAGGACAGTCGCGTGTTGAGGCATTTGGGTCCTAGGTCGTAGAGGGCTTTGTGTGCGTGGGTGAGGAGACGGAACGTTATTCTCTTGGTGACGGGGAGCCAGTGGAGGTCTTTCAGGTGACCGGAAATGTGAGCTTGACGGGGGATGTCCAGTATGAGTCTAGCTGAGGCGTTTTGGATACGTTGGAGTTTTTTCTGTAGTTTGGCTGTGGTTCCGGCGTAAAGGGTGTTTCCGTAATCCAGTCGGCTTGTGACCAGTGCGTGGGTGACCGTCTTTCTTGTTTCGGTGGGGATCCATCGGAAGATTTTTTTGAGCATGCGTAGGATGTTGAAGCATGAGGATGAGACGGCGTTGACTTGTTTGGTCATCGAGAGGGAGGACTCCAGGATGAAGCCCAGGTTACGCGCGTGGTCCGTAGGTATGGGTGCGGTTCCCAGGGCCGGTGGCCACCATGAGTCGTCCCAGGCGGAGGGGGATGATCCTAAGATGAGGATTACAGAGATATAAACACACTAGTGGTATGTGTCCCCATGAGGCCATCTTTAACAAAGCTCTATTTCAGCTGGAACAATACAGATCCTGCAGAGATATAAACCCACTAGTGTCATGGGTCCCCATAAGGCCTTCTGTACCTGAAGCTCTATTTCATCTGGAACAATGCAGATCCTGAGGATACAAACACACTAGTGTCATGTGTCCCCATGAGGCCATCTTTACCAAAGCTCTATTTCAGCTGGAATAATGCAGATCCTGCAGAGATATAAACACACTAGTGTCATGGGTCCCCATGAGGCCATCTTTACCCGAGGTTTCATTTCTCCAGAATCGAATACTGTATCCCTTTGCTGACCAATCTCCCCAAGCTCCGTCCCACCGATCTGAAATCAATACTACATCAGCAGCACACTTTGTCGACAGGGCTAAAAAGAGTAACCACATATCACCTATGCTGCTGACTTGCCGATGGCTGCCCACTGAAGCCATGACCACATACAAAACGGCCTGCGTCACCCATAAGGCCCTACACACATCCACTGCTTGTTACCTCTTGGACAAACTTAAGCTATCTGAAGGCACTAGAACCCCGCGAAATGAAGAAGAACTGCTTCCAGAACCTTCGGTCTTCAATGAACGACTTGTTGCGCAATACTTCTCAGGAAACGCAACTAGAATATGGGACTGCCTACCTCAGAGCTGATGCACCACCACCGCATTGGCCTTCTTCAAATAGGAGCAGAAAGCCCTTCTCCTTCAAAGACATGTCAGTTAAGGGAATCTCAGCTTACCTTTCTGTGGATCTCCCCTCTATGGTTGATCCTCTGAGCACTACCTGAATATAACTGTTGGAATTCCATTTCACTGTGATGTTTTGTAGATTTGTAAATATGGAACATAACAACCTTTTCTGCCTTTTCGTAATTATGGACTATAAATAATGACTAATGTTGAACTGAAAGACATTTCATAATTATGTCATATTAGACCTCATGTGGCTTCCTTGATTTCAGTGTAAAGTGCTTCAGCAGCTTTGGGTATTGTCCATACGATATACAACTGCATAAATAAATAAGTAAATACCCCGGCACCCTGAGATTATAGCGCTATAATTTATGACAAGAATGAGTGAAACAGGAAACCAGAACTCTATGGGGTGAAATTAAAGGCAGGTAGTATGGATAAGCAACTGGGCACTGGGACCACATGTGCAGGTCAAGAAGCAGGCACACACGCACACCTGTCAAGGATCAGACATGTGGGTACACTTGTGAAGGATGAGACTCGCAGTTACTCTTGAAAAGTTTCAGGCGGGGGGTACACCTGTCAAAGATCAGGCACATGGACACATCTGTGAAGGTCAGGCACCCAGGTGCACCTGTGAATGTCAGGCACACGGGACACCTGCACGGGTAGGTCAGGGACATGATCAGACACGCAGATGCACCTCTTCAAGAAAAAACACGCGGATACACTTGTGAAAAAATCAGGCACGCGGACACACCTGTCAAAGATCAGGTACGTGGGTACACCAGTGAAGGTCACGCACCAAGGTACACCTATGAAATTCAGGCACAAAGGTACATCTGTGAAATTCAGGCACAAAGGTACATCTGTGAAATTCAGGCACAAAGGTACATCTGTGAAATTCAGGCACAAAGGTACATCTGTGAAATTCAGGCACAAAGGTACATCTGTGAAATTCAGGCACAAAGGTACATCTGTGAAATTCAGGCACAAAGGTACATCTGTGAAATTCAGGCACGCGGGTACACATGTGAAATTCAGGCACGCGGGTACACCTGTGAAGGTCAGGCACGCGGGTACACCTGTGAAGGTCAGGCACGCAGGTACACCTGTGAAGGTCAGGCCCGCAGGTACACCTGTGAAGGTCAGGCCCGCAGGTACACCTGTGAAGGTCAGGCCCGCAGGTACACCTGTGAAGGTCAGGCCCGCAGGTACACCTGTGAAGGTCAGGCCCGCAGGTACACCTGTGAAGGTCAGGCACGCAGGTACCCCTGTGAAGGTCAGGCACGCAGGTACCCCTGTGAAGGTCAGGCACGCAGGCACACCTGTGAAGGTCAGGCACGCAGGCACACCTGTGAAGGTCAGGCACGCAGGCACACCTGTGAAGGTCAGGCACGCAGGCACACCTGTGAAGGTCAGGCACGCAGGCACACCTGTGAAGGTCAGGCACGCACGTATATCTGTGAAGGTCAGGCACGCAGGTACACCTGTGAAGGTCAGGCACGCACGTATATCTGTGAAGGTCAGGCAGGCAGGTACACCTGTGAAGGTCAGGCAGGCAGGTACACCTGTGAAGGTCAGGCAGGCAGGTACACCTGTGAAGGTCAGGCAGGCAGGTACACCTGTGAAGGTCAGGCAGGCAGGTACACCTGTGAAGGTCAGGCACTCAGGCACACGGGTTCACCTTCCCGTCAGGTCAAGCACATGAGCAGACATGCAGAATCAGCCACGCAGGCACATTGATGAATGATCAAGCATGCAGCTACACTTGTGAAGGTCCTGCCGGTGGATGGGGTTGTCCATTCACTACTCTCTGCTCCTACCTCAGTTGCCCAATATAATCAGTTCTGGAATAACCAGGCCACTTTACTGCTGCTCTGACCAAGCGGCACCCAATTAAAAAAAATATATATTTTAACATTTTAATTCAGTATAAAGATAGGAAATGTATTTTGGCATTAAATAGACTAGAAAAGCAGGTCAGAAGTACAACTGGTACGCCCATGAACTGGTGGACACACAGAAGTGAAGGTGTTGAATGTGCTTCTAGCTGTGAGGGATATGAGAGGCTGGAAGGCCAGGGCAGGATATGTAAAATGCCATGCAATAGCACCTGGCGTTTCTGATTTACTGATGGATGTATGGGAGCCTACCTGTCCAAAAGAGAGAGTCCAATAAAACACAATGACGAGTCTTCCTCCAGCACACTCTTCATTGAAACTGCCATTTTCCAGTGACGTGTTGTCATAACGACTAATGTAGTCATTGTAGCTACTCTCTGGCTCCCTATCTGGTGTAATGACTGGTTGCCATGACTGCAAAATGCAGACATTATTTTCAATCAATGCAACTTCTTTTTTGTGTTAGGCTTTCAAGATAGCAAATCTTGCGTACGCTGCTGCAAGTCGCGCGAAGCAGGAGATGCTGAGTCCATTGAGCTAGAGGCAATCTTCCAATCCACAGTTGAAGTAGAATAGTGGCGCAAAGCGGGAGATGCTGAATCCGTCGAGCAAGAGGCAATCTTCCAATCAACAGGTTAAGTAAAAGAAAGCATCAGAGAGGTCACAAGAAATCAAGGATAATACTTTTAGCTCGAGAACTTGGGTCATGTCGTGATATTACAGTGCATTGGCTAACAACACAAGATGCACACACAAAAAGAAGCTACCCTGAATGGTTGATTGATTTCAGAAAACTGATAAGCACTAGGCACTAATTAGTGGGGTGCTGGGCATCTCAAAAAATGTGAAAGACTGTCCTCACAAACCACCAGGTATCATGCTTTTTAATTGGCATTCCTCGCTCTCTAGAAACTGCCTTTGGTAGAGAGCCGGCCTACACCTGGAGACAAGGTGGCACTTCTAATATCTAAGTGGGGGCCAGTGAGAAAGTGATAGCTTAAAAACTAATGTAAACACCAAAATACCTTTATTTGCTAGGCATTTACTTGATATTAAAAATCAGTGTGGGAATTTGGGGAAGTAGTACCCAATCACCACCAGTGTCGTCAACATGTTTTTGCCATATTGGTCCAAAGGGTCCGTGGCATTCATCAGGACAAAGGAACTTAGGGCTCCCATCTTACCACTATGTAGGGTTACCTATGTCGTCGTCTACCTAAATTGTTTTTTTTTCTTTTAAACCCAAAGGCTGCGCACTATTTGCCCCTTGGGAAGAGGGTCAGAGGGACCCCTGTAGTAACACTTGCCTGAAGGTGAGTCCCTCGCCGTTCTAGATACGTCCACTCCTCTCCCCCGATGATAGTCGTGATGAATGCCACGGACCCCAAATCACCACACTGATTTTTAATATCAAGTAAATACCTAGCAAATAAATGTACTTTGTCGTTTACTTAGGTTTTTAAGCAATCACTTTCTCAGGGGTCCCCACTTAGATTTTAGAAGTGCCTCCCTGTCTCCAGGTGTAGGCCGGTTCTCTACCAAAAGCAGTTTCTAGAGAGCGAGTGCTGCCAATGATGAAGAATGACAACTGGTGGTATGTGAGGACAGTCTTTTACATTTTTTTAGATGCCCAGCACCCCACTAATTAGTGCCTAGTGCTTGTCAGTTTTCTGAAATCAATCATTCATTCAGGGTAGCTTCTTTTTGTGTGTGCAGAATAGGTTTGGAGGCCAGCTCATCCTGAATACCCGGTAGCCTCTTGTTCCCTCCCCTAGATATCCCTAAGGTTTTGTGTGGAGACAACATCACAAGATGCCTGCCTGAGGTACTACATTTGGGCTTTTACCCTGGATGCGCAGGGTGGCTCAGTGAAAAATATTTCCCTTGAGGGACGTTCAAGCCAAAAGTATCCCAAGACGGCAGAAACGGGAGGTCTTCTGCAACTGCCAGTCCACATTAGTTTGGGTGCAACTCTCCACTGTACATAAGGGAACTGGAGACCCTTCTCTTGAGAGCTCAACAGGAACCATAATATAACTTGCCTCCTGTATGTGATCTTCAAACGTACTCCAGCTCTCCAGCTACGGCCATGCTATAGAAATACCATCATATACATACATCTAGTTAAAAGGAAGACTCTTTTCTCCACTCTCACGTTGTGAGAAAAGAGGCCCTTCCTCCTAAAAATAATCGGTTTTCAAGGTTGGGTATGTACTGACCCAGAAGCAAAAGGATCTGCTTTGAGGCTGGGTATGTACTGACCTACACATAAACAACTGCCTTCTAGGCTGGGCAAGTACTGACCAAAGGAAAATGATCTGCTTCGGGTTGGGAATGTACTGACCAAAGGAAAATTATCTGCTTCGGCTTGGGAATGTACCCACCTACAAGAACATGATCTCCTTCAGGGTTGAGAATGTACCCACCTACAAGAAAATGATCTCCTTCAGGGTTGGGAATGTACCCACCTACAAGAACATGATCTCCTTCAGGGTTGATAATATACCCACCTACAAGAACATGATCTCCTTCAGGGTTGGGAATGTACCCACCTACAAGAAAATGATCTGCTTCGGGCTGGGAATATACCCACCTCCAAGAAAATGATCTGCTTCGGGCTGGGAATGTACCCACCTCCAAGAAAATGATCTCCTTCAGGGTTGGGACTGTACCCACCTACAAGAACATGATCTCCTTCAGGGTTGATAATATACCCACCTACAAGAACATGATCTCCTTCAGGGTTGGGAATGTACCCACCTACAAGAAAATGATCTGCTTCGGGCTGGGAATGTACCCACCTCCAAGAAAATGATCTGCTTCAGGTTGGGAATGTACCCGCCTACAAGAAAATGATCTGCTTCGGGTTGAGAATGTACTGACCAAAGGAAAATGATCTGCTTCGGCTTGGGAATGTACCCGCCTACAAGAAAATGATCTGCTTCGGGTTGAGAATGTACTGACCAAAGGAAAATTATCTGCTTCGGCTTGGGAATGTACCCGCCTACAAGAAAATGATCTGCTTCAGGTTGGGAATGTACCCGCCTACAAGAAAATGATCTGCTTCAGGTTGGGAATGTACCCGCCTACAAGAAAATGATCTGCTTCAGGTTGGGAATGTACCCGCCTACAAGAAAATGATCTGCTTCAGGTTGGGAATGTACCCGCCTACAAGAAAATGATCTGCTTCAGGTTGGGAATGTTCCCGCTTACAAGAAAATGATCTGCTTCAGGTTGGGAATGTACCCGCCTACAAGAAAATGATCTGCTTCAGGTTGGGAATGTTCCCGCCTACACGAAAATGATCTGCTTCAGGTTGGGAATGTTCCCGCCTACACGAAAATGATCTGCTTCAGGTTGGGAATGTTCCCGCCTACAAGAAAATGATCTGCTTCGCCTACAAGAAAATGATCTGCTTCAGGTTGGGAATGTTCCCGCCTACACGAAAATGATCTGCTTCAGGTTGGGAATGTTCCCGCCTACACAAAAATGATCTGCTTCAGGTTGGGAATGTACCCGCCTACAAGAAAATGATCTGCTTCAGGTTGGGAATGTTCCCGCCTACAAGAAAATGATCTGCTTCAGGTTGGGAATGTACCCGCCTACAAGAAAATGATCTGCTTCAGGTTGGGAATGTTCCCGCCTACACGAAAATGATCTGCTTCAGGTTGGGAATGTTCCCGCCTACACGAAAATGATCTGCTTCAGGTTGGGAATGTTCCCGCCTACAAGAAAATGATCTGCTTCGCCTACAAGAAAATGATCTGCTTCAGGTTGGGAATGTTCCCGCCTACACGAAAATGATCTGCTTCAGGTTGGGAATGTTCCCGCCTACACGAAAATGATCTGCTTCAGGTTGGGAATGTTCCCGCCTACACGAAAATGATCTGCTTCAGGTTGGGAATGTTCCCGCCTACAAGAAAATGATCTGCTTCGCCTACAAGAAAATGATCTGCTTCAGGTTGGGAATGTTCCCGCCTACACGAAAATGATCTGCTTCAGGTTGGGAATGTTCCCGCCTACACGAAAATGATCTGCTTCAGGTTGGGAATGTTCCCGCCTACACGAAAATGATCTGCTTCAGGTTGGGAATGTTCCCGCCTACACGAAAATGATCTGCTTCAGGTTGGGAATGTTCCCGCCTACACGAAAATGATCTGCTTCAGGTTGGGAATGTTCCCGCCTACACGAAAATGATCTGCTTCAGGTTGGGAATGTTCCCGCCTACAAGAAAATGATCTGCTTCGCCTACAAGAAAATGATCTGCTTCAGGTTGGGAATGTTCCCGCCTACACGAAAATGATCTGCTTCAGGTTGGGAATGTTCCCGCCTACACGAAAATGATCTGCTTCAGGTTGGGAATGTTCCCGCCTACACGAAAATGATCTGCTTCAGGTTGGGAATGTACCCGCCTACAAGAAAATGATCTGCTTCAGGTTGGGAATGTTCCCGCCTACAAGAAAATGATCTGCTTCAGGTTGGGAATGTACCCGCCTACAAGAAAATGATCTGCTTCAAGTTGGGAATGTTCCCGCCTACACGAAAATGATCTGCTTCAGGTTGGGAATGTTCCCGCCTACACGAAAATGATCTGCTTCAGGTTGGGAATGTACCCATCTACAAGAAAATGATCTGCTTCGCCTACAAGAAAATGATCTGCTTCGAGTTGGGAATGTACCCGCCTACAAGAAAATGATCTGCTTCAGGGTTGGGAATGTATTATTATTATTATTCATGATTTTACTGTTACGGCTTCTTACCTTCTGCAGAGACAGTGTATTGTTACCTACCAACCCATGGTTCCTTCTGAAGGTGCCCATGGACTTTCATCTCAATTAGCTGCTTTTGCTTAGAGCTTTCTTTGAAACCCTGGCAAAGGGTGCTGAAAGGTCTGTGCATTCCTTGGATGCATTGTAAAGTTCTACACCTCATCAGCCACAGCAAGTGCTATATAGAGATGGAGTGGAGAGTTGTGGTGCAGAGGCCAGGGAAGCTGACTTCGGAGCACAGGGTTTACGGTTCGATCCCCGGCTCTGGCGGCAGCTCAGCTCAGAACAGTGTGACTCTGGGCAATAGCTCACTTAATTTCCACGAGGCCCGTCAGCGCCTTGAGACCTGTAAGGGTGAGTAGTTCGCGCTTTACAAATACGGATTTACATTTACATATATACATTCAAACCCTTCCCTTTTCAATCCAAAAAACATGTCCACTGCTCAAATTAATTTCATATTTCCCTATAATCCTTTTTGGGCTCCAGAGAAGCGTTCCACTAGCTGAAAAGCGCTTTAAAGCCTCGTTGGGGAGGGGACCAGTAAGCGCTATACAAATGCAATTACAATTGCTGGTTGAAAATCAAGTACTCTATTCGAATATATTCACAGTATATAATCTGAGTTGACTGGTCTGCTTTAAATCATTGTTATTACGTTGGAAAGCTGATAACTGTGTCTCTTATGTTGTTACAGTTCAGAGAACACAGTCTCATGGAATGAAAACAAGTAAAATGGCTCAGTTTTCTGCTCCATGTTTGTCCTGAATTCAAGGATTCAACGATGAAATAAGCTCAGCGAAGGGTGTGAAGGGTTAGAGAGGGACTTCAAACACAGACAAGAATAGCAGACCTTGCTATTATACTGCACATACAGCCTTATTCTTTAAACAACAGGTATGTGGGTGTGTACTATCTGAAACTTAAATTAGGCCCTCTTTTGGTACTAAGAGTAGCTCAGTGAGTAAAGAAATGAGGGTGGAATTATAATAAAACACACTGTCAGTGTGACAGATTAATTATTGTTGTTCCTGCTTTTAGAAAACGTTGCAGTTACCATTCTATGGGCCAGATGTACGACCCTTTTTGCATGTGCAAACGGGTTTGCGAACCCGTTTGCTTATGCAAAAGCAGCATGGGCCACGTACAAAGCCTATTTAGCAAGTTGCAATTTATTTGCGACTCGCTAAATAGGTTTTGCCACTTACTGTCTAGTAGGAAGGGGCGTTCCCTTCCTAATAGCAAGCGTAAGCCCATGTATGAATGTATTGCATCCACAATTTCGGGCTCACTCGCAAATTACCACCCTCTTCAAGAGGGTGGAAATGCACGCCCAAAAGGGAAGAGATCCTCAGGGGACCCCTTGCCCTTTGCAAATGCAGGGGTGTTAGACATGGCACCATTGGCTTGGGTCTCCCTTCCATTTTTGCTGTTGCCTCGTGTATTTTTCTGGTGTTAGATGCTTTGGGCACTGTGCCAGTGCTATACAGTGCCACAGTGCAAGTGCTCCCTACTGTAAATTGATGTATTAATCAGTGGTTCCGTGTTTGGCTATTTGGTTTATTTGTCAGACCCTAGTCTAGTGCACTGAGTGTGCCCAGGGCGTGTAAATCCAAATGTTCCTGGTGGGCCTGCAGCACTGGTTGTGCCACACACAGAAGCAGCCTTATAAAATGTGTCTAAGGTCTGCCATTGCAGAGCCTGTGTACAGTCTGGTACTGTCATGCTGACTGGGCAAGTGCACCCACTTGCCAGTCCCTAAACCTTCCCTTTCTTCATATCAGTCACCCCTATGGTAGGCCCAAGAGCAGGGTGCATTTTAAGTATAAGGTAGGACAAGCCCTAATGTGTGGGACATGTCCTAATAGTGAATTACGGCCATTTTCGTGTTTCACTATTGCAAGGCTACCTGTTCTCCATAGGCCAGAATGGGCTGTTAGAGTTATTTCAATTCATAATCCTAACTGTCTCAGAGAACATGGTAGAAATTCGAGTTTAGTATGCCGGAACTCAGAATAATAAAATACATCTTTTAGTAAAGTGTATTTTAATATTCTATGTTTGCAAATACCACTTTTAGAAAGTAGGTATTTGCTTGTCTAACCATTCAAACCTGCCTCTGCTAGATTGTGTATTCCTATGTCTGGTTTTGTGAGTGACAGGGCAGGGGAATTCCAGGAGACAGGCTGAGTCACCCAGTGTTGAATAGAGAGATCTGCATCTAGATGGGAGGGAGGAGTTGCACCTGAACCTTGAATAGGGCTGTAACTGCCTTCCACAATGCTGGCTCCACCCCTGGGGAGCGGCTGATGGCTCTGCCCTGAACACTGAAAGAAGAGGAGGAGTCCTGTAAACAAAGTGCTCCAGGACTGTACTTGCCTTCCACAATGCTGGCTCCACCTCCTGTGGGGCGTCTGATGTGCCTGCCCTGCACTGTGAAAGGAAAGGTGAAGTCTGGTAAACAGAGTAGTGTGGCTCACTGGTTAGAGGCGGCAGACCCGAGAGCAGAGGACGGCCCGGGACCAGGGTTCGATTCCCGGCGCGGCAGGTTTCTAGACCAGGGTCAGCGGACTCGATAATTCTCTCGCCTCGGTGCCCACTCTGATCAGCGATCACACTCGGCAACTCTGGGCATTAGCTTGCCTCATCTTCACTAACGGCCCCACCAGACCGCCGGGGATGCCTGGTCTCACCCTGGAGATACCCATTAAGGGACCATCTCTCAGGGAAGCCAGGAAGGGTTTCGCAGCGGTCAAAGCGCCTTGGGACCCTCCGGGTAAGTAGTGCGCTATATAAATGCCTATACATTTACATTTACACTGGATTGGACTGGGCAAAGGCCCCTCTCCTCTCAGAGAATAAAGGATTTTGGGGTATAAATATTGGGACCCTGATCCCATGAAATTAGATCACTTTGGACTACAAGAAGAAACCTTTACTGAGGAGAGGAACCTGAAGAAACTGAGGAGAGACTATTCCCAAGCTGAAGTGCTGCTTGGGGGATTGGTCTGCAGTGGTTGCCTTACTGCCAAATGAAGGAGAAAGGAACTTTGTGTACTTTGCTTTCAACTTGTGAAACTTGGAAAAGATCTTGCCTCCTGCTGAAGTCTCAGGGACAACAGACTTCATCCCCCAGCTCCCCAGAGTTCTTGTGGAAGTGCCTGCTGCTGTTTTGGGCCTTCTGAGGAACTATGTGTCGCAAGGAGCTGGAAGCGCAACTCAATGAGAAGAAGCGTGTCGCTGTGCCTGCCGTCGCAACTCCGAAGGAGGGTGTCGCGGCTGGAAATGTCGCACTGCACCGCATCAGAGAGAAGCGTGCCGCAACGAAGAGGAAGAGTGTCGCTGCTGCTGCTGCCTTCGGAACTCCAAAGGAGGGTGTCGCCGCTGTAGTTGTCGCACTGCACCGCATCAGGAGAAGAATCTCACAACGAGGTTGGAGCGTGTCGCCGTCGTTATGCCTGCTGTCGCAACTCCGAAGGAGGGTGTCGCCGCTGGAACTGTCACACTGCACCGCATCGACCAAGAGCACCTCGCATCCCCAAGAAGCGTGCTGCTGTCGGAGCTGCTGCCGTCGTATCTTGGATGTCGCCGCTGTAGATGTCGCATTGAGTGGAAGCTTCAAGCATCGTGGGAGAAGAGCGCCACCGCTGGAGCTGCTGCCGACGCATCGTAAGGGTGTCGCCGCTGCAGTCCACGCATTGAACCGAGAACTTCTCGCATCCCCGAGAAGCGTGCCGCATCTGGAGGATGTTCACGACTTTATTTCTTTGTATCTGAACTTTGCCGCATTTCCCATCGCTGCGACATTGCTTGTCGTGGAAGCGCAACGCAACTTAAGGTACATTGACGTGTCGCATCTAAGAACTGAACTGAACTAAGCTTAAATCTACCATCTTAAAGTAATCATAGTGTGTATTTTTGGTCTTGTGGGAACTCTATATAAAGTCTACTTATTTTTTATATAAAACCTGTGTGGTGTTCATTTGTAGTGTTGTCACTGGGTTCCTGTATGTGGTCACAACTGCTTAACTTACAACGCCTCTCAAAATAAGCCTTGACTGCTCGCGCCACGCTACATAGAGGGGGAGCAGGGGTTATTTTAGGAGTGTAATCCCCTTATCCTGACTAGAGGAGAGGGTCCCTATTTGTCACAAGTACCTACCTGTGCGAACTAGAGACCCCCCAAATCAAATTTTAAGGGCAGGCAGTGGCCCCAGGGACCACTACCTGCCCTTACAAAATGAAATGAAAATGTTTCATTTCTGTTTTTTTAAAATGCATCCTGTTTTCCGTTAAACGGGCTTTATTAAAAAAAACGGCTTTATTTAAAAGCAGTCCCAGACATGGAGGTCTGCTCAGCGCAGCAGGCCACCATACCTGGGAAGGCCTGCCATTCACAATAAGGTCGCAAATTTCGACTGCCTCATTAATATTTATGAGCCTCACAATTTGCGACCCTATTGGGAATCACAAACAGTGTGATACACACTATTGTACATTCAAAACAGTGCCTCACAAATACCAAGTCGCAAAAAACTCGCTGGTTGCGAGGCGCTATTTTGTGCGTCGTACATCTGGCACAAAATGTTTTTATTGTAGTTGCATTTCATACTGAGTGCATTAGAATAACATTTTGATTACAGAACTATCAAAATAAATCCACTGTTTCCTAGTGTTCTTGAACATGCGTTTCATTAATAAAAGAGGGACTGGGTTCCACTCATTATCCCTGCGATTTCTCATAGGATTCATTGTTGCCTGAAACACATCTTCCTCAAATATTACTCAGTGGGTTGTTGGGTGGTTGCAGACCAACCAGTTTTTTGTCTCTGGATGGCACATTGACTTAGTCCTTAGTATAAGGGGGCCAAGAAAAACAAATTCTGGCCTGTCTTTTAGTGGATAATCTAGAAAATGCATCAGAATCTTGGTTTTGGTACTCCAAAATCTTAGCCCAGTTACCGCAGACTATTAAAGCAGCAGTCGCAGACTCTTAGCACAGTAGTGTGGCTCACTGGTTAGAGGCGGCAGACCCGAGAGCAGAGGACGGCCCGGGACCAGGGTTCGATTCCCGACGCGGCAGGTTTCTGGACCAGGGTCAGCGGACTTGATAATTCTCTCGCCTCGGTGCCCACTCTGATCAGCGATCACACTCGGCAACTCTGGGCATTAGCTTGCCTCATCTTCACTAACGGCCCCACCAGACCGCCGGGGATGCCTGGTCTCACCCTGGAGATACCCATTAAGGGACCATCTCTCAGGGAAGCCAGGAAGGGTTTCGCAGCGGTCGAAGCGCCTTGGGACCCTACGGGTAAGTAGTGCGCTATATAAATGCCTATACATACATACATACATACAGCAGAGCTCTTTTCATAGGTACAGCGAACTCTATGCAAAGGTACAGCAGAACTCTTTGGACAGGTACTGTAGACTCAAATCACAAGTAATAAAAGACTCAAAGCAAAGGTACTGCAGAATGAAAGCAAAGTTACTGCAGACGCAAAGCACAGGTACTGCAGACTCAAAGCACAGGTACTGCAGACTCAAAGCACAGGTACTGCAGACTCAAAGCACAGGTAATAAAAGACTCAAAGCACAGGTAATAAAAGACTCAAAGCACAGGTACTGTAGACTCAAATCACAGGTAATAAAAGACAAAGCACAGGTACTGCAGACTCAAAGCACAGGTACTGTAGACTCAAAGCACGGGTAATAAGAGACTCAAAGCACAGGTACTGGTGACTCAAAGCACAGGTACTGTAGACTCAAAGCACAGGTAATAAAAGACTCAAAGCACAGGTACTGCAGACTCAAAGCACAGGTACTGCAGACTCAAAGCACAGGTAATAAAAGACTCAAAGCACAGGTACTGTAGACTCAAAGCACAGGTACTGCAGACTCAAAGCACAGGTACTGCAGACTCAAAGCACAGGTACTGCAGACTCAAAGCACAGGTACTGTAGACTCAAAGCACAGGTAATAAAAGACTCAAAGCACAGGTACTGCAGACTCAAAGCACAGGTACTGTAGACTCAAAGCACGGGTAATAAGAGACTCAAAGCACAGGTACTGGTGACTCAAAGCACAGGTACTGTAGACTCAAAGCACAGGTAATAAAAGACTCAAAGCACAGGTACTGCAGACTCAAAGCACAGGTACTGCAGACTCAAAGCACAGGTAATAAAAGACTCAAAGCACAGGTACTGTAGACTCAAAGCACAGGTACTGTAGACTCAAAGCACAGGTACTGCAGACTCAAAGCACAGGTACTGCAGACTCAAAGCACAGGTACTGTAGACTCAAAGCACAGGTAATAAAAGACTCAAAGCACAGGTACTGCAGACTCAAAGCACAGGTACTGTAGACTCAAAGCACGGGTAATAAGAGACTCAAAGCACAGGTACTGGTGACTCAAAGCACAGGTACTGTAGACTCAAAGCACAGGTAATAAAAGACTCAAAGCACAGGTACTGCAGACTCAAAGCACAGGTACTGCAGACTCAAAGCACAGGTAATAAAAGACTCAAAGCACAGGTACTGTAGACTCAAAGCACAGGTACTGCAGACTCAAAGCACAGGTACTGCAGACTCAAAGCACAGGTACTGCAGACTCAAAGCACAGGTAATAAAAGACTCAAAGCACAGGTACTGGTGACTCAAAGCACAGGTACTGTAGACTCAAAGCACAGGTAATAAAAGACTCAAAGCACAGGTACTGCAGACTCAAAGCACAGGTACTGCAGACTCAAAGCACAGGTAATAAAAGACTCAAAGCACAGGTAATAAAAGACTCAAAGCACAGGTACTGCAGACTCAAAGCACAGGTACTGCAGACTCAAAGCACAGGTACTGCAGACTCAAAGCACAGGTACTGCAGACTCAAAGCACAGGTACTGTAGACTCAAAGCACAGGTAATAAAAGACTCAAAGCACGGGTACTGCAGACTCAAAGCACAGGTACTGCAGACTTAAAGCACAGGTACTGCAGACTCCAAGCACAGGTACTGTAGACTCAAAGCACAGGTACTGCAGACTCAAAGGACAGGTACTGCAGACTCAAAGCACAGGTACTGTAGACTCAAAGCACAGGTACTGTAGACTCAAAGCACAGGTACTGCAGACTCAAAGCACAGGTACTGCAGACTCAAAGCACAGGTACTGCAGACTCAAAGCACAGGTACTGCAGACTCAAAGCACAGGTACTGCAGACTCAAAGCACAGGTACTGTAGACTCAAAGCACAGGTAATAAAAGACTCAAAGCACAGGTACTGCAGACTCAAAGCACAGGTACTGCAGACTTAAAGCACAGGTACTGCAGACTCCAAGCACAGGTACTGTAGACTCAAAGCAAAGGTACTGTAGACTCAAAGCACAGGTAATAAAAGACTCAAAGCACAGGTACTGTTGACTCAAAGCACAGGTACTGCAGACTCAAAGCACAGGTAATAAAAGACTCAAAGCACAGGTACTGTTGACTCAAAGCACAGGTACTGCAGACTCAAAGCACGGGTAATAAAAGACTCAAAGCACAGGTACTGCAGACTCAAAGCACAGGTACTGTAGACTCAAAGCACAGGTACTGTAGACTCAAAGCACAGGTACTGTAGACTCAAAGCACGGGTAATAAAAGACTCAAAGCACAGGTACTGCAGACTCAAAGCACAGGTACTGCAGACTCAAAGCACGGGTAATAAAAGACTCAAAGCACAGGTACTGTTGACTCAAAGCACAGGTACTGTTGACTCAAAGCACAGGTACTGCAGACTCAAAGCACAGGTAATAAAAGACTCAAAGCACAGGTACTGTTGACTCAAAGCACAGGTACTGTAGACTCAAAGCACATGTACTGTAGACTCAAAGCACAGGTACTGCAGACTCAAAGCACAGGTACTGTAGACTCAAAGCACAGGTAATAAAAGACTCAAAGCACAGGTACTGCAGACTCAAAGCACGGGTAATAAAAGACTCAAAGCACAGGTACTGCAGACTCAAAGCACATGTACTGCAGACTCAAAGCACGGGTAATAAAAGACTCAAAGCACAGGTACTGCAGACTCAAAGCACAGGTACTGCAGACTCAAAGCACGGGTAATAAAAGACTCAAAGCACAGGTACTGCAGACTCAAAGCACATGTACTGCAGACTCAAAGCACAGGTACTGCAGACTTAAAGCACAGGTACTGTAGACTCAAAGCACAGGTACTGTAGACTCAAAGCACGGGTAATAAAAGACTCAAAGCACAGGTACTGCAGACTCAAAGCACAGGTACTGCAGACTCAAAGCACGGGTAATAAAAGACTCAAAGCACAGGTACTGCAGACTCAAAGCACAGGTACTGCAGACTCAAAGCACGGGTAATAAAAGACTCAAAGCACAGGTACTGTAGACTCAAAGCACGGGTAATAAAAGACTCAAAGCACAGGTACTGTAGACTCAAAGCACAGGTACTACAGACTCAAAGTACAGGTACTGCAGACTCAAAGCACAGGTACTGCAGACTCAAAGCACAGGTACTGCAGACTCAAAGCACAGGTAATAAAAGACTCAAAGCACAGGTACTGTAGACTCAAAGCACAGGTACTGCAGACTCAAAGCACAGGTACTGCAGACTCAAAGCACAGGTACTGTAGACTCAAAGCACGGGTAATAAAAGACTCAAAGCACAGGTACTGTAGACTCAAAGCACAGGTACTGCAGACTCAAAGCACAGGTACTGTAGACTCAAAGCACAGGTACTGCAGACTCAAAGCACAGGTACTGTAGACTCAAAGCACAGGTACTGCAGACTCAAAGCACAGGTACTGTAGACTCAAAGCACGGGTAATAAAAGACTCAAAGCACAGGTACTGTAGACTCAAAGCACAGGTACTGTAGACTCAAAGCACAGGTACTGTAGACTCAAAGCACAGGTACTGCAGACTCAAAGCACAGGTACTGCAGACTCAAAGCACAGGTAATAAAAGACTCAAAGCACAGGTACTGTAGACTCAAAGCACAGGTACTGTAGACTCAAAGCACTGGTAATAAAAGACTCAAAGCACAGGTACTGCAGACTCAAAGCACAGGTACTGCAGACTCAAAGCACAGGTACTGCAGACTCAAAGCACGGGTAATAAAAGACTCAAAGCACAGGTACTGTAGACTCAAAGCACAGGTACTGTAGACTCAAAGCACAGGTACTGTAGACTCAAAGCACAGGTACTGCAGACTCAAAGCACGGGTAATAAAAGACTCAAAGCACAGGTACTGTAGACTCAAAGCACAGGTACTGTAGACTCAAAGCACAGGTACTGTAGACTCAAAGCACAGGTACTGCAGACTCAAAGCACAGGTACTGCAGACTCAAAGCACAGGTACTGTAGACTCAAAGCACAGGTACTGTAGACTCAAAGCACAGGTACTGTAGACTCAAAGTACAGGTACTGCAGACTCAAAGCACAGGTACTGCAGACTCAAAGCACAGGTACTGCAGACTCAAAGCATGGGTAATAAAAGACTCAAAGCACAGGTACTGCAGACTCAAAGCACAGGTACTGCAGACTCAAAGCACGGGTAATAAAAGACTCAAAGCACAGGTACTGTAGACTCAAAGCACAGGTACTGTAGACTCAAAGCACAGGTACTGTAGACTCAAAGCACAGGTACTGCAGACACAAAGCACAGGTACTGTAGACTCAAAGCACAGGTACTGCAGACTCAAAGCACAGGTACTGCAGACTCAAAGCACAGGTACTGCAGACTCAAAGCACAGGTACTGCAGACTCAAAGCACAGGTACTGCAGACTTAAAGCACAGGTACTGCAGACTCAAAGCACAGGTACTGCAGACTCAAAGCACAAGTACTTCAGACTCAAAGCACAGGTAATAAAAGACTCAAAGCACAGGTACTGCAGACTCAAAGCACAGGTACTGTAGACTCAAAGCACGGGTAATAAAAGACTCAAAGCACAGGTACTGTAGACTCAAAGCACGGGTAATAAAAGACTCAAAGCACAGGTACTGTAGACTCAAAGCACAGGTACTGTAGACTCAAAGCACAGGTACTGCAGACTCAAAGCACAGGTACTGCAGACTCAAAGCACAGGTACTGTAGACTCAAAGCACAGGTACTGTAGACTCAAAGCACAGGTACTGTAGACTCAAAGCACAGGTACTGCAGACTCAAAGCACAGGTACTGCAGACTCAAAGCACAGGTACTGCAGACTCAAAGCACAGGTACTGTAGACTCAAAGCACAGGTAATAAAAGACTCAAAGCACAGGTACTGTAGACTCAAAGCACAGGTACTGTAGACTCAAAGCACAGGTACTGCAGACTCAAAGCACAGGTACTGCAGACTCAAAGCAAAGGTACTGCAGACTTAAAGCACAGGTACTGCAGACTTAAAGCACAGGTACTGCAGACGCAAAGCACAGGTACTGTAGACTCAAAGCACAGGTACTGCAGACTCAAAGCACAGGTACTGCAGACTCAAAGCACAGGTACTGCAGACTCAAAGCAAAGGTACTGCAGACTTAAAGCACAGGTACTGCAGACGCAAAGCACAGGTACTGTAGACTCAAAGCACAGGTACTGTAGACTCAAAGCACAGGTACTGCAGACTTAAAGCACAGGTACTGCAGACTCAAAGCACGGGTACTGCAGACTCAAAGCACAGGTACTGTAGACTCAAAGCACAGGTACTGCAGACTCAAAGCACAGGTACTGCAGACTCAAAGCACAGGTACTGCAGACTCAAAGCACAGGTACTGCAGACTCAAAGCACAGGTACTGTAGACTCAAAGCACAGGTACTGCAGACTCAAAGCAAAGGTACTGCAGACTTAAAGCACAGGTACTGCAGACTCAAAGCACGGGTACTGCAGACTCAAAGCACAGGTACTGTAGACTCAAAGCACAGGTACTGCAGACTCAAAGCACAGGTACTGCAGACTCAAAGCACAGGTACTGCAGACTCAAAGCACAGGTACTGCAGACTCAAAGCACAGGTACTGTAGACTCAAAGCACAGGTAATAAAAGACTCAAAGCACAGGTACTGCAGACTCAAAGCACATGTACTGCAGACTCAAAGCACAGGTACTGCAGACTCAAAGCACAGGTACTGTAGACTCAAAGCACAGGTACTGTAGACTCAAAGCACAGGTACTGCAGACTCAAAGCACAGGTACTGTAGACTCAAAGCACAGGTACTGTAGGCTCAAAGCACATGTACTGTAGACTCAAAGCACAGGTACTGCAGACTCAAAGCACAGGTACTGTAGACTCAAAGCACAGGTACTGTAGGCTCAAAGCACAGGTACTGTAGACTCAAAGCACAGGTACTGCAGACTCAAAGCACAGGTAATAAAAGACTCAAAGCACAGGTACTGTTGACTCAAAGCACAGGTACTGCAGACTCAAAGCACAGGTACTGTAGACTCAAAGCACGGGTAATAAAAGACTCAAAGCACAGGTACTGCAGACTCAAAGCACAGGTACTGCAGACTCAAAGCACGGGTAATAAGAGACTCAAAGCACAGGTACTGCAGACTCAAAGCACAGGTACTGCAGACTCAAAGCACGGGTAATAAAAGACTCAAAGCACAGGTACTGTAGACTCAAAGCACATGTACTGCAGACTCAAAGCACAGGTACTGCAGACTCAAAGCACAGGTACTGCAGACTCAAAGCACAGGTAATAAAAGACTCAAAGCACAGGTACTGTAGACTCAAAGCACAGGTACTGCAGACTCAAAGCACAGGTACTGCAGACTCAAAGCACAGGTAATAAAAGACTCAAAGCACAGGTACTGTAGACTCAAAGCACAGGTACTGTAGACTCAAAGCACGGGTAATAAAAGACTCAAAGCACAGGTACTGTAGACTCAAAGCACAGGTACTGTAGACTCAAAGCACAGGTACTGTAGACTCAAAGCACAGGTACTGTAGACTCAAAGCACGGGTAATAAAAGACTCAAAGCACAGGTACTGTAGACTCAAAGCACAGGTACTGTAGACTCAAAGCACAGGTACTGTAGACTCAAAGCACAGGTACTGCAGACTCAAAGCACAGGTACTGCAGACTCAAAGCACAGGTACTGTAGACTCAAAGCACAGGTACTGTAGACTCAAAGCACAGGTACTGCAGACTCAAAGCACAGGTACTGCAGACTCGAAGCACAGGTACTGCAGACTCAAAGCACGGGTAATAAAAGACTCAAAGCACAGGTACTGCAGACTCAAAGCACAGGTACTGCAGACTCAAAGCACAGGTACTGCAGACTCAAAGCATGGGTAAAAAAAGACTCAAAGCACAGGTACTGCAGACTCAAAGCACAGGTACTGCAGACTCAAAGCACGGGTAATAAAAGACTCAAAGCACAGGTACTGTAGACTCAAAGCACAGGTACTGTGGACTCAAAGCAAAGGTACTGTGGACTCAAAGCACAGGTACTGCAGACTCAAAGCACAGGTACTGTGGACTCAAAGCACAGGTACTGCAGACTCAAAGCACAGGTACTGCAGACTCAAAGCACAGGTACTGCAGACTCAAAGCACAGGTACTGCAGACTCAAAGCACAGGTACTGCAGACTCAAAGCAAAGGTACTGCAGACTCAAAGCAAAGGTACTGCAGACTTAAAGCACAGGTACTGCAGACTCAAAGCACAGGTACTGTAGACTCAAAGCACAGGTACTGTAGACTCAAAGCACAGGTACTGCAGACTCAAAGCACAGGTACTGTAGACTCAAAGCACAGGTACTGCAGACTCAAAGCACAGGTACTGTAGACTCAAAGCACAGGTACTGTAGACTCAAAGCACAGGTACTGCAGACTCAAAGCACAGGTACTGCAGACTCAAAGCACAGGTACTGCAGACTCAAAGCACAGGTACTGCAGACTCAAAGCACAGGTACTGTAGACTCAAAGCAGAGTACTGCAGACTCAAAGCACAGGTACTGCAGACTCAAAGCACAGGTACTGCAGACTCAAAGCACAGGTACTGTAGACTCAAAGCACAGGTACTGCAGACTCAAAGCACAGGTACTGTAGACTCAAAGCACAGGTACTGTAGACTCAAAGCTCAGGTACTGCAGACTCAAAGCACAGGTACTGTAGACTCAAAGCACAGGTACTGCAGACTCAAAGCACAGGTACTGCAGATTTAAAGCACAGGTACTGCAGACTCAAATCACAGGTACTGCAGACTCAAAGCACAGGTACTGCAGACTCACAGCACAGGTACTGCAGACTCAAAGCACAGGTACTGCAGACTCAAAGCACGGGTAATAAAAGACTCAAAGCACAGGTACTGTAGACTCAAAGCACAGGTACTGTAGACTCAAAGCACAGGTAATAAAAGACTCAAAGCAAAGGTACTGTAGACTCAAAGCACAGGTACTGTAGACTCAAAGCACAGGTACTGCAGACTCAAAGCACAGGTACTGTAGACTCAAAGCACAGGTACTGCAGACTCAAAGCACAGGTACTGTAGACTCAAAGCACAGGTACTGCAGACTCAAAGCACAGGTACTGCAGACTCAAAGCACGGGTAATAAAAGACTCAAAGCACAGGTACTGTAGACTCAAAGCACAGGTACTGTAGACTCAAAGCACAGGTACTGTAGACTCAAAGCACAGGTACTGTAGACTCAAAGCACGGGTAATAAAAGACTCAAAGCACAGGTACTGCAGACTCAAAGCACAGGTACTGCAGACTCAAAGCACAGGTACTGCAGACTCAAAGCACGGGTAATAAAAGACTCAAAGCACAGGTACTGTAGACTCAAAGCACAGGTACTGTAGACTCAAAGCACAGGTACTGCAGACTCAAAGCACAGGTACTGCAGATTCAAAGCACAGGTACTGTAGACTCAAAGCACAGGTACTGTAGACTCAAAGCACAGGTACTGTAGACTCAAAGCACAGGTACTGCAGACTCAAAGCACAGGTACTGCAGACTCAAAGCACAGGTACTGCAGACTCAAAGCATGGGTAATAAAAGACTCAAAGCACAGGTACTGCAGACTCAAAGCACAGGTACTGTAGACTCAAAGCACGGGTAATAAAAGACTCAAAGCACAGGTACTGCAGACTCAAAGCACGGGTAATAAAAGACTCAAAGCACAGGTACTGTAGACTCAAAGCACAGGTACTGTAGACTCAAAGCACAGGTACTGTAGACTCAAAGCACAAGTACTGTAGACTCAAAGCACAGGTACTGTAGACTCAAAGCACAGGTACTGTAGACTCAAAGCACGGGTAATAAAAGACTCAAAGCACAGGTACTGCAGACTCAAAGCACAGGTACTGCAGACTCAAAGCACAGGTACTGCAGACTCAAAGCACGGGTAATAAAAGACTCAAAGCACAGGTACTGTAGACTCAAAGCACAGGTACTGTAGACTCAAAGCACAGGTACTGCAGACTCAAAGCACAGGTACTGCAGACTCAAAGCACAGGTACTGTAGACTCAAAGCACAGGTACTGTAGACTCAAAGCACAGGTACTGTAGACTCAAAGCACAGGTACTGCAGACTCAAAGCACAGGTACTGCAGACTCAAAGCACAGGTACTGCAGACTCAAAGCATGGGTAATAAAAGACTCAAAGCACAGGTACTGCAGACTCAAAGCACAGGTACTGTAGACTCAAATCACGGGTAATAAAAGACTCAAAGCACAGGTACTGCAGACTCAAAGCACGGGTAATAAAAGACTCAAAGCACAGGTACTGTAGACTCAAAGCACAGGTACTGTAGACTCAAAGCACAGGTACTGTAGACTCAAAGCACAGGTACTGCAGACACAAAGCACAGGTACTGTAGACTCAAAGCACAGGTACTGCAGACTCAAAGCACAGGTACTGCAGACTCAAAGCACAGGTACTGCAGACTCAAAGCACAGGTACTGCAGACTTAAAGCACAGGTACTGCAGACTCAAAGCACAGGTACTGCAGACTCAAAGCACAAGTACTTCAGACTCAAAGCACAGGTAATAAAAGACTCAAAGCACAGGTACTGCAGACTCAAAGCACAGGTACTGTAGACTCAAAGCACGGGTAATAAAAGACTCAAAGCACAGGTACTGTAGACTCAAAGCACGGGTAATAAAAGACTCAAAGCACAGGTACTGCAGACTCAAAGCACAGGTACTGCAGACTCAAAGCACAGGTACTGTAGACTCAAAGCACAGGTACTGCAGACTCAAAGCACAGGTACTGCAGACTTAAAGCACAGGTACTGTAGACTCAAAGCACAGGTACTGTAGACTCAAAGCACAGGTACTGCAGACTCAAAGCACAGGTACTGCAGACTCAAAGCACAGGTACTGCAGACTCAAAGCATGGGTAATAAAAGACTCAAAGCACAGGTACTGTAGACTCAAAGCACAGGTACTGTAGACTCAAAGCACGGGTAATAAAAGACTCAAAGCACAGGTACTGCAGACTCAAAGCACAGGTACTGCAGACTCAAAGCACAGGTACTGCAGACTTAAAGCACAGGTACTGCAGACTCAAAGCACAGGTACTGCAGACTCAAAGCACAAGTACTTCAGACTCAAAGCACAGGTAATAAAAGACTCAAAGCACAGGTACTGCAGACTCAAAGCACAGGTACTGTAGACTCAAAGCACGGGTAATAAAAGACTCAAAGCACAGGTACTGTAGACTCAAAGCACGGGTAATAAAAGACTCAAAGCACAGGTACTGCAGACTCAAAGCACAGGTACTGCAGACTCAAAGCACAGGTACTGTAGACTCAAAGCACAGGTACTGCAGACTCAAAGCACAGGTACTGCAGACTTAAAGCACAGGTACTGTAGACTCAAAGCACAGGTACTGTAGACTCAAAGCACAGGTACTGCAGACTCAAAGCACAGGTACTGCAGACTCAAAGCACAGGTACTGCAGACTCAAAGCATGGGTAATAAAAGACTCAAAGCACAGGTACTGTAGACTCAAAGCACAGGTACTGTAGACTCAAAGCACAGGTAATAAAAGACTCAAAGCACAGGTACTGTAGACTCAAAGCACGGGTAATAAAAGACTCAAAGCACAGGTACTGTAGACTCAAAGCACGGGTAATAAAAGACTCAAAGCACAGGTACTGCAGACTCAAAGCACAGGTACTGCAGACTCAAAGCACAGGTACTGCAGACTTAAAGCACAGGTACTGCAGACTCAAAGCACAGGTACTGTAGACTCAAAGCACAGGTACTGTAGACTCAAAGCACAGGTACTGCAGACTCAAAGCACAGGTACTGCAGACTCAAAGCAGAGGTACTGTAGACTCAAAGCACAGGTACTGCAGACTCAAAGCACAGGTACTGTAGACTCAAAGCACAGGTACTGTAGACTCAAAGCACAGGTACTGCAGACTCAAAGCACAGGTACTGCAGACTCAAAGCACAGGTACTGCAGACTCAAAGCACAGGTACTGTAGACTCAAAGCACAGGTAATAAAAGACTCAAAGCACAGGTACTGTAGACTCAAAGCACAGGTACTGTAGACTCAAAGCACAGGTACTGCAGACTCAAAGCACAGGTACTGCAGACTCAAAGCACGGGTACTGCAGACTCAAAGCACAGGTACTGTAGACTCAAAGCACAGGTACTGCAGACTCAAAGCACAGGTACTGCAGACTCAAAGCACAGGTACTGCAGACTCAAAGCACAGGTACTGCAGACTCAAAGCAAAGGTACTGCAGACTTAAAGCACAGGTACTGCAGACTTAAAGCACAGGTACTGCAGACGCAAAGCACAGGTACTGTAGACTCAAAGCACAGGTACTGCAGACTCAAAGCACAGGTACTGCAGACTCAAAGCACAGGTACTGCAGACTCAAAGCAAAGGTACTGCAGACTTAAAGCACAGGTACTGCAGACGCAAAGCACAGGTACTGTAGACTCAAAGCACAGGTACTGCAGACTCAAAGCAAAGGTACTGCAGACTTAAAGCACAGGTACTGCAGACTCAAAGCACGGGTACTGCAGACTCAAAGCACAGGTACTGCAGACTCAAAGCACAGGTACTGCAGACTCAAAGCACAGGTACTGCAGACTCAAAGCACAGGTACTGCAGACTCAAAGCACAGGTACTGCAGACTCAAAGCACAGGTACTGCAGACTCAAAGCACAGGTACTGTAGACTCAAAGCACAGGTACTGCAGACTCAAAGCAAAGGTACTGCAGACTTAAAGCACAGGTACTGCAGACTCAAAGCACGGGTACTGCAGACTCAAAGCACAGGTACTGTAGACTCAAAGCACAGGTACTGCAGACTCAAAGCACAGGTACTGCAGACTCAAAGCACAGGTACTGCAGACTCAAAGCACAGGTACTGCAGACGCAAAGCACAGGTACTGTAGACTCAAAGCACGGGTAATAAAAGACTCAAAGCACAGGTACTGTAGACTCAAAGCACAGGTACTGTAGACTCAAAGCACAGGTACTGTAGACTCAAAGCACAGGTACTGTAGACTCAAAGCACAGGTACTGCAGACTCAAAGCACAGGTACTGCAGACTCAAAGCACAGGTACTGCAGACTCAAAGCACAGGTACTGCAGACTCAAAGCACAGGTACTGCAGACTCAAAGCAAAGGTACTGCAGACTCAAAGCAAAGGTACTGCAGACTTAAAGCACAGGTACTGCAGACGCAAAGCACAGGTACTGTAGACTCAAAGCACAGGTACTGCAGACTCAAAGCACAGGTAATAAAAGACTCAAAGCACAGGTGCTGGTGACTCAAAGCACAGGTACTTTAGACTCAAAGCACAGGTAATAAAAGACTCAAAGCACAGGTACTGCAGACTCAAAGCACAGGTACTGTAGACTCAAAGCACAGGTAATAAAAGACTCAAAGCACAGGTACTGCAGACTCAAAGCACATGTACTGCAGACTCAAAGCACAGGTACTGCAGACTCAAAGCACAGGTACTGTAGACTCAAAGCACAGGTACTGTAGACTCAAAGCACAGGTACTGCAGACTCAAAGCACAGGTACTGTAGACTCAAAGCACAGGTACTGTAGACTCAAAGCACATGTACTGTAGACTCAAAGCACAGGTACTGTAGACTCAAAGCACAGGTACTGTAGACTCAAAGCACAGGTACTGCAGACTCAAAGCACAGGTACTGCAGACTCAAAGCACAGGTAATAAAAGACTCAAAGCACAGGTACTGTTGACTCAAAGCACAGGTACTGCAGACTCAAAGCACAGGTACTGTAGACTCAAAGCACGGGTAATAAAAGACTCAAAGCACAGGTACTGCAGACTCAAAGCACAGGTACTGCAGACTCAAAGCACGGGTAATAAGAGACTCAAAGCACAGGTACTGCAGACTCAAAGCACAGGTACTGCAGACTCAAAGCACGGGTAATAAAAGACTCAAAGCACAGGTACTGTAGACTCAAAGCACATGTACTGCAGACTCAAAGCACAGGTACTGCAGACTCAAAGCACAGGTACTGCAGACTCAAAGCACAGGTACTGTAGACTCAAAGCACAGGTACTGTAGACTCAAAGCACAGGTACTGTAGACTCAAAGCACAGGTACTGCAGACTCAAAGCACAGGTACTGCAGACTCAAAGCACAGGTACTGCAGACGCAAAGCACAGGTACTGTAGACTCAAAGCACGGGTAATAAAAGACTCAAAGCACAGGTACTGTAGACTCAAAGCACAGGTACTGTAGACTCAAAGCACAGGTACTGTAGACTCAAAGCACAGGTACTGTAGACTCAAAGCACAGGTACTGCAGACTCAAAGCACAGGTACTGCAGACTCAAAGCACAGGTACTGTAGACTCAAAGCACAGGTACTGTAGACTCAAAGCACAGGTACTGCAGACTCAAAGCACAGGTACTGCAGACTCAAAGCACAGGTACTGCAGACTCAAAGCACGGGTAATAAAAGACTCAAAGCACAGGTACTGCAGACTCAAAGCACAGGTACTGCAGACTCAAAGCACGGGTAATAAAAGACTCAAAGCACAGGTACTGTAGACTCAAAGCACAGGTACTGTGGACTCAAAGCAAAGGTACTGTGGACTCAAAGCACAGGTACTGCAGACTCAAAGCACAGGTACTGCAGACTCCAAGCACAGGTACTGTAGACTCAAAGCACAGGTACTGCAGACTCAAAGCACAGGTACTGCAGACTCAAAGCACAGGTAATAAAAGACTCAAAGCACAGGTACTGCAGACTCAAAGCACAGGTACTGCAGACTCAAAGCACAGGTACTGCAGACTCAAAGCACAGGTACTGCAGACTCAAAGCACAGGTACTGCAGACTCAAAGCACAGGTACTGCAGACTCAAAGCAAAGGTACTGCAGACTCAAAGCAAAGGTACTGCAGACTTAAAGCACAGGTACTGCAGACTCCAAGCACAGGTACTGTAGACTCAAAGCACAGGTACTGTAGACTCAAAGCACAGGTACTGCAGACTCAAAGCACAGGTACTGTAGACTCAAAGCACAGGTACTGCAGACTCAAAGCACAGGTACTGTAGACTCAAAGTACAGGTACTGTAGACTCAAAGCACAGGTACTGCAGACTCAAAGCACAGATACTGCAGACTCAAAGCACAGGTACTGCAGACTCAAAGCACAGGTACTGCAGACTCAAAGCACAGGTACTGTAGACTCAAAGCAGAGTACTGCAGACTCAAAGCACAGGTACTGCAGACTCAAAGCACAGGTACTGCAGACTCAAAGCACAGGTACTGCAGACTCAAAGCACAGGTAATAAAAGACTCAAAGCACAGGTACTGGTGACTCAAAGCACAGGTACTGTAGACTCAAAGCACAGGTAATAAAAGACTCAAAGCACAGGTACTGCAGACTCAAAGCACAGGTACTGCAGACTCAAAGCACAGGTAATAAAAGACTCAAAGCACAGGTACTGTAGACTCAAAGCACAGGTACTGCAGACTCAAAGCACAGGTACTGCAGACTCAAAGCACAGGTACTGCAGACTCAAAGCACAGGTACTGTAGACTCAAAGCACAGGTAATAAAAGACTCAAAGCACGGGTACTGCAGACTCAAAGCACAGGTACTGCAGACTTAAAGCACAGGTACTGCAGACTCCAAGCACAGGTACTGTAGACTCAAAGCACAGGTACTGCAGACTCAAAGGACAGGTACTGCAGACTCAAAGCACAGGTACTGTAGACTCAAAGCACAGGTACTGTAGACTCAAAGCACAGGTACTGCAGACTCAAAGCACAGGTACTGCAGACTCAAAGCACAGGTACTGCAGACTCAAAGCACAGGTACTGCAGACTCAAAGCACAGGTACTGTAGACTCAAAGCACAGGTAATAAAAGACTCAAAGCACAGGTACTGCAGACTCAAAGCACAGGTACTGCAGACTTAAAGCACAGGTACTGCAGACTCCAAGCACAGGTACTGTAGACTCAAAGCAAAGGTACTGTAGACTCAAAGCAAAGGTACTGTGGACTCAAAGCAAAGGTACTGTGGACTCAAAGCACAGGTAATAAAAGACTCAAAGCACAGGTACTGTTGACTCAAAGCACAGGTACTGCAGACTCAAAGCACAGGTAATAAAAGACTCAAAGCACAGGTACTGTTGACTCAAAGCACAGGTACTGCAGACTCAAAGCACGGGTAATAAAAGACTCAAAGCACAGGTACTGCAGACTCAAAGCACAGGTACTGCAGACTCAAAGCACAGGTACTGCAGACTCAAAGCATGGGTAAAAAAAGACTCAAAGCACAGGTACTGCAGACTCAAAGCACAGGTACTGCAGACTCAAAGCACGGGTAATAAAAGACTCAAAGCACAGGTACTGTAGACTCAAAGCACAGGTACTGTGGACTCAAAGCAAAGGTACTGTGGACTCAAAGCACAGGTACTGCAGACTCAAAGCACAGGTACTGCAGACTCAAAGCACAGGTACTGTAGACTCAAAGCACAGGTACTGTAGACTCAAAGCACAGGTACTGCAGACTCAAAGCACAGGTACTGTAGACTCAAAGCACAGGTACTGCAGACTCAAAGCACAGGTACTGTAGACTCAAAGCACAGGTACTGTAGACTCAAAGCACAGGTACTGCAGACTCAAAGCACAGGTACTGCAGACTCAAAGCACAGGTACTGCAGACTCAAAGCACAGGTACTGCAGACTCAAAGCACAGGTACTGTAGACTCAAAGCAGAGTACTGCAGACTCAAAGCACAGGTACTGCAGACTCAAAGCACAGGTACTGCAGACTCAAAGCACAGGTACTGTAGACTCAAAGCACAGGTACTGCAGACTCAAAGCACAGGTACTGTAGACTCAAAGCACAGGTACTGTAGACTCAAAGCTCAGGTACTGCAGACTCAAAGCACAGGTACTGTAGACTCAAAGCACAGGTACTGCAGACTCAAAGCACAGGTACTGCAGATTTAAAGCACAGGTACTGCAGACTCAAATCACAGGTACTGCAGACTCAAAGCACAGGTACTGCAGACTCAAAGCACAGGTACTGCAGACTCACAGCACAGGTACTGCAGACTCAAAGCAGGGGTACTGTAGACTCAAAGCACAGGTACTGCAGACTCAAAGCACAGGTACTGCAGACTCAAAGCACGGGTAATAAAAGACTCAAAGCACAGGTACTGTAGACTCAAAGCACAGGTACTGTAGACTCAAAGCACAGGTAATAAAAGACTCAAAGCAAAGGTACTGTAGACTCAAAGCACAGGTACTGTAGACTCAAAGCACAGGTACTGCAGACTCAAAGCACAGGTACTGTAGACTCAAAGCACAGGTACTGCAGACTCAAAGCACAGGTACTGTAGACTCAAAGCACAGGTACTGCAGACTCAAAGCACAGGTACTGCAGACTCAAAGCACGGGTAATAAAAGACTCAAAGCACAGGTACTGTAGACTCAAAGCACAGGTACTGTAGACTCAAAGCACAGGTACTGTAGACTCAAAGCACAGGTACTGTAGACTCAAAGCACGGGTAATAAAAGACTCAAAGCACAGGTACTGCAGACTCAAAGCACAGGTACTGCAGACTCAAAGCACAGGTACTGCAGACTCAAAGCACGGGTAATAAAAGACTCAAAGCACAGGTACTGTAGACTCAAAGCACAGGTACTGTAGACTCAAAGCACAGGTACTGCAGACTCAAAGCACAGGTACTGCAGATTCAAAGCACAGGTACTGTAGACTCAAAGCACAGGTACTGTAGACTCAAAGCACAGGTACTGTAGACTCAAAGCACAGGTACTGCAGACTCAAAGCACAGGTACTGCAGACTCAAAGCACAGGTACTGCAGACTCAAAGCATGGGTAATAAAAGACTCAAAGCACAGGTACTGCAGACTCAAAGCACAGGTACTGTAGACTCAAAGCACGGGTAATAAAAGACTCAAAGCACAGGTACTGCAGACTCAAAGCACGGGTAATAAAAGACTCAAAGCACAGGTACTGTAGACTCAAAGCACAGGTACTGTAGACTCAAAGCACAGGTACTGTAGACTCAAAGCACAAGTACTGTAGACTCAAAGCACAGGTACTGTAGACTCAAAGCACAGGTACTGTAGACTCAAAGCACGGGTAATAAAAGACTCAAAGCACAGGTACTGCAGACTCAAAGCACAGGTACTGCAGACTCAAAGCACAGGTACTGCAGACTCAAAGCACGGGTAATAAAAGACTCAAAGCACAGGTACTGTAGACTCAAAGCACAGGTACTGTAGACTCAAAGCACAGGTACTGCAGACTCAAAGCACAGGTACTGCAGACTCAAAGCACAGGTACTGTAGACTCAAAGCACAGGTACTGTAGACTCAAAGCACAGGTACTGTAGACTCAAAGCACAGGTACTGCAGACTCAAAGCACAGGTACTGCAGACTCAAAGCACAGGTACTGCAGACTCAAAGCATGGGTAATAAAAGACTCAAAGCACAGGTACTGCAGACTCAAAGCACAGGTACTGTAGACTCAAATCACGGGTAATAAAAGACTCAAAGCACAGGTACTGCAGACTCAAAGCACGGGTAATAAAAGACTCAAAGCACAGGTACTGTAGACTCAAAGCACAGGTACTGTAGACTCAAAGCACAGGTACTGTAGACTCAAAGCACAGGTACTGCAGACACAAAGCACAGGTACTGTAGACTCAAAGCACAGGTACTGCAGACTCAAAGCACAGGTACTGCAGACTCAAAGCACAGGTACTGCAGACTCAAAGCACAGGTACTGCAGACTTAAAGCACAGGTACTGCAGACTCAAAGCACAGGTACTGCAGACTCAAAGCACAAGTACTTCAGACTCAAAGCACAGGTAATAAAAGACTCAAAGCACAGGTACTGCAGACTCAAAGCACAGGTACTGTAGACTCAAAGCACGGGTAATAAAAGACTCAAAGCACAGGTACTGTAGACTCAAAGCACGGGTAATAAAAGACTCAAAGCACAGGTACTGCAGACTCAAAGCACAGGTACTGCAGACTCAAAGCACAGGTACTGCAGACTCAAAGCACAGGTACTGTAGACTCAAAGCACAGGTACTGCAGACTCAAAGCACAGGTACTGCAGACTTAAAGCACAGGTACTGTAGACTCAAAGCACAGGTACTGTAGACTCAAAGCACAGGTACTGCAGACTCAAAGCACAGGTACTGCAGACTCAAAGCACAGGTACTGCAGACTCAAAGCATGGGTAATAAAAGACTCAAAGCACAGGTACTGTAGACTCAAAGCACAGGTACTGTAGACTCAAAGCACGGGGAATAAAAGACTCAAAGCACAGGTACTGCAGACTCAAAGCACAGGTACTGCAGACTCAAAGCACAGGTACTGCAGACTTAAAGCACAGGTACTGCAGACTCAAAGCACAGGTACTGCAGACTCAAAGCACAAGTACTTCAGACTCAAAGCACAGGTAATAAAAGACTCAAAGCACAGGTACTGCAGACTCAAAGCACAGGTACTGTAGACTCAAAGCACGGGTAATAAAAGACTCAAAGCACAGGTACTGTAGACTCAAAGCACGGGTAATAAAAGACTCAAAGCACAGGTACTGCAGACTCAAAGCACAGGTACTGCAGACTCAAAGCACAGGTACTGTAGACTCAAAGCACAGGTACTGCAGACTCAAAGCACAGGTACTGCAGACTTAAAGCACAGGTACTGTAGACTCAAAGCACAGGTACTGTAGACTCAAAGCACAGGTACTGCAGACTCAAAGCACAGGTACTGCAGACTCAAAGCACAGGTACTGCAGACTCAAAGCATGGGTAATAAAAGACTCAAAGCACAGGTACTGTAGACTCAAAGCACAGGTAATAAAAGACTCAAAGCACAGGTACTGTAGACTCAAAGCACGGGTAATAAAAGACTCAAAGCACAGGTACTGTAGACTCAAAGCACGGGTAATAAAAGACTCAAAGCACAGGTACTGCAGACTCAAAGCACAGGTACTGCAGACTCAAAGCACAGGTACTGCAGACTTAAAGCACAGGTACTGCAGACTCAAAGCACAGGTACTGCAGACTTAAAGCACAGGTACTGTAGACTCAAAGCACAGGTACTGCAGACTCAAAGCACAGGTACTGCAGACTCAAAGCAGAGGTACTGTAGACTCAAAGCACAGGTACTGCAGACTCAAAGCACAGGTACTGTAGACTCAAAGCACAGGTACTGTAGACTCAAAGCACAGGTACTGCAGACTCAAAGCACAGGTACTGCAGACTCAAAGCACAGGTACTGCAGACTCAAAGCACAGGTACTGTAGACTCAAAGCACAGGTAATAAAAGACTCAAAGCACAGGTACTGTAGACTCAAAGCACAGGTACTGTAGACTCAAAGCACAGGTACTGCAGACTCAAAGCACAGGTACTGCAGACTCAAAGCACAGGTACTGCAGACTCAAAGCACGGGTACTGCAGACTCAAAGCACAGGTACTGTAGACTCAAAGCACAGGTACTGCAGACTCAAAGCACAGGTACTGCAGACTCAAAGCACAGGTACTGCAGACTCAAAGCACAGGTACTGCAGACTCAAAGCAAAGGTACTGCAGACTTAAAGCACAGGTACTGCAGACTTAAAGCACAGGTACTGCAGACGCAAAGCACAGGTACTGTAGACTCAAAGCACAGGTACTGCAGACTCAAAGCACAGGTACTGCAGACTCAAAGCACAGGTACTGCAGACTCAAAGCAAAGGTACTGCAGACTTAAAGCACAGGTACTGCAGACGCAAAGCACGGGTACTGCAGACTCAAAGCACAGGTACTGTAGACTCAAAGCACAGGTACTGCAGACTCAAAGCACAGGTACTGCAGACTCAAAGCACAGGTACTGCAGACTCAAAGCACAGGTACTGCAGACGCAAAGCACAGGTACTGTAGACTCAAAGCACGGGTAATAAAAGACTCAAAGCACAGGTACTGTAGACTCAAAGCACAGGTACTGTAGACTCAAAGCACAGGTACTGTAGACTCAAAGCACAGGTACTGTAGACTCAAAGCACAGGTACTGCAGACTCAAAGCACAGGTACTGCAGACTCAAAGCACAGGTACTGCAGACTCAAAGCACAGGTACTGCAGACTCAAAGCACAGGTACTGCAGACTCAAAGCAAAGGTACTGCAGACTCAAAGCAAAGGTACTGCAGACTTAAAGCACAGGTACTGCAGACGCAAAGCACAGGTACTGTAGACTCAAAGCACAGGTACTGCAGACTCAAAGCACAGGTAATAAAAGACTCAAAGCACAGGTGCTGGTGACTCAAAGCACAGGTACTTTAGACTCAAAGCACAGGTAATAAAAGACTCAAAGCACAGGTACTTTAGACTCAAAGCACAGGTAATAAAAGACTCAAAGCACAGGTACTGTAGACTCAAAGCACAGGTAATAAAAGACTCAAAGCACAGGTACTGCAGACTCAAAGCACATGTACTGCAGACTCAAAGCACAGGTACTGCAGACTCAAAGCACAGGTACTGTAGACTCAAAGCACAGGTACTGTAGACTCAAAGCACAGGTACTGCAGACTCAAAGCACAGGTACTGTAGACTCAAAGCACAGGTACTGTAGACTCAAAGCACATGTACTGTAGACTCAAAGCACAGGTACTGTAGACTCAAAGCACAGGTACTGTAGACTCAAAGCACAGGTACTGCAGACTCAAAGCACAGGTACTGCAGACTCAAAGCACAGGTAATAAAAGACTCAAAGCACAGGTACTGTTGACTCAAAGCACAGGTACTGCAGACTCAAAGCACAGGTACTGTAGACTCAAAGCACGGGTAATAAAAGACTCAAAGCACAGGTACTGCAGACTCAAAGCACAGGTACTGCAGACTCAAAGCACGGGTAATAAGAGACTCAAAGCACAGGTACTGCAGACTCAAAGCACAGGTACTGCAGACTCAAAGCACGGGTAATAAAAGACTCAAAGCACAGGTACTGTAGACTCAAAGCACATGTACTGCAGACTCAAAGCACAGGTACTGCAGACTCAAAGCACAGGTACTGCAGACTCAAAGCACAGGTACTGTAGACTCAAAGCACAGGTACTGTAGACTCAAAGCACAGGTACTGTAGACTCAAAGCACAGGTACTGCAGACTCAAAGCACAGGTACTGCAGACTCAAAGCACAGGTACTGCAGACGCAAAGCACAGGTACTGTAGACTCAAAGCACGGGTAATAAAAGACTCAAAGCACAGGTACTGTAGACTCAAAGCACAGGTACTGTAGACTCAAAGCACAGGTACTGTAGACTCAAAGCACAGGTACTGCAGACTCAAAGCACAGGTACTGCAGACTCAAAGCACAGGTACTGTAGACTCAAAGCACAGGTACTGTAGACTCAAAGCACAGGTACTGCAGACTCAAAGCACAGGTACTGTAGACTCAAAGCACAGGTAATAAAAGACTCAAAGCACAGGTACTGCAGACTCAAAGCACGGGTAATAAAAGACTCAAAGCACAGGTACTGCAGACTCAAAGCACATGTACTGCAGACTCAAAGCACGGGTAATAAAAGACTCAAAGCACAGGTACTGCAGACTCAAAGCACAGGTACTGCAGACTCAAAGCACGGGTAATAAAAGACTCAAAGCACAGGTACTGCAGACTCAAAGCACATGTACTGCAGACTCAAAGCACAGGTACTGCAGACTTAAAGCACAGGTACTGTAGACTCAAAGCACAGGTACTGTAGACTCAAAGCACGGGTAATAAAAGACTCAAAGCACAGGTACTGCAGACTCAAAGCACAGGTACTGCAGACTCAAAGCACGGGTAATAAAAGACTCAAAGCACAGGTACTGCAGACTCAAAGCACAGGTACTGCAGACTCAAAGCACGGGTAATAAAAGACTCAAAGCACAGGTACTGTAGACTCAAAGCACAGGTACTGTAGACTCAAAGCACAGGTACTGTAGACTCAAAGCACAGGTACTGCAGACACAAAGCACAGGTACTGTAGACTCAAAGCACAGGTACTGCAGACTCAAAGCACAGGTACTGCAGACTCAAAGCACAGGTACTGCAGACTCAAAGCACAGGTACTGCAGACTCAAAGCACAGGTACTGCAGACTCAAAGCACAGGTACTGCAGACTCAAAGCACAGGTACTGCAGACTCAAAGCACAGGTACTGCAGACTCAAAGCACAGGTACTGCAGACTCAAAGCAAAGGTACTGCAGACTCAAAGCACAGGTACTGCAGACTCCAAGCACAGGTACTGCAGACTCCAAGCACAGGTACTGTAGACTCAAAGCACAGGTACTGTAGACTCAAAGCACAGGTACTGCAGACTCAAAGCACAGGTACTGTAGACTCAAAGCACAGGTACTGCAGACTCAAAGCACAGGTACTGTAGACTCAAAGTACAGGTACTGTAGACTCAAAGCACAGGTACTGCAGACTCAAAGCACAGATACTGCAGACTCAAAGCACAGGTACTGCAGACTCAAAGCACAGGTACTGCAGACTCAAAGCACAGGTACTGCAGACTCAAAGCACAGGTACTGCAGACTCAAAGCACAGGTAATAAAAGACTCAAAGCACAGGTACTGGTGACTCAAAGCACAGGTACTGTAGACTCAAAGCACAGGTAATAAAAGACTCAAAGCACAGGTACTGCAGACTCAAAGCACAGGTACTGCAGACTCAAAGCACAGGTAATAAAAGACTCAAAGCACAGGTACTGTAGACTCAAAGCACAGGTACTGCAGACTCAAAGCACAGGTACTGCAGACTCAAAGCACAGGTACTGCAGACTCAAAGCACAGGTACTGTAGACTCAAAGCACAGGTAATAAAAGACTCAAAGCACGGGTACTGCAGACTCAAAGCACAGGTACTGCAGACTTAAAGCACAGGTACTGCAGACTCCAAGCACAGGTACTGTAGACTCAAAGCACAGGTACTGCAGACTCAAAGGACAGGTACTGCAGACTCAAAGCACAGGTACTGTAGACTCAAAGCACAGGTACTGTAGACTCAAAGCACAGGTACTGCAGACTCAAAGCACAGGTACTGCAGACTCAAAGCACAGGTACTGCAGACTCAAAGCACAGGTACTGCAGACTCAAAGCACAGGTACTGCAGACTCAAAGCACAGGTACTGTAGACTCAAAGCACAGGTAATAAAAGACTCAAAGCACAGGTACTGCAGACTCAAAGCACAGGTACTGCAGACTTAAAGCACAGGTACTGCAGACTCCAAGCACAGGTACTGTAGACTCAAAGCAAAGGTACTGTAGACTCAAAGCAAAGGTACTGTGGACTCAAAGCAAAGGTACTGTGGACTCAAAGCACAGGTAATAAAAGACTCAAAGCACAGGTACTGTTGACTCAAAGCACAGGTACTGCAGACTCAAAGCACAGGTAATAAAAGACTCAAAGCACAGGTACTGTTGACTCAAAGCACAGGTACTGCAGACTCAAAGCACGGGTAATAAAAGACTCAAAGCACAGGTACTGCAGACTCAAAGCACAGGTACTGTAGACTCAAAGCACAGGTACTGTAGACTCAAAGCACGGGTAATAAAAGACTCAAAGCACAGGTACTGCAGACTCAAAGCACAGGTACTGCAGACTCAAAGCACGGGTAATAAAAGACTCAAAGCACAGGTACTGTTGACTCAAAGCACAGGTACTGTTGACTCAAAGCACAGGTACTGCAGACTCAAAGCACAGGTAATAAAAGACTCAAAGCACAGGTACTGTTGACTCAAAGCACAGGTACTGTAGACTCAAAGCACATGTACTGTAGACTCAAAGCACAGGTACTGCAGACTCAAAGCACAGGTACTGTAGACTCAAAGCACAGGTAATAAAAGACTCAAAGCACAGGTACTGCAGACTCAAAGCACGGGTAATAAAAGACTCAAAGCACAGGTACTGCAGACTCAAAGCACATGTACTGCAGACTCAAAGCACGGGTAATAAAAGACTCAAAGCACAGGTACTGCAGACTCAAAGCACAGGTACTGCAGACTCAAAGCACGGGTAATAAAAGACTCAAAGCACAGGTACTGCAGACTCAAAGCACATGTACTGCAGACTCAAAGCACAGGTACTGCAGACTTAAAGCACAGGTACTGTAGACTCAAAGCACAGGTACTGTAGACTCAAAGCACGGGTAATAAAAGACTCAAAGCACAGGTACTGCAGACTCAAAGCACAGGTACTGCAGACTCAAAGCACGGGTAATAAAAGACTCAAAGCACAGGTACTGCAGACTCAAAGCACAGGTACTGCAGACTCAAAGCACGGGTAATAAAAGACTCAAAGCACAGGTACTGTAGACTCAAAGCACGGGTAATAAAAGACTCAAAGCACAGGTACTGTAGACTCAAAGCACAGGTACTACAGACTCAAAGTACAGGTACTGCAGACTCAAAGCACAGGTACTGCAGACTCAAAGCACAGGTACTGCAGACTCAAAGCACAGGTAATAAAAGACTCAAAGCACAGGTACTGTAGACTCAAAGCACAGGTACTGCAGACTCAAAGCACAGGTACTGCAGACTCAAAGCACAGGTACTGTAGACTCAAAGCACGGGTAATAAAAGACTCAAAGCACAGGTACTGTAGACTCAAAGCACAGGTACTGCAGACTCAAAGCACAGGTACTGTAGACTCAAAGCACAGGTACTGCAGACTCAAAGCACAGGTACTGTAGACTCAAAGCACAGGTACTGCAGACTCAAAGCACAGGTACTGTAGACTCAAAGCACGGGTAATAAAAGACTCAAAGCACAGGTACTGTAGACTCAAAGCACAGGTACTGTAGACTCAAAGCACAGGTACTGTAGACTCAAAGCACAGGTACTGCAGACTCAAAGCACAGGTACTGCAGACTCAAAGCACAGGTACTGTAGACTCAAAGCATGGGTAATAAAAGACTCAAAGCACAGGTACTGCAGACTCAAAGCACAGGTACTGTAGACTCAAAGCACAGGTACTGTAGACTCAAAGCACGGGTAATAAAAGACTCAAAGCACAGGTACTGCAGACTCAAAGCACAGGTACTGCAGACTCAAAGCACAGGTACTGCAGACTCAAAGCACGGGTAATAAAAGACTCAAAGCACAGGTACTGTAGACTCAAAGCACAGGTACTGTAGACTCAAAGCACAGGTACTGTAGACTCAAAGCACAGGTACTGCAGACTCAAAGCACGGGTAATAAAAGACTCAAAGCACAGGTACTGTAGACTCAAAGCACAGGTACTGTAGACTCAAAGCACAGGTACTGTAGACTCAAAGCACAGGTACTGCAGACTCAAAGCACAGGTACTGCAGACTCAAAGCACAGGTACTGTAGACTCAAAGCACAGGTACTGTAGACTCAAAGCACAGGTACTGTAGACTCAAAGTACAGGTACTGCAGACTCAAAGCACAGGTACTGCAGACTCAAAGCACAGGTACTGCAGACTCAAAGCATGGGTAATAAAAGACTCAAAGCACAGGTACTGCAGACTCAAAGCACAGGTACTGCAGACTCAAAGCACGGGTAATAAAAGACTCAAAGCACAGGTACTGTAGACTCAAAGCACAGGTACTGTAGACTCAAAGCACAGGTACTGTAGACTCAAAGCACAGGTACTGCAGACACAAAGCACAGGTACTGTAGACTCAAAGCACAGGTACTGCAGACTCAAAGCACAGGTACTGCAGACTCAAAGCACAGGTACTGCAGACTCAAAGCACAGGTACTGCAGACTCAAAGCACAGGTACTGCAGACTTAAAGCACAGGTACTGCAGACTCAAAGCACAGGTACTGCAGACTCAAAGCACAAGTACTTCAGACTCAAAGCACAGGTAATAAAAGACTCAAAGCACAGGTACTGCAGACTCAAAGCACAGGTACTGTAGACTCAAAGCACGGGTAATAAAAGACTCAAAGCACAGGTACTGTAGACTCAAAGCACGGGTAATAAAAGACTCAAAGCACAGGTACTGTAGACTCAAAGCACAGGTACTGTAGACTCAAAGCACAGGTACTGCAGACTCAAAGCACAGGTACTGCAGACTCAAAGCACAGGTACTGCAGACTCAAAGCACAGGTACTGTAGACTCAAAGCACAGGTACTGTAGACTCAAAGCACAGGTACTGCAGACTCAAAGCACAGGTACTGCAGACTCAAAGCACAGGTACTGCAGACTCAAAGCACAGGTACTGCAGACTCAAAGCACAGGTACTGTAGACTCAAAGCACAGGTAATAAAAGACTCAAAGCACAGGTACTGTAGACTCAAAGCACAGGTACTGTAGACTCAAAGCACAGGTACTGCAGACTCAAAGCACAGGTACTGCAGACTCAAAGCAAAGGTACTGCAGACTTAAAGCACAGGTACTGCAGACTTAAAGCACAGGTACTGCAGACGCAAAGCACAGGTACTGTAGACTCAAAGCACAGGTACTGCAGACTCAAAGCACAGGTACTGCAGACTCAAAGCACAGGTACTGCAGACTCAAAGCAAAGGTACTGCAGACTTAAAGCACAGGTACTGCAGACGCAAAGCACAGGTACTGTAGACTCAAAGCACAGGTACTGCAGACTCAAAGCAAAGGTACTGCAGACTTAAAGCACAGGTACTGCAGACTCAAAGCACGGGTACTGCAGACTCAAAGCACAGGTACTGTAGACTCAAAGCACAGGTACTGCAGACTCAAAGCACAGGTACTGCAGACTCAAAGCACAGGTACTGCAGACTCAAAGCACAGGTACTGCAGACTCAAAGCACAGGTACTGTAGACTCAAAGCACAGGTACTGCAGACTCAAAGCAAAGGTACTGCAGACTTAAAGCACAGGTACTGCAGACTCAAAGCACGGGTACTGCAGACTCAAAGCACAGGTACTGTAGACTCAAAGCACAGGTACTGCAGACTCAAAGCACAGGTACTGCAGACTCAAAGCACAGGTACTGCAGACTCAAAGCACAGGTACTGCAGACTCAAAGCACAGGTACTGTAGACTCAAAGCACAGGTAATAAAAGACTCAAAGCACAGGTACTGCAGACTCAAAGCACATGTACTGCAGACTCAAAGCACAGGTACTGCAGACTCAAAGCACAGGTACTGTAGACTCAAAGCACAGGTACTGTAGACTCAAAGCACAGGTACTGCAGACTCAAAGCACAGGTACTGTAGACTCAAAGCACAGGTACTGTAGGCTCAAAGCACATGTACTGTAGACTCAAAGCACAGGTACTGCAGACTCAAAGCACAGGTAATAAAAGACTCAAAGCACAGGTACTGTTGACTCAAAGCACAGGTACTGCAGACTCAAAGCACAGGTACTGTAGACTCAAAGCACGGGTAATAAAAGACTCAAAGCACAGGTACTGCAGACTCAAAGCACAGGTACTGCAGACTCAAAGCACGGGTAATAAGAGACTCAAAGCACAGGTACTGCAGACTCAAAGCACAGGTACTGCAGACTCAAAGCACGGGTAATAAAAGACTCAAAGCACAGGTACTGTAGACTCAAAGCACATGTACTGCAGACTCAAAGCACAGGTACTGCAGACTCAAAGCACAGGTACTGCAGACTCAAAGCACAGGTAATAAAAGACTCAAAGCACAGGTACTGTAGACTCAAAGCACAGGTACTGCAGACTCAAAGCACAGGTACTGCAGACTCAAAGCACAGGTAATAAAAGACTCAAAGCACAGGTACTGTAGACTCAAAGCACAGGTACTGTAGACTCAAAGCACGGGTAATAAAAGACTCAAAGCACAGGTACTGTAGACTCAAAGCACAGGTACTGTAGACTCAAAGCACAGGTACTGTAGACTCAAAGCACAGGTACTGTAGACTCAAAGCACGGGTAATAAAAGACTCAAAGCACAGGTACTGTAGACTCAAAGCACAGGTACTGTAGACTCAAAGCACAGGTACTGTAGACTCAAAGCACAGGTACTGCAGACTCAAAGCACAGGTACTGCAGACTCAAAGCACAGGTACTGTAGACTCAAAGCACAGGTACTGTAGACTCAAAGCACAGGTACTGCAGACTCAAAGCACAGGTACTGCAGACTCGAAGCACAGGTACTGCAGACTCAAAGCACGGGTAATAAAAGACTCAAAGCACAGGTACTGCAGACTCAAAGCACAGGTACTGCAGACTCAAAGCACAGGTACTGCAGACTCAAAGCATGGGTAAAAAAAGACTCAAAGCACAGGTACTGCAGACTCAAAGCACAGGTACTGCAGACTCAAAGCACGGGTAATAAAAGACTCAAAGCACAGGTACTGTAGACTCAAAGCACAGGTACTGTGGACTCAAAGCAAAGGTACTGTGGACTCAAAGCACAGGTACTGCAGACTCAAAGCACAGGTACTGTGGACTCAAAGCACAGGTACTGCAGACTCAAAGCACAGGTACTGCAGACTCAAAGCACAGGTACTGCAGACTCAAAGCACAGGTACTGCAGACTCAAAGCACAGGTACTGCAGACTCAAAGCAAAGGTACTGCAGACTCAAAGCAAAGGTACTGCAGACTTAAAGCACAGGTACTGCAGACTCAAAGCACAGGTACTGTAGACTCAAAGCACAGGTACTGTAGACTCAAAGCACAGGTACTGCAGACTCAAAGCACAGGTACTGTAGACTCAAAGCACAGGTACTGCAGACTCAAAGCACAGGTACTGTAGACTCAAAGCACAGGTACTGCAGACTCAAAGCACAGGTACTGTAGACTCAAAGCACAGGTACTGTAGACTCAAAGCACAGGTACTGCAGACTCAAAGCACAGGTACTGCAGACTCAAAGCACAGGTACTGCAGACTCAAAGCACAGGTACTGCAGACTCAAAGCACAGGTACTGTAGACTCAAAGCAGAGTACTGCAGACTCAAAGCACAGGTACTGCAGACTCAAAGCACAGGTACTGCAGACTCAAAGCACAGGTACTGTAGACTCAAAGCACAGGTACTGCAGACTCAAAGCACAGGTACTGTAGACTCAAAGCACAGGTACTGTAGACTCAAAGCTCAGGTACTGCAGACTCAAAGCACAGGTACTGTAGACTCAAAGCACAGGTACTGCAGACTCAAAGCACAGGTACTGCAGATTTAAAGCACAGGTACTGCAGACTCAAATCACAGGTACTGCAGACTCAAAGCACAGGTACTGCAGACTCAAAGCACAGGTACTGCAGACTCACAGCACAGGTACTGCAGACTCAAAGCAGGGGTACTGTAGACTCAAAGCACAGGTACTGCAGACTCAAAGCACAGGTACTGCAGACTCAAAGCACGGGTAATAAAAGACTCAAAGCACAGGTACTGTAGACTCAAAGCACAGGTACTGTAGACTCAAAGCACAGGTAATAAAAGACTCAAAGCAAAGGTACTGTAGACTCAAAGCACAGGTACTGTAGACTCAAAGCACAGGTACTGCAGACTCAAAGCACAGGTACTGTAGACTCAAAGCACAGGTACTGCAGACTCAAAGCACAGGTACTGTAGACTCAAAGCACAGGTACTGCAGACTCAAAGCACAGGTACTGCAGACTCAAAGCACGGGTAATAAAAGACTCAAAGCACAGGTACTGTAGACTCAAAGCACAGGTACTGTAGACTCAAAGCACAGGTACTGTAGACTCAAAGCACAGGTACTGTAGACTCAAAGCACGGGTAATAAAAGACTCAAAGCACAGGTACTGCAGACTCAAAGCACAGGTACTGCAGACTCAAAGCACAGGTACTGCAGACTCAAAGCACGGGTAATAAAAGACTCAAAGCACAGGTACTGTAGACTCAAAGCACAGGTACTGTAGACTCAAAGCACAGGTACTGCAGACTCAAAGCACAGGTACTGCAGATTCAAAGCACAGGTACTGTAGACTCAAAGCACAGGTACTGTAGACTCAAAGCACAGGTACTGTAGACTCAAAGCACAGGTACTGCAGACTCAAAGCACAGGTACTGCAGACTCAAAGCACAGGTACTGCAGACTCAAAGCATGGGTAATAAAAGACTCAAAGCACAGGTACTGCAGACTCAAAGCACAGGTACTGTAGACTCAAAGCACGGGTAATAAAAGACTCAAAGCACAGGTACTGCAGACTCAAAGCACGGGTAATAAAAGACTCAAAGCACAGGTACTGTAGACTCAAAGCACAGGTACTGTAGACTCAAAGCACAGGTACTGTAGACTCAAAGCACAAGTACTGTAGACTCAAAGCACAGGTACTGTAGACTCAAAGCACAGGTACTGTAGACTCAAAGCACGGGTAATAAAAGACTCAAAGCACAGGTACTGCAGACTCAAAGCACAGGTACTGCAGACTCAAAGCACAGGTACTGCAGACTCAAAGCACGGGTAATAAAAGACTCAAAGCACAGGTACTGTAGACTCAAAGCACAGGTACTGTAGACTCAAAGCACAGGTACTGCAGACTCAAAGCACAGGTACTGCAGACTCAAAGCACAGGTACTGTAGACTCAAAGCACAGGTACTGTAGACTCAAAGCACAGGTACTGTAGACTCAAAGCACAGGTACTGCAGACTCAAAGCACAGGTACTGCAGACTCAAAGCACAGGTACTGCAGACTCAAAGCATGGGTAATAAAAGACTCAAAGCACAGGTACTGCAGACTCAAAGCACAGGTACTGTAGACTCAAATCACGGGTAATAAAAGACTCAAAGCACAGGTACTGCAGACTCAAAGCACGGGTAATAAAAGACTCAAAGCACAGGTACTGTAGACTCAAAGCACAGGTACTGTAGACTCAAAGCACAGGTACTGTAGACTCAAAGCACAGGTACTGCAGACACAAAGCACAGGTACTGTAGACTCAAAGCACAGGTACTGCAGACTCAAAGCACAGGTACTGCAGACTCAAAGCACAGGTACTGCAGACTCAAAGCACAGGTACTGCAGACTTAAAGCACAGGTACTGCAGACTCAAAGCACAGGTACTGCAGACTCAAAGCACAAGTACTTCAGACTCAAAGCACAGGTAATAAAAGACTCAAAGCACAGGTACTGCAGACTCAAAGCACAGGTACTGTAGACTCAAAGCACGGGTAATAAAAGACTCAAAGCACAGGTACTGTAGACTCAAAGCACGGGTAATAAAAGACTCAAAGCACAGGTACTGCAGACTCAAAGCACAGGTACTGCAGACTCAAAGCACAGGTACTGTAGACTCAAAGCACAGGTACTGCAGACTCAAAGCACAGGTACTGCAGACTTAAAGCACAGGTACTGTAGACTCAAAGCACAGGTACTGTAGACTCAAAGCACAGGTACTGCAGACTCAAAGCACAGGTACTGCAGACTCAAAGCACAGGTACTGCAGACTCAAAGCATGGGTAATAAAAGACTCAAAGCACAAGTACTGTAGACTCAAAGCACAGGTACTGTAGACTCAAAGCACGGGTAATAAAAGACTCAAAGCACAGGTACTGCAGACTCAAAGCACAGGTACTGCAGACTCAAAGCACAGGTACTGCAGACTTAAAGCACAGGTACTGCAGACTCAAAGCACAGGTACTGCAGACTCAAAGCACAAGTACTTCAGACTCAAAGCACAGGTAATAAAAGACTCAAAGCACAGGTACTGCAGACTCAAAGCACAGGTACTGTAGACTCAAAGCACGGGTAATAAAAGACTCAAAGCACAGGTACTGTAGACTCAAAGCACGGGTAATAAAAGACTCAAAGCACAGGTACTGCAGACTCAAAGCACAGGTACTGCAGACTCAAAGCACAGGTACTGTAGACTCAAAGCACAGGTACTGCAGACTCAAAGCACAGGTACTGCAGACTTAAAGCACAGGTACTGTAGACTCAAAGCACAGGTACTGTAGACTCAAAGCACAGGTACTGCAGACTCAAAGCACAGGTACTGCAGACTCAAAGCACAGGTACTGCAGACTCAAAGCATGGGTAATAAAAGACTCAAAGCACAGGTACTGTAGACTCAAAGCACAGGTACTGTAGACTCAAAGCACAGGTAATAAAAGACTCAAAGCACAGGTACTGTAGACTCAAAGCACAGGTACTGTAGACTCAAAGCACAGGTACTGCAGACTCAAAGCACAGGTACTGCAGACTCAAAGCAGAGGTACTGTAGACTCAAAGCACAGGTACTGCAGACTCAAAGCACAGGTACTGTAGACTCAAAGCACAGGTACTGTAGACTCAAAGCACAGGTACTGCAGACTCAAAGCACAGGTACTGCAGACTCAAAGCACAGGTACTGCAGACTCAAAGCACAGGTACTGTAGACTCAAAGCACAGGTAATAAAAGACTCAAAGCACAGGTACTGTAGACTCAAAGCACAGGTACTGTAGACTCAAAGCACAGGTACTGCAGACTCAAAGCACAGGTACTGCAGACTCAAAGCACGGGTACTGCAGACTCAAAGCACAGGTACTGTAGACTCAAAGCACAGGTACTGCAGACTCAAAGCACAGGTACTGCAGACTCAAAGCACAGGTACTGCAGACTCAAAGCACAGGTACTGCAGACTCAAAGCAAAGGTACTGCAGACTTAAAGCACAGGTACTGCAGACGCAAAGCACAGGTACTGTAGACTCAAAGCACAGGTACTGCAGACTCAAAGCACAGGTACTGCAGACTCAAAGCACAGGTACTGCAGACTCAAAGCAAAGGTACTGCAGACTCAAAGCAAAGGTACTGCAGACTTAAAGCACAGGTACTGCAGACGCAAAGCACAGGTACTGTAGACTCAAAGCACAGGTACTGCAGACTCAAAGCAAAGGTACTGCAGACTTAAAGCACAGGTACTGCAGACTCAAAGCACGGGTACTGCAGACTCAAAGCACAGGTACTGTAGACTCAAAGCACAGGTACTGCAGACTCAAAGCACAGGTACTGCAGACTCAAAGCACAGGTACTGCAGACTCAAAGCACAGGTACTGCAGACTCAAAGCACAGGTACTGTAGACTCAAAGCACAGGTACTGCAGACTCAAAGCAAAGGTACTGCAGACTTAAAGCACAGGTACTGCAGACTCAAAGCACGGGTACTGCAGACTCAAAGCACAGGTACTGTAGACTCAAAGCACAGGTACTGCAGACTCAAAGCACAGGTACTGCAGACTCAAAGCACAGGTACTGCAGACTCAAAGCACAGGTACTGCAGACGCAAAGCACAGGTACTGTAGACTCAAAGCACAGGTACTGTAGACTCAAAGCACAGGTACTGTAGACTCAAAGCACAGGTACTGTAGACTCAAAGCACAGGTACTGTAGACTCAAAGCACAGGTACTGCAGACTCAAAGCACAGGTACTGCAGACTCAAAGCACAGGTACTGCAGACTCAAAGCACAGGTACTGCAGACTCAAAGCACAGGTACTGCAGACTCAAAGCAAAGGTACTGCAGACTCAAAGCAAAGGTACTGCAGACTTAAAGCACAGGTACTGCAGACGCAAAGCACAGGTACTGTAGACTCAAAGCACAGGTACTGCAGACTCAAAGCACAGGTAATAAAAGACTCAAAGCACAGGTGCTGGTGACTCAAAGCACAGGTACTTTAGACTCAAAGCACAGGTAATAAAAGACTCAAAGCACAGGTACTGCAGACTCAAAGCACAGGTACTGTAGACTCAAAGCACAGGTAATAAAAGACTCAAAGCACAGGTACTGCAGACTCAAAGCACATGTACTGCAGACTCAAAGCACAGGTACTGTAGACTCAAAGCACAGGTACTGTAGACTCAAAGCACAGGTACTGCAGACTCAAAGCACAGGTACTGTAGACTCAAAGCACAGGTACTGTAGACTCAAAGCACATGTACTGTAGACTCAAAGCACAGGTACTGTAGACTCAAAGCACAGGTACTGTAGACTCAAAGCACAGGTACTGCAGACTCAAAGCACAGGTACTGCAGACTCAAAGCACAGGTAATAAAAGACTCAAAGCACAGGTACTGTTGACTCAAAGCACAGGTACTGCAGACTCAAAGCACAGGTACTGTAGACTCAAAGCACGGGTAATAAAAGACTCAAAGCACAGGTACTGCAGACTCAAAGCACAGGTACTGCAGACTCAAAGCACGGGTAATAAGAGACTCAAAGCACAGGTACTGCAGACTCAAAGCACAGGTACTGCAGACTCAAAGCACGGGTAATAAAAGACTCAAAGCACAGGTACTGTAGACTCAAAGCACATGTACTGCAGACTCAAAGCACAGGTACTGCAGACTCAAAGCACAGGTACTGCAGACTCAAAGCACAGGTACTGTAGACTCAAAGCACAGGTACTGTAGACTCAAAGCACAGGTACTGTAGACTCAAAGCACAGGTACTGCAGACTCAAAGCACAGGTACTGCAGACTCAAAGCACAGGTACTGCAGACGCAAAGCACAGGTACTGTAGACTCAAAGCACGGGTAATAAAAGACTCAAAGCACAGGTACTGTAGACTCAAAGCACAGGTACTGTAGACTCAAAGCACAGGTACTGTAGACTCAAAGCACAGGTACTGTAGACTCAAAGCACAGGTACTGCAGACTCAAAGCACAGGTACTGCAGACTCAAAGCACAGGTACTGTAGACTCAAAGCACAGGTACTGTAGACTCAAAGCACAGGTACTGCAGACTCAAAGCACAGGTACTGCAGACTCGAAGCACAGGTACTGCAGACTCAAAGCACGGGTAATAAAAGACTCAAAGCACAGGTACTGCAGACTCAAAGCACAGGTACTGCAGACTCAAAGCATGGGTAATAAAAGACTCAAAGCACAGGTACTGCAGACTCAAAGCACAGGTACTGCAGACTCAAAGCACGGGTAATAAAAGACTCAAAGCACAGGTACTGTAGACTCAAAGCACAGGTACTGTGGACTCAAAGCAAAGGTACTGTGGACTCAAAGCACAGGTACTGCAGACTCAAAGCACAGGTACTGCAGACTCCAAGCACAGGTACTGTAGACTCAAAGCACAGGTACTGCAGACTCAAAGCACAGGTACTGTAGACTCAAAGCACAGGTAATAAAAGACTCAAAGCACAGGTACTGCAGACTCAAAGCACAGGTACTGCAGACTCAAAGCACAGGTACTGCAGACTCAAAGCACAGGTACTGCAGACTCAAAGCACAGGTACTGCAGACTCAAAGCACAGGTACTGCAGACTCAAAGCAAAGGTACTGCAGACTCAAAGCAAAGGTACTGCAGACTTAAAGCACAGGTACTGCAGACTCCAAGCACAGGTACTGTAGACTCAAAGCACAGGTACTGTAGACTCAAAGCACAGGTACTGCAGACTCAAAGCACAGGTACTGTAGACTCAAAGCACAGGTACTGCAGACTCAAAGCACAGGTACTGTAGACTCAAAGTACAGGTACTGTAGACTCAAAGCACAGGTACTGCAGACTCAAAGCACAGATACTGCAGACTCAAAGCACAGGTACTGCAGACTCAAAGCACAGGTACTGCAGACTCAAAGCACAGGTACTGTAGACTCAAAGCAGAGTACTGCAGACTCAAAGCACAGGTACTGCAGACTCAAAGCACAGGTACTGCAGACTCAAAGCACAGGTACTGTAGACTCAAAGCACAGGTACTGCAGACTCAAAGCACAGGTACTGTAGACTCAAAGCACAGGTACTGTAGACTCAAAGCTCAGGTACTGCAGACTCAAAGCACAGGTACTGTAGACTCAAAGCACAGGTACTGCAGACTCAAAGCACAGGTACTGCAGATTTAAAGCACAGGTACTGCAGACTCAAATCACAGGTACTGCAGACTCAAAGCACAGGTACTGCAGACTCAAAGCACAGGTACTGCAGACTCACAGCACAGGTACTGCAGACTCAAAGCAGGGGTACTGCAGACTCAAAGCAGGGGTACTGCAGACTCAAAGCACAGGTACTGCAGACTCAAAGCACAGGTACTGCAGACTCAAAGCACGGGTAATAAAAGACTCAAAGCACAGGTACTGTAGACTCAAAGCACAGGTACTGTAGACTCAAAGCACAGGTAATAAAAGACTCAAAGCAAAGGTACTGTAGACTCAAAGCACAGGTACTGTAGACTCAAAGCACAGGTACTGCAGACTCAAAGCACAGGTACTGTAGACTCAAAGCACAGATACTGCAGACTCAAAGCACAGGTACTGTAGACTCAAAGCACAGGTACTGCAGACTCCAAGCACAGGTACTGTAGACTCAAAGCACAGGTACTGCAGACTCAAAGCACAGGTACTGTAGACTCAAAGCACAGGTAATAAAAGACTCAAAGCAAAGGTACTTTAGACTCAAAGCACAGGTACTGTAGACTCAAAGCACAGGTACTGCAGACTCAAAGCACAGGTACTGTAGACTCAAAGCACGGGTAATAAAAGACTCAAAGCACAGGTACTGCAGACTCAAAGCACAGGTACTGTAGACTCAAAGCACAGGTACTGCAGACTCAAAGCACAGGTAATAAAAGACTCAAAGCACAGGTACTGCAGACTCAAAGCACAGGTACTGCAGACTCAAAGCACAGGTACTGCAGACTCAAAGCACAGGTACTGCAGACTCAAAGCACAGGTACTGTAGACTCAAAGCACGGGTAATAAAAGACTCAAAGCACAGGTACTGCAGACTCAAAGCACAGGTACTGTAGACTCAAAGCACAGGTACTGCAGACTCAAAGCACAGGTAATAAAAGACTCAAAGCACAGGTACTGCAGACTCAAAGCACAGGTAATAAAAGACTCAAAGCACAGGTACTGCAGACTCAAAGCACAGGTACTGCAGACTCAAAGCACAGGTACTGCAGACTCAAAGCACAGGTACTGCAGACTCAAAGCACAGGTACTGCAGACTCAAAGCACAGGTACTGTAGACTCAAAGCACAGGTACTGTAGACTCCAAGCACAGGTACTGCAGACTCAAAGCACAGGTACTGCAGACTCAAAGCACAGGTACTGTAGACTCAAAGCACAGGTACTGCAGACTCCAAGCACAGGTACTGCAGACGCAAAGCACAGGTACTGCAGACGCAAAGCACAGGTACTGTAGACTCCAAGCACAGGTACTGCGGTCTCAAAGCACAGGTAATAAAACTCAAAGCTTCGAAGAAGCTTCCCCGTGATGTCGTCAGCTACATGCTGGCATTCCGCAGCCAGATGGCCAAGCTGTGGAAGGAAGCCTCAGACAACTTGGAGGCTAGCCAAGCCATCATGAAGGAGCGGTATGACCGCAACGCTCGGACGGTGGAGTTGGACGCTGGACAGAAGGTGTGGGTCATGGAGCCTGGGGAGCTAAAATTATGGAGCATCGAGGCCAGACCACCTATGGCGTGGATTTGAAGACCCCCCCGACAGCCCCATCGGGTGCTCCCCATCAACCACCTGAAGCCTCACCATGAGCGATCTGAGCTTGCTCTCCTCATGGTGACGGATGGGAGCGAGGAGGAGGAGAGTGAGCCTCTTCCTGACCTTATGGCGGCCCAGGAGAAGGATGGATCGGTGGAGGGAGTGGTCCTCTCCCCATGGTTGACCCCAGAGCAACAGAGGGACTGCCGCCAGGTGTTGGAGCAGTACGCCTTGTTGTTCTCCCTCAGGCCTGGAATTACACATCTGTGTACCCATGATGTGGACACAGGGGACAGTCCGCCTTTAAAAACCAAGTCTTACCGGCTATCCGATAAAGTTAAGAACAGCATCCAGGGTGAGGTGGCCAAAATGCTGGAGCTGGGGGTGATTGAACCTTCCAGCAGCCCTTGGGCTAGTCCGGTTGTGTTGGTGCCAAAAGCGGCCCCACCTGGCACCACGCCAGAACTTTCTGTTCTGTGTGGACTATCGGGGATTGAACTCTGTCACCAAGACAGACGTTCACCCGATCCCACGGGCAGGTGACCCGATTGACTGGCTGGGAGCAGCCCGCAACGTCAGCACCATTGACTTAACATCAGGGTACTGGCAGATTGCCATGGCCGATGGAGCAAAGGAGAAAACAGCGTTCTCTGTCGTCTACCTGGGACACTTGGTGGGTGGGGTAAGGTGCAACCCCTCCAGGCCAAAATTGAGACCATCTTGGCCTGGGAGCCCCCCAAAACCCAGACTGAGGTCCGAGCTTTCCTCAGCCTCACTGGATATTACCGCCGGTTTGTCAAGGGATATTGTACCATCGTAGCCCCCTTGACTGAGTTAACGTCTAAGAAGCAGCCACGAAAAGGGATCTGGACGGCTGCTTGCCAAGAGGCATTCGAGACACTGAAGCATGCGATGTGCACTGCTCCGGTGCTTGCAACACCTGACTTCTCGAAAGAGTTCATCATGCAGACGGACGCCTCTGAGCACGGCATAGGCGCTGTGCTTTCGCAACTCAACAACGACGGCCAAGACCAACCTGTGGCCTTTATCTCCAGAAGACTCCTCCCTCGGGAAGGACAATGGAGTACCATCGAGCGAGAAGCCTTCGCTGTGGTCTGGGCCTTGAAGAAGTTGAGGCCGTACCTGTTTGGCTCTCACTTCCTGATTCAAACCGACCACCGGCCCCTTCGCTGGCTCATGCAGATGAGAGGCGAAAATCTCAAGTTGCTAAGGTGGTCCATTTCCCTAGAGGGGATGGACTTTAGGGTGGAACATCGGCCCGGAGTTGACCACGCCAATGCTGACGGTCTCTCCCGGTTTTTCTGCCTTAGTGACGAGAAGTCCTTAGAGGTTGGGTAGCTCTCCCCACTTTCATCTGGGGGGACGCATGTTAGACCTGTCAGCCCTCGGGTGGTCTCTCCCTATTTTTTTCGCCCTTGTCTCATTTTTCGCACCTTCTTTTTTGTTGGCCTTAGGTCTCCGAGCACCTTCCCATTGTTAATCAATGCTAAGGTGCAGGTACTCTCTTCCCCCCAACATGGCTGCCACTGGCCCCTGCTACTGCAGCGTGGTCTTTTTAGTCGCACTCTAGTTGCCAGGAGCTGGCTGGAACCCTTAAACATTGTTGCCATATCAGCCTGCCTTGCCTGCCCATAGCTAGACTAGGGAAGCTCCTGGAACCTTCTAGAATAGGGGTGGAGTCTGTTTTTGCCGCCTTAGAGGGTGGTCACCTGAAGGGAGGGAAAGTTTTTAGTCAGTTGGGGCATCACTGACCTGGGGGACCCTACGCAGGAGACTTAGGCGGTAGGGCCTAGCCATAAAACTATACCACTCGGGGTGACAGGGTTTAGGCGTGCCCACCAAGCTGTGTGAGGAACACTGAACTAGCCCACTGATCTGGCCCGGCGGGAGGGGAACCCAGGGACCACCTGCAGAGACCTGCTGAGGAAACTTGTCAGCAGCCTTCAACTCAACCCACCCCCCCCCCCCTCTTCAAGTAAATGTCTACCAAGGGCGCAGGAACCACCAAGCGCAAAGAAGAAACCTAACTGCCAAGGACTACTGGGGATCAACCAGGTATTGTGCTGTGTCACTCCCTGCGCTCCCTGACTCCACCCGGGCCCCCTTTGCTGATCTGCCACTGTCGTGTGGCCCATCCTGCCTTGTCTAACTGCTTGAGAAGCGCTCTTCCTTAGCGCTGGAACCCTGACCTGTCCTGTCTGGCCTGAACTTCCATCCTGCCTAAAACTGAACCAAACTGATAACTGCCCCCAAAGCGCCACAAAACTCCTGGGCTCTCATCCAGCCCTGCGAGCGCTGTGCCCTGTGAGCTGTTGTGGCCTCAAGGTGCTATTATTGACCCGCGCCGTCCGGTCCTGCAAGCGGCTGCCCGACTTACCGCTACTGTGCGAGAGTCCCCCGGAGCCTTCCGGCCTGCCGTTATCTGCCCCCGGCGGCCCCAGGTGCCAAGAGAGAGCCACCGCTGTGTCATTGTGGGCCTTGCCCAACCCGGGAAGGCGTTCGGGAGAGGTGCTGCCCGCCAGTTCACCTAGAAACTCCAGTCACCGTCGCGGCCCAGCCCTGTGAGGAAGGACCCCTGAGGAGACCACCGCTGCAGTCCGCGCTAGGCCCGACGAGGCCTGAAGCCTCAACCCACCATCACGTGACGGGGGTGCCGCGTCATCGGCCGCACCCCCGCCTTCATTGCCCGTAATTGGAGGAGAGCTGTGACGCCCCCGCTGGCCGCGTTGCCATTGGTTGCCGCGGGCGCACCTCCCCTCAGCCTCCGGTGATTGGTTCTGGGGCTCGAGCAAGGCCGAGAGAGAGGCCCGGGCCCGTCCTGCTGGTGCTGCTGCCCGCGCTGTGTCCCCGACCGGTCCCAGGCTGGGGGAGCCGGGACTGGTTCTACTGCAGCGCGGGGCATACTAGAGGGCTCTAAGAGGAGCCATAGCCCCCGCCTAGCCAGGAGCCGCCGCAAGAGCCCCCATCAGCCTCGGGAGGAGCAGCGCAGCCGAGCAGGTCGAAGACAAAAAGGTAAACCCCCGGGGAGGCCTCGAGATTGCCCCTCCCCGCAGGAGACTGCTCTTCTGCCCGCAGGGGTTGTGGAACTGGGCAGGTACCCTGTGTTAACTGGAGAACCCTCAGGGAGGATTCAGTGACTGCCCAGTTAAAAGAGTAACCCCTTGCTAGGGGGAATGATAATTGCTGACGTGACCTGTTCAGATGAAGTGTTTAATTTTGTTTCCTACAATGGATAATCTGGCCTAATGCACTGTTTGCCTACCTGATGAAATGTTGAGTAACTTCTAAAAGAAGGGTGTTACAGATGGTTAGTGTAAGGAAATGTTTACTTCTACTAATGAAATGTTTTACACCTAATGAAATGTGTAGCCCTGATCAAGGAAATGCTTAAGTGATTCTTGAAATGTTTATCCCTGAGTAAGGAAAGGTTTACTCTAGCCTAACGAGATGTTTACTCTGGGTTAATGACATGCTCATGCTGGCTTGACGGAGATAATGCAAGGTCCAATCCTGCATCAGGAAATGGGTGGTTTTGCCTAATGAAATGTTTGTTTTTACCCTACTGAAATGCTGACTCCTGCATAATGCAAGGTTAAGGAAATGCCCGCAAGTAACTATTGAATTGCTCCCTCTGCACCCTGTGATGAAATGATTTAATGAGTTATTGCTACGGTGATTTTGATGCTTAGATAAAACTTATTGATTTGAATCAAAACTTACTGGTGTGGTCTCAGTCATTGGGTGCACTCCCTGTCTCAGTGGATGTGTGTGCTGTATGGTCACTTTACACCTAAGCTTTCGGGTGCCTACCTGCTAGGGCCAAGCTATCCCCTCGGCGAACTGGTGACCCCAGTTCCTACACTCCTCATCACTTGTAGTGCCATTACTACCAGGTGCGGGTTTAGGTATGGATGGTTTGTTTAAATCTTTTATCTTAGCTAAGCCAAGATAAGATGTCTGTTGAACAGTGTCATTTAAAAACATTATTTGTTCTGGGATGATGCAGACCCTGAATAAGGCTTCTAAACCTTGCACCTTCATTCATGTCTTATTAACATTTTTAAAGTAAAATGTTTCTGGATTTGTGACATTAAAACCTGAGAAGTATGGACATTTTTCATAAAATGTTTTTGAGCTACCCTTTGGTGGCGTTGGACAATGTTCCCATTGATTATACGTAAAAACATTTCTTGGGTTTGCAGATTTGTGCAAATAATGATGACCATAATGATTAAAACAATACATTTGTTCATAATCTGATGAACCTTCCAAGTAATCATGTTTTGTAAATTTTGCTGACATTTATAAGTCTGCCATCATGTTATTAACAGTCTCAAAGTCCCAATCATCAGAAAACGTGCTGGGTGAAACAAAGTCACTCAAGGAAACTTTAAATTGATGTGGAATCTTCAACAGCTCTACAGGACCATAAATTTCATAATCAGTTCTGTATAGCATGGGTGAGGAACGGCTGTGATATTTACTGATGACAAGTCTCTCTGTTTATGATGGGATGGTTTGTGTGGCTTCAGCTGCAAGTTGATGTTCTTACTTGCTGTGTCCATTTTACTATACTTCCCATTTATATGCATTTCCAAACTTAATACAAGAATGAGCCAAAGTAGGAGAAAAAGTACGCCTAACACAATCCAAAGTTAAACCCATGGTGATACCAGATATGTATTTGCAAGTTGATGAAAAAGTTCTGTTACATGTTCCTTGACATTTTTATTTGCTGGCGTTGTTTCAAGTTCACTGGGATCCTCAGAAAACGTATCAGAGTTGATGAAATAGCCAGAGGCAGTTCTGTCAATTGTTGGTATTGCATCAGGATTACTTGAAATCACTGGAGCTACTTGATCCCTTGTCATATTAGTATAGTCAGATGCTATATCACTGTAGTCAGGAGTGTCTTGACAAACTGTTATTTGAGTTTCAAGAGGCATGGCTTTGTTGCATAGTCCTTTTCTTTTTTCAGATTTTTCCAAAGGTGATGAGTCTCTCAGTTTGAACCTCTTGGATAGTAGGAAGATTTGGTCTTCTGCTACATCTTTCGAGTCCACTGGGACTACTACTTATTATCGGCCACATGATGTGGTTTCACCAGGTCGATCGACACAGACCGGTTCTCCTTTCTTCCAGCAAGGGGCAGCAGTAAAACTGTTCTTGATCCCAGGATTGCTAAAACAGGTAGTGGTTTTCTGTAAGAAGGTCCAAATTCCTTCTTGTACGCGATCTTCTCTCTGACTAGATCCCCAATCTTTGGAATCCAGACAGGTCTTGCTGGGACAGGTGGTTTTTCTTCAGTGGTCATTGGCTTCTGTAATGTGTTGCTTAGATTTCGTCTTGTTTTATTTAACTCCTGCAAAACAGCCAAACGGTCTTTGATATCAAAGGGTTTTTGTTCTACCACTGAAGTATGACGATCGAGGTCTTCGACAATCATTTTAGTACCAAAAAGAATTTCATATGGAGTGATTCCGCCCAGAGAATTTCTTAGCAGATTGCTTAAACTACGTTGGACACTTATTAGATGTTTGACCCACCCGTCACCTGAGCCTAATACCCTAGCTTGTCGCAGGGATTCCGTGCTCAGACAGAACTGTGCATAGAGGCTTGGAACCTCAGTGAATAAGGATGTCCCAAAACTCACCTTAGTACCTAAAAATCCCCTACCAGACTAGCTACAGTGTCTCATTGGTTATCACAAACTCCCAATGCTTAGACAAACCAGAACATGAACTTAGTACACCTCAGGTAACGTGGAAAACATGAACAATCATTTCAATCCAGAACAAGGAGTAAAAGAGGACACGTGCATATTTGAAATGTTTATTCACTAATGCAGTGTTCTCAAGCGCAGTATCTTAGCTAATACAAGCAAACATATTATAAGAAACAAAGTAATCAGCATAGTCACTAGTCCATAGAACACAAACGGTGCAAGCATAGTATTATGTTAAAATGAATAGGGTTTAACAAAACCTAATTCTCACCCTCCCTAGCTAGTATATTATGTTATATCTAAGAAGGTCTCCTTGGGTTTTAGCAGAGCGGCCCATACCTCAAGATCCTAGTGGTAAGGGATCACATCATCAGCAACCAGCTCTCTGCATGCGAAGCACCATCAAGTGTGTTTGTATGTTCTTGTGCAAAGCAATATAAAACGCGCCTAAAGCCAGAACTTGGCTGCAGCTGCATGTATGTTATGTCTAGGAACCTGCGAAGATCAGTGTTCATAACAACTACTGTGTTGAGATATCCTTGAAGGTTTCAGCACTCACTGTACAGACACAGCTCCTCAAGCTAGGCTGATATCAGTGCAACAACATATTATTCTCGTATGAATCGAAAACATTTTACTAGGCTCAAAGCTAAAGCAGTAGATCGGTGTCGTGTGCAAAAGCAGCAGAAAGGTAAAATGGCGTTTAAACTCCTAAAAAGTTCATGCTAATTTAACACAGTATTCAGGCTACACATAACTATATATCACCCTCCCTTGATCCGAGCACGTATCAGATAAGATAAGATAAGAAAAGAGACTCAATTGTTGAAAGCAGAGTTCAATAAAACGTTCAGTTCAAAATAGAGTAGGTGAGGAAAAAAAAATGTGTCCGCCTAAAAATCCAAAATCTCACCAGCATGACATTGTAATGTCCACTGTTAGTAAAGCCAATAGGTCTGATTAAAAAATGTCCATCATAATTCGGAAAAATTTTGAGAGAAGAAAAAAAAAACCATGACATCAAAGGCCTCAATAGGAGTCAGCCTAAAACTGAATATGCGTTAAAAGCAGCAACTGCTTCCAAAAGGAAGTCACTGTTATCATCCGAAAACAATTCAGCCATCCAATTTAATAGAGAGAAAGAACATACATGCTCTTCAATTACCGGAGCCTCTAGTATCATCAGAGGACAACTCAGTGGGTTCTCAATGAAGCTGTGCGCCAAGAAATCTGGCGCCACTGCAAATATATTCCACTGACCCAGAACTCCATGCATCGCTGCAAAGGCCATATTCCCTCCGTCAGAACAAAGCAATTCATGAGCAACTAAGGGACTCACGAGATGATCATAATCCACTTCTGAGACACCAAATTGCAGAGACACAAATCCAGGGCCCACATGAAATCAGAGCTCAGGCAATGAAATAAAGACTGGACACAGGTGAAATAGGAAAATCGAAACGATAATCCATATGATGCACTCAAGGTGGCAAGTGGCAGCACACCATAGTATTCAAGGATCCTGTTGCGAAACAGTGCAAACTGCTCCCGCTCGTTTGCAAACACAGGACAGGCATCCATTTTGAATTAAACAAAATAGAAATTAAAAACCAGCAGCCAGAGCCAGCAAAACAGGAAGTCCACCAAATAGGCTGGAGAATATCGAGTGGAAGAAAGCAGGACTGACTCCAAATATTTTTTGGAAAGAAGTCACTAGACCACCGCTCACTACTTTAAAAAAAATAAGCCTGCCCCGAAGGAGGACACGTTAAAGATTGTATGAATCAGCTCACCAAAATGTAAAGGAAGGTCAGTATTTAATAAGGCATGCACTTCTGTGCGGGTGCTAGCCACATGAGGACAAATGTTTCGCGAGCAGATGTCAGGGCAACTTCTTTTTGTGACAATAAGGCTCTTATTCTGCTCATCTTACTGAACTCTGACTTCAAGGCCGGAATTCTCGGCCAGATGGAAACATCCAGGGGGTGGATACAGCACATTTTAGAGCAAACCACGCGCTCACTGATTGTTACAACATAAGCTATGCCTTTCAATAACCCACAACAATCCTCATTGTTTAAAAGTAAATAACTCCCGTTAGCTAATAAGGTAAAATTCTGGACTATAGCAGGCACCGGTGTACCTTTCAAAACACATTCTAAATTACGGCGGTCTTGGTTACAGGAACCATGCAATTGGATGTGTCTACACATCAATGAGTGATCTGGTGTTTCTGTACACTCTTCTCCATTCAGATATACCTCTTTCCCGTCCCTAAGGCATCTATAAGTGAAAGGGAGTGACCAGGCTTCATGTAAGTAGGAGGTACCGAGATGCTCGTATCTGCCAATGGCAAAATAATTCATGCAATTTTTAAACTGGAAAAGCGCAAAAGGTAAAGTTATCAACCCGTGTATTAGCCACGTTGCAGCCGTGGCCTCTGCCACTGAAAAGGGCAAAGACTCTAAGCGTTCAATGTGTAACATTGAAAAAGAAGCATCTCTCATGGAAAGCAAACGTTTTTCAGTTAAATTAAAAGGTGCAAACAGAGATGTGACATTAACATAGGGCCAAGGCACTTTTCCATTTTTCAGCGTCTGCAAGGTCCACGCAAACTGCATAACAGAACACAATTGATTTTGACCATGGTACAAAACAGACACTTCATCCTGTACAATTTAACCAACAGATGACACAATATTATCCAATGTGTAAATTCGGGAGGAAAGGGTATTAATGCTGTTGTCCACAACTGCAAGCACTTTTTCTAAATTAGCTTGGTCGATAGCCCTAAGGCGGGTAGCCGCTTCAATCTGTGATGTTTTCCAGAGTTCATTATAAATGGCATAGATCCATCTTTTAGATCTACCTTTAGCCGGGCCCTTTATGAAATCATTCAAGTCAACCTCGTCGGTCAGTTTAGATAAATGCAATTTAACGGGCGCCAATGTAGAGTGCTTGAGCCAATTCTGACATAATTTGCCTACAGAATAAGTGGTAACAGAATGGTCACTCTCAAAAAGGGGATCTTCTCTGACTTGTGTAAAACCCTCAGCTAGGCCCAAAAAACGAAGCTGGCATGAATCTGCACTTCGGTGCCACATTAACCAACCCTTGGGATCCAAACTGGAAATGTTAAATGATGAATTCAGCAAATGGGTTTGCAATTCCCTAATTTAAAATTTAGTCGAATTTTCCCAACCCGAATATTCTTCCAAATCCAGGAAGGAAGGAGAATTCAATTTTTTAGAAGTAGCCAATCCAAAGCATGTTGTCTGTGAGATAGTAGAATTCAAAAACAACATTTGATTTGGGATGAGACATGCACGGTGCAAAGCCTCAGTGCCTTGTACCTGCCAACTTCTAGAACCCCAAACTGATTTAAGGTCAATAGTTTCCTTCCACAACTCGTAGCCACCAACAGCTAGTTGGTCTAGAAAGGACTTCGAATACAGTAACTTAGTATCGGTAAGTCTAACTTTGGAATTGGATTTGTCTGTTATTTTAAAATAAAATGAAGCGGGATTGGACTGATTAAAATCAGTAAAATATGTATACTTTTTCAAAAATGTGTCTGAGCTGCCTCTTAAAGGAGCTGGGCAATGTTCCCACTGGGTATAATTCACAGTACTCCTCCTAGAATTAGTTTTGTGTAAGTAGTGATTGCCAAAATGTTGGTAACAAAACAAATCACCATAATTAGCAGATTCTAAATATAAATCTTCAGCATCAAAGGCAACATAGTATTTCAAATCAGCAACCAAAGTCTCTACGGCCCGAACTTCCCAATCATCAGAACTTATGTTTTGTTGAACCACATCCCCCATATTAACTCTAAGCACAATAGGAACATTAACAACTTCAGTCGGGCCATGGATCTGAAATTTAACTGCATCCAAGACTATTCCATCCAGGACAGGCCACACGGTGATGTTAACAAAGGCCAAGTCTCTTTTCAATCTGTAGGCTGAATGTGATGAGGAGTGGGGAGCCAATGTTCCATGCAGATGTCTAATGCATGTTCTCTCCTCGACATAATGTCCATTGACAAATCGGAAAAAATAAAACACAAAACTAATTGACATAAAAAGATGGAGAGCAAAAAGCACCAGCCAAATGTAAGTCCAAGGGGGTATTAAAAAATGCTTTTTAAACAAAGTTGCATAGGCTCTCAGCCTTGTGGGCTTCCCTGATGTGCGTGAAACAGTGTCAAATGAAAATCTGGATTATGTGGCTAAACAAGTTTGCAAATCAGGCATCAATAAGTCAGTTGGGTAGGTGTAATCTGTATCATCAAGGTGAGTAACAGGCAAAGCAATCAATAAAGGACTGGAAACTGCAGGCATCTCGAGGACCACCTCCGGTACACAATCCGAAGCAGTGGCCAAAACAGAATTTCTCACCATCGAAGGACATGAGACTGCCAGTGTCATGCTAAGAAGAATCGGTCACTCTGTGTATTTTGGCGTTGTCAATGGAGATATACCTGTTCTCTTTACGACCTGGAAGTGGTAGTAAAAGGACTGTTCTTGTGCCCTTCACTCGAAGCACGGGAACCGAGCACGGTATGAGGGACCAAATTCCTTTTTGTTATCGATCTTCTCCCGAACCAGTTCTCCAACTTGGGGTAGCCAGCCATCTACCGGGATCTGCAATGCATCATCCAAGGTGGAGGGCAAATGATCCTTTGCAAGTCTGTCTCTGGTCTCTTGTAGAGTCTGTAAAACATTGCTATGTTCATCTACGTCAAAGGAGGCAGCTGAACCGACCGTGTCTAGACGGTCAAGGTCCGGGACATACATCTTGATACCAAAGACCATTTCGTATGGGGTCCGCCCACCCAGAGACCTTCTAGGGATGTTATTAAGAGCACGCTGCACGCCATTGAGATGGGCCAGCCAGTTTCTGCCAGTGCCTATAACTCGAGCTGTCAGTGATTGCTTTAAGTCACGGTTCATTTGTTCCACAACACTATTACCCTCAGGTCGGTATGGAGACGAAAACTTGACTTGGACCCCCATCGAACTCATGGCATCCCTATACGCCTTAGAGGCGAAAGCAGGACCCTGATCCGAATGGAAGGTACCACAGACAAAAATCCCTACAAAGACACGCAAATCCCTGATGACAGTCCGTGAATCAGCGCTGCGATGAGGCCAGACCCAAACAAAGCGTGTGCATGAATCAACTGCTACTAAGATGTACTTATACGCAGTATCAGAGGAAAAAGGGCCACAGTGATCTAAATAAACACAACCAAACGGTTTATTTGAAATTAACAACTGTGTTTGGGGTGGACGCCTAGCAGTTGAAGGCTTAACCTGCTGGCAAATGTTACATTGAAGGACATAGTCACGCGTCTGTTTGTACAGTCCCCGCCACCAAAAACGTTGTTGCAACTGAGACACAGTAGCTGAAACGCCCGCATGCGCAGAAGCAACCCCTTCATGGGCCGCTATGATCAGTGAATGTCTGCGATCAGAGTTGGGAATCAACCTCTCCCCAACTTCCGGAATTTTCACATAAGGAACCTTATCAGGACTTAAGTGGTATGTGTACTTTGAAGGGAACCCCGTAGGATGTTTATCTCCCTTCTCAGTAGCAGCAACAGCCGCCAAGATTTCATTATCAATCTTACTTTTGGACCGTGTGACTGTTGCAACTAAATATGTCGATACCGCTGATTTTGCTGCTTCATCAGCAAGCGAGTTGCCAACAGCGTGGACTCCAACGCTCTGGTGACCGAGAGTATGAATTACAAACACAAGTGGCTACTGCTCTTTAAGCTCAGCCACTTGGACCCAGATCATTTTATGTTTTATTGTGCTACCGTTGGAATCACGAAAATCATTCTGAATCCAAAAGAACAAGTTTTCATTGTAAGACTGGACACAGTAGTAAGAATCACTTAAGATAAGAGTTGTCACACTAGGTTCAGCGTACTCCAATGCAAGGATCAGAGCACGAAGCTCTGCCAATTTTGTGGTGCAGTCCCCTAGAGTCTGTGTATGCACGACTCTTGACTTGAACTCATCGTTCACCATGGTACCTACCACAATGGTGCAAGCAGAAACGTAGGCGTGTTTAGAACCATGCGCAACCTGCTCCGAACCATCGGTGTAAATTATGCAATGGAAATCCTCCAAAGGCCGCATAGCTAAAGGAGCAGGATGTACAAACTCATATTGCAAAAACTCCTGCGACCGTAAGGAGGCATCAAAAATGAACGTGACATCCAGAGACGTCAATGATGCAGCCTATTGTATCCATCGAGGGTGAAAAGCTTTTGAATTAGGTACACTGGCTTTTGTAACCGCTTCCAAAGCAGGACACGGGGTAACAACCAACATGCGTTTTCCCCGTGACAGAGCGCGTTCCTTTAGAATCGCCATCTGCACAGCCGTCAAAACTTTCTCCACAGTGGAAAATCGCATTTCAGCCGAAGTGTACAAGTGTGACTTGTAAGCAATAGGTACTGTATCTCCCTCATTAAAATTAAGGTATGTGAAACCCATCGTCCCAGGGATGATTCTTATCACCAGGTTGGTGTGATTATCACGAGTCAATAAGTATTTAGAAGCGAGCAGATCAGCTTTCAAAGACTGCAGTACAGCCGAGTACTCGGGCAGCCAGTTCGAGTTTGTAAAATTTTGTTGTATTAAAGCATACAAAGGCTTGATACGCTGGGCATAATCGGGAATGTACGTCCTCCCGAAATTCAAAAATCCCAGCAAAGACTGTAATTTTTTCAGAGTTGTTGGAGAGCGTACCTGTGCGCATTTCTCCAAGAAGTGAGGAGCCAATCCTCGACCTTCATTGTTGAGCTCATAGCCCAGGAACAACACTGTGTACTCTGCAATGGGCGATTTTGCAAAGTTGAATTTGTAACCAAAGTCCGCAAAGCTACACATTAAGCGGTCAAAGCGACACAGATGCTCCCACAGTTCGTCATCCATGAGATAAATGTCATCCACATATGAACAAGCATCTGGGTCAACCCTCTCTAAGAGAGAGACTATGCAGGCAGCAAACACTTAAGGACTATTCTTGTAGCCCATCTGTAAACGTTTGAAATGTTTTTTGACACCGCCGCAAGTAAAGGAGGTCCATTGGGAACGAAGACCATCCAAATGGTGGGCATAAAAACCGTTGGAAATGTCAAGCGTGGTTTTTAAACCGCTTACGCACTAGACTATCCACTAAAGCAGAGCCGTGAGTATTCTGTACTGCACAAGTACGGCAATGCGAGTTTAAATGCCGGTAATCCAATACCAAATGATATGAACCGTCAGGCTTGGTTACAGTAAAAAAAGGGTTATTCATTGGTGACACACAAGTTTCAATAACACCCTAATATTCTAATTGTTCAAGGATTTCCGCAACGAAAGCCTTTGCTTCACACTTTATGGGATATTGAGGTTGAGGCTGTGGCATAGACCGTAAAGGAATTTCGTGGTGCGGGGAAAATTTATCCCACCCACAGTGTGTACGATACAAAGCCGGCGCAAGAGCCTTAGCCCACTCTTCTGCGCCTGCACCTTCGAGACTGTGTGCGCGAAACTAGGGAGGATTACCTCCTCCCCTCTCGGAGTTGCGAGCACAAAAGGTGGGGGCCAGTCAGCCTCCACTAACAAAATGTCATAGGTAGTCGTAAGATTCTCCCAAAATGCCCCTTCTATAGTGCGTTGAATGTCACCCTCAATGAATAAGACAATTTCATAGATCCTGTCAGGGGGAGCTACTCTAGTGTCAGCTGTCTCTACAACAACATAACGGTCAGTCGCTGTCACCTTCAGTAGTGGACGCAGGGCCTCAAGCACTATGGTAATCTCCACTGCGCTGTCCAGCAAGGTCAGAGCCCATGTCTGATTCCAAAGCTGGGTTCTTACTATCTGTGGCATATCTGTGTGCTGTTAAAGCAGCGACTTTCATTTTCTGAAATTGGGGGTCTCTTCGGTGTAGAATCGTCCTGCTTGCCTTTGCCTTCTTTCGGGCGGGGCTGGTCGCGTCCTTGCTGGCCGCCCGACCCCTGCCGCCTCCTCCACCACCGGAAGAAAAAGCTGATGACTCCTGAAAAGAACGAGGAGAGCGTTGATCAGAAACCTGAAAACGATCAGGTGATTTTATCATCGCGCAAGTCATAAACACGGTCTGTCGGTGCAGGCAATGGAGACGCAGGACGTGACTCCGGTTTCTGCTGTTGCTGTTGTTTTCCCTGTTTCTGTTTTTTAGGCCAATTTTGTTTTTTGGACTTGGGCTGTTCGTCGCTTTCCGACTTCTGCCCTTGGGGTTGTTTTTTCTCTTTAGTAGAAAAAGGCTTGAGGCCCCGACTATTGCGGCCCACGGTTTTATAAGCCGCTACAATACTTTTCGCCAACTGTCGGGGTTTATCGGCATCGGGAACCACCTGCATTGGCAACCTGAAAGTTCACCGCATCCCCCTTGACATTAGCAAGTATGAGATTGGAAACCACATCAATGGAGGCGCATGCCCAATTCAACCGCAGCCTCCGGTCCGTGGTCATCCTGAACACGTTTAAGGACCGTTGGCAGGACAGTCATAGACGGAGTGCCGTAACACCTCGCGTAGACAGCCGCAAATGTTTTACCCCAGGTCTCACAGTCACCGATTTCGGGGGTCAAATCCTTTGGTAAGCTAATTGTCAGAATCCTGTGTTTTTCACCAGGAGACGTGTTAGGAAATAAAGCTTCCAGCTGGTCAAACTTCTCGGCAAGCCAGAAAGGAAAATCATCCTGTTCCTGGGGACACTTGCCCATCACAGCATTGTCCATAACGGCACTGAGCTTCATTCCGCCCTGTCCGGCAGGAAGCGCCGCACCACCCGGGGCCCCGCCCGGGAGATTGCGGGTGATGTATTGCACTAACGACCTAATCACGCTAATTGCGACTACATGTAGTCGTCTGATCTCAGCCACAGGACTTGCTCCGTGCTGAGGATGAGGCGTAAATCTAGCCACAAGCTTAATAGCGGACATGGGAAGTGTGTAGTTTCATTAAATCAGCCTCACACCTTTAAATCAATAGCGAGGTGAATGTGGAGCTTACAATGTTTTAAACATAAAGCATATATTTTGGTTCGCCTTTCTAGGTACTACCTGAAAATAGCTGAATATAGCAGCACCATCGACACTGATTATTTGTTGATCTTAATCAAGATAAATACAAAAAAAACTTTTCTTATGAATCTAGGAGTGATACTCTTTCTAGAATACTATTTGTCCTGCTACTGGCTGATTTTATAACGTCCTTTTTTGGCTATGTAACTTGAATTAGAAGCACATTAGCCACAAGAGCTCGCCCCTATTTTGTTGTGAGACCTCCTCGCCCCGAATATTCTATGGACGAGTATGTGACAATGTCTTGCACATTTAAATTTTGTCATTTTAGCATTAATTGGTGATATAAAACCGTAGTAGAACGCTGTATATGAGGAGATGCATATTGCATTTGGAGTAGTGTGTAGGAGCAGAATTGTGTAAAATGATGTTTGTACTTTTTTGAACAGTCATGCAATGTAGATCTTATATTGTGTATTTTTTATTCCAGATACATTGTTAAAGTGGGATACTATTATTTTAATCCTGAGGAAGGTTTTTGGCTTTAAATAAATATTTGCCATAACCGAAACGCGTCGATGCAATGTTGGGTGGAGATACGCTAAGCGATTGAACAAAGAAACTCCTCTAATTAAGAAACTAACCGTACAATTTGGAGTGTGATTCAGTAATGTGTTCGGACTAGTGTATTTCCCTCTTTTAATTGAAATCATTTTCCTTATGTAGTGTCCCATTATCTGTGATTTATTTATGGTGTATCATTCTGTATTGTTTTTAACATGGCTTTTAATATACCAAAATAAAATGTACATTTTTTGTATGACTGTATCATGTATATCATTTGCTGCTTCTAATTTGTGATATTGAATTTATTGTGTATGTGCTTGTCTAAACAGTGGTTAGCTTATAAGTTCACCCAAAGGGGAAACTTTATTGACAATTTGTCTTTGGGTACCCTACCCCTTTGGTTATTTTGGGTCCCTCTCTTTTGTTAGAGGTAAATCCAGCCAAGACAGGTCAAGTTGCACCTGGAATGGACGAAGGACCTAACCTCAGAGCTGATGATGAATGGGGTTGGGCGCCATTAAACCAAACGCAGTGCTGCCAAGTTTCAATAGGAATTTCTTGTGCCCTATACGGAGTATACTCATTTGGCACAGCAGTGGGAGTGTACGTATGGAACACACCTGAAGTTCCGTCCACAGCCGGGAAGGTCATCCACGAATAAAATCTTTTGTATGGGTAAGCCACCTCTGCACTAACCACCATTATTACTGCCATGCCATCCACGGGAACATTATAATTTTGCAAATGATTGTGCACCGCAATGCGACTATGCTGCGGAATGTCCACCGTGGCCATAGTGACACAGAAAGAAAAAGGTACAAAGTCAACCCTGTAGCACAACTGGGTAGTAATTCAAGGAAACCGTTTAGAAAGATTCAAGCCTGAAAAGACCTATACTACTATAGGTAGGTTTGTCTGACACCACCGTTAACCGGAAACAATAGTGAAGGTGGTAAGTACTGAATGATGTACTACTCAAGTATCGTGCTATAAGACCACCAAAGATTGGGCGCCATATCGTAGGGATTCCGTGCTCAGACAGAACTGTGCATAGAGGCTTGGAACCTCAGTGAATTAGGATGTCCCAAAACTCACCTTAGTACCCAAAAATCCCCTACCAGACAAGCTACAGTGCCTCATTGGTTATCACAAACTCCCAATGCTTAGACAAACCAGAACATGAACTTAGTACACCTCAGGTAACGTGGAACACATGAACACTCTTTTGTTATACAATCATTTCAATCCAGAACAAGGAGTAAAAGAGGACACGTGCATATTTGAAATGTTTATTCACTAATGCAGTGCTCTCAAGCGCAGTATCTTAGCTAATACAAGCAAACATATTATAAGAAACAAAGTAATCAGCATAGTCACTAGTCCATAGAACACTAACGGTGCAAGCATAGTATTATGCTAAAATGAATAGGGTTTAACAAAACCTAATTCTCACCTCCCCCTAGCTAGTATATTATATTATATCTAAGAAGGTCTCTTTTGGGTTTTAGCAGAGCGGCACCATACCTCAAGATCCTAGCGGTAAGAGATCACATCATCAGCAACCAGCTCTCTGCATGCGAAGCACCATCAAGTGTGTTCGTATGCGGTTGTGCAAAGCAATATAAAAAAGCGCCTAAAGCCAGAACTTGGCTGCAGCTGCATGTATGTTATGTCTAGGAACGTGCGAAGATCAGTGCTCATAACAACTACTGTGTTGAGATATCCTTGAAGGTTTCAGAACTCACTGTACAGACACAGCTCGCCAAGCAAGGCTGATATCAGTGCAACAACATATTATTCTCGTATGAATCGAAAACATTTTACTAGGCTCAAAGCTAAAGCAGTAGATAGGTGTTGTGTGCAAAAGCATTAGAAAGGTAAAATGGCGTTTAAACTCCTAAAAAGCTCATGCTAACTTAACACAGTATTCAGGCTACATATAACTATATATCAAGCTGTTGTAGATTGCTTTATGTCACGTTTTGTCTTTCCACTACCGAATTTCCCTCAGGATTTAATGGACTTGAGTACCACAATGCAACGCCCAGATTGGCCATGGCCTCCTTGTAAGCTCGAGAGCTAAACGCAGGACCCTGGTCAGAATTTAGTGTGCCGATTGCGTATGTGCCGATAAAGACTCGCAAATTCTTTATAACAGTTCGGGCGTCAGCCGAGCGCTGAGGCCACATCCAAATGAATCTGGAGCAGGAATCCACTGCGACTATGATGTATGTATGTATGTATGTATGTATAGGCATATATATAGCGCACTACTTACCCGTAGGGTCCCAAGGCGCTTCGACCGCTGCGAAACCCTTCCTGGCTTCCCTGAGAGATGGTCCCTTAATGGGTATCTCCAGGGTGAGACCAGGCATCCCCGGCGGTCTGGTGGGGCCGTTAGATTTATAGTTGACAAACCTTTGTAAGGGACCACAGTGGTCCAGGTATATATACGCTAATGGTTTATCTGAAATCAAAAGGAGTGTCTGCGCAGGACGTTTCACGTCAAAACCTTCAGTTTTTGGCAGATTTCACATTCCAAAACATAGTTCCTGGTCTGTTTCCTCATGCGCGGCCACCAGTATCTTTGTTTTATTAATGACACTGTGGCAGAAACACCTACGTGTGCAGAGGCGAGCCCTTCATGTTCTGCCAAAATTAGTACTAATCTATGTTCCATGTTTGGAATTACTCTATGCTCCACTCCAGGGATTATAGCAAAAGAACATTATTTGCATCAGTTATATATGAGTACTTGAGTGGAAAGCCTTTTTGGTAATGTTTTACCGCTGTCTTTGTTGGAAGCGGTGACAGCCTGCATTATTTCGCTGTCTATTTTTGTTTTTGAACGAGTGATTGTAGCTACGGTAGCCGTTTGCATAGCTGCATTCGCGGCTTCATCAGCCAATGAATTCCCTGCAACGTGAACGCCATCACGCTGATGACTCAGTGTATGGATCACGTGAGTCTTCTGTAGTTATTTCTGTAATTGAACTACTTGTTCCCAAAGCAATTTATGCTTGATTGTGCCACCTTTTGCGTCTTTGAAACAGTTTTGAACCAAGTTCTGCAAGTATTTGTTGTAAGATTGAACGCAGTAATACGAATCGCACACTATGAGTGTGGGGAATTCGCGATCTGTATTTTCAAGCGCCATCTTGAAAGCCTGTAGTTCAGCTCGCTGAGCTGTACAGTCTACAAGGGATTGTGTTTTTGTGACCATAGGTCGGAATTTACCATTGCGCCAGCGACCTTTAATAATCGCACACACAGCACTATAAGCTTGTGTACCCCAATTGCGAGCTGTGCTGATCAGTCTGTATAAATTATACATCTGTAATGTTTTAGAGGCAGAATCTCAGTGGGCAGAGGACATTCTTGTTCGTATTGTAGAAATTCTTGAGTTATCAAGTAAGGGTCAAAAACGTATTGAACGTCTGTTACAGCAAGAGAATTAACCCATTGTATCCACCTTAGATGTAAAGCTTTTGCATTCGGAATGCTTGCTTTTGTCACTGCCTCTAAGGCAGCTACAGGAGTAACGACCATTTTGCATTTTCCCTGGGCAAGGGCTCTTTCTTTTGCTACTGCAGTTAGAACTGCTGTCAGAATATTTTCTGTTGAAGTAAATTTCATTTTAGCTTGTGTGTACAAGTGTGATTTATAAGCTATTGGTACCTTTTCACATTCATTAAAGGTTAAGTATGTGAATCCGCATCTCCCTGGGATGATTCTGATTACAAGGTTGCATATGTATACACGTGTCTGTAAATGTGTTGTTGCTAACATGTCTGTTTGCACAGTAGGCAAAATTTCTGTGTGTTTTTGAGTCCAATTAGTTGATTTGAAATCAGGTTTGATTAGTTCGTAAGAGGTTTAACCCTTTCTGCGTAATTTAGAATGTAAGTTCTTCCAAAATTCAGGAAGCCTAGAATTGACTAAGTTTTTCAGCGTTTTTCGAGGTTGGAGCAGCGCACACTTTTCTAAAAAGTTTGCTGCCAGGCTTTTGCCTTCACTTGAAAGTTCATATCCTAAGAATAGGACGTTGAGATGGGCAATTCTTGATTTTTTAAAGTTGAATTTGTACCCTACGGATACGAAACCAAGTATTATGGTGTTCACTCTGTTCAAGTGCCTATCCAAGTCATCGTCTGTGAGATAGATTTCATCGACATGAGATAATGCCTCATTATCATACGTTTGTAATAACTCTGTTACTCTGGCTGAAAATAACCCTGGACTATTCTTGAATCCCTCGGGAGACGACAGAACTGACGCTGTGTCCCCATAATTGAGAAAGCGGTCAAGTACCTGCTTTCAGGTGCAATGTTTTGACAGAAGAAACCGTTAGAAATATCTAATGTGGTTTTATATTTTCTGCACACAATGTTATTCATCAGTGCTGCGCTGTGTGTATTTTGTACTGCAAAGGTTTTGCAACAGGAGTTTAAATGTCTGTAGTCCAAAACTAGATGATATGAATCGTCCGGTTTGGAGACAGGAAACAAAGGATTGCTCATGGACGAGGTGCATGTTTCAATCACCCCTTGGTATTCAAGTTGATAGAAGATCTCCCTGACCTGTTTTTTAGCTTCTTGCTTAACTGGATACTGCCTCTGAGCAGTTGGTTGATTTTTTAACTGGATCTTATGGGGAGGAGAATCCTCATCCCATCCCACATGATTTTTATATAATGCTGGAGCTTGGACTGCTGCCAATTTTCTGGCATAGGTGTATTTTTTTAATAGGAATATGATTTGAGAAGGCTGGCATAATGAGGTCTTCGCCATATGGGCATTCCCTGACAAATTCAGGTGGCCAGTGTTGTTCAGCCAGAAGAATGTCGTAACCCTTAGAGAGTTTCTCCCAAAAGAGTGCTCTTATTTTTCTAGTTATGTCCCCCTCTATCCTGAGCGTTACTTCATATAACTTATGGGGTACACTAACCCTAGTATCAGCAGTTTCAATTTGAATGTATTCATTCAAGTCCACTGTCTCCAGATGATCCTTCAGGATCTTGAGAGCGATGGTAACTTCTGCTGCGCTGTCCAGCACTGTCTGAACACACTCCCCGTTCTTGAGTTGTCTCCTCAAGATCCTCGGCATGTCTGATTTAAAGACCTGCTACCTTCTTTCTGGTGAATTGGGGTTTCTTATTCTTTGGAACTTGTTGATCGTCTTTGGACTTCACGCGTTCTTCCTTGTGTTCTGATCGTCCTCTTCTTTCCAATTTCTGTGAGGAAGTCTGAAAGGTATGAGAGGAACGTGTATAAGTATCTTGATATCTATCAGGTTTTCTCAAATTATCCCTATTCCTGAGGTTATACATACTTTCAGAGGGCTCCTTTTGAGGAGACCTACCTCAAGATTGAGAACGCTTCTCTTTCGGAAGTGTCTGTTCAGTGTTTTCCCACTTCTTTTTAGGAGTAGTGTGAGTGTTTTTAATAAAAACCTTTTCAGGATTTTCTGTTAGTTGGGGTTTTACTGGTTTCCCACCCAAACTATCTCTACCTAGTTCTTCATAGGGTTTTTCTATTATTCTGGTAAGTTCATACGGTTGCTCAGTTACATCAAGTTCTTTTATTTTTTGGCGGATTGCCACGGATGCTGCTTTACCTTTATTATTAGCTAATATTCTAGCTGAGACCTGTTTGAAATCTTTCAGTAATTTCATACCTATATTCAAAGGAGGCTCTGCCCTGTATTAATTTTGAATGTGTTTCAGGATGTCGGGTATGACCGCCATAGACGGAACACCGTGTGTTTTCATGCAGATTGCAGAAAAAACTGTACCCCAAGTGTCACAGTCCTCCAGGTGTGGTGCGATCTTCATTGGTAAACAGATGGTTAGAATCCTGAGTTTCTCATGAGGTGTACTATCGGAAATACTGCCTCGAGTGGAGTAATTTTTTGAGCTAACCAGAATGGAATTGGTTCCCTTTTTGCGGGTAATTTGCCAATGACCGATTGTATAGTCTGTGGTGTAATTCTGTTTGTGTTCCCCTGATGAGGGTGTGCTGTGGAATCCTTATAGCAGGTTGGACTGTTAGAGTCCGCATGACATATTGAACCAATTGTCTATGTATTTTAATTAATTGTTTTAGCTGAGCTAATAGTTCTACATCTGTCATTCTTTCAATGTCAGGATGTGGTGTATAGCTGGCGAGTACTGGCCATGTTGCTCCTGGTCTACCTAGTGGACCGAGCCTGGTAATGTGATTTTGATGTTGTAGGGCGCCTTTAAACCAGAGCGTATGCTCTTGGTATGTTAATGGAATTTCAATGTCCTCGAAAGGAGTGTTTTCCGCTGGAGGTTCCTCTATCTTGTAGAAGTGGAACACATGTGTTTTTGGATTTGCTTCTGGGAAGATAATCCATGAAAGAATACCTCTATCTGCCGATATTCATGTGCCTCTATGACATAAATTACCCTACCACCTCTTGGTGATAGGCCATTTGTTATAAGCTTTATAGTGATGGTTTTCCTTAAATTTTCTGGGATGATTATAGCATCCGCATCGTCTTCATTAAACCCTGTAAAGTCAAAGCCTGGTCAGGCAGCTGCTGCTGCTGCAGCGGCAGCTCCACCGGTTGCGTTGTTGTCGCCGTTTATCGACATTGTTTAATGAAAGTTTGCAGAGCAAGTTTCAAGGAAACAAAGATAAGGTGCACAATATTTTGGAACACTGTATCCTTCAACGTTGAACAAACCAAAAACTAATACATAGGATTTTTCGTAGTACTCAGCTATGGCGGATTTTATCCTTTCACCCACTCCAGACGTCTATTGGAGTTTTTTACGGGGAAAATGGTTCTCTGTGAAAAACACGACTGAGTTACTCTATCTAGCGTTAAATTAGTGCCTTACCAAAAGTTGGGCGCCATGTAATGTAGTTCCTATATTCACAATAGGCTCTGCGCATTGGAATAATATATCCCTTAGATGTGACAGAGGATTTAGGTCGACTAGGTCTCTATCGAATAAATTAGACTTATTTGTGAGTGCCAGCTAACTCGGAGGTCACTAGAAACTTTCTTGAATACACAAGAAGGGATTAGTTTCTGACAACCGCATAAACATGACAACTTTGTCTCCCCAAGATAAAATGTATCTTCAGAGTTGTGGAAACAATAGATAGATAATTCACTCAGTCAATCATGCATGCTTTGTTTCATCAGAGGTGCAGAGAAATAGAGAGACAGGCGTTTTCAATAAAAGTATTTATTGAACAGTCTTCTTTCTCATGCAGAAGAAATGAACTGCTACAATCGTAATACTGGCTGCAAAGTATAATACGTACAGCAAGAAGAGTATTATAAAATAATACTCTAAAAGCATGGTATGGTTTCTAATCCATAAAATACATACATAAATAAAGACTAAAAGTACTCAACTGGTGATCTAAAATGCGCCTTTCCCAGTGTACCTAACCTAAGTCTAGTATGAGGGAAGAAGTAAGTGTGGTGTAGCATAAGTTTAGTATTCTTTGCCAAGAATCTATCCAAGATTTCTCTTAGGGTCTAATCGGCTCCGTACCATGGTTTAGAATGGAGGAGGTCTGGTATCTCTCTGTCTCGGGACTCGATTTCCCAATACCCCGCAAGGGGAGCTTGGAAACACTGGAGCAGGATTTCTCCGCAAGAGAATAGACAGAGTCTCTCAGTGAGTTGCTATAGCGAGCTGCATCGGGCAAGTAGATAGTCAAACTGCTCCAAACCACCATGTGTTGCCAGAGCAAGTGAAGGCATAATTTATACCTTGAAGGTGCCGAGCTTGACGTAAAGATGGACATAATAACGTCATTAAAGAATTGTAGTTCTTTGAAAACTCCATGAGTTCTTGGACAAATCAATATTCAAGCAAGGGGAAGTCCCTGACTGCTGAAGGCGAGTTTTCCAAGTAATCGTTGTGGCTTTTCGGAACTAGTGGAAGTATCCATGCCTGTATTTGGACTGCATGGCCTATGTCTAAATATGGTTATGAATTCTATGCCTATATAAGGACAAGGTGATTTATACCTACACAAGGGCATGAATTGGGAAAATTGCACTAGGGTCCTAAAATGCAATACAACAAAGTGGTCCTATGGGGGTGGAGTGAGGGTGGTTTGTATGGGGGGGGTTTGAACCATTGACAGGGAAAGGAAGGCCGGCTTGTGGGAAGGGTTCACAGGGTGCAATAGAAGGGCAGGAGTATTTCCTGTCGATAAATTAGATCTTCTCGAAGAAGACGGTAGCCTCAGGTCTCTTTGAAGCTTTCAGAAATATACAGCCAGATCCATAAAAATATCAATAAAGGATTGACAGCTGCGTGCTGAGGACCAGCGCCAGCCAACATGCTTTGAGAGTAAGTGCTACCAACTGCAGTGAATGTTACAGAGACTTGGATTTTTTTTTTTATAAATCCTCCCTGAAAACATTCTCTCTCCTCACTTTACTGATGAGTCCGCCTTGTTTGTTTCAGCCACCGTCGAGCTGCGTTATTCCTAAAGTATACTAATGGCATTACACAATGAGGGCAAAGTCATAGCTGCCAACTGTCCCACTTTTGTCAGGGCAGACCCTGCAAGTTGGAGACTGTCCCGGAAAATCAACTATCTTGGGACAATCCCCGCAACTGCACTTCCAGCCCTGCCAAGTGTCTTGCAGGGAATAGTGATGGGAATGTCAGACTTTAGACCAAAGTAGCCGAGTTGGAAAAATTCTCCAATGCAACTAAATGGGAGAATGTTTCCAACTCAGCTACTTTGGCCTTAAATTTGAAATTCCCATCTCAATTCCCTGCAATTCTCTTTTTATCGAGTAGACGCTATTATCTGCACTATGATAAGCAGGCAAAATAAATATGCTAAGTATGTGCGTTGGGCGGAGCTTTGGGGCAGTGGGTGTGGTAAAATTTCACGTAAGTAATTGATAGCTGTTATGCAAAGTGTCCCTAGAAATTGTTTTCAAATGTTGGCAACTATGTCAAAGTGTGCCTGATTATCAAACATCAATGCTGTATATCTTTTTTCATTTATTGATTAACCACAAAGAAAAGAAAAGAAAAATACAATTCAAAATTGTTTTGAAGAAAGACAACATCACACATGGGACAGAGGTTGGTATATGATATTTTCATTCACAAAAAACGACCTATGTACTAATAGGTCGGTTCACAAAATTCATAATAATAGTGGGTCGCAATCAGAATATTTACGAGATAAGTCATAAATTGTAACTCCCTACAGTTGGCTGCCATCACAGGGATGGTGACATACTGGGGTCTACAGACCACCATAACTATGATTGCATTTTAAATAAAGTCAACTTTACTTTTAAATACATTCCTTTTTTCCTTAAAGTGATTTTCTTGTTCCATTGTTTGAGAGTGGGCAGTAATCCAGGGGACCAAAGCCTACTCCCCCGCAAAACTTTTTGATAAATTCACAAAGAGTAGGACCCTTCTCCATTTGTGAATAAGTTAACACCTTCTTTGAGGTGTCGGTATAAATTCACAGTTTTGCAACCAGGTTTCGGTTGTAAAACATGGATACATACTGTAAAGAATTGGTATTTAAAAGGGACGCAGTTAACACTTAACTCCTAATACTGATTTGTTATGGGTTTGCAAACCCATTTTGTAAATCAGTAAGGAGTTACCGGATCGTAAATAAGTTTTGTCCATAAAAAAGCCTGCAAATAGCAGGCTTTGCACTGCAAGATAACTTTGTACATCCAACTCGAAATGCTTTATACCATCTTGACAAGGCCTTACATATGAGGATTGACAACTGGGAATATCTGCTTCATACTGTGCAATATAATATCATCTATTTATATCTTACAGCTGCCCTTAGCAACTTATATATCTACAAACTGGTTCCCAGATACCTCTGCGTCTTGTTTTTTTGAGGTATAAATAAGGAATAGTCTTCAGCGCTTATATTACACCAGGTCAAGTCCTTGACCCAAATTTCAAGTTTGGGGACCTTACATGGTTGTGAGAGTTTGCAGTGCAGTGAGAAGAGTGCTCAGGACTTCACAACCAGTCAGTTGTGATATTTCTCATATTACCAGCCGCCAGAAGTTTTAGATCTTGGAACCTGCCTTGTGACAAGGAGACCGTTCATGTGTGGGCATCTGCAAGGGATGCTCCATCCTCTGGAGTCCAGCAGGAGAGGCGTATTGGGGGTCTGTAGCTTGTGTATATTTGCACTGTTTGTGGACAGCAGTAAGCCCATTTATCCAGTGAAAATTGATTGCCCCCCACCTCCTACACCACCGGCTTGTGGAGGAAATTGCTGCTAAGGGCCATGGAGATGGTCCTTCACCACGGAAAGAAAGTCTGTTCAGCACCATGAAGTAGAGCAGCTGAAGAAGCAACATATTGCGCCTTTAGGAGCTAGATAGGTAGATATAGAAGGGCTCACCTGAACTTCTTGTAGAGAAACTCCTGCAGCATCTGCTCCCGCTTTCCTGTAGGGAAAGAAGAGGAGACACCCACATTAACAGTTACCATAAATCCTGACTGTGCTCATGATAGCTCTGCTCTTTTATGTTTCCTTTCTGTGGTTCTCTCTCTCCTCCTTTGGGTTCCTTTCCTTCCCATGGTCTTCCCGCTCCTTTCTATGGTTTTCTGGCTCCTCCTTTGGTTTTTTTTTTTTTTCTATGGTCTTCTCACTCCTTTCTGTGGATCTCTCTCTCCTTCCTTTGGGTTCCTGTCCTTCCTAGGACTCCCTCTCCTTTCAGTGATTCTCCCTTTCGTTTCCAGGGCTCTCCCTCAGCTTCATATGGTTCTATATCACTGTTTCACTCTCTTTCCTGTGGTTCTCCCTCTCCTACCTATGGTTCTTCTCATCTTCCTATCTTTCTCACTTTCCATCCTATAGTCTTCTCTCTTCTTTCTAAGATTCTCTCTCACCTTTCTATGGTTCTCCAGCTACTACTTATAGTTCCCGCTCTCCTTCCTATGGTTCTTCATCTCCTTATGGTTCTCCTCCTACCTATGGTATCCCCTCTCTTCCTACGTCCTCTCTCTCCTTCCTATAAATCTATCACTTTTTCCTGTAGGCATCCCTCTACTTTTATGCATCTTTCTCTACTTCCTAGGGCTTCCTCTTTTTAACTATGGGGTATCCTCTCCTTCCTATGGTTCCCCCTGTACCTTCTAGAGCATTCCCTCTCCTTTCTATGTTCACTCTCTCCTTCATATGCTCCTCTCATGTCTTCCTACAGTTCCCCTCCTCCTTACCTCTTCTTTCTATGTTTCTCTCTCTCCTTCATATGCTCCTCTCATGTCTTCCTACAGTTCCCCTCCTCCTTACCTTTCTTTCTATGTTTCTCTCTCTCCTCATATGCTCCTCTCATGTCTTCCTACAGTTCCCCTCCTCCTTACCTCTTCTTTCTATGTTTCTCTCTCTCCTTCATATGCTCCTCTCATGTCTACCTACAGTTCCCCTCCTCCTTACCTCTTCTTTCTATGTTTCTCTCTCTCCTTCATATGCTCCTCTCCGGTCTTCCTACCGTTCCCCTCCTTCCTATAGGGTTACCTCTTCTTTCTATGTTTCTCGCTCTACTTCATATTCTCCTCTCCTGTCTTCCTACAGTTCCACTCCTTCCTATAGGGCTCCCTCTTCTTTCTATGTTTCTCTCTCTCCTTCAGATGCTCCTCTCCTGTCTTCCTATAGTTCTCCCCATCCTTTCTGTGGGTTCCCTCTTTTTATGTTTCTCTCTCTTCTTCATATGCTTCTCTCTCGTCTTCCTATAGTTCTCCTCTCCTTTCAATAGGGTCCCCTCACCTTTCAGTGTTTCACTCTCTCCTTCACATACTTCTCTATTGTCTTCCTATAGTTCTCCCCTCCTCTCTATAGGGTTCCCTCTCCGTTCTATGTGTCTCTCTCTCTCCTTCATATGCTTCTCTCTCGTGTCTCCTCCAACAGTTCCCCTCCTTTCTATATGGTTCCCTCTTCTTTCTATGATTCTCCCTAACCTTCATATCCTTTTCTCTTGTCTTCCAGTAGTTATCCCCTCCTTTCTATGGGGTTCTCTCTTCTTTGTATGTTTCACCCTCTCCTGCATGTGCTTCTCTCTTGTCTTCCCATAGTTCTCCCCTCCTTTCTATGAGGTTCCCTCTCCTTTCTATATTGCACTCTCTCTTTCATATGCTTCTCTCCTGTCCTCCTATAGTTCTCCCCTCCATTCTATAGGGTTACCTCTTCTTTTTATGGTTTTCTCTCTTCCATATGCTTTTCTCCTGTCCTCCTATAGTTCTTCCCTCCTTTCTATAGGGTTCCCTCTTCTTTCAATGATTCTCTCTCTCTTTCATATGCCTCTCTCGTGTCTTCCTATAGTTCCTGGTACCTTTCTATAGAGTTCACCTTTCTTTCTATGTTTCTCTCCCTCTCCTTAATATGCTTCTCTCTTGTCTTCCTACAGTTCCACTCCTTTCTATAGGGTTCCCTCTCCTTTCTATGTATCTCTTGCCTTCGTATGCTTCTCTCTTCCTATAGTTCTCCCTCCATTCTGTTGCGTTCTCTCTTCTTTCTATGATTTTCTCTCTCTTTCAATGGCTGGTACATACTGCCTACCCTGCCCTGCACAGGCGATAATCCCAATCAATGGGTGGTATATACGGCCTACGCTGCCCTGCACAGGTGATAATCCCTATTGATGGCTTGTATATACGGCCTACCCAGCCCTGCACAGGCGCTAATCCCCATCGATGGCTGGTATTGTAGTGTAGTTCCTATATTCCCAATAGGCTCTGCGCATTGGAATAATATATTCAGCAGTGAAGGCGTAGGACTGAGGTCGACTAGGTCTCTACTGACTATATTAGACTTAAGGTTTGCCAGCTAGCTCAGAGGTCACTAGAAACTTTCTCGAATAAACGAGGAGTTTAACCTCCCTGGATAGACAAGAAGGGTTTAGCTTCCGACAACCATATAACATGACAACTTTGCTCCCTCAGAATAAGAGTATATCTCTAGAGTTGTGTGAAAACAATAGACAGCTATTTCACTCAGTCAGATGTGCGTACTTAGTTTCACCAGAGTGCAGAGACAAGAGAGACGGGCGTTTTTTAATAAAAGGTGTAATTTATTGAGCAGTCTTCTTTCTCATGCAAGGGAAATGAATTGCCATATTGCAATACTTAATGTAAAGTAAAGTGCGTACAGTAAAAGGAGTATTATGACATAATACTGTAAAAGCATTGATATGGTTTCTTAGCCATAAGATACTTTAAAATGGATAAAATATATACCTACGTAAATACATTGACTAACGTACTCAACTGGTGCTTCTAAATACGCCTACCCCGGTGTACCTGACCTAAGCCTAATACGTGGGAAGGAGTAAGTAAGTAGCAGTTTAAGATAAGATGGTTTTGCCAAGAATCTGACTCAAGAATTCTCTTTAAGGGTTTAGTCAGCTCCGTACGTGGGTAATGGAATGCAGGAGGTCTGGTATCTCTCTTTCAGGACTCGATATCCCAGCAGCCCGCGAAGGCGGCTGAGCACACCGGAGCTGGATTTTCTCGGCAGGAGAAAAGACAGCGTCTCTCTCAGTGCGTCAAAGAGGAGGGGCAGCGTCCGTGGGCTCTCGCATCAGCTGGGCTCTCGGGCAAGTAGATAGTTGCTCGGCTCCAAAACCACCACTGCGTGTTTGCTTAAGGCAACGTTGTTATATTTATACCTGAAAGGTGCCGAGTTTGACGTAAGGTTTGGACATAAGACGTCAATAAAGATGTCACTAAGAACTGACTGTTCCTTTATTGTTCGCAGGAGTTCAATGACAAATCAAAACAAAGGCAAGTGGGGATTTCCCAGGTTGCTGGAGGTTTGGTGTGTCGAAAGAACTCGTTGTGCTTTCTAGGAATCCAAGGAAGTAGCTTCTGCCGTGCTTTGGACTGCAAGGGCTATTTACTTAAATATGGATCTGATTCTTATGCCATTATAGGGATATTATTGATTATAGCCGTACAAGTGCATAAAATAGCAATATTGATTCGGTTCCTAGATAAAAACACAATAGTATATTCGGCATACTCTGCCCTGCTCAGGCAATAATCCCCATTGATGGCAGGTATATACGGCCTACCCAGCCCTGCACAGGTGATAATCCTAATTTATGGCTGGTATATACAGCCTACCCAACCCTGCACAGGCGATAATCCCCATCGATGGCTGGTGTATATACGGCCTACCCTGCCCTGCACAGGCGATAATCCCCATCAATGGCTGGTATATACTGCCTACCCAACCCTACACAGGCGATAATCCCCATCGATGGCTGGCATATATACGGCCTACCCAGCCCTACACAGGCGATAATCCCCATCGATGGCCGACTCCCCGACTGCAACCGAGCCGCCCCAGGACGCACCCACGGACCCTTCACCTGCCAATCCTGCAAGTTCTGCTGCATCAGGACCTACACCGCACCCACACACGCCAAGCAGAGCTCCAACAACAACCACCTGAAGTGCATCCTGCTCAACACCCGCTCGGTCCACAGACACGCCATTGAACTATGGAACCTACTCGACACCACAACTTCGGACGCCGCCTTCCTCACGGAAACCTGGATGAACGCCTCATCAGCGCCCGACATCGCCATAGCCATCCCGGACGGATACAAGATCATCCGAAGGGACCGCATCAACCAAACAGGAGGAGGCATCGCCATCGTCCACAAGAACACCATCCGCATCACGACCAGCCCCGACGACACCCTCAGAGCAACCTTACACCTTCACTTCCAGATACACACCGACCCCAAGACCACACTCAGAGGCACCCTCATTTACAGACCCCCTCGACCCCGCACACAATTCAGCGAAGACATTGCTGACTTTGTCAGCCCACACGCCCTCCCCTCCGATGATTATATTCTCCTAGGGGACCTCAACTTCCACCTGGAGAATAACAACGACAACACCACCACCACCCTAAAGGACAACCTCGCCAATCTCGGACTCAAACAACTGGTGAACACCCCCACCCACTACACCGGATACACGCTCGACCCAATCTTCTCCTCCAGCAAGCACATCTCCTTCAACCACTCCACGGGACTCCACTGGACAGACCACAGCTGCGTCCACTTCAGCTTCAGAAAGACCATGACTCACCACCACCCACAACAGGTCCCCCGCAGATGCTGGAACAAAATTACCACCTACCAGCTCACCACATCACTGAACCAGAACCCTCGTGCCAGATCAACGAACCCCAATCAAGCAGCCAACAACCTCGCACAGTGGATCACCAACTGCACTGACGACCTAGCACCCCTGAAAAAAAGGCCCCAACAAGCCAGGTAGCAAAAAAGCCTCATGGTTCAACGACGACCTCAGGAACTCCAAGAAGAACTGCCGAACCCTCGAGAAAGCCTAGCGAAGAAACCCAACCACAGACAACATGACCGCTCTCAAGCACGCCACCCGCAAACACCACCAACTGATCCGCACCACCAAGAAATCAGCATTCAAGGATCGACTAGACAACAATGCCCACAACAGCAAGGAAGTCTTCAGCATCGTCAAAGAGCTCACCAACCCCAGCGCCGGCAACAACGACATCATTCCCTCACAAGACCTCTGCGACTCCCTCGCCTCGTTCTTCCACAGCAAGATCGCAGACATGCACAACAGCTTCGGCGATCAACCACTCCCCCAACCACAGAACCGAAACCTCCCACCACCACCCTCCGCGCCTGGACCCCGATCAGCACTGAAGACACCATCTGCACGATGAACACCATCCACTCCGGATCGCCAACGGACCCATGCCCCCACCACATCTTCAACAAGGCCGACTCCGTCATCGCACCCCAACTCCGGGACATCATCAACTGTTCCTTCAACACCGCTACCTTCCCGGAAAGCTGGAAGCATGGCGAGCTTAGCGCCCTCCTGAAGAAACCTTCAGCAGACCCCACCAAACTGAAGAACTATCGCCCCAACTCGCTCCTCCCATTCCCCACAAAAGTCATAGAGAAGACCGTCAACAGTCAGCTCGCCACCTTCCTCGAGTCTCACAGTTCCCTCGACCCCTCACAGTCCGGCTTCCGAGCCAACCACAGCACCGAAACCGCCCTCATCGCAGCCACAGACGACATCCGAACCCTGCTCGACAATGGGGAAACAGCGGCCCTCATCCTCCTGGACCTCTCCGCAGCGTTCGACACGGTCTGCCACCGCACCCTAGTACAACGCCTCAACAACGTCGGGATACAAAATAAAGCATTGGAGTGGATCATCTCGTTCCTCGCCGGAAGAACACCGAGAGTCCGCCTCCCCCCGTTCAGATCAGAGGCCACCGAAGTCATCTGCGGCGTACCACAAGGATCATCGCTCAGCCCCACCCTCTTCAACGTCTACATGAGCCCCCTCGCATCCATCACACGCCAACACAACCTCAACATCATCTCCTACGCCGACGACACCCAGTTGATCCTCTCCCTCACCAAAGACCCAACCACCGCCAGAACCAACCTACACGAAGGGAAGAAAGAAGTAGCCGAGTGGATGAAGAACAGCCGCCTAAAACTGAACTCAGACAAGACGGAAGTCCTCATCCTGGGATCATCCCCCTCTGCCTGGGACGACTCCTGGTGGCCCCCGGCCCTAGGCAGCGCACCCAAACCAACGGACCATGCACGCAACCTGGGCTTCATCCTAGACTCCTCCTCTTGATGACCAAACAAGTCAAGGCCGTCTCATCATCTTGTTTTAACATCCTACGCAAGCTCCGGAAGATCTTCAGATGGATCCCCATCGACACAAGGAAGACGGTCACCCAAGCCCTTGTCACCAGCCGACTGGACTACGGAAACACCCTCTACACCGGAACCACAGCCAAACTGCAGAAAAGACTTCAACGCATTCAGAACGCCTCCGCACGACTCATCCTGGACATACCTCGACACCACCACATAACCGGACACCTGAGAGACCTGCACTGGCTCCCCGTCAGCAAGAGAATCACGTTCCGTCTCCTCACTCACGCACACAAGGCCCTCCACGACCTGGGACCCAGATACCTTAACAACCGCCTGACCTTCTACACTCCCACCCACCAACTGCTATCTTCCAACCAAGCCCTAGCCGCGATTCCACGCATCCGAAGAGCCACCATGGGGGGGAAGATCCTTCTACTACCTGGCGGCCAAGACCTGGAATTCCCTCCCCACCCACCTCCGTCGTACCCAGAACCACCTCTCCTTCAGGAAGCAACTCAAGACCTGGTTATTCGATCAGTAGCAAACTCTCCCCTAAGCGCCTTGAGACCCTCTGGGTGAGTAGCGCGCTATACAAATTTCTGATTGGATTGGATTGGATTATATACGGCCTACTCAGCCCTGCACAGGCGATAATCCCCATCGATGGCTGGTATATACGGCCTACCCTGCCCTGCACAGGCGATAATCCCCATCGATGGCTGGTCTATACAGCCTACCCAACCCTACACAGGCGATAATCCCCATCGATGGCTGGTATATATACGGCCTACCCAGCCCTACACAGGCGATAATCCCCATCGATGGCTGGTCTATACGGCCTGCCCTGCCCTGCACAGGCGATAATCCCCATCGATGGCTGGTACTATAGTCAGTGGAGTGGTGTGGCTCACCGGTTAGAGGCGGCAGACCTGTAAGCAGGGATGGCCCGGGACCAGGGTTCAATTCCCGACGCCGCAGGGTCGTGGACCAGGGTCAAAACGGACTCGATAATTCTCGCCTCGGTGCCTACTCTAACCAGAAAACACACGCGGCAACTCTGGGCATTAAGCTTGCCTCATCTCTACAACGGCCCCCAACAGACGCCGGGGATGCCTGGTTTCACCTTGGAGATACCCAGAAAGGGACCATCTCACAGGGAAAGCCAGGACAAGTTCCCCAGCGGTCTTCAGCGCCAGGATACTCCATGGAGTCGCAGTGCGCTTTACAAGTACACCCACATTTACATATATACGGCCTACTCAGCCTTGCACAGGCGATAATCCCCATCGATGGCTGGTATATACGGCCTACTCTGCCCTGCACAGGCGATAATCCCCATCAATGGCTGGTATATACTGCCTACCCAACCCTACACAGGCGATAATCCCCATCGATGGCTGGTATATATACGGCCTACACAGGCGATAATCCCCATCGATGGCTGGTATATATACGGCCTACCCAGCCCTACACAGGCGATAATCCCCATCGATGGCTGGTATATACGGCCTACTCTGCCCTGCACAGTTGATAATCCCCTTCGATGGCTGATATATACGGCCTACCCTGCCCTGCAAAGGTGCACAGGCGATAATCCCCATCAATGGCTGGTATATATGCGGCCTACCCTGCCCTGCACAGGCGATAATTCCCATCGATGGCTGGTATATACTGCCTACCCGTTGATAATCCCCATCGAAGGGTGGTATAGAACGCCTACCCTGCCCTGCACAGGTGATAATCCCCATTGATAGCTGGTATATACTGCCTATCAAGCCATGCACAGGCGATAATCTCCATTGATGGCTGGTGTAGGAGAGTAAGTCTGCTTCCTATGGTCACCCCCACTTTTTGCTGTGATTTTCTGGTTTTTCGACTTTAGTGTGGCTGTGGGCCTGCTAATCAGACCCACAGCCCAGCTGTTCTCTCTCTAAATTGATACCATGTACTTTAGGTACATACCAGATTGGGTATTGGGTCACCTCTGTGAGCCCCTGTATAATGTACCATAGGTACCCAGGACATAGGTGCATGCAAGGCCTACCAGGGGCTGCAGCATGTATTATGCCATCCCTGGCTGGCCCTCCAAACTGACACCACAGGCTGATCACTCTGCTTAGGTAAGGTGGTGTAATCACCCCTTAATTAGATATAGTATACCTATATCTACCTTTACATATACACACATATACACCTATAAGCCACTCCTATGGTAGGCCTCGACAATCCTGGAGGCAGAGTGCTTGGTTTTATGTGAGAGGGTGCCCTAGCATGAGCTGAGCTCCTCTTCAGCTTTCAGAATCATCTCCTTATAGCTGTTCTATCATATAGCCATACCATATACTCTTAAGTGCATTTAAATCCTCGCTCTTAATGCTAACTTTGGTTTGGCTTTATCAAAACATGTCGTGTAAGGTGCCAAACACTTTGGAATACTATTCCCCCCTCACCAATTCTGGCGGGGGGTAGCATTCCACCCTTCTAGAGGGAAAAGACATGTATGTTACTGCTTTACCCGGTTAAAGTTAAACAGAGCCTCAGCATCACAAAATGGATGCTTGTGCCACAGGCACGAGTCTGACCACCTGGTGCTGGGAGAAACTCCAGCAAGGGTGGCCTGGACAATAGGTTTCCTGTCCAGGGAGGTGCCAGCACCTCCCCAGACAGGGGTTATGTGTATTGGGGCAGGGAGGGCTGCATTCAGTGAATGCATGTAGACATTGCCTGGGGCACACAAGGTGCTCCATGAATAGCCCGGTTCAAACCAGTTGCTGGGGCACTCCAGCCCCAGCTCTGGCGCAAAACTGGAAAAAGGGAAAGGGGTGTAACAACCCCCTTCTCAGGTCCACCCATCGGAGGGACCTAGGCAGGTAATCCAGCTCCCATTCTTAGTATAAGTATAGGAGCTGTGTCCCCAGGACTTTAGATTATCCTGGAAAGAAACTTTGATACAGAACTCTTGGACTTTCGACATTCTATTCTGACTAGAAGATGGAAGACATCTCCCTTGTGGTCAAGGCAGGACCACCCTGTGCAAACAGGCACCACCAGTAACTTGCCGGTCTGCTTTGTCGACGCTCCCGCCGGAACCCGAAGACTCAGTGACACAGGAACTGGACTCCCAGACTTCTCCAACTCCGACCCACATCCACAGCAAAGCTGAGACCCGTGGCGGACACGAGAGACGTGGGACCGGACACCCTGGACATCCTGCATTTTGCTAACTGCTCGACTACCGAGGTACCCTCGCAGTTGTGCATTGGGGTACGAGAAGCCCCAGATCCGAGCTCCATTTGCACCAAAGCTGAACCCTCCAAGAGTGCCGCGTGGGGCCTGCTTTTGCATTTAAGCTCGTCCCGTCTTCCCGGTTCCTTGCCCATTGGCTAGTGAGCCCCCTTAAGACTTATCTTTTTAACTAAACTGCTTTCCTGGTAGCTCCAGGCTTGCTCCAGCTTCCCTTCAAAGGAGACGCACCACAGACCTCGCTGGTCTGCAACAGAGCCAATCTTGTCATCCTGCATGGGTTGCGGTTGCCAAGGCTTATTGAGTCCCATCCGGATACCGACTCCGCAGTCCACTAGATCCATCGTGGGACAGCTTGTGTCCAGCTCCTGGTCATCGTCGATGCCTCCTGGACCTCGTAGCTGAAGAGACAAACTCACCTTCTTCACCTTCACACACGCGACATCGCCTGTTTCCTTCCTGGTTCCTTCCTGGTCACTGGCTAGTGGCTCTGTCCCCTCTGCTTTCAGGTTCTTCACCTCACCGATCCACCCTTGGATCCACCCGGACACTTTTCCTCTGGTCGCCTGCAGCACTTCGTTGCAGATCTCCATAGAAAACGACGACGAAATCCGACACCAAAAGGCCCCTATGGACCCGGCTTCCCTGGGTGAGGTAACACGAGTACTCCAGTGCTCCTGTGGGTCTTAACTTTCGAAGTTTCTAGTCTAAAGGGTTTTTGTCGTAGTCCATCCGGAAGTGTCCTTAAACAGTAACTTTGTAACTTCTTTGTTTCCCATTATAAGTCAATGGTAACTCACGACTGTGTTTAGACACTGCACGCGTCTCCCGTGGGCCTCCTACTTCCTAACCTTTGGTTGTTTAGTGTAGCCCCAGCGATTCTACAGGCCCTAGGCCTGCTGTCTAACTCTCACGTGGTTCTTCTACCACTTCTTCAGTATATGGTTTGTGAGGACCCTAGGGTATAACTGTATTTGTGCAACTTATCGTATGCTAATTGAGTAACTTGTGATGTATTTTGACCTCTGACCTCATAAAGAGTGCAGAGGGGTTGTGTTTAGAATAAATACATATATATTTGATATATACCTTATGTGGTGTCTGTTAGACCTGTCAGCCCTAGGGTGGTCTTTCCTTATTTTTTTCGCCCTTACCTCATTTTTTTCACCTTTTTTGTTGGCCTTAGGTCTCCGAGCACCTTCCCATTGCTAATCAATGCTAAGGTGCAGGTGCTCTCTTCCCCCAATATGGCTGCCACTGACCCCTGCTACTGCAGCGTGGTCTTTGTAGACGCACTCTAGTAGCCAGGAGCTGGCTGGAACCCCTAAACATTGTTGCGACACCAGATTACCTTCCCTGCCCATAGCTAGAGTGAGGAAGGTCCTGGAACCTTCCGGAATAGGGGAGTGGTCACCAACTGCCATCTCAGAGATTGGTCACCTGACCCGGGGCTATAAAAGAAAAGGGAAGGAAACTTTCCAGTCAGTTGGGGCATCACTGACCTGGGGGACAACTGGGGATCAACCAGGTACCGGGCTGTGCCATCTGTGCCCCCTGGGTCGCCCCTGTGCCCCTCCGCTGCCCTGCATCATCCCCTCTGCTGTCCTGTCTTGACTGAACTGACTGGGCTGCTAATCTGGCTGTCCTACCTTCCCAGCGCTCTCCTACTGTGCCCCTGAGAAGCGCTGTGGACTGCCGAAATTGCTGTGCCCTGAGAAACGCTGTACTGGTACCCCAAGCGCTGCAGCCTGCCGTCCTGTCAATTGCCTCTAAAGCTCCTCTGAACTGTCCCTGAGGGGAGGAGGCAAGATGGCGGCGTCAGGCTAGACGCCGGTAGCAGCTCCGAATAGGACAGCGGAGCATGCAGTGAACACCCTGGGAGACGGACGTTTTTAAACCGATGGATAATATGCCAGAACTCTAGGAGTTCGGTATGCGGCAAAAGCGATTGAAAACCTTACCAGTCGAGGACCTCTCCTCTGCAGGGACACCGCACAAGCACACGCTTCTTGCCTCCGTGGTCGGGTTTGCCATACTCAGGCTGCTGATCGGCAATCACCGAACTACGCGTGCACTGCGCTCCCTCTGCTGGCTGGCTGTAGCAGTGAACTCCGCAGCGAACTCCGTGGGATCCGTGATTGAGACGGACCATCAGAAACCCGACCAAAGTGTGACTGCCTCGCTACTACCAATGGCCCCGAAAAATGCAGCAGCGGTAGCCTCGGCAGCAGCTAAGACGAGGGCTGCACGCCAGGCGCTGCGAGATCAAGAGACGAAGCGGGGCGTTACCAGCGGGGGAGTGCAAGGGCAAGGAGCACAAACAGAAACAACAGCAGCGGCGCCTGAAAAAACGACGGAGAAAACACAGGCCCGGAGGGGGGCCTCCTCTAGTAAAACAACATCAATGTCCCAGCCTGCTAAAAATGCCTCAGCAAATATCACAACAGTGGCTACAATGTTTCGGGCCGCTAATCAAAGAACGATGGCTAAAGACATACAACAAAACACTGAGAATAATGGAAAACAACAAGCTGCTCCCCCCATTGAAGGTGGCAGTGTATCAGCAGATACTGGGGGTAAAGGAAGTGATAATGCAGCAACAGAAAAAATGGTCACAACAAGCCCCGCGGCATCAATACTGGCAGATGATAATGAAGCAATGAGCCAAATGGAAGCACAGGAGGCGCAGGAGATGCAACTGGAGCCAAATCGAGTGGCTGTCTCGGTGTCCAGTGGTGTATCCGAGAGACTCAGTCTTGTCGCGGGGCAGGTAAGCCACCTTATCCCTACTATTTCTGTATCTGCATCTGCATCGAACAGTTCTGGTACTGGTACCAACAGCCAGGCGGGAAAAGATAACCCTAACGAGAATTTTGCAGATAAAAACAGTCTAGTAAATCAAGAGGTGGGCAGGAATAATAACTGCAATGTACAAAGTGTATCTACAAATAAGAACATCCAACAACATGTCAATCAGCAAGAGTATACAAATCCTTCGACTTGCATTGAAAGCAGCACGAGCAAAGAGACTGTTGGCCAGGCTGCTGGTCAGACCCCCTCCGTGAATCTCCATAATAATATAGAGATACACATTAATCCCTCACCAGAGATTGAAACAACAGCTATACGACTAAAATCACCCTTTGATGCAACCCATATATCACAAGGGGGGGCCAGCATGGGATCAGAGACGAGGGAAGGGGAGACCCTAAAGCCTACGGAGATATTTAACCCTGACCTAGAAATACCACAAATCAGCTCTACAATAGACCTGCACCCTGTTGATGCTATAGAGGTACTAGAGATTGATAAAGACATAACTGACTTCTACTCTTTCTCCGAGGATATCAGTTGGTCAGGAGATACTGATGAAATAGACGAAGCTGATGACCTGGAGAACGAATCAGATTCTAACCTAAGTTCAGATCTCGAACCTAATCCACCAAAAGAACAACGCGACAAAAAAAGAACAATACTTAAAAAGAAAAAATCTGGACACCACGGAGCTAATGAGCTATCATGGGACTATACCCCAACAGTTTTGGCATTGAACCAAAGCCACACTCCTAATCCAAGATCCCAAAGGCCAATTTTAGATCAAAATGAGAATAAAGAGACTCTGGAGGCCTCAGGAACTACTTTAACACAAGTAATGGAGACAGTGCTACAGGCCATAGCATCACATCGGGAAGAAACTTCTAAAGACAGCCGTAAAGCACGGGCCGGATTGCAAAAGGTTCAAGGGGTGGTTCGTAAACTGTCAAAAACCATGGGTGCATTTACTGAAAGGTTAAATGATATAGAGGACCGTATTGTGGTCAATGAGACAGAGGCTGCAGCTACAAATGAGCGACTTGAAGCCACCGAAGCACAGGTTCATGACATAAGGTGGAAGCTCGAAGATTATGAGAACAGACTCCGCAGAAACAACTTACGAGTACTGGGAATTCCAGAAAAAATGGAAGGCGAGGATTGTCGCACCTATATAATACAACTGTTCCGTGACACCCTGCTTGAGTTAAATACCTGGGATTGGGGATACGAGGTGCAGAGAGCACATAGGGTTCCAATATCCTTAAAACCCACGGCACCTACAGGTAAATATCCTCGCGCAATTCTGGTATACTTCGGAAATTTCCTACTTCGCCAGGCCATTGCAGAGAAAGTTACTCCTGATAAACACCGCAAAAAGGACTCAATCTCATACTTCGTGCGCCCTGACTTTTGTCACTGGACTGTTGAAAGGAGGTGGCGGCTCAGGCAACTCATCAAACCCTTTCAAGAGAAAAAAGCAACAGTATATTTGAACAATCCCGCAAAGCTAAAAGTGATACATATGGGCCAAATACATTTTTTTACATCTGAAGTTAAGGCCAAGGAATATCTAGAGAGTTTATGAAAGAACAACTAAACCCACATAAGAGTAGGCAGGAGGGACAGCTGATTTAAACTAGAGATGAAAGTACACTGAAGCCACTGATTTTACATGGACTAATATACATTAGTTTATGTTGATGCAATTGAATATAAGCTGCGGCACTTGAAAATAGGAAAATAAGAAACTGAACAAGCACAATCTTACTTCCAATCAATTCTTAATCACTGATTTTTCTATTTTTTTTTCCCATTCCTATATACCTATTATCTTATTATCTTTTCTAGTTTAAATATGTTTACAATAGGTAATATCGCTTTTTTCTTTTCTTTTCTGTCTCCGGTAATTGTCACTACTGCACTTTAAAATTGCATGCTGCACTAGTCCTGTTCGGAGTAGGCTAAATCCATCACTGTAGACTCCGATGGAGTCTCAATGCCTACTCTGGGAGGGCAAGGGGTGGGGAGGGAGAAGAGGAGAAACGAAGGTGGGGGGTGGGAAACAGGGCGCACTCCGTGCACCCGGTTTGGGGGGGGGGAGAGCAAAAAAACAAAAAAAAGAGCAAACTGATACTTGAAAGGGAACGTAGGCTGATGAATATTGATCCAAAAATAGTACTACCAAATGGGTAGATTAAACATAGGATGTTGGAATGTGGCAGGTTTAAACGACAGAGGCAAGAGAGCCCAATTTTGTCAAATAATTGCCCAGAGCACTTGTGATATCATCTGTTTGCAAAAAAAAAATAAAAAAAATGAACTGTCCCTGAGGCACTATAATTTACTAGCACCGTACCGCCTGCATCCGCGCTGCTCTGATCGCTGCCCCGCCTTGTGAGTAACTTAGCACTGTGGCTGAGAAGCGCTGCGGCAAGGCCAGACTCACCGCTGAGGCCCGGGAGTCCTCGGGCTTCCCCTGTCAGCGCCGCAGCCCGGCGCTCCCTCCTTGGGGCCAGCGCCGTCAACTTTGCCCCCACGGCGGCCCCCGGTGTCAGGAGAGGGCCGCCGGAATTTCTGACAGGCCGCGCTAGGCCCTGAAGCCTGCGACTCCGCCCCCGCAGCCCCGCCATTGGCTGGGCCTGCTGCACTACTCTGCCGGCCGCGCTGAGATTGGCGGAGGGCTCCACACCTCCCAGGGTCCGTCGGGGATTGGCCTAGAGACACTGGGAGAAACCCTGGATCACCGGAGCAACGTCGGGGCTGTAGGGAGGCCCGGGAACCGTCAAGGCTGAGAGTACCACCAAGGGTGCTCCGGAGTCAGCGTGAGCCCCTCCCCCTGCCAAACTCGCTGTAACGCCCAGCAAGGGCCCGAGAGAGCCGAAGGTAAAAGTCATCCCCGTGGAGGGGGGCGGGAGGCTCCGAGTGCGCCCCTCCCCTGGGAAAACTAGTGACTGGGCCCCGTTGGCCCCCAATTAGCTCACGAATGAGTCAGAACTGGGGCCAGAGTATGCAGTAGGCCCCCGTAACTGTGGGTTGGTGGAGTTGCCTCCGGAAATGTTACCAGGGGTTACTAAAAGAGCTGTACTTGCTACTGCAGACAATGAGATGTTCTTTCTGGCTTCATGAGAGGTTTACTGAATGCCCACAGTTATATAGTGTAATGGTTACTTTAAGTAAGGAAATGTCTATCCTGGCCTGATGTGATGTTCATATTGCTTATTTATTGAGAAGCTGACTGCGACCTCATGCATCAGATCTGCCCCTGCTAAATGCAATATTGATGGTGGTTTTCACTAATGAATTTCTAGCAGGTGCTGACTAGGAGAAAGGCTGATGCCAGGCCTACAGTTATTTAATATTTAATATTTATGTATTTATATATTTATGGCTGAGTAATGAAAAGTATGCTTTTTAAGGAAATATGAATTGAGTTAATGCTACCTTGATGACTTGTTCACCCTGAATGAACTATCAACCGTGATCTTATTCTAGATAAAAGTACCTTGTTTAATCAGCCTCACTGGTGTGGTCTCAGTCTTTGTGTGCATTTATTGTTTCAGTGGATGTGGGTGCTGTGTAGTCACTTAACACCTAAGCTTTCGGGTGCCTACCCGCTCGAGCCAGGGTACCCCCGTGGAACTGGTGACCCCAGTTCCTACATTTGGTGTCGAGCGGCGGGATTAAGACCTGTGACTATACAGCACCCTCCAGAGGGACAGATTGAGCCGCAATTGGACTAGACACCTATCGTGCATGCAAGCAAGGACTCTACACACTGTTAACCTGAGTGTGTGGAGTCCTGTTTTGACCCAAGCCTGTTACTTACGTCCTAGTGCTTTCCCTTTATTTTATCTGGGTCCCCACCTGTCAAAATGGAGTTCCAGCTGGCCAACCTTGAAGAGCATACGGTGGTGCAGTTTAGGGAATTTTGGCAGGGGATGGGGGTGCCGGATGGGCGGAGAGCTGCAAAGGAGGAACCCTGTACCGCCTAGAGGGCGGTAAGGGCCCACCCAGAGGGGAGAGGGGATGGGGACAGGAGGGGGCAGGGTACACCGGGGAGGGGGGCTTCAGAAGACCAAGGCCTACTCAACATTGATGTGTCTGACAATGTGTTGCCAGTAAGACGTTCCGGGGGAGGGAGTAGTGTATCTAGGGGAGTGTGTCGAAGCAGGAGTATGAGGACAGGAGGGAGGAGAGGTGTAAGAACTGGGACCACCAGCTCTCCAGGGGGTAGCATGGCTCGAGCAGGAAGGCAGCAAGGGGCTTGCGTGTAAAGCATCTACTTAACTCACTCATCCAATGAGACACACAGTGGGCGCAATAATGGAGACCACACCAGTAGTTGTATTTGTAAATCAAGTTCTTTTATATAGACCTTGGATCAAGCAAGTAATGCATTTAGCTAATCATTAGTATTTCATTTAAGCATTTCATTAGGCAGTTTCAGTACGACTTGTCATTAAAGTAATAACCAGCTCATCTGAGCAGTGAAACATTAAATAACACAGCCTGTCGCATCATACTCTTCAGCTGGCAAAGAGGGTACTTTCATAAACCTGGAGGATCCTACAAGAAGCGACCATAGCATTGCAGTAAAGTACCACATTAAACCTCTCATGGACACCTTCTAAATTGCACTTCATAGAAAGTGATAAAACATTTCATCAAGTACTTTCAGTACAACAGATAACTTCAAAGAACACAGTCACAAGCTTTTCTTCTTCTTAATACTGATGGTTTTGCGACCCAGGATCAGATCATCAGAATACCATTAGAATGAATCAATAAATATCGCAGTTTGATCCCTTCAGGATTCCTTGAAGCCCGCCCCTGCAAAGGAATTCAAGACACAGTGCAAATCCCCATTTCAATTAACAGGCTTGTAAATATGGTCTAAACAGAAGCCCTACAGGCCAGAAACTGGAAATATGTCAATTCATCATAGGGGTAAGTGTCTGTCCCCTAAGCCTCCAAACTCTTGAGGCACAATAGGAGGAGGGCCAACGGGCCCAGTCACAGTTCACCCCGGGGGAGGGGCGACCTCGGGCCTCACCCGGCCTACCGCCCTCCTCCCCGGGGGTTACCTTGTATTTTCGGCCCTCCAGGGCCCTTGGGCAGTCACCAGGCGAAGTAGAGGGGTTCCAACTGAGGGGGGATCAATGACGCAACCCTCCACCGGGGCGCCGGGGCAGTCGAAGGAAGATGATTTCCGGCCCAGCGCGGCCTCTCAGGGTTTCCGGCGGCCCTCTCCTGGCATACGGGGGCCGCTGAGGGGGAGTTCCTGCAACCTCTGAGGAGATTCCTCGACGCCTCAGGAGGGCGCAGACAGCTCCGGGCCGTGGCGGTGAGTCAACCTGCGCTGTGCACTTCAGTCCCAGACCACCCCGGGGGGAAAATACGCAGCCAATGAAGCGCGTGGGTCAGAAAAGCGCCGGGAAGCGCTCAAGGCACTCGAGGTGGGGGCGCTCCCTGTGGCACAGCAGAGCTCAGGGTGATAGCGCTATACTGTACAGGCAATCCCAGATGCAGCGCTGGACAGGGGGCATTAGATCACGCTCTTCACACAGTTTAGCAGAGACTGCCCACAGATCAGTCGGGGGGGGGGTGGGGGAGACAGAAAGGCCAAGATGAAGGCGGGAGTGCACAGGGCAGCTCAGTCCAATACCTGGTCGATCCCACAGCAGTATCTGGTCAAAGGAAAGTAATCTTCTTGGTGCTTGGATGGTTCTGCGCCCTTAGATGTTGGTTTCTTAAAGTTGCTGAGAGGGGGGGGGGGGGTGGGGGGGGTTGAGTTGAAGGCTTGAAGAGTTTCTCCTCAGTCACTGCAGATTGGCCCTGGGGTTCCCTACCACTGGGCCAGATCAGGGAGCTAGCTTAGGACACCTCACCCAGCTTAAGAGGCAGCACCTAAATCCTGTCACTCCCAGTAGCATAGGTTCCTAACTAGGCCCCCCCGCCTAAAACTCCTGCGTGGGTTCCCCAGGTCAGTGATGCCCCAACTGAAAAAGTTCCCTCCCTTGCATATATATATGCCCAGGTCAGGTGACCACTCTCTAAGGCGGGAAAAGTCAGGTCCACCTTCCTTCTGGAAGGTTCCAGGAGCTTCCCCATTCTACCTATGGACAGGGGCTGGGTGGCTGGTATTGCAACATTGTATGGGGATCCAGCCTGCTCCTGGCAGCTAGGGTGCTACACTAAAAGACCACGCTGCAGTAGCAGGGGCCAGTGGCAGCCATGTTTGAAGTAGAGAGCACCTGCACCCTAACACAGATTAGCCATGAAAAGGGTGCCCGAAGACCTATGGGCCAACAAAAAGAAGGTGGGAAAAATGAGGCAAGGGCAAAAAATCACAGGGAAAGACCACCCTAGGGCTGACAGGTCTAACATGCGTCCCCCCCAGCTGAAAGTGGGGAGAGCTACCCAACCTCTAGGAGTTCTCGTCACTAAGGCGGAAAAACCGGGAGAGACTGTCAGCATTGGCGTGGTCAGCTCCGGGCCGATGTTCCACCCTAAAGTCCATCCCCTGTAGGGAAATGGACCACCTTAGCAACTTAGGGTTTTCGCCTCTCATTTGCATGAGCCAGCGAAGGGGACGGTGGTCGGTTTGAACTAGGAAGTGAGAGTCAAAAAGGTATGGCCTCAACTTCTTCAAAGCCCAGACCACAGCGAAGGCTTCTCGCTCGATGGTACTCCGTCACTGTTCCCGAGGGAGGAGTCTTCTGGAGATGAAGGCCACAGGTTGGTCTTGGCCATCATCGTTGAGTTGCGACAGCACGGCGCCTACACCATGCTCTGAGGCATCTGTCTGCACGATGAATTCTTTTTGGAAGTCCGGAGTGGCCAACACCGGAGCGGTGCACATCGCGCGCTTCAGTGTTTCGAATGCCTCCTGGCAAGCAGCCGTCCAGATGACCTTGCGTGGCTGCTTCTTGGACGTCAAGGGGGCCACGATGGTACCATAACCCTTGACGAACCTGCGGTAATAGCCAGTGAGGCCGAGAAAAGCTCGGACCTCAGTCTGAGTTTTGGAGGGCTCCCAGGCCATGATGGCTTCAATTTTGGCCTGGAGGGGTTGCACCTTACCTCCGTCCACCTAGTGCCCCAGGTACATGACAGAGCTCTGTCCAATCTGGCACTTGCTAGCCTTGATGGTGAGGCCAGCGCGTTGGAACGCCTGCATCACCTCCTGGAGATGCTGCAGATGGTCCTCCCAAGTGCTACTGAAGACAGCTATGTTATCCAGGTATGCCGCTGAGAAGGACTCCAAGCCAGATAGCACCTGGTTTACCAACCGCTGGAAGGTGGCCGGAGCATTCTTGAGCCCAAAGGGCATCACTCGAAATTGGAAGTGACCCTCGGGGGTGGAGAACGCTGTCTTGTCCTTTGCTCCATCGGCCATGGCAATCTACCAGTACCCTGATGTCAAGTCGATGGTGCGGAGGTACTTGGCTGCTCCCAGCCGGTCAATCAGCTCGTCGGCCCGTGGTATCGGGTGAGCATCTGTCTTGGTGACAGAGTTCAACCCCCGATAGTCCACACAGAACCGAAGTTCTGGTGTGGTGCCCGGTGGACCCGCTTTCGGCACCAGCACAACCGGACTAGCCCACGGGGTGCTGGAGGGTTCGATCACTCCCAGCTCCAGCATCTTGGTCACCTCACCCTGGATGCTATTCTTTACTTTATCGGACAGCCGGTAAGACTTGGTTTTTACTGGCGGACTGTCCCCTGTGTCCACATCATGGGTACACAGATGGGTGATTCCAGGTGTGAGGGAGAACAACGAGGCATGCTGCGCCAAGACCTGGCGGCAGTCCCTCTGTTGTACTGGGGTCAAGGATGGGGAGAGGACAACTCCTTCCACTGAACCATCCTTCTCCTGAGCCGCTAGAAGGTCAGGAAGAGGCTCACTTTCCTCCTCCTCGCTCCCATCCGTCACCATGAGGAGAGCAAGCTCTGATCGCTCATGGTGAGGCTTCAGGCGGTTGACGTGGAGCACCCGATGGGGTTGACAGGGGGTCTTCAAGTCAACTAGGTAGGTGGTCTGGCCTCGACGCTCCACAATTTCGTACGGACCAGTCCACCGGTCCTGGAGGGCACTAAGCTCCCCAGGTTCTATGACCCACACCTTCTGTCCAGCGTCCAACTCTACCGTCCGAGCGTTGCGGTCATACCACTCCTTCATGACGGCTTGGCTAGCCTCTAAGTTGTCTGAGGCTTCCTTCCACAGCTTGGCCATCTGGCTGCGGAATGCCAGCATGTAGCTGACAACATCACGGGGAAGCTTCTTCGAAGTCTTCTCCCACCCCTCTCTGACCAGACTGAGTGGTCCCCTAACGGGATGGTCATAGAGCAATTCGAAGGGGCTGAACCCGACTTCCTTTTGTGGTACCTCGCGGTATGAAAACAGTAGGCAAGGGAGGAGGATGTCCCATTTCCGCCTCAGGTCTTCTGGCAGACTCCGGATCATCCCCTTCAAGGTCTTGTTGAAGCGCTCTACGAGCCCGTTAGTCTGTGGGTGGTAAGGAGTGGAGAACCGATAGGTAACTCCGCACTCCTTCCACATGGCCTGCATGTAGGCCGACATGAAATGTGTGCCTCTGTCCGACACCACGACCTTGGGGAATCCCACTCGAGTAAATATCCCCATCGGGGCCCGCGCCACCACAGGTGCAGTAACGGTCCTCAGAGGGATGGCCTCCGGGTACCGAGTGGCGTGGTCCACTAACACCAGGATGAACCGATGTCCCGCAGAGGTCGGAGGGTCCAACGGCATAACAATGTCTATACCGACCCGCTCGAAAGGGGTCCCGACCACTGGGAGCGGTTCCAACGGGGCCTTTACTTTGGTCCCCATCTTGCCACTGGCCTGGCAAGTCTTGCAGGTCTTGCTGTAGGTGTCAGAGGCAACCCCCATCCTAGGCCAATAGAAATGTGGGACGAGCCTTGCAACGGTCTTGTCCTGGCCCAGGTGTCCAGCTAAGGGTATCTCATGCTCCAGTTGCATTAAAAAGGCCCGGTAACACTGGGGGACCACTAAGGCCCTCGATGATCCATGCACCGGAACCCTTGGCTCACTGTACAGGAGGCCATCCTCCCAATACACGTGGTAACTGCCGGTCTCTTGGTTGACCGCTTGGGCTTTGGCCAGTCGCCGCATGCCTTCAAGCGTGGGGCACTCTTTCTGCGCCCGACGGAATTCCTCCCGGGTAGGCCCTCCTTCCACCTGCCACTCGGCAGGGGTCGATTCAGAAAAGGGGGTGGTGATGAACAGAGTGTCTGAATTAAGCAGACCACTCTTACCCAGTCCAAAGATCAGGGCTTGATCCATCACCGTTATTTATCTCACTGCACCATCCCAGCTCAGAACCTGGCTATATGCAAATCAGTCTGTCCCTGGCCCAGTGCATCATGGGAACAGGGCAGACTAAACTACCAAGCCAATTCTTCACCAGAAAGGAGACACGCTACCGGGGACCGGTTTCTGGCATTTCAGCCGTCTTCGGCCCGGCTTGCTCGAATCCTGATGGTGCAGTGAGAAAGGGACTCATGTCTGAGTATACCCTGCCACACCTATAGTGGCCAAAATCGATTCAGAAAAGGGGGTGGTGATGAACAGAGTGTCTGAATTAAGCAGACCACTCTTACCCAGTCCAAAGATCAGGGCTTGATCCATCACCGTTATTTATCTCACTGCACCATCCCAGCTCAGAACCTGGCTATATGCAAATCAGTCTGTCCCTGGCCCAGTGCATCATGGGAACTGGGACAGGAACAGACTAATTTTCATACAGCCAGGTTCTGAAACTGGGATGGTGCAGTGAGCTAAAAAACGGTGTTGGATCTAGCCCTGATCTCTTGACTGGGTGAGAGCTTTCTGCTTAATTCAGAGACTCTGTCCCTCACCACCCCTTGTTGTAAATATTTTTGTCCACCCTAAGCGTGGAAGGGTATTCTCAGATGTGAGACCCTTGCTCATTGCACCATCAGGATTCAAGCAAACCGGGCCGAAGACGGCTGTAATGCCAGAAACCGGTCCCCGGGAGCTTGTTTCCTTCCCAGTGTAAGAATTGGCTTTTGTAGTTTGGTTTGCCCTGTTCCCATCATGCACTGGGACAGGAACAGACTAATTTGCATACAGCCAGGTTCTGAAACTGGGATGGTGCAGTGAGCTAAAAAACGGTGTTGCATCTAGCCCTGATCTCTTGTCTGGGTGAGAGCTTTCTGCTTAATTCAGAGACTCTGTCCCTCACCACCCCTTGTTGTAAATATTTTTGTCCACCCTAAGCGTGGAAGGGTATTCTCAGATGTGAGACCCTTGCTCATTGCACCATCAGGATTCAAGCAAACCGGGCCGAAGACGGCTGTAATGCCAGAAACCGGTCCCCGGGAGCTTGTTTCCTTCCCAGTGTAAGAATTGGCTTTTGTAGTTTGGTTTGCCCTGTTCCCATCATGCACTGGGACAGGAACAGACTAATTTGCATACAGCCAGGTTCTGAAACTGGGATGGTGCAGTGAGCTAAAAAACGGTGTTGGATCTAGCCCTGATCTCTTGACTGGGTGAGAGCTTTCTGCTTAATTCAGAGACTCTGTCCCTCACCACCCCTTGTTGTAAATATTTTTGTCCACCCTAAGCGTGGAAGGGTATTCTCAGATGTGAGACCCTTGCTCATTGCACCATCAGGATTCAAGCAAACCGGGCCGAAGACGGCTGTAATGCCAGAAACCGGTCCCCGGGAGCTTGTTTCCTTCCCAGTGTAAGAATTGGCTTTTGTAGTTTGGTTTGCCCTGTTCCCATCATGCACTGGGACAGGAACAGACTAATTTGCATACAGCCAGGTTCTGAAACTGGGATGGTGCAGTGAGCTAAAAAACGGTGTTGGATCTAGCCCTGATCTCTTGACTGGGTGAGAGCTTTCTGCTTAATTCAGAGACTCTGTCCCTCACCACCCCTTGTTGTAAATACTCGGCAGGGGTCGGCAGGTCCCCCACGGGAGCGACATCCACCTCCATGGACTCCAGGGTTACCTTTGCGGGCTCCCCATCCATCACACGGGGTGTGTCCTCCACAACACTCTCCTCTGGACCGGCATTGGGTTGGGCCGTGGTATCAGGCTCCAACCCGGGTTGAGCTTCTTGCCGGGCAGCCATGGACCGCTTGGCTACGCAAGTCCACCCTGGTAATCCCAGCATCTCAGTGTGGGCCTTAAACTCCACTTCCTTCCTGGCGGTATGTTCGAGGTCATTACCGAGCAGACATTCCACAGGCAAGGCAGGGCTGATCGCAACTCTCAAGGGGCCTGACACTCCTCCCCACTCAAAGGGAACTTGAGCCACCGGGTAGTAGCTCAGACTGCCGTCAGTCAACACGGCCGGATGGTACACATCAGGAACAACCTGCTCAGGGGACACCAGCCGCCTCACCACGGTGGTCATGCTGGCTCCTGTGTCCCTCAGAGCGTCCACCTCCTCTCCATTGACCTTCAACCTCTGCTGGTACTTAGCAGTATTCGATGGTAAGGGCGTCACTGGGACCATCTCTCTATCCCCAAGTGAAACCAGGGTCAGGCCTGTCCACTCCCCTTCCCTATCTAGGGGCAGCTCCAACCCAAGCGCTACACTAGCCACCCTGGGACTCTTGCCACCAGTGGGGGCTGGGGGCCGTTTGCAACACTGGGCATCTCCCTTGTAGTGTCCGGCCTCTCCGCATTCATAGCACCGGACCACTTTGGCTGCTGACTCTTGTCTGGGTAAGTGGGTTTTGGGGAACTCCTCTGAGGTGGGGCACCTACTCCTTTCCCAAACTGTCTAGTTTGTGGGCCTCGTGAGAACTCCTGTCTTATCTCCACACTCTTTCTTCTGAGGGGTGCACTGTCCGCCTTTTGGGCCATCTCCCCCGGGCCCTTGTGTGACACCCGGGTGCTAACCCAAGTATCCACCTCCTTCGCAAGCTCACGGGGATCAGTAAGCTTGCGGTCCACCAGATGTTGGCGTAACTCCGGAAAACACTTATCCAAGAGGTGCTCTCTCAAAAAAAGGTTATACAGACCCTCAAAATAACGCACCTCGCTGCCACGCACCCAACCATCCAGAGCCTTACAGGCATACTCAAAAAAATCCACCCAATTCTGTGTGGACAGCTTATGGCTGCCACGAAACCTCTGGCGATACCTTTCAGGGTTGAGGCCAAAATGTTTGATAAGCGCCTCCTTCATGGGGGTGTACCTAAACTGGTCTGCCTTTTCCAGATACAGGAGGGTGTCCCTGACGTCAGGAGGTATATACTGGTACAAACCACCTCCCCAATGTTTCTCGGGCACCCCATGGGCAGTCAAGGCCACTTCATACGCCTCCAACCACCTGGCAATGTCATCCCCCTTGGTGTAGGTCGCTATCACCTCCTTGGGTAACCAGAATCTGGGCTCCTGCTGAGCCTCTGGTACGCTGCCACCATTAGGACTCCCTGGCACACCCAACTCCATTTCTTTGAGCTGAAGCTCGTGTGCCAGCTTCCTTTCCTCCATAGCAAACTGCTAATCCTCCCTTTCTCTCTCCCTCTGGTGCTCTAACTTGGCAAGCTCCCACCTTAATCGCCTCTCCTCCCTCCTGTCCTCCTACTCCTTCGACGATGCACTCCCCCTAGATACACTACTCCCTGCCCCGGAACGTCTTCCTGGCAACACATTGTCTGACATGTCAATGTTGAGTAGGCCTGGGTCTTCCTGAGTGTCCGCCTCCCCGTGTGTGACCTGTTCCCCATCCTCTTCCTCCTCTGGGTGGGCCCTTACCCATGCCCTCAAGGCGGCACGGAGCTCTTCTTTGACAGCTCTCGTTCCCACAGGCACCCCCATCCCCTGACAAAACTCCCTTAACTGCACTACCGTGTACTTATCAAGGTCAGCCAGCTGGAACTCCATTTTGTCAGGTGGGGACCCAGACAACCTGTAAGAAAAATTCTGGACGTAGGCAACAATGCTGGGTCAACACCGGTTCCTACACACTTTGCAGACTTAGACAGTGGTGGACAATTAGGTTTGCTTGCAGCACCACAGGTGTCCAATTAATTGCAGCGCACTCTATCCCACTGGAGGGTGTTAGGTAGCTACAGGTCCTGGATCCCACCTCTCGCCACCAATGTAAGAACTGGGACCACCAGTTCTCCGAGGGGTAGCATGGCTCGAGCAGGAAGGCAGCCAGGGGCTTGCGTGTAAAGCAGCTACTTAACTCACTCATCCAATGAGACACACAGTGGGCGCAATAATGGAGACCACACCAGTAGTTGTATTTGTAAATCAAGTTCTTTTATATAGACCTTGGATCAAGCAAGTAATGCATTTAGCTAATCATTAGTGTTAGACCCGTCTGCTTCTGAGAGTCCCCTCACCACTATGATTTCTTTTGTTCCCCTGTACCGCCCAAAATTTGTCGCTTTTCTTTGTCTACCAGGACCTTTTGTGTGCTGTTTCATGGGGCTGGATGTTCCTTGACGCCCAGTTGTTCACAAGGTTTTTGGCACCTATTCACAAGACACCTGGCGAAACCTGTGACATTATAGACTGGGATTGGCAACCTGTATGAATGGCCTCAAAATGGTGGCCGTCCCTTTTCCTCATGTGAGTGACTCCCCTTGGAGCCTCCATGAACCTTGACCTTTCAAGGTTTTGGCGCCCTTTTACTTGGAGCGCATTCCTGACAGGAATTTCTTTATTTCCCTCAGGTACACAAAATGGCTGCTCTAGAACCCCAGTATGGTGGCTGTTAGGGTCCCAAATACCCCAGAAGTGCCATGTCATTGGCCTAGCCCAAAGAAGGTTCTAGAACCTACTGGCACGAGCCAGCACCTTAGGGCACTGGCTATATAAGGTCCAGTCCCTGGCGGCCATTTTAGATGACCAGAAGACTAGATAGGATAATGATGTTCCAGATCTAGGTGAAGAAGGAGATTTCAGACTTGACACCAGATTGACACCTGCCCTGCTGACCCCTGAGGCGGCTGGTAGCGCAGGCAGTAGAGCAAGCAAGAGTCACTGGCGTGGATCCTGACTGGCGTTCCAGTCAGCTGTGTGTGCGGTGACCTCGCGCCTACAGCGCCTGCCCAGCGAGTGCCTCCGCAAGAGACTGTGGCCGTTTTCGTGTGCCTCCCCGCCCCACCCCCCCGGTGGTGAATTACGACAGACTCGGGTCGCGTGGCGAGAGCAAGTTCGCCGCGACCGAGAACGTCCTCTGTGCCTCCTTGTGACAGGCGCCTCCGGCGTAGAGTGCTTCCTGCGCAGACTGAGGTGAGGTGGTGCGCCGGGGCGGGGAAAGGCCGGCCTTCGTTGGGCGGGACTACTGTCCCTGCCCCTCCCCAGTGAATCGGCGGCTGTAGCTGTGGGCGGGAACCATCCCTGTTTGAGGAAGTCGGAGGGAGGTCCGTGGAGCCCCTGAGAACCCGTCGCTGGCGAGAGAAGTGCTGAACCCCACTGAATCGCTTTTCAATTGCAGCCGATGTGAGGTGGGCCCGTTTCTTCAGGTGGGAAGCGCTGTTATAAAGGAACTGTGAACCGGCATTTATTTGACTGAGCGCGAAGATTGTGTGACCTCTTCGGCAGCCCCGTTTGGCAGTCTAAAGACTTGGAACTGGTGCCGCCTGAGTGCTAGCGGTGATAGAAACCCCTAGGCGCGCTTAGACCCCCCACCGGCAAACAGAGATCTCGACCCGGTGGCAGCCGAGTGTAAATGAAGTGTTCACTGTTTTCCTTGCCTTTTAGATATACGCGCATAACCCCCGTGCAATTCTTAAAGAGTCCCAGCACTCCCTTTTGTGCCCAGAGAAGCCTGTGTACATTAGTGGTGAAAACGTCATAAACTGTAAGAGTTATCTTTCCAACCTGAAATGTATTTACAAATGTAGTGTTCCTGAACTAATTAATTGGTGGCAGCGATACCAGAAAGAATATGTGGTTGTTTATTTAACTGAACCAATATTTATTCTGCTAAACAGAAAGTGATATTTATGCTAATTATTGAAGATATTCATTCCCGATATTTATTCTATTTATTGTCAATATTTATTCCTGATATTCATTCCATTTATTGATGAACTGTACCCCTAAGTTTATTTATTGAATCTATTCCAAAATCGAAACCCAGCAAATTGTGACCAAAAGAAATGTGTATGTGCTTTCCTAATTGATCCCCATTCACAACAGAGAATTTTTGCATAAAGGAATCGTATTTTTCTACAACAGTGGTGTGGTGTCCTTCTTTTTGGTGGTTGTACAAAGAGATATTATTGGGTCAAAGCCGGCTTAACACGATAGCCTTCACTTGCCTTGACACTTGAGCCAAGCTACCCCCTATGTGCTGGGCTTGCCCATCGCAGGTCCAACAATTAGTATTTCATTTAAGCATTTCATTAGGCAGTTTCAGTAAGACCTCATTAAAGTAATAACCAGCTCATCTGAGCAGTGAAACATTAAATAGCACAGCCTGTCGCATCATACTCTTCAGCAGGCAAAGAGGGTACTTTCATAAACCTGGAGGATCCTACAAGAAGCGACCATAGCATTGCAGTAAAGTACCACATTAAACCTCTCATGGACACCTTCTAAATTGCACTTCATATAAAAAGATATAACATTTCATCAAGTACTTTCAGTACAACAGATAACTTCAAAGAACACAGCCACAAGATTTTCTTCTTGTGAACACTGATCGTTTTGCGACCCAGGATCAGATCATCAGAATACCATTAAAATGAATCAATAAATATCGCAGTTTGATCCCTTCAGGATTCCTTGAAGCCCGCCCCTGCAAGGGAATTCAAGACACAGTGCAAATCCCCCATTTCAATTAACAGGCTTGTAAATATGGTCTAAACAGAAGCCCTACAGGCCAGAAACTGGCAATTCATCATAGGGGTACGTGCCTGTCCCCTAAGCCTCCAAACTCTCGAGGCACAATAGGAGGGGGGGCCAACGGGGCCCAGTCACAGTTCACCCCGGGGGATGGGCGACCTCGGGCCTCACCCGGCCTACCGCCCTCCTCCCCGGGGGTTACCTTGTATTTTCGGCCCTCCAGGGCCCTTGCGCAGTCACTAGGCGAAGGAGAGGGGGTCCAACTCTCCCGGAGCCTCACTCGACCCGGCGCGGTGCAGGTACAGCTTCAGGGCACCAGCGCCGGGGGCGAGGCGGGTCGAGTATTCGGGGCTTGGGGCCCGCAGAGGGCCAGGCACAGCGTGTGGGGCCAAGCGGAGGGGGCTCTTGTGGACTTCCACCCCCCTCCGCGGTGAACCAGAGCTTCCCCCGGGTGCCGGCCTTGCTGCCGACCAATGGGTGCGTGTCCTGGGCGGGGATGCGGCCGATGACGCGGCGGCGCTCCTGTCACGTGGTGCGGGCCGAGGGAGGCTTCGGGCCCAGTGCGGCCTGGTGGCTACGATGCGGCGGCCCTCTCCTGACACCGGGGGCCGCCGAGGGGGGATCAATGACGCAACCCTCCACAGGGGCGCCGGGGCAGTCGAATGAAGATGATTTCCGGCCCAGCGCGGCCTCTCAGGGTTTCCGGCGGCCCTCTCCTGGCATACGGGGCCGCTGAGGGGGAGTTCCCGCGACCTCTGAGGAGATTCCTCGACGCCCCAGGTGGGCGCAGATGGCTCCGGGCCGTGGCGGTGAGTCAACCTGCGCTGTGCACTTCAGTCCCAGACCACCCCGGGGGCAAATACGCAGCCAATGAAGCGCGTGGGTCAGAACAGCGCCGGGAAGCGCTCGAGGCACTCGAGGTGGGGGCGCTCCCTGTGGCACAGCAGAGCTCAGGGTGATAGCGCTATACCGTACAGGCAATCCCAGATGCAGCGCTGGACAGGGGGCATTAGATCACGCTCTTCACACAGTTTAGTAGAGACTGCCCACAGTTCAGTCAGGGGGGGGGGGGTTTGGGGGGGAGACAGAGAGGCCCAGATGAACGCGGGGAGTGCGCAGGGCAGCTCAGTCCAATACCTGGTCGATACCCCAGCAGTCTCTGGTCAAAGGAAAGTAATCTTCTTGGCGCTTGGATGGTTCTGCGCCCTTAGATGTTGGTTTCTTAAAGTTGCTGAGGGGAGGAGGGGGGGGGTTGAGTTGAAGGCTTGAAGAGTTTCTCCTCAGTCACTGCAGATGGACCCTGGGGTTCCCTACCACTGGGCCAGATCAGGGGGCTAGCTTAGGACACCTCACCCAGCTTAAGAGGCAGCGCCTAAATCCTGTCACTCCCAGTAGCATAGGTTCCTAACTAGGCCCTCCCGCCTAAAACTCCTGCGTGGGTTCCCCAGGTCAGTGATGCCCCAACTGACTAGAAAAAGTTCCCTCCCTTGCTTATATATGCCCAGGTCAGGTGACCACTCTCTAAGGCGGGAAAAGTAAGGTCCGCCTTCCTTCTGGAAGGTTCCAGGAGCTTCCCCATTCTACCTATGGACAGGGGCTGGGTGGCTGGTATTGCAACATTGTATGGGGATCCAGCCTGCTCCTGGCAGCTAGGGTGCTACACTAAAAGACCACGCTGCAGTAGCAGGGGCCAGTGGCAGCCATGTTTGAAGTAGAGAGCACCTGCACCCTAACACAGATTAGCCATGAAAAGGGTGCCCGAAGACCTATGGGCCAACAAAAAGAAGGTGGGAAAAATGAGGCAAGGGCAAAAAATCACAGGGAAAGACCACCCTAGGGCTGACAGGTCTAACAAGAGGCAATTGAAGTGGGAGCTTGCCAAGCTAGAGCACGAGAGGGAGAGAGAAAGGGAAGATAAAAAATTTGCATTAGAAGAAAGGAAGATGGCGCACAAGCTTCAGCTGAAGGAGTTGGAGCTGAGAGCCTTGCAATTGAGTGCGCCAGGAAGTCCCAATGGTGGCAGCGTACCAGGAGCTCAACACGAGCCTAGGTTTTGGTTACCCAAAGAGGTAACTCAGGGGGATGACATCGCCAAGTGGTTGGAAGCGTATGAAGTGGCCTTGACAGGCCATGGGTGCCTGAGAGCCACTGGGGAGGTGGCCTGTACAGATACATACCCCCCAATGTCAAGGACACCCTTCTGTACCTAGATAAGGGGGATCAGTTCAGGTATCCCCCCTGAAGGAGGCGCTACTTAAAAAGTTTGGCCTCAACACTGAAAGGTATCGCCAGAAGTTCCCTGGCAGCCATAAGCTGTCCACGCAGAATTGGGTGGATTTTTTTTATTATGCCCGTAAGGCTCTGGATGGTTGGGTGCGTGGTGCGAGGTGCAAGATTATGAGGGCCTGTACAATTTATTTTTGAGAGAGCACCTCTTGGATAAGTGTTTTCCGGAGGTGCGTCGACATCTGGTGGACCGCAAGCTGACTGATCCCCTTGAGCTTGAGGAGGAGGCAGATACTTGGGTTAGCACCCGGGTGTCTCACAAGGGCCCGGGGGTAGATGGCCCAAAAGGCGGACAGGGTTTCCCCCAGAAGAAAGAGAGGGGAGAGAAAAAGGAGTTCTCACGAGGCCCACAAAACAGACAGTTTGGGAAAGGAGTAGGTACCCCACCTCAGTCCCATTCCCCAAAGCCCACTTACCCTGACAAGAGTTAGCAGCCAAGAATTGTCTGGTGATACGAATGCGGGGAGGTTGGACACTACAAGGGAGATGCCCAGTGTCGCAAATGACCCCCAGCCCCCACAGAAGGCAAGAATCCCGGGGTGGCTAGTGTAGCGCTTGGGATGGAGCTGCCCCTAGATAGGGAAGGGGAGTGGACAGGCCTGACCCTGGTTTCACTTGAGGATAAAGAGATGGTCCCAGTGACGCCCTTACCATCTAACAATGCTAAGTACCAGCAGAGGGTGAAGGTCAATGGGGAGGAGGTGGACGCTCTGAGGGACACAGGTGCCAGCATGACCACCGTAGTGAGGCGGCTGGTGTCCCCTGAGCAAGTGGTACCTGATGTATTCCATCCGGCCGTGTTGGCTGACAGCAGTCTGAGCTACTATCCCGTGGCTCAGGTTCCCTTTGAGTGGAGAGGAGTGAAAGGCCCGTTGAGAGTTGCGATAAGCCCTGCCTTGCCTGTGGACTGTCTGCTAGGAAATGACCTGGAACATACCGCCTGGAAGGAAGTGGAGTTTAAGGTCCCCACTGTGATACTGGGGTTACCAGGATGGACTTGCGTGGTCACGAGGTCCATGGCTGCCCGGCAGGAATCTCAACCTGGATTGGAGCCTGAAGCAACGGCCCAACCCCATGCTGGTCCCAAAGAGGAGAGTGATGTGGAGGACACACCCCGTGTGAAGGATGGGGAACATGTGGAGGTACCCCCGGAGTCCGTGGAGGTGGATGTTGTTCCCGTGGGGGACTTGCTGACCCTTGCCGAGTGGCATGTGGAAGGAGGGCCTACCCGGGAGGAACTTTGTAGGGCGCATAGAGAGTGCCCCACACTTGAAAGCATGCGGCGACAGGCCGAAGCCCAAGCGACCAATCAGGAGACGGGCAGTTTTCACATGTACTGGGAGGATGGCCTCCTTTACAGTGAGCCTAATGTTCCGGAGCATGGATCCTCGAGGGCCTTAGTGGTCCCCCAATGCTACCGGGCCTTCTTATTGAAAATGGCGCATGAAATACCTTTCGCTGGACACCTGGGTCAGGACAAAACCTTTGCGCGGCTAGTCCCACATTTTTATTGGCCCAGGATGAGAGTTGCCTCCGACACCTATTGCAAGACCTGCAAGACTTGCCAGGCGAGTGGCAAGACGGGGACTAAAGTGAAGGTCCCTTTGGAACCGCTCCCGGTGGCCGGGACCCCTTTTGAGCGGTTCAGAATCGACATCGTTGGGCCGTTGGACCCTCCGACCTCTGCGGGACACCGGTTCATCTTGGTGTTAGTGGACCACGCCACTCGGTACCCGGAGGCTATTCCTCTGAGGACCTGTGGTGGCGCGGGCCCCGATGGGGATATTTACCAGAGTGGGATTCCCCAAGGTCGTTTTGTCAGATAGGGACACGAACTTCATGTCGGCCTACATGCAGGCCATGATGAAGGAGTGCGGAGTGACCTACTGGTTCTCTACTCTTTACCACCCCTAGACTAATGGGCTCGAAGAGCGCTTTAATAGGACTCTGAATGGGATTATCCGGTGCCTGCCAGAGGACTTTAGGTGGAAGTGGGACGTCCTCCTCCCTTGCCTGCTGTTTTCATACCGCGAGATACCACAGAAGGGAGTCGGGTTCAGCCCATTTGAGCTGCTCTATGGCCATCTCATTAGGGGGCCCCTCAGCCTTGTCAAAGAGGGGTGGGAGAAGACTTCGAAGAAGCTTCCCCGTGATGTCGTCAGCTACATGCTGGCGTTCCGCAGCCAGATGGCCAAGCTGTGGAAGGAAGCCTCAGACAACTTGGAGGCTAGCCAAGCCGTCATGAAGGAGTGGTATGACCGCAACGCTCGGAAGGTGCAGTTGGACGCTGGACAGAAGGTGTGGGTCATGGAGCCTGGGGAGTTTAGTGCCCTCCAGGACCGGTGGACTGGTCCGTACGAGATTTGGGAGCGTCGAGGCCAGACCACCTATGTTGTTGACTTGAAGACCCCCCAACAGCCCCATCGGGTGCTCCACGACAACCGCCTGAAGCCTCACCATGAGCGATCTTAGCTTGCTCTCCTCATAGTGAAGGATGGGAGCGAGGAGGAAGAGAGTGAGGAAGAGAGTGAGCCTCTTCCTGACCTTCTGGCGGCTCAGGAAAAAGATGGATCAGTGGAGGGATTTGTCCTCTCCCCATCCTTTACCCCAGGGCAACAGAGGGACTGCCGTCAGGTGTTGGAGCAGTTCGCCTCGTTGTTCTCCCTCACGCCTGGAATTACACATCTGTATACCCATGATGTGGACACAGGACGTGGACACAGGATGTGGACACAAGGGACAGTCCGCCTGTAAAAACCAAGTCTTACCGGCTGTCCGATAAAGTTAAGAACAGCATCCACGGTGAGGTGGCCAAAATGCTGGAGCTGGGGGTGATCGAACCTTCCAGTAGCCCTTGGGCTAGTCCGGATGTGTTGGTGCCGAAAGCGGCCCCACCGGGCACCACACCAAAAATTCGGTTCTGTGTGGACTATCGGGGATTGAACTCTGTCACCAAGACAGACGCTCACCCGTTCCCACGGGCTGATGAGCTGATTGACCGGCTGGGAGCAGCCCGGTACCTCAGCACCATCGACTTGACATCAGGGTACTGGCAGATTGCCATGGCCAACGGAGCAAAGGAGAAAACAGCGTTCTCCACCCCCGAGGGCCACTTTCAATTTAGAGTGATGCCCTTCTGGCTTAAGAAAGCTCCGGCCACTTTCCAGCGGTTGGTGAACCATGTGCTGTCTGGCCTGGAGTCCTTCTCAGCGGCGTACCTGGATGACATAGCTATCTTCAGTAGCACCTGCAGCATCTCCAGTAGGTGCTACAGGCTCTGCAACGAGCTGACCTGACCATCAAGGCTAGCAAGTGCCAGATTGGACAGGGATCTGTCGTGTACCTGGGACACCTGGTGGGCGGGGGTAAGGTGCAACCCCTCCAAGCAAAATTGAGACCATCTTGGCCTGGGAGCCCCCCAAAACCCAGACTGAGGTCCAAGCTTTCCTCGGCCTCACTGGCTATTACCGCCGGTTCGTCAAGGGATATGGTGCCATCGTAGCCCCCTTGACTGAGTTGACGTCCAAGAAGCAGCCACGAAAAGTGATCTGGACGGCTGCTTGCCAAGAGGCATTCGAGACACTGAAGCACACGATGCGCACTGCTCCGGTGCTTGCAACACCTGACTTCTCGAAAGAGATCATCGTGCAGTCGGACGCCTCTGAGCACGGCATAGGCACTGTGCTTTCGCAACTCAACGATGGCCAAGACCAACCTGTGGCCTTTTTCTCTAGAAGACTCCTCCCTCGGGAACGGCGATGGAGTACCATCGAGCGAGAAGCCTTCGTTGTGGTCTGGGCCTTGAAGAAGTTGAGGCCATACCTTTTTGGCTCTCACTTCCTGATTCAAACCGACCACTGACCCCTTCGCTGGCTCATGCAGATGAGAGGCGAAAACCCCAAGTTGCTGAGGTGGTCCATTTCCCTACAGGGGATGGACTTTAGGGTGGAACATCCACCCGGAGTTGACCACGCTAATGCGGACGGTCTCTCCTCGTTTTTCCGCCTTAGTGACGAGAACTCCCTAGAGGTTGGGTAGGTCTCCCGACTTTCAGCTGGGGGGGGACGCATGTTAGACCTGTCAGCCCTAGGTTGGTCTTTCCCTATTTGTTTCGCCCTAGCCTCATTTTTTTTCACCTTCTTTTTTGTTGGCCTTAGGTCTCCGAGCACCTTCCTATTGCTAATCAATGCTAAGGCGCAGGTGCACACTTCCCCCAATATGGCTGCCACTGACCCCTGCTACTGCAGCGTGGTCTTTGTAGACGCACTCTAGTAGCCAGGATCTGGCTGGAACCCCTAAACATTGCTGCGACACCAGCCTACCTTCCCTGCCCATAGCTAGAGTGAGGAAGCTCTTGGAACCTTCCGAAATAGGGGAGTGGTCACCAACTGCCATCTCAGAGAGTGGTCACCTGACCCGGGGCTATAAAAGAAAAGGGAGGGAAACTTTCCAGTCAGTTGGGGCATCACTGACCTGGGGAACCCTACGCAGGAGACTTAGGCGGTAGGGCCTAGTCAGAAACCTATACCACTGCGGGTAACAGGGTTTAGGCACTGCCCACCAACCTGAGTAAGGAACACTGAACTAGCCCACTGATCTGGCCCGGCGGGAGGGGAACCCAGGGACCACCTGAAGTGACCTGCTGAGGAAACTTTTCAAGCCTTCAACTCCAACTGCCCCCACCCCCCCCCCACCTTCATGCAAGTACATTCGAAGGGCGCCAGAACCACCAAGCGCCAAGAAGAAAACCACCTGTGCTATCCAGGACAACTGGGGATCAACCAGGTACCGGGCTGTGCCATCTGTGCCCCCAGGGTCGTCCCTGTGCCCCTGCGCTGCCCTGCATCATCCCCTCTGGTGTCCTGTCCTGCCTTGACTGAACTGACTGGGCCGCTAATCTGGCTTCCCAGCGCTCTCCTACTGTGCCCCTGAGAAGCCCCTGAGAAGCGCTGTGGACTGCCGAAATTGCTGCGCCCTGAGAAACGCTGTACTGGTCCCCCAAGCGCTGCAGCCTGCCGTCCTGTCAATTATCTCCAAAGCGCTGTGAACTGTCCCTGAGGCGCTATAATTTGTCAGCGCCATACTGCTTGCACCTGCGCTGCCCTGATCACTGCCCCGCCTTGTGAGGAACTTAGCGATGTGGCTGAGAAGTGCTGCGGCAAGGCCAGACTCACCGCTGAGGCCCAGGAGTCCTCGGGGCTTCCCCAGTCAGCGCCGCGGCCCGGCGCACCCTCTTTGGGGCCAGCACCGTCAACATTGCCCCCACGGCGGCCCCCCCCCGGTGTCAGGAGAGGGCCGCCGGAATTTCTGACAGGCCGCGCTAGGCCCTGAAGCCTGCGACCTGAGTCAGGTGAGGGGGTGCATCCTGGACTCCGCCCCCGCTGCCCTGCCATTGGCTGGGCCTGCTGCACTCCTCTGCCGGCCGCGCTGGGATTGGTGGCCGGCTCCCCACCTCCTAGGGACATTCAGGGATTGGCCTAGAGACGCCGGGAGAAACTCCAGATCACCGAAGCAACATCGGGGCTGTGGGGAGGCCCGGGAACCGCGCCGGAGCTGCGCGGGCCTCCCCTGATCGGCCTAATTCCCGTCAAGGCTGAGAGTACCACCAAGGGGGCTCCGGAGTCAGCGTGAGCCCCCTCCCCCTGCCAAACACGCTGTAACGCCCAGCAAGGGCCCGGGAGGGCCGAAGGCAAAGGTCATCCCCGGGGAGGCGGGCGGGAGGCTCCGAGTGCGCCCCTCCCCTGGGAAAACTAGTGACTGGGCCCCGTTGGCCCCCAATTAGCTCACGAATTAGTATGCCGTAGGCCCCCGTTACTGTGGGTTGGTGGAGTTACCTCCGGAAATGTTACCAGGGGTTACTAAAAGAGCTGTACTTGCTACTGCAGACAATGAGATGTTCTTTCTGGCTTCATGAGAGGTTTACTGAATGCCCACAGTTATATAGTGTAATGGTTACTTTAAGTAAGGAAATGTCTATCCTGGCCTGGTGTGATGTTCATATTGCTTATTTATTGAGAAGCTGACTGCGACCTCATGCATCAGATCTGCCCCTGCTAAATGCAATATTGATGGTGGTTTCCACTAAGGAATTTCTTGCAGGTGCTGACTAGGAGCAAGGCTGATGCTAGGTCTACAGTTATTTCATATTTACTATTTATGTATTTATATATTTATGGCTGAGTAATGAAAAGTATGATTTTTAAGGAAATGTGAATTGAGTTGATGCTACCTTGATGACTTGTCCACCCTGAATGAACTATCAACCGTGATCTTATTCTAGATAAAAGTACCTTGTTTAATCAGCCTCACTGGTGTGGTCTCAGTCTTTGGGTGCATTTATTGTTTCAGTGAATGCGTGTGCTGTGTAGTCACTTAACACCTAAGCTTTCGGGTGCCTACCCGCTCGAGCCAGGGTACCCCCGTGGAACTGGGGACCCCAGTTCCTACAGTGTCCTTTTGGTATTCAGAGGATTATAATTGGTAAAACTGCTTGCTTCACATGCTCTCTGAAGTCTTAGCCTAAGACTGCTGGTCCACGCTACAACTAGGATAGCTTGTCTATAAGGATGACTTTACAACCACCATCAATAAGGGTCTATTAGACTGGTGCAAGGTGCCCATTAGAATAGTGGACATCATATGCCAGGCTAACTTCTCACAGCTGGTATATACGGCCTACTCTGCCCTGCACAGGTGATAATCCCCATTGATAGCTGGTAAATACTGCCTATCAAGCCATGCAGAGCCGATAATACCCATGGATGGGTGGTATATACAGCCTACCCAGCCCTGCACAGGCGATAATCCCCATTGATGGCTGGTATATATGGCCTACTCTGCCCTGCACAGGTGATAATCCCCATCGAAGAGGGGTATATACGGCCTACCCAGCCCTGCACAGGTGATAATCCCCATCAATGGCTGGTATATACAGCCTACCCAGCCCTGCACAGGCGATAATATCGATCGATGTCTGGTATATACGGCCTTCCCTGCCCTGCACAGGTAATAATCCCCATTGAAGGGTGGTAAATACGGCCTACTCAGCCCTGCACAGGCGATAATGCCCATCGATGGCTGGTATATACGGCCTACCCTGCCCTGCACAGGTTATAATCCCCATGGATGGGTGGTATATACGGCCTACTCAGCCCTGCACAGGCGATAATCCCAATCGATGGCTGGTATATACGGCATACCTAGCCCTGCACAGGCGATAATCCATATTGATGGCTGGTATATATGGCCTACCCAGCCCTGCACAGGTGATAATCCCCATCGATGGCTGGTATATAAGGCCTACCCAGCCCTGCAAAGAGGATAATCCCCATCGATGGTACGTATATACGGCCTACCCAGCCCTGCACAGGCGATAATCCCCATTGATGGCTGGTATATACGGCATACCTAGCCCTGTAAATGTGATAATCCCCATGGATGGGTGGTATATACGGCCTACCCAGCCCTGCACAGGCAATAGACCCCATTGATGGCTGGTATATACGGCCTATCCAACCATGCACAGGTGATAATCCCCATTGATGGGTGGTATATACTGCCTATCCAGCCCTGCACAGGTGATCATCCCCATTGATGGGTGGTATATACGGCCTACCCAGCCCTGCACAGGCGATAATCCCCATGGATGGGTGGTATATACGGCCTACCCAGCCCTGCACAGGCGATAATCCCCATGGATGGGGGGTATATACGGCCTACCCTACAGCGTACTGGTGATAAACCCCATCGAAGGGTGGTATATACTCCAGCCTACCCAGCCCTGCACAGGTGATAATCCCCATTGTTGGCTGGTATATATAGCCTACCATGCTATCGATGGCTTGTATATACGGCCTAACCAGCCCTGCACAGGTGATAATCCCCATCAATGGCTGGTATATATGGCCTACCCTGCCCTGCACAGGTGATAATCCCCATCGATGGCTGGTATATATGGCCTACTCAGCCCTGCACAGGTGATAATCCCCATCAATGGCTGGTATATACTGCCTACCCAGCCCTGCACAGGCGATAATCCCCATTGATGGCTGGTATATACGGCCTACTCAGCCCTGCACAGGCGATAATCCCCATCAATGGCTGGTATATACGGCTTACCCAGCCCTACACAGGCGATAATCCCGATCGATGGCTGGTATATACAGCCTACCCTGCCCTGCACAGGCGATAATCCCCATCAATGGCTGGTATATACTGCCTACCCTGCCCTGCACAGGCGATAATCCCCATCAATGGCTGGTATATACCACCTACCCAGCCCTGCACAGGCGATAATCCCCATCTACGAGGGGTATATACTGCCTACTCAGCCCTGCACAGGCGATAATCTCCATCAATGGCTGGTATATACAGCCTACCATCTAGCGTACTGGTGATAATCCTCATCGAAGGTTGGTATATAAGGCCTACCCTGCCCTGCACATGTGATAATCCCAATTTAATAGGTGGTATATACTGCCTACCCAGCCCTGCACAGGTGATAATCCCCATCGAAGGGTGGTATGTAAGGAATTCACTGCCCTGCACAGGTGATAATCCCAATCAATGGGAGGTATACACTGCCTACCTGCCCTGTTCTGTTGTAAATTGACCAAGATTACTGTTGGCATGAGCTGAAGCCATAGTGTTTCTGGCAGCCATCTTACCTGACCATGTGCTCGCCATGTGCTTCTTCCGTCGTCGCTGTTGATTACCATTGTGCTTTGCTAGAGGACTGTCAATACTTAGCCCCTGTTACACTGCACATGCTCAGAAGAAGTCTGTAGCTGCCTATGCTCCTGCTGTAGTCTGTAAATGTCCGGCTGTTTTAACCAATGTCAGCAACTCATTGCTCCTCCCTTTTGTTGACTGTGCATTCTCTGTATGACCATCTATGTATGTAACTCTTCCTATGTGTACTTGTACCGCCCCTTTTTGAGCTCCTGTGTGGGTATAAAAGACCCACAAGTTCTTCTACTCCTTGTGCTACTTCATACACTGCTGAAGGGTTGTGTATGGATGTAGTTCCACCTCATGAGGTTCATTAAACTCTTTCTTTGGTATTCCAACTTCCGTGCCAATCCCTATTTATTGGTCTGAAGACTAGTGCACAGAAGAGCGAACACCTAGCACCGGTAGGTTTGCTGAGGTCTACTTTTACAGTACAGGCAATATTACCCATCAATAGCTGGTATAAACTCCCTACCCTGCCCTGCACAGGTTATAAACTTCATAAATGGCTGGTATATAATGACACAGGGGGCTTCACGAGATTCAGTCCACAACTACCTACCCTGCCCTGCACATGTTATAAACCTCATCAATGGCTGGTATATACAGCCTACCCTGCCCTGCACAGATGATAAATCCCACAAATAGCACTTCTATACTGCCTACCCAGCCCTACACAGGTAATAATCCCCATCGATGAGGGGTATATACGGCCTACCCAGCCCTGCACAGGTGATAATCCCCATCGACGAGGGGTATATACTACCTACCCAGCCCTGCACAGGTGATAATCCCCATCGATGAGGGGTCTATACTGCCTACCCAGCCCTGCACAGGTGATAATCCCCATCGACGAGGCGTATATACTGCCTACCCAGCCCTGCACAGGTGATAATCCCCATCGACGTGGGGTATATACTGCCTACCCAGCCCTGCACAGGTGATAATCCCCATCGATGAGGGGTCTATACTGCCTACCCAGCCCTGCACAGGTGATAATCCCCATCGACGTGGGGTATATACTGCCTACCCAGCCCTGCACAGGTGATAATCCCCATCGATGAGGGGTCTATACTGCCTACCCAGCCCTGCACAGGTGATAATGACCATCGATGAGGCGTATATACTGCCTACCCAGCCCTGCACAGGTGATAATGACCATCGATGAGGGGTATAAACTGACTACCCAGCCCTGCACAGGTGATAATCCTCATCGACTAGGGATATATACTGCCTACCCAGCCCTGCACAGGTGATAATCCCTCTCGATGAGGGGTATATACGGCCTACCCAGCCCTGCAGAGGTAATAATCCCCATCGACGAGGGGTATATACTGCCTACCCAGCCCTGCACAGGTGATAATCCCCATCGATGAGGGATATATACTGCCTACCCAGCCCTGCACAGGTGATAATCCCCATCGATGAGGGGTATATACTGCCTACCCAGCCCTGCACAGGTGATAATCCCCATCGACGAGGGGTATATACGGCCTACCCAGCCCTGCACAGGTAATAACACCCATCGATGAGGGGTATATACTGCCTACCTAGCCCTGCACATGTGATAATCCCCATCGACGAGGGGTATATACTGCCTACCCAGCCCTGCACAGGTGATAATCCCCATCGATGAGGGGTGTATATACCGCCTACCCAGCCCTGCACAGGTGATAATTCCCATTGATGAGGGGTATATACTGCCTACCCAGCCCTGCACAGGTGATAATCCCCATCGACGAGGGGTATATACGGCCTACCCAGCCCTGCACAGGTAATAACACCCATCGATGAGGGGTATATACTGCCTACCTAGCCCTGCACATGTGATAATCCCCATCGACGAGGGGTATATACTGCCTACCCAGCCCTGCACAGGTGATAATCCCCATCGATGAGGGGTGTATATACCGCCTACCCAGCCCTGCACAGGTGATAATTCCCATTGATGAGGGGTATACACGTCCTACCCAGCCCTGCACAGGTAATAAACCTCATAAATGACTGGCAGTCGCTGATATTAGAGGACTTCATGAGCTGGAGCCACCGCTTTACACTCTGCCCCGCACAGATGTTCTTCTGGACAGAGGCCATACTCCTGTGCCTCTGTGGTGAATACTGCACAAGTGGTATGATTCAATGTGTGCCATGTAAAATGAGAATATGAATGTAGTATGAAGGAGAAGCACTTGGACTATGACTATGGCCCAAAAATATCCAGTGCTCTCACAGTGAATTTATTGAAACAAATTGATTGACAGAATTGGATGTTGACTGCATCTTTGTTGTCTTTTCTTTTTGTGATTTGGAAAATGTGCACTATGTTTTAAAATAAAGACCTAAGATATTTAGTGCAGGTGTCAGTAGGGATACTAAATAAACAAGGTTGATAACCTAGAGAGAGAAGTAAATGCTGTGAGAAGAGGCAGGTCTATGAAGGAGAGAAGAGGAATCCCAGCAAGTTAAGGACAAGCTGTACAAGGATAGTACAGAGAAGGATGCAGCCAGCAGGAGAGTTGGGAGCTTGCAGAGCACCAAGAGAAGCAGGAGGATTCAGGGTAGGTATGACTTAGGTGGCATGTATAACAATGACTAGTTGGACCTAGCCAGGCTGGGCAGAGGCACCAAGTGAAGCAGGAGGATTCAGGGTAGGTATGACTTAGGTGGCATGCATATCAATGACTAGCTGGACCTAGCCAGGCTGGGAAATGGCACCAAGAAGCAAGCAAGAGAATTTAGGGTAGGTAGAGGTTAGGTGGCATGCATGCCAATGACTAGCTGGAACTAGCCAGGCTGGATGGAGGCTCCTCGGAGCAGTTTGCTAGGACACTGTTGGATGTGACAAATAAATGAAGTTTACCTTGATGGGCCACTCCATCGCCTGCTGGCTTGCGGTAGGCATCGCGTGTTGTTGTCTTGTTAGACATGGAGGAAACAAGATCCACAGTGAGTAGCCCGCGGTGCCCATGGCGATGGACATTCCCTTCGCCAAACTTCTCAGTGACTGGTGGCTCACTGTCCAACTCTGCAGTGGCTCTCTGAAAAAAAAATAGGCAAGTATCAAGAAGATGGCTTCTGATTGGTTGGAACCTAAACTTTGTGAGACAGGGAGAATCTGTACAAAGAACAATAAACTTGGAAGGACAATTTAGGATAGATTGTGCTGACGTTTGCTGGGTCACAAGGGAACTGGATGGGGTTTCTTTTGTTGCCATCTATTTTTTCAGTCATGTTAAAAATACATATTATTCTAGTTATAAAATAAAACACATTCTCTAATTTCACTACGTATAAAATACATTAAGTAACAATACAATCTAGGTTTGCAACTGAGGGTTCTTGTTACAAATCTACAATCCTTCTCTTCCTTTATCTTAAAAACCAAACCGGAAGCACAGGAGAGGGGAAAGTGATAGGGGAGAGGAAATGGATATGCTGCAGACTAAGGTTTGCATTAGGAATTCTTTGTCAATCTCTACATGGCCAGTAAACAGGTGTTACCAGGAAAGTCAGGATTTAAAAGGTTGTGGCTAAACACATATCTTAGGATTTTTCCAGGTACGTTTTGCCTCAGAAAAGTAAGGAAATCTTTTATGGGAAATGTGACCAGCATGTAGGCATAACCGAAGGAAGAAAATACACAAGCATGGACTGAAATTCTTGATACTATAATTGAGCAGCATACCACAGGTGGAAGTTACTGCTTCCCTTTGTATCTGGATAACTTAGCGCTGCGTTGTAGCATCAGGAGTCTGGTGAAACTCTTAAAGATGGCGAAGTATCTAAAGTCCGACTGATACCCACCAGGAACACACAACATTTATTTATTTTATTTTGTGTCTTTTATAAAGCGCGCAGCTACCCCAACGGGGTGTCCGGGCGCTAATTGATTGTGATGAGATCCCTAAAGAAAGAAACCTGAAGACAGGCAGTTACCGGCAGAAAAGAAAGGTTTTCAAAGCGCGGCGGAATTCCGGTTCAGTTCTACTCATGCGCAAGTTGAGAGGCAACTTGTTCCATCGTTGGGCAGCGCCCAACTCAAATGTTCTGCCACCAGAACGAGATTTTTTAAATCTAGGTGTAACCAATAGGCATTTGGAGTTGGAACAAAGCGATCGAAGGTTGCAGTAAGGGCGAAGAATGGATCTAAGATGGGCAGACCCCTTGCCCTGAGTGGAGCAGTATGTATGTATGTATGTATACTTGTAAAGCGCACTGTTACCTCGTTACGTGGCGTCCTGGCGCTGTATACCGCTGGGGAACCCGTCCTGGTTTTCCCTGTGAGAGGGCACCCCCAAGGTGAAGCCAGGCATCCCCGGCGCTGCTGGGGCCGTTGTGGAGATTAAGCAAGCTATTGCCCAGAGTTGCAGAGTGGGACCCATGGTTAGCGTAGCCACCTAGGCGAGAATTATCGAGTCCGCGGACATTGACCCTAGACCCTGCCTCGTCGGGAATTGAACCCTGGTCCCGGGCCGACTTCTGCTTCAGGGTCTGCCGCTTCTAACCAGTGAGCCACACTTCTCCACAGTAGTCTAGTATCATAGCTTTAAACTCAATGCGTTTGCTCATGGGTAGCCAATGCAGTTTGCAGAGGTATGGAGATATATGCTGTCGGCGCGAGAGGCCCCCAATCAAACGAGCTGCAGCATTTTGGACCATTTGAAGTTTGTGACAAAGGCCAGAGGGTAATCCTAAATAAAGTCCATTCGCGTAATCCAAGTGGGAGATAATCAATGCGTGAACAATTGTTTTCCTATTGGCGCAAGGCAGATAATTGATACGTTTTTTTAAGGTTTTGATCTTTGACAAGCAGGCAGCAGAGACTGATTGAACCGGACAGCCTAAAGACAGCTGTTGGTCCCAGCAAACTCCAAGATTCCTGACTGAGTCCTTAGGGATGGGGGCTTGACTCAGATCTTCCGGCAACCAAATGTTAGAATCTAGAGGGGAGGGCTGGTTAAAGAAAAGCACTTCAGTCTTGGTTGCGTTCAATCTCAGGAATTTAAGATCCATCCAGTGAGCAATGTTTCTGATGCAGGATTTGAGGGGATCAAAAGAAAAAGTGAATGGGTCCTCAAAAGTGAAAAGCAGCTGAATGTCATCGGCGGAGGATGTAGTTTTAATGCCGGATTTGGAAATCATATCAGCTAGCGGGGAAAAATAAACATTAAAAAGAAGAGGGCTCAGAGACGAGCCCAGAGGGACGCCCCATTTCAATGGTCTGGGAGTAGAAGTGAAGGGGGGGTATGAACCAGTTGTGAACGATTTGACAAAAAAGAGCCAATCCATTTTAGGACATTGCCCTGGATTCCCAAGGCCTTCAGTCTTTTTAATAGGAGGGGATGGGATCTGTGTCTAATGCTGCTGATAGGTCCAGCAGCACCAACACCGCCCTTGATCCTCGGTCTAGCGTCCAACGGACAGAGTCCGCCATCTCAATAAGGGCCGACTCAGTACTATAGCCTTTACGAAAGCCATTTTGGGAGTCATGGAAAAGGCCATGGGTCTCGATAAAACCAACAATTTGCTGGTGGGCAAGTCGCTCGAGTATCTTGGCAGGGGCAGGAAGGAGTGATATCGGCCTATAGTTAGCGGGATTACCTGGATCTAAGTTAGCCTTTTTTAAAATAGGAACAAGGAAGGCCTGTTTCCAAACTTCCGGATAAATGCCCGTACTCAAAGAGGAATTCCATAATGGGTTGAGGTAGGGGTTGAGGAAGGATGCCAAGGCTTTATATTGTTTTACTGGCCAGGGATCCCCTGGGGATCCTGACCTGCATCGGAGTAGTTCCTGTAAGGAAGACTCCTCAGATATCATTGTAAAGTCAGCGAGGACTGGGCCAGAGTAGTTCGTGTCAGTTGGATCCACTGTAGACCCTGTATTCTCGTTGATGGGGAACGAGGCATGGATCTGGGCAATCTTATCCTCAAAGTATTTAGACAGCTGGGAACAGAGTTCTTGAGAGGCGGGCTGTTGTTGGATCAAAGCCTGGGGGTCGGTAAATGATCTTAGGAAATGAGGTAAGTGTGATTGCCCACACACTTGCATTTTAAATTGTGCCCCCCACCGCGTTTTTTCGCGGAGTTTACCGTTTTCTGCAGCTTCCTCGTGGCGCTTGGCCGCCATCTTGGGGTGGTTTCTACCTCCTTGTGCCATTTGCCGGAGCGCTCTAGCGCTTCCTGTAGCCCAGGTGAGCTGCTACTTAAAGCTCACTCTGCTCGCGCAGCGGTAGCGCCTGACTCGCGCCGGAGTCGAGCCAGAGTCTGCCCGTCTGCGCCCGTCCGCGCCAAGCACGCGCGGTACGCCGGGGGTTATCTTCTCTTTGTATCACTGTATGCCCTCATCCGTCGGTTTGATAGGATGATGGTTTATTCCAGTGCCACGCTTCATGCCATCAGAGATACTCTCCCACGCTGCTCTGCCACATCTCACCATCCGTTGTGTGGCCCGTGTCAGTGTGCTTGTAATAGATGGTCGTTGGACCGGCCTGTAGGTATTCGCGAGCTCGCCACTTCCCCCGCATTACGAGCTCTTCCCGGTGTCTTTCCTGTGCCGGGTAGCCTGGGATCTGGTCTACGATTTTTAAATCTTAACACCAGATCTCTAGTCAAACACCATCTGTCTGTGGCAGATCTTATTTTGGATGAGACACCAGATCTGCTGGCTTTAACTGAAACCTGGCTGCAAGACACTGATGATGCTATAGTCAATCTTGCCTGTCCCCCGGGCTATCTATGTTTTAGATCTAATCGCCATTCTAGAGGTGGAGGTATCGCCCTATTTATCAAATCCGTTTTTCAATGTACCTGGACGGTCCTGCAGATTGCTGGATGTGAGAGTGCGCTGTTTAAGGTTACCATCAGCCCCCAGTTCTCGCTGTCAGGGATGGTTGTTTACCGCCCCCCAGGCATCGATGTAGCTTTCAGAGGTGCTTTTCCAGAGGCTGTGAGCCTATTGGCTAGTGGTTGCGCTAATTTCTCGATCTTAGGCGACCTAAACCTCCACTTCGATAGGTTAGAGTCTCTGGCCATCAGTGGTTTTCTGGCTGACTTAGAGGCCCTGCAGCTGATCCAGCTTGTCTCTCAGCCTACACACGTGGCCGGCCACACTCTTGATCCGTTTTTTACGACTCTCTCGGATGCCCAGATTGTGGCGGTTGATCCTGTGATATGGTCTGACCATTATCTGGTGTCTGCTTGGCTTCCCATCCCTGCTACTCCCACTATTCCACCTCCTTTGCGGATACCTCGGCGCCACTGGAACAAACTTAGGCTAGAGGACCTTCACCGCATTATGGGTGCCGAGCCTCTAGGTCCTCTGCTGAATGCCACCTTGGGCTATGACCGGTTCTGTAACTGGATCACCAGGGCACTTGACGCCCTGGTACCTATCATCTCCAGCAAGTCCAGTCCCCGGCAGGCTAGCCCCTGGTATGACAGTGCGCTGCGTGCCATGAAGTCCTCTTGTAGACGGGCAGAAAGGGACTGGCGTAAGACGTACGATGCCGATAAAAAATCCATCTACCTGGCCTCAGTTAAGCTCTACCATCGAGCTATATGCAGGGCCCGGGCGGCGTTTTACGCAGCCGAATTCCGAAATAGCCTCAATCCCACCAAAACCATCTTTAAAACCATAAAAGACCTGATGGCAAAGAGAGTTCCCCCGCAGTTGGATAGTTCCATCTCCCACTGCGAAGCTTTAGCCACTTTCTTTCTGGATAAAGTTAAGAAAATCTACCAGGCGTTTCCGAGCACACTGCCACCAGTGATTCCCTGGAGCGGCTCCAGCAGCTGTCCATCGCTGCACTCCCTTCCCACTCTTTCTAATGAGGAGTTTGCTAAGTGGGCCCTGCGAGTCAAGTCTGGCTCGCCTGCAGACCCGGTAAGATCTGCCCTTTTCAGGGATGTTGCCTTTCAGGGACGCACAATAGTGTGTTCTCTGATTAACCTCTCCCTGACTTCCGGCCTGGTCCCTGCCAAGTGGAAGCAAGCGGTGGTCTCCCCGATCCTAAAAAAACCATCCTTGGATCCGCTGAGACCAGAAAACTACCGCCCTATATCTTTGCTCCCTTGGCCGGCCAAGGTCATGGAGGCCCACGTAAATCTGGCCCTCACGGAGCATATGACCCAAGTTAATGTCCTGGATCCCACGCAGAATGGGTTTCGTGCTGGCCACAGCACTGAGACGGCCCTTCTGGCAATGGTTGAGCATTTGCGGATTGTGCTCGATGCAGGTCAAACGGCAGCGCTTATTTTATTAGACCTGAGCGCTGCCTTTGACACTGTTTCCCATCGCATCCTTCTACACTGCTTGCAGGACATTGGCATTTGTGGCTCTGCTCTGCAGTGGTTCCGCTCCTTCCTCAGTGATCGCTCCTTCTGCGTTGCCACCCCTCCTTTTCAGTCCAAGTACCATCCTTTGGACCTGGGGGTCCCTCAGGGCTCCTCGCTGAGTCCCACGCTTTTTAACCTGTACATGCAGCCGCTGGCTGAGGTCGCCAGGCAATGGGGCCTAACTATGGTCTCTTATGCCGACGACACTCAGTTGGCGGTTACGATCAGCGGGGATGCCAAGCAGGATGCCCTCAGGTTCCGAAGTGGACTGAGAGAGGTGGCCAGCTGGATGAATAACAACTGTCTCCAGCTGAACGCGACAAAAACGGAGGTGATGATCGTTGGAAGGGATGCGGACCACTGGGGGGACGGATGGTGGCCTCCTGAGCTGGGATCAGCGCCGGTCCCCGTCCTGGAACTCAGGAATTTGGGAGTATGGCTTGACCACACGTTAAGCTTTGTGACCCACACGAAGAGAGTGGCGGCCTGCTGTTTTGGAGTATTACGCGGGCTAAGACCCCTGCTCAGATTTTTTGATGCTCCTACAAGACAGCTGGTCATTCAAGCAATGATTATCTCTCGGCTGGACTACGCCAGTTCACTCCTTTTAGGAGCGAACCAAGCTGAGATCCTTCGTTTACAGCGAGTCCAGAACGCTGCGGCTAGGGCGGTGGTCGGTTTGCCCCGGACCTGCCCCACCTCTAATACTCTGCGGTCCCTGCACTGGCTCCCGATAAACAAGCGAATTCAATTCAAGGCTCTCTGCCTGGCTTTTAAAATTCTTCGAGAGTCGGCACCTGTGATACTTAACAAACTGCTCTCTCCCTACGTTCCTACCCGCTCACTCCGATTCCTTGGACAATCCTTGGTGGTTGTCCCCCGTTTTAGACTTAGTCGGATGGGGCGTCGCTCCTTCCGAGTGAAAGCTGCAACCCTCTGGAATGCGCTCCCCTTGGAAATCCGTCTCTTGGATGATTTATTATCCTTTCGTAGGGCCCTGAAAACCTTCTTGTTTTAATGTTCCCTGTTTTAAGTGTTCTGCTTTTTTGTTGCTGGATTTAGTGTTGTGTTGTGTCTACCTTTCCCTGCGCCAGGACGCTCCTTCGCTGGAGCAGCTGTGCGCATTAAAAATGTAACTAACATAACATAACATAACATCTGACAATTGAGAAGATCTCTCGCGGGGTGTTGTTAGTTTTATTGATCTTCTCGGCTAGGAAGCCTCTTTTATGTTTAATGATCTGTTTCCGATATTCTTTAAGAGCTCTGCAATACTTCAGTTTGCTCTCCGCAGAATACCCAGATCTCCAGCGTCTTTCCAATATTTTACAAAGGGATTTCTGTTGACGTAATTCGTCTGAGTACCAGGGGGCTGTAGGTGAGGCCCTGAGGTTTTTATCCGCCTGAGAGGAGCCAGTGGATCGATTGCCTCGCAAATCCATTTGTTAAGGTTGCTGATGCGAGAATCTAGATTCGCCGCAGGGAGCGGACTGCTATCTTTAAGACACTCCTCGAGAGAAGTCTGGGAGATTATACTCCAGTTTCTTCCTAATGCTCGGGGAGTGGAGATGGGTCTATCAAGACGGGTTAGGAGGATAGAAAAAGGGATGAGAAAATAGTCCGACCAAATAAATGGAAGAGGATCTTCAATTGTAATATCCAAGAGATTAGTACAGATTAAATCCAGTATGTGGCCAGCTCTGTGGGTGGGGCAGGCAACTTGCTGCCGCAGATCGCAAGCAGCCAATGTAGATAGAAAATTAGAGCGGACCGGGCAGGAAAGATCTTCAGCGTGCAAATTACAGTCCCCTAGAACCGTGAAATTGGCATAGCGTGCACAGGAATGAGTAATGTAATCCAGAAGAGCTGGGAGATGAGAGGGGTTAGAGTTGGGGGGTCGGTAAAGTAAGAGACCTGTGAAGGAGACCGAGGCAGAAAATTTGACACAGAAAGGGAGCCCTTCTATGCTGTCAATAGGGTCAAATTGTGTGGACGAGATGCACCATTTATTTTTGTAAATAATGGCCACTCCACCCCCCTTCTTGCCGCCTTGACGGTTGGCACAGATAATGCCAAAACCCTCTGGAACAGCCAAAGAGATGGCGGGGTTGGTGTCCTCATTAAGCCAGGTCTCGGTTAAGAACAGTAAATCCCAGTCGTTATCCGATAGGGATTGCTGGATGTCAAAAAAGAGTGCTTAACCAAAGACCGGCAGTTTATCAGAGCAATTTTAATGGGTATAGCCAATTTAGGGCCCCAGGAGAGCAACCGGGAGGGAGGTTTAATAGGGTCAACCAAAGCATTAGAAGAGAAACCACAGTGCATACATAGTATGTGATCACAGTGCGGATTCAAAGGAGTAACTCGATGGTGGGCGCAGCCCGTTGGTCGAAATGTAAGTAAATCGCTGCGACTATAAAAAATCCTTACCGGACTGGTTAATCGGGCAGTGTGGTCGGCTCCGGCCGCAGTCTGGTCGTGGACGGGCGAAGACAGGATTGCCTTTGGCGTGCCGTCGGCATTCCCGCTTCGCGCGGCTGCTGCGCGGCCGGGTGGGAGGGAGGGGACATTATATGCAATGGGGGGCGTGGGAGGGAAACCAACAAGACCTCCACACCGAGCCTCATGACAGCAATTAGCAAACACCTCTTCAGACTAAACCCTCAAAGAGCCCAACCACATGCTCAATTTAGGGCATTTTATTTGCCCAGATCACCTACCGTCTCCGCCAATCAAATCACACTTGGTGTGATGCATCTTTGTGAGTGACATGGGCTCTGAAGTTTCTGGGCGCTGAGCAGCAAACAGCAGCCTCTCCCCCACTGTCCTCTTGTGAATAAAAGACAAGCAAAGGATAGGGCTCCTGAGTCAAGGAGAAAGGGACATAGTGACCACAGGAGCAAGGGTGGATGAATGTACAACTCACTTCCAAAGATAATGTTGCTACAGAGTCATGTCTAACTAGGGCCACAGACATCTTCGAAGGGAGAGCGATGCGCGCCATTGTCCATGAGGTTTAGTCTTCTTACATAAACAGGAGAAGCTAATGTCCTTGGGAGCAGAAAGGGCTATCACAACACAAGGAACTTCTTACAAGGCATGTGGTCCAAAAATCCACTAGGGATGGGCACATTTGAACATACACTGATCTATCAGGTTTGCACTTAGGAAAGAGAACACCTAAAGGCTCCTAGGTCGATATTAGAATAATGTGGGGCGGAAGAACAAATGTTGTTCCAGGTTTAGTAGAACACTCTGATCCTAGCAAATGAGTCGCCACTGACACCATACTAAAGGAATATCAGACATGAGGAGTGGTCTTACCCTAGCCTAACATGGCTGACCCTACCCAGGTCCCGCCCCTGATCTTGATACCGAGTCGTAAAGTCGCGTATTCAATCGCTACAAGAGTGCCTCTCGTTTACCTCTTCCAGCCAGTTGTCCAGCAGATGTTTATAGTGCGGTATGACTGCTGGTTTGTGCTGCACCTCCTGGGCCTCCATGTTGATGGTAAGTCTGGTGAGAAAAAGAGAACAATGGAATAAACACGCCAGGGACTCTGGAAAGGACGGGTAGCAAGGTAGACAAAGTAAACAGAATATACAGAACAAAAAAGTCAAATATCAGACATAATAACAGGCACTCATGAGCTGATTTAACATTCAGACTAACTAACACCTAGGAAGGATGTGCAAGACATACGTATAACAACAATAACAAGAAAGGGAACGGGGGAAAAAGCACTTGTGAGTTCCACGTGGTAAGACTCAAGCTCAGGGAGTTCCTCATCCACAATTGCTGTTGCAGATATGGACGATAAATCCCCACATATAGGACATAAGTGCAAAGGCCGGGTCTGTGGAGCTGACACCTATGGTGATGTTATAATAGTAACTCATAGACAATACTCACAGTGGACAACAAACACCACCTAAGTTGTCAGCTGAGCCTGGTGATCAAACAGGAACATGCAAGGCAGTAACAGCAAGGCAGTAGAACAAAAGACACAGCTACAACAGACAAGGAGCTAGCAAGGAGGAGTGCGTAACAGGAAAGAAGGGAAAACAAAGGGCACACTTGGCAGAACACAAGTAACACACCACACAAGGCAAATGGAAGCTAAAACAGCAGGAACAGGAACGTATCAAACTAGAAACGGGAACTAGGAGAAAGGGAAAGAAAGGTAGGGACTGTGTGCAAGGTAACTACATAAGGACAGAATGTTCAAGTGTCGAGGATGCGGACTCAGAAATCAAGGAAGCACTGCAGGCGGTGTTAGTTCAAGGAACAAGGATTAACTTAAGTTCACTTCTGAGTCACACAGGAAAACAACTCGAATGACCAACTCTGGACTGACGGAACCTGGGGCTTAAAAGAGCTCACTGATTACATGCCACAAGTGTGCTGAATTCCTCCAGCCATCCTTGGACGAAGCAGTGAGCAGGGAAGTCTAGTTATTGGACTTTTAGCAGAAGCAGAAAGGCTTCCATAAAATCTGGAACGGTTCAGCAACAAAGTAACATTTCCAAGCAGCGTCCAAGAGCCTGGACATCAGTGTGTGGGTATTGTAGAAGGTATAGTACAACATCTGGAAGCTTCTATGAACACTGGAAAGAGCCACATGTGGGCCTCTCTGCTGGGCATGAGAACACGGGGAGGGAATTGTGACAACACAAGTCAGCGGTTTGAAGAGAAATTAATATCAAAGTCATCATGAGAAGACCTTTTGTACAGTGACAATAATTCATACTCAATAACATAAATTAAATTATTCTCATAGACAACACATCGATGAAGAAATGTAAACCAACCTACTTCGGGCCTGACTACAAGTGTAGGTGCTATTTATTGTATCTGGTAAATAACAATACCATGGGGTCCGTTATTTATTGGATGTGATAAATAGCACCTGTTACTAGCTTCTGGGGAATAACATGCAGAGTTTGGTGTTGAGCGCACCAAATCCACATTTTTCAGTATTCCATATGGTTTTCCCCTGTTAAATTGCAGCAGGTCTGACCTGCCAAAATTTGCCAAAGGTGGCGGTACTTAACGCATCTGATGATTATCGGAAGCGTTAACTAACACTCAACTCATAATTCCAACCCGTGCATAAACAGGGTTTACCGCGGGTCAGAAAAAGTGACTGACCTTTTGTCAGGCCCTAAGACTTTAGATGGAGGGAGGGGATTCTTATCTGACCTGTACCAGCAGATGTTTGATGACTTATGAAAAATGTTTATCGTGTCTCAGTATCGATAGCGTTGATCCAATATAGTACAAACAAGAGCACCAGTCGCACTGCGGTAGGGATGGAAATGACCCAACAGGAGCACACCATGAAGAAAACAACAACTACCACTGTTCAACCTGATGAAGGTCTGGCCAGAGGATACTTCAGTAACGATAGTTAAAGGTCATCAATGTGAGACCCGACAGACCACAAGGCAACCCCGAAGAACTGTGGACTCCGCTCTGGAGCCTCAGGATTCACAGGTCCAGTGGGAGGGAGGGCTCTGTCTGAGCACAGCCTCTCATATCTCAAGATGGGGATATCGCATGTGGTTCATTCTGATTGACCCATGGACTCTTCTGCCGGACACGTGGATGATGGGGCATGCTCCACATGTAGGGGACCCCCTTAAGACCGCAGCAGATGCTCGCCGATTCAAACCCATGGTTCCCAGGCTAAGAACCGCCATCAACAAGCACATGGAACCTCTTCAGACTGAATCAACTAATGGGGACTCATAACTCAAAGGGACTGCTGATGCTTTGTGTTTTTCACTTGTGTGTGTAAAGAATGTTACTGGGGATAAAAAGGCTATGCGTTAAATAAAGGAAAAGCAGATAAAGGCAACTCAAATCACGATGGGCCCGATTCACAAAAGTAATCTGAGACAAAATCCTAACTTTACGACTTTCGGTATTCACAAAAGGCATTTAGTAGTCGTAAAGTTAGAATTCCTAACTTTACGACTACTAAACTAAGAAAAATTCTAACTTTACGACTACTAAAAGCCTTTTGAGAATAATGAAAGTCATAAAGTTTGGGTTTTGTCTCGGATTACTTTTGCGAATCGGATGTATACAGGACTGGAACATCCTTTGGCCTATGTAATTTGAAAAATTGAAAAGTAAAAAAATATTGTTGCATAGTTATTGTGGTCAATCCAGTGAAATAATCGCAGATAGATGATTTCGGTGAATAAAGATAAAAGGAGCCTCCTCCCTCTTCATTTGTGGATTAATCAACACACTGCAGAGTGGGGGAGGTTCCACTAGGGTATCAACACACACAGGGCAGGTGCTCTACACAAACCCAAAACCTGCGCTAAGAGTTGCACGAAACAACTGCTCGTCGTCTCAACATCCTGAAATGAGGATAGCTACACACCCGAGCCAGAGATCAGTTCGACAACTGCCTTCTCCTCTCTGGAATTCCTAGACTTTTCCACGTGGTCTGAATAAACTGCATGTTTATTGCACTATTTGGCAATAGCCCCCACATTTGTCTTAAAGCAACACAACAGCGGGGTGGGGTGCACATTGAGAGCCCAAGACAGCGGCATGATCTTGAGCGCCCCCTATTTTATGTATCACTTCATCCCGATGTGGGGGTGAACACACAGAAGCGCGGACCTTGTGGTCATTGTGGGGTAATGGTTTCACCATTCAGTAGGATTCTTTGGGGCTGCCCCAACCCCGCTTCTCAAGAACTACCCACATCGCTGGGTGTTGTACACAGATTTCCCATGTGCTGATGGTAACTGGGACAATGGTAGTCTGTCTTTTAGCTGCACCGGAGAAGGGCAGGTGAAGGGGATGCTGGAGGAGTCTGCGGTTTGTTCTCCTGCAAGAAAGGGACCAGGAATCTGCCAACAGCCCTCTCTCTCCCTTTCTCTCGCAGGTATTTTTATATTATTGTTACCTTCCTAACACTACCCTTTTCTGGGTACGTCAGTACAGATTTGTGGGACCTCTGGCCCAAGGGATGTACAGAGGGTGTGTTTAGGACTGGGCCCTCCTCCAGAAGTGCTGAGGTCACCTTTGCACTGAATGTTCACTTCACAGAGGAGCGCATGAAGTGTCTACCAAATCACCCTACTCTTAGTTTCATATTGATCACCAATTCAACTGCTCTCTGACGAGTTTCACCAGCATTTTCTTGTGTATTAGAATAAAAGTATCTTTTCTTTCACAAGGTAAAGCACTGCCTGAACGTTGATTCATTGGTTGGCAACAGATATTCTAGTTTGCACTCAGTCCCTAACCTTACACCACCCCACTGAGTAAGACTTGGACTGAAGGTCAAGTGTCAGAGGGAATGAACCTGGTGCTCAGTTGTGGGATCTGTAGTAGGGTAAAGCCCCAGGGAACCAGCTGTAAACACCCTTGACTGTTAGAATCTGCCCCAGTAATCCCTCTCCACTGGGACTCCGGAATAGGTTCTCACACCCAGTCCACACTGAGCCATGTGTTCGAAGCAACTCTTTTAGGAGGCTTCTCTCCCAGATGGAGTTAGTTGTAGGGAGATGTGGCCCGCTTCTACGATGACACTGCGTGTCGTCCCTATTCTCTCAAGATTAGGAGGGGCAGTAACGGAATCCATGTCACATGCCAACATAATTGTCATTCCAAAAGAAGGCAAAGACCCACGGTGGCCCAAAAACTACCGCCCTATTTCACTAATAAACCTAGAAAGCAAACTTTACGCCAAAATCCCAGCCACAAGATTAAACAAAGTGCTCCCACAGCTAATCGGAAATACACAGGTAGGTTACCTAAAAACCCGCATGTCCCATGACAACACAAGACTCCTCTGCCAAGTCATAGAACACTCCTCTAAAACACTTAATCCAACAGTAGCCATCAAGCTAGATGCAGAAAAGGCCTTCGACAGAGTATCCGGGCATTTCTTAGAGAAAAGCAGGATAGAGCATAACCTGGACAAGGGCTTCACACGGAAAGTCATGGCATTATACAAATCCCCCAAAGCACAGATAGCGATCAACGGGTCTACTTCAGTCCAATTTAATCTCCAAAGAGGGACTAAACAGGGATGCCCGCTATCCCCGCTGCTGTTCCTTCCAGCACTTGAACCCCTGATCAGAAATATCCTAGCTAACAGCAGTATAGCGGGCGTAAATATTAATGGCACCACAGCCAAACTCGCTGCCTACGCAGACGATCTACTCATAATAACGGAGGATGCCGCGCACTCCATACCAGTACTCATGCACACCATTGAACTATCCGCCAAACACTCGGGCTACAGACTCAGAGACAAATCAGAATGTATGCCCCTCAACATACATACAACTAGATAAGTAATGGGTTCCTCCGGGCTGGCCTGGCAACCCGGTTTTGTTAAATATCTAGGTATCCTTTTTGGTAGAAGCCTAAGAGCGACTCTAGAACAGAACGAGAAAACCACTCTAGAAAAAAATCAAAGGACTGCTAGATACCTGGTCACCCAAGTTCATCACATGGTGGGGCAGAGTAGATACTGTAAAGATGATGATCACCCCCATAGTAAATTACCTAGCTGGTATGCTCCCCCTGGCTCTCACAGATGAATTCCACAAAAAGAGTGACCGAATGCATATGGCGTGACAAAAAAACTAGAATTAGCTTCCAAAAACTTAGACTGGGGAAAAACCTAGGGGGGCAGAATGCAGCAGACCTGAGAACCTTCCAGACAGCCTTCATAGCCAGACAAGGAATGCACTGGGTACTGACTAAACAGCCGTACCCACCAACCTGGCTCTCTATAAAGGAAGCCATCCTGATGAATGCAGACCCTCTAACTCTCCTCACAGCCAACAAACAAGCACATAAGAACAATCCGATCTTCAAGGTCACAAGGCAGACGCTGCTCAAGGTAGACCGGAAGCTCGATTTCAGCATCAAAAACGTGCTCTGGGAAACACTCTGGGATAACCCCAAGATTAAATACAGAGGGAAGACCCTTGACATTCAAACATGGAAAAAACTAGGTCTCTCATATCCAGCCCAGCTGGAAGAGGAAGGATCAACCCACACTTTCAATAGCCTGAAAACCCGACATGACCTCCCCGATATGGAACTATACAACTTCTTAGCAATCAAAACAGCCCTAACAAAATCCAAACTAACCAAACACAAACTCTCAATCTTTCAGTACATGGAAGACATAAACAGGGCAGGCCACCAGGTCTCACACTTGTACAAGCTCCTCCGCCCAGTATCCTACAAGCTAAACGCAAAGAACAGCAGTTATTGGGTATCACAGCTTGGCTCCAACCTCACAGAACAAAAACTAGAAACCTTGTGGGCGGCCCCATCAAAAAACATGATATCCCCAGTGCTAGCACAAACTAAATTCTGGCTTTTACACCAAGCATACTGGACACCTGCTCGCCTAGCTTCGTTAGGCCTAAAAGATAACGATAGCTGCTGGAATTGCGGCACAGCAAGAAAAGACCTCGCCCACCTCATCTTCCACTGTAGTAAGGTCAGCAAATTCTGGGGAAAGGTGCTCAGCTTCACCAACAAGGCCCTAGGAGGTACTCTAGTACACTCCTTTGCCACAACAACCACCGCTCACATCACAGCAGATCTAACCACACAAGACAGAAACCTCCTGGACTTCCTCCGGACGACAGCAGTCAAAACGATACTAGCCAAATGGAAGGATACCACCAAAGCCACATTCAAGGGGTGACTAAACTTGGTCAGATTCCTCAGAGGGGCAGACATCACTGCATTAAGACAGACACCAGGGAAAAACCCCAACCGAGGAATGTGGTCAACATTAGATACATTCCTCAGTACATACAAACCTCCATAAACAACTGCATACGCCTGATCAGCCACTAGCAACCCAACGGAGATGGGAAGGTCTAGCACTATACCGCCAAACACCTATATGTTTTATTTTTACGTCGTATGCTCAATGGTGTCGCGAGCACAGGCGCAAATACCTAAATGTTCAATGTTAAATGTCTAAAGTCGTTTGCAGAAATGAGGGGCAAACACAAATGTAAATCGTGTATCCCTGCAGACATGCCCATGTAACCTCCTATTCCTTATATTTCACACCGTTTCTATTTTTGTACTGTGTAAAACACCAATAAAAAAAAAAAATAAAGATTGTGAGTACTTGGTCTGCGTGTTTATTTCAGACTCTGAATTTCTCTAGAACCTAAGGTGAGTGGAGCCCCACAGATCTCAAAGTGGGAGCACCTACTACACCCAGTGCATGTGCAGGAAGCTCATACAGACAGGAAGTGATAAAAGCATTGAAACAGATGGCCCTCCCCATTTCAAAGATACGCAGAGCAGGGGTCTAGATACTCGGGAGGTTTCTCCTCCATGCCTGGTGTTGAACCTGTTCGAGATGCTGGCTGTGGCTGTCACAACAACAATAGATTTCTTTTGGGCTGGGCAGTCTCTTTCTTAAATGCTTTTAGTGCAGCAGTCACTCTTTGCAGCTGCCCTGCCTTGGTGTCGTGTGAGGCTGCTCTGTGCCCAGAACCTCCTGCACGCACCCACATTTACAGCAACATTACTTCTACATAAACCCAACGCCTGGGACTTCTCAAATTCATAGTCTGAGGAGTCGACCACATACATACATATTTTTTTACAATATGCTGTCCTCAGTACTATGGAGCACTGGCTGTTCCTGCACAAAGAACAACCTCGCAGAGCAGAGGTGAGTGAGCAAGACATCTGGAAAACATCTGGTGCAGGAGGACGCCTACCTGGTCTGCACGTGACAATACCTCCCATATAAATGAGGCTGAGACACCTCAAGAGGGTGTCAGACCTAACAGACGGTCTGTGTGTGTGCCGCTCTTCTCTGTTGTAGCCAGACCACGGTGGCAGCCACAGAGGCTTCTTTGCCTCCATATGCAACACTGGGCAGACCTGGCCTCGTGTTAGCCCCTCTTCTACTACCCCAGGGTGCTGCATGACCACTGCACGTCTTTCCAAGGCCTGCAGCTTCACCCTCTGCTGCTGCCCATGTGTACTACCTGCATTCAGTAAACCACAAACCAGCCTCCTCTTTCAGCCACCACCACGTGCCCAGCGGAAACCCTACTGATGCTGCCACCTTCCAGTCTGCCGGCCATGTGGTCCAGCAAACCCCGAGGAGGTGATGTTCACTGACACAGCTGTGCAGTTCTAGCCCACCTGGAGCCCGCACATATTACAACCAGAAGCCTAGGTGTTCCCGCTCCTCCTTCTAGTAAGCATCCTGCATCCGGCCGAAAAGAACAATTTGTGATGGCTTTGTCCAAGCAGACGCTGCCACGCCACAGCAAACTAGGATGATACAATACTCTGCGGGTAAGGACTATAAACATGGGAAACTGAACCCCACAAGGCACCTGGGCACCCCAACAACTACAGGGGCCCCTAAGGCCATGGCGTAAAACTTACATAGCCCCACTAAACCTACAAATCCCTATGTAACCCACCTGCCAGGCACACCTCAACAACCCTGCTTGCAAACAATGCTACAGTGGAGGTGCCCAGAATCACAAACAGGGTAAGCAGACTCACAAGGGGCACATGACCAACTGGCACCAAGGTGGCCCATAGATAGAACCGGGTCTGAGGTGTGGGCCTCGCACGGGGAGAGACTTGTGTAAGGTCAACGGTCAGACACATGGGCTCGATGAAGGATCAGATGCAGGTGTGGCTAGGGAAGAAGCAGCCCTGTGGGTCCAGCTGGATCTCTTGGCTACTTGGGGGCGTGGTCTGAGGAACTAGATATCAGTGTGGAAGATGTAAAATCGATGCGACCCTCAAAAGGTCCCTCTGTCAATGTCCCAGGTGTAATAGTTGGCGGTCTAGTGGCCAACACTCATGCACCCACACATCCGCAGGCCAGGCGTGACCTGCGGGGACTAATAAAAGGAGGACAGCCGCTCAGGGTGAGTCACTTTCGACTTGCATACTGGTGTGGACTCCCTGTGTTCTGCTCCACGCTCCTGCCCGCGCGCTAGGCCTTCTACCCACCGTCAGGTGTAGCCCAGCTCAGGTGTCAGACACAACACTGGCGACGAGCGGAGGGGACCCAACCCTCGCTCTCACCGAGCACCATTCGGCTGAAACGGCCGCCTCCAGCACGCTCCATCGCGGCTGTGCACTGCGCGAGCTGAAGGCTGCCTGACGTCTGCAGCCTGTGCGCGCCTGCCACTGCCTCAGCGCCGGCCGCGCTTTGATGCAGGAAGCATCAGGGGCAGCACGCGACCTCACCGGTGGCCCCACTGTGCCTCGCCCGAGACGGGCTGAATACGCTGGCCACACCCCCGCCGAGCTCTGGGCCCTGCCCGGGGAAAGAACTGCCTGAAGCCCCACCTGGATAATAAAAGTAGAAATCCACACGGCAGAACAGAGACTCTTCACTGCTGTTTTCCTGTACCTAACAAGCATTGCTAAAAGGAAGGAAAGAAAAAGAAAAGGTAGTTCAAGTAAGGAGAAGGAGGGGGAACCAGCACATTGAGAGTCTAAAGGGCAAAACTGATACTAGTACAGAGCACCACGTGGGACACCCTGCACTACCCTACACTAGGCTCTGCCAGAACACGTGGAACACCACTGGCCTAAACACACCCAGAGGCCCAACCGTCAGACGCAATGGGGGACGGCGACCAGGCCGCAGCCCGCATACCGTTCCAACATGCAGCATCAGGAGTCTTACCTCCTTTCAGTGAGTTAGAGGATCCCACGTCAGCCTCCTCCCGTTGGAAGATATGGATTGAACATCTCAACAACTATTTTGTCGGACGACGCGGTAAAGAGGTCATTGCTATTCTACCATGCAGGGGACGAAATCTTCAAGCATCTACCTAACACAGGGGCAGCAGACGACTATGATGCAGGAGTAACAGTGCTAAATGGCCATTTTGATACAGAATTGAACCGGGATTTCGAAGACTTAAAGCTCGGACAAGCCTGCCAGAGGGAAGGAGAATCGATGGACATGTTCTACGCACGTCTCCGGGAGCTTGCCAGCACGTGCACTGATAAAGACCAGCCAAAGGAAATCAGGACACAACTAATTCAGGGGTGCCGCGACAAGACCTTACGAGGACTCATACTGCGCAAACCAAGAATCACGCTAGAGGACATACTGATACTAGCCAGATCACATGACCTGTCCGCTGCTAGGGCAAACGAGATGGATCAAGCCCTAACCAAGCCCCACAGGAGGCCGGAATCTGTCAAGACGGAGCGAGCTGATGCCGTGAGAACCAAGCCCACAGGAGACACATTCAGAGGACCAAGAGGAGACGCCTCCAGATCAAGATGCGGATACTGTGGCCATGAGCCACATGCTGCCAAAGACTGTCCCGCCCAAGGAGAGACCTGCACCAACTGCGGGATACCCAATCACTTTGCATCCGTCTGCAGAAGGAGCAACAAGAACTGAGAATTCCCAAGGCAGAAACCCCCAACGCGAGCCGTTCGGCAACTATCGGTGACGGACACCGCGTTCCCCGACCACGCACAGAGAAGACCTGCGAAACACCTGCCAACGGTAGAAGATTCCTCCGAGGATGACGACGAAGAGGTATACATAGTGTCCTTTGCAAGGGAACTCAAACAACGCTGCCGACCACAACCGTCGTGCATAGTCTAGGTCGCGGGAACGGAGGTGAAAGCGCTCATCGAGAAAGGAGCAACAGTGAACGTCATGGGCCTACAACAATACCAAAGCCTACGCCCTCGCCCTCCTGTGGTGCCATCCAAAACCAGAATCTACGCGTATGGGGCAGACACGCCCCTGCCGCTGAAGGGAAAGATATTGGTACCCATCAAGGCAGACGGTTTTCAAAAATTGACTTGAACGCAGGGTATCACCAACTGCCCCTGTCCGAGGAGAGCAGATACAGCACCACTTTCAGCACACACCTAGGGCTCAGAGATACAAACGGCTGAACTTTGGAATATCTTTGGCAGCCGAAGTGTTCCAAAACATAATATGGGAGTTGTTATCAGGCCTACCTGGAGTGTTGAACGGGAGTGACGACATCCTCATCTATTCAGCAATGGCCGCCAATCACCACAAACATCTCCGTGGCACACTGAGGCGCCTCAGCGAATACGGAGCCACTCTACATAAGGACAAGTGACAGTTTTTCCAACCTTCCCTTGAGTTTTTTGGCTACGTATTCAACCAAGAAGGCATACAGGTGACCCGAGGAAGTCGCAAGCGATCAAAAAATACCCCCGCACCAACGACACCGAGGGAAGTACGGAGCTTCCTGGGGATGGCCACGTACGGTGGGCGATTTATACCAGGTCTGGCCACCCGGAGTGAGCCATTGCGAGCCCTCATGAAAGCAGATGCGACCTGGCACTGGGGCCCAAAGGATGAAGAGGCATTGCAAGGGGTAAAGGATGCCCTCCTGGGAGAGGCCACGCTGGCCTACTTTGATCGTGAGAAGCAAACTGAGGTGCTGGTTGATGCGAGCCCAGTAGGACACGGTGCGGTATTGGCTCAAGAATGTGAACCAGGCCAGTGGGTCGCCTTGGTGTTTGCCAGCAAGTCCCTCAACTCCACGGAAACAAGGTACGCCCAGATTGAGCGCGAAACGCTCGCCATCAAGTGGGCCTGTAGCCACTTTCATCTGTACCTCCATGGGCGCCCGTTCACCATGGTCACAGACCACCTGCCTCTTGTTCACCTTTTCAAAGGGACTGCACCGCACCCACCCCCGCACATTGAGTGCTGGGCAGTCCAGTTGCAACCGTATGAAATGGAGGTGGTATACCGCCCAGGGTCAAAGAACCTCTCGAGGCACCCAGTTAGGTCAGAGAAGCAAGAAGAAGACGAGGACGTCAAACAATATGGACATTTGGTATCTCTGGCAGCATTCCCCCAGAGCATGTCCGTGGACGATGACCGAGAAGTGGCGGCTACTGATGCAGTCTACAACAAGACACTAAGCGCCATGCAAGAAGGCTCGTGGACAAACTACCTTCGTCAGGCCAACTCATGGACACCAGAAGATCGAGACACCCTAACAAGAATGTGGCGGTCCGTCACAAACTTAGCGCTACAAGCGAGGCATCCTGCTGAGGGGACCCCGGCTAGTGATCCCGCAGAGCATCAAGCACCGGGCAGTCCAATTAGCCCATGAAGTGCACCTAGGAATAACCAAGATGAAAGCACGGATGCGAGAAAAAGTCTTGTTCCCAGAGCTGGAGGACATGGTGGAGGAATATGTCAGAAGATTCTCATTGTGTCAGCTAACAAGCGGCCCGGAGAAACCTCTCCTAGTTATCACCAAAGAGGCCTGCACCGTCCCATGGTCCAAAGAAAGCGTGGATTTTGGAAGCTTCCCAGGAGGAAAACACACTCTTGTGATCATAGATGCATACTTAAAGTATCCTGTGGTAGAACCAGTCGCATCTACGGCTTTCAACCACGTCGGACCAGTGTTATTGAAAGTCTTCGCCATGTTTGGTTTTCCTCAAGTACGTAGTGACAATGGTCCCCCGTTCCAAAGGGCCGAGTTTGCCACGTTCCTCCAACAGCGAGGCATATCGCATCGCCGCATCACCCCTCAGTGGCCTCAGGCGAACGGGGATGTCGAACGATTCATGCGCACTCTGAACAAGATGTTTTGCATAGCGGTTGTAGAACAAATAGACCCGGAACAGAGGCTCCACGAGTTCTTAAGAGAATACCGAAACACCCCTCTCTGTACGACCCAGCGGAGCCCATGGGCCCTCAAGCTCCATGGCCATTCATGAAATGCAGAAGTCAGCCAGAGTGTTCTATTGCACACATACCGATGGACCCTCAAAGCCTTCTCCAACGATCAGATGCTCTCCCTGCGGATCTCACCAGGTATGAAACATCATCCACAGTGAAATCTAAGTCTAAACGTCCAACCGGTGTAATGATAGCAATAACGCTAACAGCTGTAATAATATTAACATTGATAATAGAGTAAGCACATCATTGTTATGTATTATTAGATGGGCCTGTGGCTTCTCAGCTAATGCTACTGGTTATCACCCTGCTCGAACCACCCAACACTGCTTAGATGTTTCAGTCTTTTCTTAACTCAATGTCATTGCGCTAGGGCTGCCACGGGGCAAAGCACGATTATTGCAATGTCTGGCTCAACATTCTGTACACTGGGTACAGATGTTTTAAAATCAGGGAGCATCCATTGTCAGAGCTGCTTATGACCCCTTCCTTTAGCTGTTAGGGTCCACGTCAGGTGCAAGAATCTGTCGGTGACGCACCAGCAGCTTTATATCAACACACCTGTAAACTATCAATGAAAAATCTTTTCTTTCCGGATGGGCCTTGCAGCGCTACAAAAGGACTTGATGGAACCGGATATCTTAACATAGTCTTGGCTTAGCAATCAAGAACACCTTAGTCAGCATCACTTGCATTTTCCTGCTCGATGTTGGCCAACCCTGGCACGGTGCAGTAGACATCCTTGACATTCTCTGGCCATAAACAGCACATTGCAGTTTTCCTGACTCGTGGTGGATGTCCGTGGAACTCTTTGTGTAGCCCCGGCATTAAGACAGCTATTCCCTCCGTGTGATGGCTCTCTCTAACATCTAGTTGTTCTCCATCACAACTGATAGCCCTAATTGATACATGATTATTATTTGGGGATGTATACAACGCAGCAGCTACTCCAAGTGTGCTGCGGCACGAAAAGTCAAATCTGGCCCAAATGAATGCAAAGGACTAAAGGCAGACCCAAAGAGCAAGGTTTTGAGAAGTTTTTTGAAAAGCAAAATGCCCCCTGTGGCCCGGAGTTGTAATGGAAGAGCATTCCAATTCAATTCATAAGTCTTTATTTCGATTTTTAGATCATAAAAGACGTTTACAACAACTAGTCATATTCAAATACTTACATTTTTAGATTTTAAAATTACCCTCCATTAACAGTTAATAATAACCACTAAGCACCCCATCAATTATTGGCCATCCAACAATAATTTAACACATAAATTACATACATATAAGCAAATATTAATTAAATTTGGTTAAAAAGCATTATTATAGTTATATTTTTTTAAACCATTTCTGTAGTTAAAAATAATATTTTTAAACTTTATAAATTCATCATTAAACACATTCTATAATTTCAAGGTTAACCCTTAAAAATAAAAAAAAACATTAGGGAAAAAGGAAGTGCCACTAAAATATCACTGTAAGCTCATTTTACGGGATCGGATGATTCACATCCAGTGAAGGAACTTAGCCACAGCTATAACCACAGCATGGGAATTGTCAGTTCGAAGGATCCTGACAGACTCACAACCTGTTTTGAGACCTAACTGAACACAAATGGGTTTTATCCAGGATAATCTAGGGACCTTATATTCGGGGCAGGCAAATAAGATGTGCCCAAAGTCTTCCCGCTGGGTGGGGCAAAAGGGGCAGACAAAGCCTTGACCCCCGTGCCACCTCGCAGTGAAGGCATTGAGTGGTAGTGTCCCCACCCTGAACTGATGGTATTTCTTCCTGTCCCCCGGGATGGTAATCCAATCCCAGTAACCCTCAAAGGCTGGAGGGTGTTTCAGTCCTAGGAATTCTGCCATAAATGATGGTTCAATACAACGGCCAAATCTTTTTACCTCAAGCATGTTCCAGTACAGGTCTCTAAATGTTTTCCTAGGTGGAAAGGCATTCCCTGTTGGGTCATCCCACAATGGTGATAGGTCCAAAATCTTAATAACATCTGTTCTGGTAAAGGAAAGACGATTTGTACCCTGGGTTATATTAGGAAAAACCTCACGTTCATCACCTTCTTTGTCAGTAGACGCAAACTGGGATGCATAGTGAGAAACCCAGGCATTAGGTGAAACATAATTAATAGGTTCACCCCTTTTAACCCCCCTTCCCCATTTGACCATATCCCAAAATGAGCACATTGATCTTTCACTACTGGCGCTCAGCAATTCCCTCCAATATTCTTCATCCCAGTCACGTTTTGCTTTATATTGGGTTTGTTTATACATGACTCGGGCAGTCTTAATCCTAACTATGAATTTGGTTTTAACTGCATCTGATAGGGCTTATACGCTACTCTACAAGTCTTGCCATACCATTGGTCTTCCTTCCTCAGTGGTCTACTCTGTTTTTAGTCACCTTTTTAATAAAAAAACATCTTAACTGATTTAAAAAAATTCATGGATTAGGCCAGTATTTGATACAATTTCCTCCACAGTGGAGTTATTCTGAAGTTCCTCTATAGCCTGAAGAGTCAAATCCCTCATAGCAGCAATACTTTCTTCATTCATTGCACAATTAGCCCATCTAACTCGTCTATAATCATTTGAGAGGGCTACTTGCCCACAATCAAATTGGCCCTCGCTTTTGGATAATTCAAATAGCCTAAATGATTAATGGGTCGTGATCACTCTCTACTCTTTCCACTATCCGCATATCCTCAATACTAGCCCAATTCTCTTTTTTAGTGAGGATATAATCTATACGGCTATGGGATACACCATTGTTAAAGGTAGATGCGCCCTGTTTGTCAGACCCCGTTCTTCCATTTGTGGCACGTAGGCCATGCTCTACACATAGGACTTTAAGTTGCAGCGCGGCCTCTGTCCATCTTTTAATAGGTGGTATTATCAACTGAGGGATATTCCAGATATAATCCTCTTCCAGCGTAAGGTCTAGGTCATAGCGGTCTAGAGGTTCGAAACAACAATTAAAATCTCCAGCTACAATAGTATCACCCTTTGAGCAGTAGCGCTCAAGAAGAGCATCTAATTGGTCAACTGCTTCAGTAGATTTACCACCTGGTAGCCCCCTGGAGTAAATATTAAAAACTAATAGGTCGTTATAATCAGGACATTTAAGTTTTATTAGCAAAATGTTTGGGCTATTAGTAGCCAACTGGGAAGTAGAATACCTACTGTCCTGCTTTACCCATGTAAGTAGGCCTCCTTTGAGTCTCCCCCGCAAACTAGGACTAGCCGGAATATAAAAATGTAAATATCCTTGCTCAAATTCCGGGGTCACCTGCCATGTTTCCTGGAGAAGGATTATATCCCTGGTATCTAAAAAGGCTAGCCAATCCAGGGATGTTAGTTTACTTCTCAACCCTGCCACATTCGAAGAGACCGGGGTGGATACATATGGATGTTTAGTACTGTTGGTTTGAACAGAGGATCCGATGCTATCCTTGCCCTCCTTTAGAGTAATACCCCCACAGTTACTGACCTTTAAAAATTCATGAATTGAGTCAGTACTACTCTTTGCTAGACCATCAGTCCCAAGGAAGGTGGAATCCTCTGGTAAAATATTTACCATGGGGCAAAGTTCTATCACATTTCTGAGAGGCCATAATTCCTCATGGTCCCCCTCCTTAGCTAGAGGGAGTCAGTCATTACAATCTAGAGAATTAAAAATCTCAAATCTATTACTTAGTGGAAGAGTACTACTTAAGGGGGCAGCTAGTGGCAAGCCCTGGCCCTTTGTGTATATGCAGAATTCGTAGAAATAGCCCAGTGGAAGGACATTTACAGAGTCCTGATGAATCCTAAACGATCCAGCCTGCCTAAGAATGTGTCGGACCCATTCAGGCGAAATAAAATTTACAATAACACAGTCCCCCCGCATTCCCTTGTTTGGAGTGACCCAACCAAGATACTCTGCGAACCATCTTGAAATTAGCATATAAGTGTTCTCCCAAAACTGTTTTAATACTCAGGAAATGTAGGGCCTGATTTTTCAACGATGACCAGTGCTCTACCTCACCTTCTGGAAGCTTGGGAACATTAGCCAGAATGACAGTGTAAGGACAAGCCTCCGGGGGTAGATGAAGAGTAGCTTCCCTTGAGGAATTACTCACATTTGGGAATAATCTCCCACTCGGGCCCTTGGGGGGAGATTTAGCTGGGGGATTAATGGTTGGTATTACTAAGGGAGGATCCGGGATTATGGGAACATTAGTGCTAATGATAATTGAACTTCCTGGGTCTTTGGGCTTTAAACCTACAGGAGCAAGAGATGTTTTGGCATTTAATGCTGATATTTTCTGAGCCCCTTTGGCGGGCAGACGATTGCTTCTAAGATGATTTTCCATTAATCCATCCTACATTCTATCATCTCAAGTTTCTTCATTACTGGACGAAGAAGGGATCCGAACAGCTCCTCCATGTGCCCAATCAGATCGGACATGGTTCCTTCAATGTGGCCATTTGAAGGAATGGACTGTGTATCGGACCTAGGATTAGGCACTGGGCGAAACATTTGAGGGATAGAGTTTTCTAAATTTGCACCTGACTCAGTTGCAGAATGTTTGTGTTTTGCTAATTTTGCTTTTTGGCGGCTACCCTTCGGGGGGCCCTGAGCTTTTCTCTTCATAGGTTGGTCTTTTTTTCTAGCCCCGGGAGGTAGTCGTGACTGTCTAGTACGTGTAGAGGGAGGGGAGGTTGTGGGGCTAGATATAGATAAACCATCTGAGTTTGAAATTTGTAAAACTACCTCACTGTCGTCCAGGGAGGGCGGTACCAGCACCTGTGGGTAACCAGGGTCAGGACATATATTATCGGAAGCATCTGGGGACACTGTTAAATCAGGGTTAGATTTTTGACTTTGTAATGGCTCTAGTGAGAGTCTCCTTGTTAATTTCCACTTCAGCCTGTTTAAGAAATGCGTCCATTGTCCCAACACCACAACCACCCCTTCGGATAATTTTAGTCATTGTTCGCGGGATAGGAACTGCATTCGAAAGCCAGAATAGTGTACCCCCCTACCCCAAACCAATGCAAACGAATGAGAATCTAAAATAAACACCAATACTGTTGGGTCATGGATAACACGAAGTTAGGGGGGTGGCCCGTCCCGTCCTCCTCCGTCCCCGGACGACCCGGGCTTAGCCTGCGCGCGTCCCGCGACGCGGAGGGGAAGTTTGTATTTAAAGGGTTATATGTCGTTACCACGAATTCCGTTGCACCGCATGCCTTTTCCACGCATGCGTTACCACGGAATTCGTTTTCCCCTCATCATCTTTTCCACGTCGTTGTTACGTTCTAAAGAGGAAGCGGAAGTTTATTCCGCTTCCTCTCTTTCGACGCGGATTTCTATGGCACGGCGGGATCGTTTTTTTATGGGGGGGGAGACCCCCCCCAACCCCTCTTTTTAATCCTACGGGTTTTTTTTTTCGTGGTTAAGACTATCGTTGTAGGCATACGCGTTGAAAAGACGTTTACGTGGTAAGTGCCTCGTTGTAAACGTTACGCGTGGTAATGCCTTCGTTGTTAATGATGTTTCCCTATTTAAAGCGCCTCCTGGCGCGTACTCCGCCGGAAGCGGCACTCTGGCCGCAAGGGCACCTGGATGGTGTAGTCTGTTGTGCCCCTCGGTCCCCCCCCCCCACTGCGGCCGCACACGAGTTGGAGTTGCTGCGGCGGCAGGGAGAGACCGGGTGTGGCGTTGAACTGGGCAAAGAGGATCGCGTCCCAACAGGATCCCCAGCAGCAGGTCCGAAGAGGCAGGTCAGCGTATGGCAAACAAAGTCCCCGCTCCAACAATGGGAGGTTCGTATTTAAAGCGCCTCCTGGCGCGTACTCCCCCGGAAGCGGCACTCTGGCCGCAAGGGCACCTGGAAGGTGTAGTCCGTTGTCCCCCTCAATACCCCCCCCACTGCGGCCGCGCACGAGTTGGAGTTGCTGCGGCGACAGGGAGAGACCGGGTGCGGATCCCCAGCAGCAGGTCCGAAGAGGCAGTTCAACGTATGGCAAACAAAGTCTTGGAATCCAAACAGAAGTAAGAGCTACTTCCCCATTTTCCTTCTGAATGAAGGGATGACCAACAGGAAATTGGAGGACCAAGGTAACCTAACCAGTTGATACGGAACAAGTCTGTTGGACAGGTATTGAGGGCCTTTACAATAAAAAGCGTTCAGAGTTAGAAGTAGGCCTTTGAACCTAGCCCGTTTTTTCACTGGCAGCCAGAGCAGATGTTTTGAAACAGGCTGAATGTGAGCTCTCCTGGGGAGACGCAGCAAGGGTCGAGAGTAGGAACTGTCACTTGAGTTGTTCCTATCATCTTGGGTCATCTGTAGCCCACAACAACCCTTACAGAGGACAGAGGGTGGAACATCAAATACGGCAGGAAGCTAGATCCTGGAATACAGATTGTGCTTCTTGTGATTTGGTGTAAATTCGTTCAGTCGATTTTGCGATTTTTGGACTTTCAAGAGTCTCAGAGACTCTTGCGGCTCAAGGAGCTTTCTTTCCCTTAGGCAATCTCACTCCCATGGTAATCAGACTCCTGTGAAAGTGAGCGTTGTAAATGGCTGCCAGCAACATGAGAAACATTTTGCTGGCAGCCATTACAAGTGCCTGTCCTGAAGTTGTAAAACACATAAAGATAGATGGGAGAAGGGTATGGATACCATGACCCCCTAAGCCCCATTGAGTGAGGGGCCCAAAAAAAAAAATGAAAGGCAATTAATGTGTGCCTCTCCCCCCCCCAGCCTCAAAAGACCCAAGGCCAAAATGTTATTAAATGGGGAGGGGGCAATGGTGACCCTCCTCCCAGAGCCTCGAGAGGCCCTGGGGGTAGACCCTTAGGACAGAAACTTTATAAAATGGGGAACGGGCCATGCAGCCCCTTGATGAGCCTCAAATTGGCCCCGGGAAGTCCACTCCAGGTGCCAAAACACTATGAAATGGAAGCTCACCCTGGGGCCGAAATGTAAGCAAATGGAGAGAGGAGCCGCCTCCCTCTCCGAGTCATTACTGGGCACAGGGACCACGCCCCCTGGGCCTGCTCAAAGGCTATATCCCAGGGAGCCCACCCCTAGGACATATGTTAGGGTGTGGGCAGGAAAACCTGTGGTTGCTCTCGCTTGGCAGGAGCATTTTTAAACCTCCCCCCAAGCGGGAGCAAACACCAAGTCCGCTCCCAGAGGGCGGGAGTTTCATAAATGCTCCCTTCCACTGGGAGCAGACTTTATATTTGTTTACCTGCCCCCCGCCTGCGAAGAGCAGCATTAGGAGCTGCTTCTTGCAAGTGGGCACCCACCCCTAGCGGTGCTGTGCTGTGCTCCGGGAGAATGGGGTCCCTGGGACTGAAATCAGCCTGGAGAGGGAGCGGTGTGCCCTCTTCCCCATAATAAGTGCACTGGGCCTCGGGGGTCGGGGTCACTGGGGCCGATTTCGGCCCCAGGATAGGAGCTGTGTGCACCCCTCTCCAAACAAGCAGGCCAGGCTACGGAGGATAGGGACCCTGGGGCCAGGATTGGCTCATATAGGGGGCCACGTGCCACTCCTCCCCAAATAGGCATGCCAGGCCGCTGCAAAATGTGCCGGGCCCCAGGGGATGGGGTCCCTGGGGAGGAAATAAATACGAGAGGCTGGCTGCATGCCCCGTTCCCGCGTAAAATGTACAGTGCTCAGAGGTTGGGTCCCTGGGGCAACGGGAGGGAGTCCGCGTGGCCCAATCCCCTTTAAAAAATAACAGCCTTGGGGATGGGGTTCCCAGGGCCAAGCCCTATGGCCAACTCCCCCAAAGGCCGTGCGTAGTGTGGGGTTGGCACCCAGGCCCTGCACCCACCCCGCCATGCACAGCCAAGGCTGGGTGCCGCCGAGGCTGCATTTACGTATGGTAATTAAGTATTACTATATCTTTTAAAAAACTATAACATTCATGGTTTGGATAACGGAGATACCCTCAGTGGCACACAATTCACAAACACAGATTTCAGCCAGAGGTGCTGCTCTCAGCTCTCACGAAAGCAGAGCTATTTCTCAGGATGCACAGATCTGACAGAGAGGGATAAGAAAGCAATAAGATCTCCCAGGGTCTACTCCTTTCATTACATTACTTCTTTCAAAAACTTTATTCGGTTTTTATGTATAAAAAACCCCATAAAAGTACAGCATTTAAAAATACTCCGTACATCTAGACACAGTGCAAATTAAAACAGATAGGCATATTATAACCATTAAAATTAGAAAGACATCAATCACTTCAACATCCTCTCATTATCAGACTACCCATATGTTCAAACTGTTTCCATATACACAGAACGTGGTTCAGGTCAGTGTAAATGGTAGACCATACTTCGGCTGATTCTAGTTGATGAAGAAAAGTTAATGCAGGAAAACAATTTCTGAACAAGTGTCTCCTGAACAGAGGCTTAATAAAACTAGCTCTAGATCAGTCATAAAAATGACAGAAAAACATGAAATGGAGTGTACCTTGAGTCGAGAAAGGATCACATGGGCATGTGCCTAACATTAGTGACCAGTCGTCACCATGAGGAAATGACACCAGGCGATGCAACATGCTGAATCGAAACCTAGTCAACAAGAACCTCTGTTGGGACTCCTGGGTATTAATCAAATAGAGTTGTAAAGCCAGTGAGGGAGATCATTCGAGATAGGGGTTGACAGTAGTTCAGCTTGGTGGTCACTCTTCCTCAAACAGCCGTAAACCCTTATGTTTAAGTTTTCTGATTTGCTCATCCCAACAAAAGTTAATGGCTAATTGAATACATCGGCTCTCCCCGGGTTTTTCATGTTCTTCAGCCATGGAATTTCAAGACCCGGTTGAGGGCTTAACAGTCCGTTCTGATGGACCTATTAAATCTAGTTTCCTCTTTCGTCCAGACCCTATGCCACACTAAAAGCAGGCCAAGTTTTATAAGGAAGTCTATAGACTGCAGACCTAATTCTCAAGGGCACAAGAATGACGCTGTACTCTAAGGGAGTGACAACATTTTCTGAGGCAGGTCATTTCACCAATTTCTAACACAGGCCCCCTAACACGCCTCCCAAATGCCAGCCTCATAAACAGCCACTGAGATGCACTGTGCCCGACATAAGGAAACATTTGTTTTAAGGATTTAAGACCTTATTCGAAGGAAAGCACAAAAAGGGACAAAGTTGCCTTCACAAACTGCTCATTCCTGCCGTTAACGTGTTGTTTCCACCTGCCTTTCTGGTCAAAGTTAACCAGCAGATAAGAAAATAAATGGTATACTTGAGTGACACATTGTTCAAGCAAAATCTAAGAGAATCGTTAGCACTAGTACAAGTCATAATAAATGTTTTACCCACAATGACTTTAAGCCCCAACTCTCCCATGAAAAAAGCAAAATGATCCAATAACATTTGCAAAGCTACAGGTGTGCGGCCAATAAGGACTGCCAGTCCATGCAGAACAATGCAGGAAATCGTTTGATTACCCATCTGCGGAAGGTCCATGGACCTCTTCACCCACTACATTACTTAAGTATTTAAACATAGCATAGTTCAACTAACAGAAATTCTCATAGTAGCATGTCACCAGAAGCCCCTCCACTGAGTGAACTCACCACACACCTGACAGGTACATTCAAATTTGTATTGGTCTCCAAGGAAATCAAAAGACTACACTGGCCGCCCAGCAGGAAACGGATGCGTTTCAAATCTTTACGCACAGTTTTCCAGGCTTTACATGGCCTGGGTCCTGAATATTTGAAACAACGGTTTCAATGGTACACCCAAAAGAACTCTGCGCTCACTAGGACCCAAACTAGTGAGCGTACCACCCACTAAGAAAGCTACTTGGCGGGGGAAGATGTTTCATCACATGCGCAGCCAAGGCCTGGAATGACCTCCCCTGGAACCTGAGGAACTTCACTGACCTCCTCGTATTCAGAAAGGAACTGAAAACTTGGCTTTTTAACATATAGCATTTCCCATTGATAATAGCCCCCGAAATCTTGAACTCAGAAGAGTCACTATCAGCACCGGAACACCCCCGGGTAACCGTTGAGCTTTAAAAATGCAAATAACATAACACTACCTTGACCTTTCACTTCTCTAATGAATGCCCCTCTATACATGTTCAATACTCTTACCATTGTTTTGAATTCTTGTGCCCGTTTTAGTAATTTGGCAAATCTGGTTCTTGTACAGTGAATTAACCATTACCTCTTACAAACAATCTTTTATTTGTCCTGCCTGTCTTCTCTGTCTTTCTTCCACTCGGTTTCTATTTTTGTCTTTACGTCTTACTCTCTTATGCTTTCTATTTTGACCTGTCTCACAAAACTGAAAAGGAGGTCTAGGTGCCTTGTATGCTGTCTGTTTGTGCGTCTGTCTCTTCAGTGTCATTGTCTCTCCTCCTCACCCACTTCTAAAGCTGCCTCTCCTACTGTTATTATTGACCTTTCTGTTGTCTCTTTATCTCACCCATTATTCTTGCTCAACTCCTGTCAACTGTTTTTCACAACACATAGTTGACAGACCTAAGGCTTTTCTCAGTATATTTCTCCCCTTTGCCAACAGACTGTACCTAACCTCTCTCAGTCATCATCATTTCCTTATCCTCATCTAGCTCAGCCATTATTTTGGCTTTTTCTATGTTCTGCCTCTTCTGCTGTTGTCCCGTTCCCAGTCCAGTTCTTCAGTTCAGTTCCTCCTAAGTAACCCTGAGCAGAGTTTGCGGAGTTGCGCTACATGAAACTCTGTAAAAACTCTGCTGCGCTACGAAGAGATCCGCAAGCGGAGGAGTGCGATAGAGATATACAGTTTGCCGTGATTTTCAGTGCCGTATGCCTGTCCGCACTGTGCTATTATTGCGAACTGCACCATGCACCGTGCAAGTGGGCACTGCTTTCCTTTCTGCCGCTCGAGTAGCTTTTTACTCAAGCAGCAGCTTTCTAAATGCGAATAGGTAGTTTCTCTACGTGAGCGATCGCGAGCATACGGGACATCTCGCAATGAGAAACCTGACCCACCCGCGTAGAGAAATCTCGCCAGGAGATTTATTATCCTTGCTTGCGCTCGCCCTAGACTCTCTCATGCCTGTCAATCAATCAGTGACATTTATAAAGCGCACTACATACCCGTAGGGTCTCAAGGCGCTGGGGGTGGGGGGGGTGGGGGTGCCGCTACTGCTCGAACAGCCAGGTCTTCAGCTTCTTCCTGAAGGAGAGGTGGTCTTGGGTCACGCGCAGGTCGGTCGGGAGGGAGTTCCAGGTCTTGGCGGCCAGGTAGGAGAAGGACCTTCCTCCTGTAGTCGCTCTTCGGATGCGGGGGACGGCGGCGAGGGCGTGGTTGGCTGATCGGAGGTGGCGTTTGGGAGCGTAGAAGTTGATTCGGCTGTTGAGGTAGCTCGGGCCTTGGTCGTGTAGGGCTTTGTGTGCGTGGGTGAGGAGGCGGAAGGTGATTCTTTTGTTGACGGGGAGCCAGTGAAGGTCTCTCAGATGTCCGGAGATGTGGCTGGTTCGTGGGATGTCGAGGATGAGTCTGGCTGAGGCGTTCTGGATCCGCTGGAGTCTCTTCTGGAGCTTGGCGGTGGTACCGGCGTAGAGGGCGTTGCCGTAGTCCAGTCGGCTAGTGACGAGGGCCTGGGTGACGGTCTTCCTGGTCTCGGTGGGGATCCACCAGAAGATCTTCCATAGCATGCGTAGGATGTTGAAGCACGCCGAGGAAACGTTGTTGACTTGCCTGGTCATGGAGAGGGAGGAGTCCAGGATGAAGCCCAGGTTGCGTGCATGGTCTGTCGGTTTGGGTGCGGTGCCCAGGGCGGGAGGCCACCAGGAGTCGTCCCAGGCGGAGGGTGAGGAGCCCAGGATGAGGACCTCCGTCTTGTCCGAGTTCAGTTTCAGGCGGCTGGTCGTCATCCACTCGGCTACCTCTTTCATCCCTTCGTGCAGGTTGGCTCTGGCGGCGGCGGGGTCGTTGGTCAGGGAGAGGATCAGCTGGGTGTCGTTGGCGTAGGAGATTATGTTGAGGTTGTGTTGGCGTGCGATGGCCGCGAGGGGGCTCATGTAGACGTTGAAGAGGGTGGGGCTCAGAGAGGATCCTTGAGGGACGCCGCAGATGACTTCGGTGGCTTCTGACTTGTACGGTGGTAGGCGGACTCTCTGTGTTCTTCCGTCGAGGAAGGAGATGACCCATTCCAGCGCCTTGTCCTGGATTCCGACGTTGGATTCTGTCTCTCTTCTCGGTGTATGTCAGCTCAGCTGAAGCTCACCTTTTCTCTCCCTATCTACTCTCTCTTCTTGGAGCCTCTGTCCTCCTCTGTTTGGGCCCTCAGACTGGGTCCCTATTCTGCCTCCTCTATCTCTCCTTCCTTCACCAGCTGTCTCTCTTTGGCCTGTCTCATGGGGAGGGGGGAGCCAGCACACTTGCAGCCCTGGGTGATGACGTGCTCCTCAGACGTCAGAGCAGCAGTGTCCGTGACGTGCTCCTCAGACGTCAGAGCAGCAGTGTCCGTGACGTCACACCGTCGCCTGTCTATGCCCCCCCCCCAGCTGCCTCTCTCGGGCCTGTCTCGGGCGGAGGGGCAGAAGACGAGCAGCCCTGGGTGATTATGTGCTCCTCAGACGTCAGAGCAGCAGTAACCGTGACGTCAAACAGTCCTCTGTCTATGCCCCCCTCCCTCAGCTACCTCTCCTTGGCCTCTCTCGGGCCTGTGGGGGGGGGGGGGGGGAGGGCAAAAGACGAGCAGCCCTGGGTGATGACGTGCTCCTCAGACGTCAGAGCAGCAGTGTCCGTGACGTCACCCCGTCGCCTGTCTATGCCCCCCCCCCCAGCTGCCTCTCTCGGGCCTGTGGGGGGGGGGGAGGGCAGAAGACGAGCAGCCCTGGGTGATGACGTGCTCCTCAGATGTCAGAGCAGCAGTGTCAGTGACGTCACACAGTCCTCTGTCTATGCCCCCTCCGTCAGCTGCCTCTCCTTGGCCTCTCTCGGGCCTGTGGGGGGGGGGGGGGGGGGGGGGCAGAATACGAGCAGCCCTGGGTGATGACGTGCTCCTCAGACGTCAGAGCAGCAGTGTCCGTGACGTCACCCCGTCGCCTGTCTATGCCCCCCCCCCCCCCAGCTGCCTCTCTCGGGCCTGTGGGGGGGGGGGGAGGGCAGAAGACGAGCAGCCCTGGGTGATGACGTGCTCCTCAGATGTCAGAGCAGCAGTGTCAGTGACGTCACACAGTCCTCTGTCTATGCCCCCTCCGTCAGCTGCCTCTCCTTGGCCTCTCTCGGGCCTGTGGGGGGGGGGGGGGGGCAGAAGACGAGCAGCCCTGGGTGATATCGTGATCCTCAGACGTCAGAGCAGCAGTGTCCGTGACGTCACACAGTCCTCTGTCTATGCCCCCACTCCCTCAGCTGCCTGTCTCGGGCAGAGGGGCAGTAGACGAGCAGCCCTGGGTGATGACGTGCTCCTCAGACGTCAGAGCAGAAGTGTCAGTGACGTCACACAGTCCTCTGTCTATGCCCCCCGCCCCTCCCTCAGCTGCCTCTCTCGGGCCTGTCTCGAGGGGAAGGGGCAGAAGACGAGCAGCCCTGGATGATGACGTGCTCCTCAGATGTCAGAGCAGCAGTGTCAGTGACGTCACACAGTCCTCTGTCTATGCCCCCCCCTCCCTCAGCTGCCTCTCCTTGGCCTCTCTCGGGCCAGTCGGGGTGGGGGGGGGGGGTAAGAGGGCAGAAGACGAGCAGCCCTGGGTGATGACGTGCTCCTCAGACGTCAGAGCAGCAGTGTCCGTGACGTCAAACAGTTCTCTGTCTATGCCCCCCCTCCCTCAGCTGCCTGTCTCGGGCGGAGGGGCAGTAGACGAGCAGCCCTGGGTGATGACGTGCTCCTCAGACGTCAGAGCAGCAGTGTCCGTGACGTCACACAGTCCTCTGTCTATGCCCCCCCTCCCTCAGCTGCCTGTCTCGGGCGGAGGGGCAGTAGACGAGCAGCCCTGGGTGATGACGTGCTCCTCAGACGTCAGAGCAGCAGTGTCCGTGACGTCACACAGTCCTCTGTCTATGCCCCCCCTCCCTCAGCTGCCTGTCTCGGGCGGAGGGGCAGTAGACGAGCAGCCCTGGGTGATGACGTGCTCCTCAGACGTCAGAGCAGCAGTGTCAGTGACGTCACACAGTCCTCTGTCTATGCCCCCCGCCCCTCCCTCAGCTGCCTCTCTCGGGCCTGTCTCGAGGGGAAGGGGCAGAAGACGAGCAGCCCTGGGTGATGACTTGCTCCTCAGACGTCAGAGCAGCAGTGTCCGTGACGTCACCCCGTCCCCTGTCTATGCCCCCCCCCCAGCTGCCTCTCTCGGGCCTGTGGGGGGGGGGGGGAGGGCAGAAGACGAGCAGCCCTGGGTGATGACGTGCTCCTCAGATGTCAGAGCAGCAGTGTCAGTGACGTCACACAGTCCTCTGTCTATGCCCCCTCCGTCAGCTGCCTCTCCTTGGCCTCTCTCGGGCCTGTGGGGGTGGGGGGGGGGGGCAGAAGACGAGCAGCCCTGGGTGATGACGTGATCCTCAGACGTCAGAGCAGCAGTGTCCGTGACGTCACACAGTCCTCTGTCTATGCCCCCACTCCCTCAGCTGCCTGTCTCGGGCAGAGGGGCAGTAGACGAGCAGCCCTGGGTGATGACGTGCTCCTCAGACGTCAGAGCAGAAGTGTCAGTGACGTCACACAGTCCTCTGTCTATGCCCCCCGCCCCTCCCTCAGCTGCCTCTCTCGGGCCTGTCTCGAGGGGAAGGGGCAGAAGACGAGCAGCCCTGGATGATGACGTGCTCCTCAGATGTCAGAGCAGCAGTGTCAGTGACGTCACACAGTCCTCTGTCTATGCCCCCCCTCCCTCAGCTGCCTCTCCTTGGCCTCTCTCGGGCCAGTCGGGGTGGGGGGGGGGGGAAGAGGGCAGAAGACGAGCAGCCCTGGGTGATGACGTGCTCCTCAGACGTCAGAGCAGCAGTGTCCGTGACGTCACACAGTTCTCTGTCTATGCCCCCCCTCCCTCAGCTGCCTGTCTCGGGCGGAGGGGCAGTAGACGAGCAGCCCTGGGTGATGACGTGCTCCTCAGACGTCAGAGCAGCAGTGTCCGTGACGTCACACAGTCCTCTGTCTATGCCCCCCCTCCCTCAGCTGCCTGTCTCGGGCGGAGGGGCAGTAGACGAGCAGCCCTGGGTGATGACGTGCTCCTCAGACGTCAGAGCAGCAGTGTCAGTGACGTCACACAGTCCTCTGTCTATGCCCCCCGCCCCTCCCTCAGCTGCCTCTCTCGGGCCTGTCTCGAGGGGAAGGGGCAGAAGACGAGCAGCCCTGGGTGATGACGTGCTCCTCAGACGTCAGAGCAGCAGTGTCCGTGACGTCACACAGTCCTCTGTCTATGCCCCCCCTCCCTCAGCTGCCTGTCTCGGGCGGAGGGGCAGTAGACGAGCAGCCCTGGGTGATGACGTGCTCCTCAGACGTCAGAGCAGCAGTGTCAGTGACGTCACACAGTCCTCTGTCTATGCCCCCCGCCCCTCCCTCAGCTGCCTCTCTCGGGCCTGTCTCGAGGGGAAGGGGCAGAAGACGAGCAGCCCTGGGTGATGACGTGCTCCTCAGACGTCAGAGCAGCAGTGTCCGTGACGTCACACAGTCCTCTGTCTATGCCCCCCCTCCCTCAGCTGCCTGTCTCGGGCGGAGGGGCAGTAGACGAGCAGCCCTGGGTGATGACGTGCTCCTCAAACGTCAGAGCAGCAGTGTCAGTGACGTCACACAGTCCTCTGTCTATGCCCCCCGCCCCTCCCTCAGCTGCCTCTCTCGGGCCTGTCTCGAGGGGAAGGGGCAGAAGACGAGCAGCCCTGGGTGATGACGTGCTCCTCAGACGTCAGAGCAGCAGTGTCCGTGACGTCACACAGTCCTCTGTCTATGCCCCCCGCCCCTCCCTCAGCTGCCTCTCTCGGGCCTGTCTCGAGGGGAAGGGGCAGAAGACGAGCAGCCCTGGGTGATGACGTGCTCCTCAGACGTCAGAGCAGCAGTGTCCGTGACGTCACACAGTCCTCTGTCTATGCCCCCCCTCCCTCAGCTGCCTGTCTCGGGCGGAGGGGCAGTAGACGAGCAGCCCTGGGTGATGACGTGCTCCTCAGACGTCAGAGCAGCAGTGTCAGTGACGTCACACAGTCCTCTGTCTATGCCCCCCGCCCCTCCCTCAGCTGCCTCTCTCGGGCCTGTCTCGAGGGGAAGGGGCAGAAGACGAGCAGCCCTGGGTGATGACGTGCTCCTCAGACGTCAGAGCAGCAGTGTCCGTGACGTCACACAGTCCTCTGTCTATGCCCCCCCTCCCTCAGCTGCCTGTCTCGGGCGGAGGGGCAGTAGACGAGCAGCCCTGGGTGATGACGTGCTCCTCAAACGTCAGAGCAGCAGTGTCAGTGACGTCACACAGTCCTCTGTCTATGCCCCCCGCCCCTCCCTCAGCTGCCTCTCTCGGGCCTGTCTCGAGGGGAAGGGGCAGTAGACGAGCAGCCCTGGGTGATGACGTGCTCCTCAGACGTCAGAGCAGCAGTGTCCGTGACGTCACACAGTCCTCTGTCTATGCCCCCCGCCCCTCCCTCAGCTGCCTCTCTCGGGCCTGTCTCGAGGGGAAGGGGCAGAAGACGAGCAGCCCTGGGTGATGACGTGCTCCTCAGACGTCAGAGCAGCAGTGTCCGTGACGTCACTCCGTGAGACGTACCGAGCGAGCGAGCCTAGTCTCAGTCTCAGTCTCAGTCTCTCTCTCCTTCCTGCGTCTCCTGTGTTGCTCCCCCCCCCCCCCCCGTCCCCTTTTTGCCCCCCCTGCCTCCTCCCAGTGCCTGGCTCTCCTTCCTAGCCTGTCTCTCTCCAGCCTGTCCTCTCTCTCATTTATTTATCATACTGTCTCCCCTCTCTCTCTCCTGCGCCGCCCCAGCCCCGCCGTCTCATCCTCGTGCTGTCTGTCTCTTACCTCCGCTCGTCTCGCGCTCCGCTCCCGCCGCAGTGCGCCTGCGCACCGTAGTCCACCGCGGTC